>NW_026521900.1:7109166-7802500 GCF_021234435.1 Artibeus jamaicensis | reverse complement strand
TAGGTAAATACACTTCGCCTCCTCACACAACCAAAAGAAAGATAACAATGAATTAAAAAATAAAAACACCAAGAACTGCCAGAAAATGGAACTGTATGAAAGTCTGACAATCAAGGAGTTAAAGAAGAAACATTAAACCAGAGTGGTAGGAAGGGCAAAGATGGACAGCCTGGGCTGGCAAGGAGGTGGCTGGCAGACCAATATATCTCACATTTGCGTGCCCAGGAGGAACAACTGGGGAGTGAGACAGACAGTGTAACCCAGGGTTCCCGTGCAGGGAAATAAAGCCTCAAAACCTCTGACTATAAAAACCTGTGGGAGTTGCGGGAATGTGAGAGACTCCCAGTCTCACAGGAGAGTTCATTGGAAAGACCCACAGAGTCCTAGAATATACAAAAGCCCACACACCTGGGAATCAGCACTTGAAAGGACACAATTTGCTTGTGGGAAGTGAGGGAAGTGACATAAAGTGGGGCCATAGCCCAGCAAGCAGCACTGTTCCCTTTTGGACCCCTCTTCCAAAGATAGCAGAATTCAAAGCACTGGTAATCAGGATACTCACAGAACTGATTGGGTATGGTCACAAAATAAAGGAAGATATGAAGGCTACCCAAAGTAAAATAAAGGAAAATATACAGGGAACCAACAGTGAAGGAAAGGAAACCAAAACTAAAATCAACGATTTGGAACAAAAGGAAGAAATAACTAACTGGAACAAAGTGAAGAAACAAGAATTCAAAAAAAAAAAATGATGCCAGGCTGAGTAACCTCTGGGACAACTTTAAATGTTCCAACATCCAAATCATAGGGGTACCAGAAGAAGAGAAAGAGCAAGAAATTGAAAGCTGATTTGAACAAAAATAAAGGAAAACTTCCCCAAACTGGCAAAGGAACTAGACTTCCAGGAGTCCAGGACATTCTGAGAGTCCCAAATAAATTGGACCCAAAAGGGAACACACCAGGACACATTATAATTAAGTTAACCAAGATTAAAGGAAAGAATCTTCAAAGCAGCAAGAGAAAAGGAGATAGTTACCTACAAAGGAGTTCCTATAAGACTTGGCTATCAGTTGATTTCTCAAAAGAAACCTTATAGGCAAGAAGGGGCTTGAAAGAAGTATTCAAAGTCATGAAAGGCAAGGACCTGCAACCAAGATTATTCTATCCAGCAAAGCTATCATTTAGAATGGAAGGGTAGATAAAGTGCTTCCCAGATAAGATCAAGTTCCAGGAGTTCATCATCACCAAGCTCTATTAAGAGCTTAATATTAAATATTAAAAGGACTTATCTATGAAAAAGAATATAAAAAACTATGAACAGTAAAATGACAACAAACTCACAACTATCAACAACTGAACCTAAAAACAAACACAAAATAAGCAACTAGAACAGGAACAGAATCACAGAAATGGAGATCACATGGAGGTTTATCAGTGGGGCAGGGGGTGGGGGGGGGGAGGTACAGGGAATAAGAAGGGTAATAGGTAGGTACAGCATAGACAGGGGGAGGAGGTTAAGAATAGTACACAAAATGGAGAAGCCAAAGAATTTATATGTACAACACATGGACATGAAGTAAGGGGGGTGGGGAATGTCAGAGGGTGGGGGGATGTGGGGTGAAGGGGAAAAGTGAGACACCCATAATACCATAACCAATAAAATATACTTTTATTGGAAATGTAAAAATCATTTGTAGTTTGTAGACTGTAAAAAAACAAAAAGAAAAAACAGGTCATGGTCATGGGGTGAATCTGAGCTCTAGCTTGTAGCTTCCTGACCTCAGCAATGTCAAGAAATAAATAGCTCAGGTGGTCAATTTTATACTCCTCACTTTACTTTACCTCTGTGCATTATGTGCTTTATACATTATCACACTCTTCTCCTTAAAAGACTTTACTTCCCTCCAGGGCATTACTCATATTCTCCTGATCTCCCATCACGTCACTGATCATTCTTACTCTAATCTTCTTTACTAGTTCTTCAATTTCCTGACCCATTACACTAGAATGATCCTAGGTTCAGTCTTGACTTCTCTTCTCTGAATCAGTGTTACCCATCCTTCTAGTTGGTTAGGCTAGTTTAGACTCCTCTTTCTCAGACATCACTCTGTCAGCCTATCCTGTTGGTTCTACCTTCCAAATACAGCTGACCCTTGAACAACATGGGTTTGAACTGTTACACATGGATCTTTTTTTCAATAAATACTGTGTTTTTTCTCTACATATATGCTTTATTGTCCTTATTTACCTATACAAATTAAGACATTTTTGTATGTTTTCTTTGATTTTTTCCTCGGAATCTCGAACAGGATATGTACATAGTAGATGTTGAACATTTATTTCTTTAATAATGAATAAAACTACTAATCACTCTAGGAGGGATGGTTCCACCAAAAACCACTTCAAGAACAGACTTAGCAGTCTTAGAGAAAGAACTTATCTCAGTTTTATCAATAACATAAGGCTAACCTAAAGCAGTAAGTCAACTATTTTTTACAGAATAATAAAAATACAAGTAATTTGGCAATATGTATTGGCAACATTTTTTAACATGCTTACTCTTTGATCAATTTGAAGCAACTGTTCCATGAAAACAATCCAGAATATAGAGAAAGCCATGTGCATAAATAATCAGAATTAAGGTAACAAAAATTAAACATCTAACAGTGAACTACTGAGTAAAATATAGTACCTATCTGATAAAAATAATGGTCATGAAATCCATAACTCTCTTTTAAAGACTTTACTGGCTCCATTTAACCTCCAAGACAAAATAGGCAATTTTTTCTACCTCCTTTAGCCTCATATTTCATCCTCCCCTCTTAATCTATAATAATCTACACTTATAATCTATTCACTAGGCACACATTACTAGCTCTCTCCCCACCTGCCAAATTCCTGAAGACTCTAAAATTTTGGTTATCTGGTGTCCTAGGTACTCTGATAGTACTTTTCCGTTTAAAGTTACACTCGATAGTAATTTCTAGCAAGTGCTTCATTAATGGTCTTTTTCTCCTACCAGAATGAATACCTACCACCTAGCATAGCACCTGATCATAAGTAAAGCAAACACAGGCAGATGAACTAAGTAACATTACATAAATGCTTATAATACCACTAAAAATTAACAGTGGGTTTTGGGAAATCGTATAATTTTTTTTTCCTTTCAAACTTTCCATTACTATCTCTGTGTGTATGCGAATTTTATAATGGAAAAGAAAATACACTCTGTATATATATATATACTGAGTCACAATGTAGTAACAGCACTGTAGTACTAAAACATGCCTGTAAAAACAGTTCATCAAACTTTTATTTCTCCTTTCAAAATGCATAAAACCAAATAAACACAAATATTTTATGAGAAGCCAATAAGGCAGCTAGTCATATTACCTGAGTGGAGTTAGATAGTTGGTTTTTCCACGGCTCCTCTGCGCTGCTGGTCAGGTTTGTGCGGTTATGAGGTAGAGTGAGTGCGTTTCGCTGCGAGTAAGGCACGTTTCCATTACTTCCACTTCCTGTTATGTGATTATTGCCTATCAAAATAGTGTCTGTACTTTCCAGCGTTCTTGATGTGCTACAGGGAACATGGCCTGCAGAAAAGGGTCCATTGGCCAAAGGCTGCCCAGGGCAGGCAGGGCGGACTCCAGGCTGAGAGACGCTAGGCACTCTTGTCAGAGCAAGCTGTGTCTGCTGGCCAGAAACTGAGTTTGTAGGCAGTGATGAGTCAGCTGTTGGCCCATTAGGAACTCCAGTAGATCGTACCTGTGCAACTCCTGTCTGTCTCATCTGTTGAAAAACAAATTAAAAAAAAAACCAACATGCTGCTTATGTGGCCCATAGGGGAAAGAATCAGATTATGAAGGTATATGTTTAACCAGGTGGTCTCTGAGTTTACCCAACATTTAATTTTTCTAGGTGGAAATACACCTTAAAAACCAGAAATTATTATGCTTGTTCCTATTTAGATTAACTTCCTTAGAAAAGCATAAATTGGCTTTGTTTTTAATAAACATCCCTTTAGTAATGACAAAACAAAGCAGCTGAATATTATGGAAAACAACTCTGGAATTTTATGTCTTTTCCTCAATCACAAAATTGGGTATCTTAAAATCTCATTCTCTTAGATTTACATGCCAGACCTTTCAAATTAAACACTAAAGAATACCCACCTCAATTTGGCATAGATAGCCTATTAAGTATTAAATAATGTGAAAAACCCATAATACATACAAAAAGCATTTAAATGAATAATATAATGCGAAGTCTTGTGTTCAAAATTAAATTTATAGCTTTTTTGTAAAAATCTGCCTACTATTAATATTACAGGAAGCACAGATTACTCAATTACACAAATACTGGGAGAAAGTAGAAGTGGGCATGAACATGCTCTAAAAATGATGTGCCAGTCAATAAAAACACTCCAAATGCTACCAAAGTTTAGGGGAGGGAATGCTATACACACTTGGTGTTGCTGCATTAAGACAAACTGACTTTCCAGCTGTTCCAGCATCAGTTTCTGTGCTGGATTTAAATTATTTCTATTTGCACGGAGCTGTTCCAAGTGCTAGAAGAAGAAAAGAAAAAAGAATATAGTCAAAGACTTATCAAGAAACTAACTCAAACTCATTATTCTAAGCAACCTTTCCCTGAAACAACTAGATAAATTCAGAATTGCTTTCTAGTCAGACACTAATCTCTAACAAACAATAATCAACCCCAAGATGAAGTCTTTTAAGAAGTTTGAGAAAGTTAAGAAAGAAATAAACATTTAAACAAAAAAGAACCTCACAGACAAAGAATAAATTAGCAGTTACCAGAGGGCAAGGGCGTAAGCGGGTCAAAGTGGATAAAGAGGGTCAATGGTGAAAGATGATAACTAGACTTTTGGTAGTGATCACTTTGTATTGCATACATTTATTGAATTAGATGGTCATACACCCGAGACAAATACTGTTTGTATACCAATTTTATCTCAATTTTTAAAAAGTGATAAAAAACAAGCATTCATTTCCAGGTTTACTGAGATAAATGGGCACAAACTTTTACTCTTTAACACAGTATTTTTCAGTATTCACACAGAAAGTTCTTTAAGTTTAAAAATGCATTATGACAAGTACACTCAAAGCAGCACTGTTTGGAATAGGAAAAATCTGAAGACAATCTGACTGTGATCTACTTAAATCAGGGTGTAACATCTGCGTAAGGAAATATGCTGTTCCATAAAAGGAAGCCCTTTATATAGTGACATGAAAAAAATCTGTAAAAGAGATTATTAACAGTATAGCATTCTACCATTTATGCAAAATGGATAATAGTAATGTATGCGAGAAGGGAGATATATATTTTCTTGTACATACACAACATATCTCTGGAAAGATAAACTATGAACACTGGCTGTTAGGAGGGTAACTAAACGATTAGGGTCATGAGTTGCAAAAAGAATTTACTTTATACACTGTATATTCCTACTGATGCAGTTTGAACCATTTGAATACATTACCTCTTTAAAAATAAAACAAAAACAAGAATTAATTATCTCTATTAATCTGGTAAATGTGGGTTCATTTTACTCATGTGCATATTGAGTTTTCTACTATTCCTTTTTAAGAATACTTTAAAAACTTTAAGCTTACTACCTTTACTCTTTTTTAATAGAAAAAACAATTTGTCAAAAACATATCTCACATACCTGTAATTTCTGTGGTGTCAAACACCATGAATGAGTTTGTTGCTGTACTGGAGGATGTGACACTGAATGGCCACTACTCCAATTATCAGAAGTATTCTGAGGAAAATTAATAAGAAATTTTAAAAATATTTGGTGAAATCTATAGTGATAAAAAAACAATGACTAATCAAGGCCAAATGACTATGATTGGAATATTTACATATAAAATATATCATGACATTAACTTTTTAAAAAATAACTTTACATGCATAATTTGGAAAAATCACAAATCTTAAAAATATTGAATCTTTAATAAGCCACCCAAAAAAGGCCCACCCCTAAACTATGGCCCAAATGGCTATCCTAAATATCACACTGTCTACTAGATCCAACATGAAATTTATTCCAATGTCGGTAGAAAGTGATAATGAAAAGTGTGCTGCAATCTTAACGGCAGGGAGATGAATAAAATGATTTTATGAATGCAAATTTATCCCTACTTTCTATATTTAATATGATAGTAAGAATTTGGTATGAAAAAACTCAAACCTTTCACTCTTTGATGTCCACAGATTTAAAATAAAGGACAGGAGATGTTCAAACTGCACAAGTTCAGGGCAGTTGAGAGTTTCTTTTTTTGACAGGATTTTCTATTTCTCTAAAATATATACCTTTGTTGGACTAGATGTTCTTTTCCTCTTGGCAGGACTGGACAGGTCATCTACTTGGCTAGAAGGAATCATGTGTAGTGGCAAGGATTGCTGTGAAATTGGTGTTTGACTGAGGCCTAATACAGGTTCTGTATTTGGATGATGAGGTTTACATGCCTAAGAATCACAGAAGGAAGACAAAAATAGGGTTCTATATATTCTTAATTCATTCCTTCAAATTATAAAACTTTACAAGCTGCATACTTTTCAAAGTTTTGTGGACATCGCTGATTGAAATTATTGAAAATCAAAATCGAATGAATCATCAATGGAGGAATGTGTACCTTCCTTTGGAAAACTTGCATTAAAGATTAAACAAATCACTGCAGCATTATTTTAAGAAATTTCCTTCAAAATCATGAAAATGCACAAAGGTTCTAAACTGGCACCCCAAAATTTCTTCCCATATCAGAGGGAGTTTTACTTTGATCTAGATTCCCTTCACAATTAAAGTAAAAGGCCTCTCATTAATAAAAGCCTCCTGTGCTTTAGTAAAATATGCTTGACCACTACAGATTGAAAAGAACCCTTAAAGCTGGGCACCTGCAGAATATAACCCAACTTCTCACCTGCTGTGCTGTGTTCATGGCACCCTGCCTGGAGGTAAGCTCTGCGGGGATTGGTAGGCTCCACGCCTCCTCAATACTAGGAAGTAATTTAGTTTTATTCTGTAGACTACCTTGTGGAAGGTTACACAACTGAGCCTAGGAAAAATTATGTAAAAAGCAAATTTAACACAAGCCTACTTGAGTAAGAGCAAGTCCACTAAATCTTCCTAAATGCTACAACTAATTGTTTTTTATAAGAAAATAGATTCTTAATTTGGGGTTTCAGAAAGATACTAAGTATAAAGAGGGTAACCGAAATATAAACCTTTGTGAAAATTAAAACAAAGCTCAGATCTGTTTTTAGAGTTCTAATAGCTGTCTTCTCATGAAACTCCAAGCAAGAGTGAAAGACAGTGTTTGTGTTCTTTTCTCTAAAATGCTATGACAACTTAAAAATGTAGACAGTACATAGGAAAGAAATCATGTAAATTAATATGTACCAACAGAGCAAATAAATGTGCAAAAGAGCATCTTTTAAAACACTGCATATCTTACTTCAAATGAAAAGTAAAATAATATTACAAGCTATGGTATGTTTACAAAATATGGAAACAAATTACAGACATCAACACAACTAGACAAACTTTCTAACCACCCTCCTCCTGCCTGAGTGTCATAAGGAAACATGCCTTTAAATAACTGCTATTTAAAAATTTTACCTGTAAATACTTAATTCGTGCTGCAAGTGCAGAGGTATTACTACAACTTTTGCTTCTGGTTGCATTTAAGTAGCATTTAATGGCATCCTGAGGCTGGTTGCAGGATTCATAGAGTGTGCCTAGGTCCATCCAGGCTGCAGCATGGCCATGGTCCAATTGTACAGCACAAATATAGGCCTGTAAAGCATCCATAGGCTGATTTTGCTGCTGATATAGCACACTAGAAAGAGAAATTATGAAAAAAGTCAACAAAGAAGAACTGCTTGGCTTCATAACATGATAAAAACTGTAATGTACATTATATGTAATGTAACTGTCTTTGTGTATCAGTTACAATTATTGTAATACAAAGTCTTACCCTATTGAACACCATGTATCTGCACTTGCTTCTGATTTATCAATAGACTGCCTATAAGATATAAAGGCATCCTGAACTTTCCCAATACTTGAATAGCACCTAAGAGGGAAAGGGGGAAAAAATCAAGCAATTTTTATTAATACAGATTAATTAATTTGCTAAAAGGATTGACTATATGTCAGTGCAAATGACAAAACCTAATAAGCTAAAATATTTGTCATTGTGTATAGGATAATTACAATGTACACTAATTAAACCCTTCAGTAAACTATATTATAGTCTACCCCACAGGTGCTAAAGTATTTTAATTGAATCAGATTTCCATTCTCCTTTCCTAAATAATAACAATGAATTGTTTCTCGGCCTTTTGGCTAAGATCAAGTGTAGTATCTGTTCTTACCAGTTTAATAGTAACAATGAGGGCAACAAACTCTTTAATTGGTAAAAAATACAAACATAAGGCATAGTTAATATCAAGCTAACTATTACAAACATTAAGAGTAGCAAGGTATGGTTAAAGTTTTAAGAACCTTTCATTTTTTTTTAATGCAGATGGTACCTGATGGATACACAGAATAGCAGCTGAAATTGTAAGTACAAAAAGTATGTTCTTATTGCTTGGCACTAAGGAAAAAAACAAAAAAAACCCAGTTGCTGTCTTCAAAGAGATTACAATTTAGTTGGAACTAAAGGCACATTATGAATGTCATGATGCCGTATTAAATGGCTAGCACAGATAATCACTGGTTTGAGAAATTTAGGGTAGAAGACACTATAATACACACTACAGGATTTAGGAAAGGAAAGAAAGGGAACGAACGGTAAGAGTAAGAGATCTGAATATGTGTACATGCATGTTGTTTATATCAATTATTTCCAATTACTAGCCAGTATATAGCAATTCGGACAAGCAAACAAAATGGAAAAACAACACATACATACATATGTATGTTTTCCATTAAACTAATTAATATATGTAACAATAACTTACTAATTCTGAAATACTACTGGCTGAGTACACAGCAATAAATAAATAAATAAATAAATAAATAAATAAATAAATAAATAAATAAATGTTTTTACTTGCCCAAATAACATGTTTTTACTTTTTTCATTGAATTCACTGGCGTGACATTGGTTAATAAAATTATATAGGTTTCAGGTATACAATTCTATAATACATCATTTGTATAGTGTATTGTATGTTCACCATTCCAAATTCAGTCTTCTTCCATCACATTTTCATCCTCATAATTATTCTTTGGAATGTTACTGATAAATGTAATCCAAAGATCTAACTAAAAATCATTGATTCGGGCAAAGAAGACAAGACAAGGCATTTCAAAAGGTTGTCTGAACAGTATGCACAAAACCTAATGCATATAAGATGACAGAGATACAAAGAGTACAGAGTTTTAAATCCAGCCCAAGAATACCCTGACATTTGTTCTACACCAAGGGGAATGTTGCAATGAAAAGAACTTTACAGAGATATTAATCTGTTAACAATAAGGAAGGAAAATAAACTATGGACAGTAAAAATAGTGGCTATACTCACTGGTTTGGAACAGGTCAAAATTGGGGTTAAAGTGATGAAAATGGTATAAAAGAGAAAGATGGGAGAAATAATAAACCAGTGACGGATTGATTATATACTCATAGAGGGTGGGAGTAGAGTTGTAACTGTGTCTGATGTTTGTATTTTTTACAAACTAAAGAATTAGTGCCTTCATTGTTATTATTTAGAAAAGGAGAACTGAAATCTGATTCAGTAAGTCTTACCAACATAGAAGGTTTTTCTTGTTTTTTTTTAACTCTATAAAATTAAAGCCAGAGATAAAATATAGAAAACCAGAGATCAAGTTATATAAGCAGAATGGGGTGTATGTGTGTGTTTTCTCAAATCTGCACTGTAAGTATCGCAGTGATATAACCTTTAATTATTTTGATAGTGTTCATCAATGCAGCATGCTTTAACATGTATAGGGCAGGCTATAATACAGATAATAGTTTTTAAGCCTGATTAAAAGGAGGGGGGAAAAGTGAGTATCATTGGGAAATATAAAAGGAGAAGAAGCTGGTTTGTAGAAGAATATAATAAATGAGGTTTGAAATATGCTGATTTTGACATAAGGTGAGGACATTAAAATGAGTAAAGAAGAGGACATGTGGTTCTGGAATTTAATACCTTGGAGTACAGACATCTAGATTTGGGATCTAACCATGTGAAAGAAAAGGTGTAAGAACATAGGACAACCTATTAAGGGAGAGGTAAAAATAAGCCTAAGGAATCACTAATCTTGTGAATTGGGCAATACAAGAAATGTCAGTGACTGAGACAAAGTGCCAGACAGCATCTGCAAACTGTTTTACAAGAGGAGAATACAGGGAAAACGGCCATTAACAATGTCAAACAGGGACAGACACCACAAAGAAAGGGAATGCTTAACAGATAAGAGAAAATATGCTCTGTTTGTTGTTGTTGTTGTTAAATCAAAGATAAATCCCAAACTTACAGACAAATCTGTCTAACCACTGGAATAAGCAGTAATTTCCTAAACCAATGTTTTTACATTCCTTTCCTACAAAGTGAAAGTAGAAAACCAATGTGCCCAAACACACTGCTCCAGTCCAACTGCCAAGAGGTTTTATTTGTTTTTTCCAATGAAACTTAACTAAGCTCCTCTGACACCGCCCCGTATAATTAAAAAAAGCACTTGGTGAACCTAGGATCTAGTCCCTATTGTACAGGACTGTCCCGACTAGATGACACTAGCATTCCCCATAGTTGTGATGACCAAAATGTCTCCAGACATAATGAAATTTCCCCTATGGGGAAAAAACAGCCTCTACTGAGAACCACTGATCTAATACAATCCTCTCATATAATAGGTTAAAGAAAATTAAGGGCTCAAGATGGATAACTCCATGACTCCACAAATAGCAGCCTAGCCAAGGCTTGAATCCCTGGTCTCTCAGCTCCTAACTACATGGGATCTTTCCACCATTTCATAAAAGCTAAAACCAATTAGGAACCAAATACAATCTGATGATGGTCCAAAACATAATCTATCATATATATATATATATATATATATATATATATATATATAGTATATTTCAGAGAATCAATAGGCACAATTCAGGCATTCAAAGTACAGAGAAAGTTTATAGAATTTCAGAAAACTATTTTCATTACATGACACTGTTCCATTCCCACAAATCCAATAATGTATTCAATAATGCATCTACTTTCTCAATGCAAGATTTCAAGTAGAACTGTGATTAGATCTATTAATCAAATATGTCCATTCTAAAGTATATATCAATAATCAAAATTATAAATGGCAAAGTTCCATTGGCTACAGGTAGTCACGGGCAGAACGAGAAATTCTCTGTTCTGCTAAATTGACATATAAAGAAAATAGTACAAACCATGAGGAAAAGCATTTAAGTACTTGAATAAAAAATTACAATCTGATAAGACTTTTAAGAAACCAGTAATAATTCAAGTCAAATGAAAATCCAATAAGCAAAATAAGAAATGTTCCGGTAGACTAGATTATGGTGTGAGAAAACTGCATGATTCTGAAGCTTTCTTTTAGTTTTTGACTTTCACAAATCTTTGTTATAATATATTTAAAAGGAAAAATACAATGATCAGGTTATAAATATAAACCAACATTTTACATCATAATTCAAATCTCTTAGCTGGAATAAACAAAAGCAAAATTTAAGTGTCTGATAAGTCTCACCTTCCAAGGAAATACCAGGACTGGCCAGAATTAGGATCTGCTTCCAAGGACTTTTGGAGATACTGAATAGCATAGTTTTCCTTGGTGGCTTTATCTGCCAGGAGATCTATAGTGTGATGCATCCAACCTACAGTAAATGATTTAAAATATTTACCTAAATGATTTAATTGTTCTTCTATTGTTAAAAATACCGAACAAAAAATACAAATACTCTTTTCAGTCAGTTAATTTATTTAGCTTGGTGTACACTATCAAAATTTGCATTACCAATTCTGATCATATGAAAGCCTATTTCTCATAGGAAGGTACAATCAAAGCTATGAAGAACTTTTACTCCAAAGAAATTAAAACAATTTTAAGCATTTACTTAACACTTATAAACTATAGTTCTTAATTTTGGTATCTAAAAAAATTCCAAGTTATGAAACAAAAAATATAAAGATGTTAAATTTGTATCACTGTTGCTCATAAAAATTTATGTTCATTTTAATAATCTCCAAGACAGTATAAATATAAGAAATAAATATAAGGCTATATAATCAACGACAGACCAGGGTAAAATACACACATACCCTATGTTATTGATGTAGGCCACATATATTCACAACTTACATAAAGTACAAACTGTAAGGTATTTGACAATTCAAAAACACACAAGACTGTAAGTATATTCATGTGGTGCAAATAAGAATGAAATAAAATGGGTACAACAAACATTTAATAAATAATTTAGATAGTGCATATTCTCACTTAAATGTGGACTGTTAAAAAGTTAAACATATAGAAGCAGAGAACAGAATGGTGATTATCAGTAAGAGGGAGGTGGGAAAATGGGGAGATGTTGGTGAAAGATTATGGAGCTGTAGTTATTTAGGATGAGTAAGTCTAGAGGAGCTACTATACAGTAGAATGACAGTTAATAATAATAGTATAACATATAGTGAAAAGTTGTTGAGAGTAGACTTCAGATGCTCCCACCACACACAAAAACAAATGGTAACTATGTGAAGAGGTGGATGTGTTGATTAACTTGACTGCAGTAATCATTTCACTATGTATAGGTATATTAAAACATCATGTTGTACACTTTAAAAACAATTTTTATTCTAAATAAATAAATGACTGGTAAGCAATCATAGGATTGGATCATAAAATACTATATTCTAAACCTTCAAGGCACACAAAATAATGTGGTTTAATTTGCTGGGGAATCCTATTTCAGTTGTGGATCAATTTAAGTACATAGTATCTATTTATAGACTGTAGTATATATAACATATAAGGACCCTTATTTCCTGACATTTATTACACTTACTATGCTGCAAAAGATATTTTAAAGGGAATGAGTTATTGTGTTTTATGGAAATATAAGTCAATCATATCATTATTCATTTGCTCCTCCCTTCTCTCTCCTGTAACTATTAAGAACAGGACCTACAGTAACAGGTTCTAAGAGGAGCTACTTAAGCAGCAGGGACAAGCAACTAGAAAAGATTCATGTTCAGGCATAAATTAGACTCAATTAGTGGAAGTATTTTTTTTTTCTTTTAAAACTGTGGAAAGTTTACTCATACACTCTAAAATATGGTAAGCCAACTCCAAAGAGGAAAGGTGATTCAGACGTAACTAAAACCAAAACTATTTCAATCAATTTCTTATATTTAAAAGGTATACGTATTTTTGTTATTGATGCCTTATTCACAGCAGCTAAAATACATAAAAACTTAAATTATAAATGTTGTAGATAAAAAAGCAATTTGTATCAAATATTTAATATTAGCTGAATGAGTAAGCTGTTTATTCTAAAGGCATCGCTTTGTACTTAAGAATATAAAACCTTTTTTATTATATCAGCAAACTTGTTTATATTTAAAGATACAAATTCATATTACTCAAATACTGTATATATAAATGATTAAAAACAAATACTTAAATACTTCTACAATTTTTAAAAGTATGGATAACTCTAAAATTCTAACCACAGATTAAATTAAAAACAAAACTTTATATAAAGGCAATGTGTTTACTTTGTATAATAATACATGTACTAATATTATGAAGACAATGATAAATCTAAGCTTAAATAATTTTAGAATTACATTATGAAAGCATTCATATTACTATGTTGGATATAAATTTTATTTGTGAGACCAAAAACAAGTAAAAAAAAGCTTAAAAAAACAAAACAAAACCCAAATACCAAATATAAGGCAAGAAACATGACTCAAATGTTGGAGAACAACTCCATTACATCTCCTTGGTCATAGTGATACATTACATCTAAATAGTTACAGTCCTTCATTTTCAACAATAGAATAGAACTGCATGTATACAGAAACTGTAGTGTTAGATATTCCACAATTTTTATATAAAAAGTTTAATTTTAATATTACCGATAGAACTATGAAAAGCAAGCTCACCAGCCACTAAGTGACTTTAAGCAAATCACTGAATTCCACTGAGTACTGGCATATGTAGAATAAAGTATTCAATCCCTCTCACCCATGGGTTAAGTATTAGAGAATAAGTTTGAAAATTTAAATTAAATAGCTGTACTAATGAATTGTAATGAGATAGACTTTGAAATAGACAATGCTTGGCAAAAGGTGAAAATATGTTGGGTTCGGACTAATTCTATCAACTCTGGGAAAAGGATGGAAAAGGAATAGAATACATGAGCCACATATTTACCATCCCTGATGTGTAAGAAACAAAAGAGAAGTACTTATATTACACTAAATGTATACTAATACATACCTAACTGCTGCAAGACAGTTGCTTTTACTTGTGCAGACAGGTTTTCTGTCTGCAAAAGTTGTTCATAAGCTTCCTTTGCAGAATGATACTTCCTCTAAAGAACAGAAAAAAGATTAAAAAATAAAGTTAATATATTTAAAGAATCAGTTCATATATTAAGATTTACACAATACTGATACTGGAAGCATATTTTCTAAACCATCTGAAAGAAAATGTACTAATTCCATTACTTAATATTCCTTCAACACTAGACAGTTGTGGTTAATAGACCATGCTTCAGAGTAAATAATACCTGTAAAACATTCAATATAAAGTAGTACTAAAATAATGACCTATTAAGAATTTCCCAAATCTCAACAGTTAAAAAGAAAATCATCTCAAAAATCATATGAACCTATTTAATAACATAAATGATTTCAACTTTATTTAATAACATTAAAAAGCCAGGGAAGTATTCTACCTACAAGTGTATTATCTGCCTGCCTAGAAATACAAGTTCCCAAGCAATTTCATATGAACAATAGAGCACATGCCAAAGTACTTTACACATTCTAAGTACAAAAGCAGTTAAAATCTAAGTTTAAAAAATAAGTTTCAGGCATTTTAAAAAATCCCTATGAAAAAAAGTATATGATTTTAAGACACCAAATTTATCATAGTTAGTTTGTAATGTGTTATATAATGTTTGTTTATTTAAGTTTCCTAGGCAAATCTCCAAATGAAACCATTTACCCACAGTTCTCTCCCCAAAAGTACTGATATGACTGAAAACCATTACTGCTAGTTGTAAAACTTAAGATAACTCAAAAAAAGGTGGGGGTAGGGGCAAGGAGGAAAAGCCAACAAAGAAAACCTCATAAATATTACCTTTAACACATACCCAGTAAAACAATGGATTGAAATGACTTTTTTCATACCACTAATAGTATACAACTAAGCAAAGAAATTTTTCTCCAAAATACATATGTTCAAATACAAAACTACCTGTCTGAGCCTCAGGCAAATCACTTAAACTATACTTTAACATCCCTAAAACCGAGGTAATAATACCAGATCTTTCTATATAGAATTGTTGTAAAAATCAAATAAGTAAAAAAGCCACAATAACAATTAAGGAGCTACATAAATACATTATGTCAACATGAGGAAGATTTGAAGAACTGTCTATTAAGATTAATAGTAGTTATTACATAAAGTTTTATTCATCAGCTAAATTAGTTCCCCCTAAACATTAATCTGGTCTGAAAAAGTCAATTAGCCAGTTAATGAAGGGTAAGTACCAAATTATTCAACTAAATTCCTTCAAATGGTAAATATTTATTGAACACCTAGTACACAACAGGAACTGCTGGGACCACAGTGAAGAACACAAAGAGAAAAGCAAGTAAACATATTGTACATATGTACAAGTAAACATATGTACATATTATACATAATGTATTATGTACAATAACAGTATGCTATTTCCTAGAGGAAGAAGGAACACATATGTGTTAAGTTTAGAGAACCAGCAGGTCGGGCAGCAAATGGAGAGACAAACAGAGATGACTTCACAGAGACCTTCCTAGACCATGTTAAAGACAAGAGACTGACCCTGACTGGTATACTTCAGTGGGTTGGGCATCATCCTGCAAACCCAAAGGTCTCTAGTTCAGTTCCCAGTCAGGACACATGCCTGGGTTGTAGGCCAGGTCCCCAACTGCAGGCATACAAGAGGCACTCAATGTTTGTTTCTCTCTTTCTCCCTCCCTCCCCCTCTCTAAATTAAAAAAGAAAATCTTAAAAAAAAAAAAAAAGACTATGAACTGTATCTTAAGACATGGAATACCACTGAAATGAATTTAAGCAACATGATCAGATGTATATTTTTAGGAAGATTGCTATGTGAAATTTCCTCAAAAAATACTAAAACATACTTACAAAAACTAGTAAGAAAAAAATACTTGAAAAACTGGTTAAATATTGAGAAACATGAAGTTGGATTTCTACCTTATACCACATACAAAAAGATAGCAACTGCATTATGGACTTAAATATAATAGGTAAAAGTATAAAGCTAAGAAAGAAAATGTAGTAAAATATTTCCTGGAAATGACAAAGAACTTATTTGACATGGCAAAAACAGCACAAATCATAAGGAAGACTATAGTTCTGACCTGAAATACATAAGCAGAAAAATAGGCAATGGACTAAGACCACATAAAAGGTAAAAAACATGAAGTATACATCCCTAAAAAATCAGAAAATGCAAGTTTATTATTTAAGGTTTAATTAATGTATTTATTTTTACAGAGTGGGAAGGGAGAGAAACATCATGTGAGAGGAACATCTATGTATCTACTGCCTCTGATTCACTCTCAACTGGGGACCTGGCCTGCAAACCCAGGCATTTGCCCTGACTGGAATTGAACAGGTGACCTTTCAGTTTGCAGGCTGATGCTCAAGCCACTGAGGTGCACCAACCAGGGCAGAAAATGCAAGTTTAAATGAAACATCACCTTCTACCCATCAGATGGAGAAACATAACAAAGCTGGGTAATTTCAAGCACTGTGGGGATGTGAGTAAAAACAGCAGCAGCAACAACTTCTACTACAACAAAAAACACTAATGCCTTGCTAGAAGATTTACTTATGAAATTTATGTCTGTGAATATACTACAATCTAACAATCTCATTCTTGTGATATATGTGCCAAAGAAACCTTGCCATAAGTAATATTCTAAATGGCACTGTTTACAGTATCAGGAAGTTGGACAACCTAGGTCTATGCACACTAGGTGAATGGAAAAAATTTGATGGATGTGTACAATAGAATATTAAGTAGCAATTATAAATTATGTATAAAAAACAACTGTATTTTTAAAGGTGTTTAGTCAACTTTTGCCTCTGTTAATGCTGAAGTAGCATTCCACATACAGCTTAAAATTCTGGATAATATATAAAAGTCAACTATCTGAAAACACTGGCAACAAAACAAAACCAAGCTAAACCCAGAGAAGTTAACAGTCCAAAGAAAGCATGGCACTGGACACACAACCTGCATTTTGTAGGATATTCACCTAGGATAAGCCCTAACTGGTGCCTGCTTGGCTAGAACTCACAAAGAAATCAGCAATCTTACTAGCTTGAAGACCCAAAGGGCAGATTTTCAAGCTATCACAAGAGCTAGATGAGAGGTGAGAAATCCCAGGACAGAGAGAGTAAAAGAATGAGAGTGACTACCAAATCCTACAGTTAAATTCTACCCAAATCTATGGTTTACCACTGTACTATGCATGAATATAACAGATGTGTCCTGGCTGATGTGGCTCAGTGGATTGATCGCCAGCCTGTGAACCAAAGGGTCACCAGTTCGGTTCCCAATCTCAGGCATGTGCCTGGGTCCCCAGTACAAGGGGTGAGAGAGGCAACCATACATTGATGTTTCTCTCCCTTTCTTTCTCCCTTCCTTCCCCTCTCTAAAAAATAAATACATAAATAAATAAAATCTTTAAAAACAATACAACAGATATTCAACAGCCTAAAAAAATTTAAAGAGAACAGACAGCCAATCGACATATAAAAAGATGCTAAATGTCACTCATCAGAGAAATGCAAATTTAAACCAGAACAAGATATTACCTCACACCTGTCAGAATGGCTATCATTAACAAACAATGAGTGTCTGCAAGGATTGTAGAGAAAAGAGAACCCTCTTGCACTGTTGGTAAGAATGCAGAATGGTGCAGGCACTATGGAACACAACATGGAGGGTCCTCAGAAAATTAAAAATGAAACTGTCTTATGATTTCTGGGTATATATCTGAAGGAACCCAAAACACTAATTCAAAAAATATATATACATTTGTATGTTCATGGCATCATTATTAACAACAGACAAGGCATAAGAGCAACCCAAATGCCCATAAATGATGAGTGGATAAAAAAAAGTGGTACATATATACAATGGAATATCATTTTATAGTGATTTTATCATTTTATAATCTTTCTAACTTTAATAAAAGTCAATTTTGCTAATCTGTATTTCTCTGGAAAGTAGTCTATCTCATTTAAGTTTCAAATTCATTTGCACAGAATTCTGCTAAGTAGTCTCCTATGATAGTTTTTACTGCTTCCATTTCCAAGGTCGTATTATTTTGAGTATCTCTGCTTTATATCTTTTATCGCCTTGACCAAGAAAGCTTGTGTTTTATTTTGTTAATTTTTTTCAGAATACTAAGGTTGTGACCTATTAGGTATATGTTTTTCTCTTCTTTTCACTTAAAAAAAAACTTTCTTCCTCACCATATTGTTAGTTTTCTTTACACTGCTTTTTGTTTTGTGAATACATTTCCTTACATTGAATCATCTTTGAATTCATGGAATAAACCCTATAAAATCATGACATACTGTATTCTTTAAGTATCAACTGGAATTTTTCTTTCTTTAGAAATTTTGGGTATAATATACATAAATGAAACCAGTCTACAATGTTTTGGTAATAAACTATCGCTGGTTAGAAGACAATGTTAAAAATAAAACTAATAATTCCTTAGCAGGGATAAATGGTAATGGGAAAAATGTAAGAAAAATGAACTATTAAAAACGAATAATTCTTATACAGTATTATTCATAATAATATTACTTGTAACTGTCCCTCAAGGGAGAATAGTTAGTTACAGTAAATCTATTCAAACAGATATAATACAGCTCTACCTGTAGGGATATACAATCATTTCCAAAATACAAATATACATTTAAAAAATTTGAGGAAGGTCAAGAGAACATATATAATTGGCTATTTCTTCAATAAAATTAAGAAAAACAAATATATATGTAAACACACATATGGATCTGACTGTCTCAGGAAGAATATGAAAAACAATGGTAACACCAGTGGCTTTTAGGAGTAGGTAGCTAGGGAAAAGAAAGGAGGAGGATACTTCACTATGTATTCTTTCAGGCTCTTTAATTTTGGATTTCCCAAAAATAAGAAACATTTTGGTTCTGGTGAAGATGGTGGTATAGGTAAATTCAGTACTCAAATCCTCCCACAACCACATCGAAATTACAGAACCACCACCATTGAGAACTACCTAAAATCTTACTAAAGCACTAAGTCCCACAACTAAGGATATAAAGATGCTACATCGAGAAAGAACCAGTAGGCAGGCACCATATCTGTGTCTCAGTCAACATGACCAACACAGTTTGACACACCTGGGTGATTCCCACCCTGCCCTACCCAACTTGGGATCCCAGCCTAAGCCATTTCCAGTGGCTTTCCATAAAAATGGCCTATCTTGGCTCATGCCTCAGACTATCCTAAAACCTACCAAACAAGAAGCATCTGGCTTCAGCATGCTGCAGACCTCTCACTAAGTGGTTTCAGGCCCAACACAAGCAGCGGCCAGCCTTGGGTCACAGTGTGGCCTCTCCTGGGCACCTCCAAGACCAGCACAAGTGGCAGCCATCTGCAGATGGCTTTGTAGTTCATGCCAGGTAGCCCTGGGCAGGGGATAGATGGCAGCTGACCATGGCCTGAACCTCCTGGAAGACCAAAGAGCCAGAACACCCAGCTTCAGACCACACTGAAGCACCACCCAACCTGCTCCACAAGGAACACACTCAAGGGGAGGACTCAGCAGGTACCTGAACCCTGCTGATCTCTATGTGGTGGGCCCTTGCAGAGCTGATCCTCCACAATGGTTGCAGGTAGTCCTTACAGATAATCAGCCCGGGGATAAATCCCTCCAACTGATGCATCGATAGAAATCAAGGCCCAAATACAATAGGAGGGTATACGCAGCCCACGCAGCCCACACAGACCCGGTGGGGGAGGGCGGGGACACAGAGTGTCCAACTGTGGTGAAAGAGAGACTGTTCCACTGGACCCTATAAGACACCTACTACATTAAATGTGAGGTGATGGATATGTTAATTATATTAATGAGGGGGAGGGAATTCTTTCACAATATATATGTATATAAAACCATCATGTTGTACACATTGAGTATCTTAAAATTTATTTGTCAATCACACCTCAATTAAGCTGAAAATATAACCAAAACCTAAATGTATGATTCAATTTAACAAAAAAATTTTAAGGTCTACATCTCCATCTCTACAAAAGGCTTTCTTCTTATTTTCTCAAAACAGGGTAGATGAAAGTATGTTTATAGTTCTTCATATGGAAAAAGACATGCAAGTTATGTTTATTACAATAGTTTTATTAACCTTCAAAGAATGTCACAATGCAACTATAAACCTACCTTTGTTGACCCTTGTATTATAAGCTCAATACCACAAAGTTGTTATATACTTGCCAACACCTGGTTATTAGAATGATCCAGCAAACACACACACACGCACCCACCCACCCAATCCAGCTGATTCTATCACTGGCTTCTCTCCATTCAGGACTCAGGCCACACAGTTCCTACTCAAAGAGGCCTTCCTTAACTATCCTAGTTTAAGAAGTATTCCATCGCCTTTCAGTTTAAATTATGGTCTTACAGTTTCACACTGTGAAGCCAAAGTGAGACTAGGGCCCAGGCATTTCTGAAATACTGTATTCTGTTTTCTATAATATACCTATTAGCAGAACACTTATTCCTATATAAAGAGATTTCCCTTAAACTATCTGGCTACCTAGCAGTAGCCACTAAACACATATGACTATACTTAAATTTACTTTGTAAAACTCCATGTTCGTAAAATAAGGTCTGTTGGACCTACAAAAGGAATTTTCTAGAAAAATGTAGGTAGGCCTTTGATTCTCTTCATTTTTACCTGAAAATGAACATCCTTGTTATAAGCAACAAGTAGAGATTTTTTCAATCCTTTGATATGCTTGGAGTGTCCTCTTTCTACAACTAATAATTACATACTTTGCTTAGAATAAATTTTGTTCTTTCTTTTTAATCTTTTTGTCATTTAGTGTCATTTATTTTTAAAATATACTTTATTAATTATGCCATTACAGTTGTTCTATTTCACCCCTTCATTCCCCTCCACCCTGCAAACCCCGTCCCCCACCATTCCCCCCTTTAGTTTATGACCACGTGTCTCAAGTTCTTTAGATTCTATATTTCCCATATTATTCTTGCCCTCCCCCTATCTATTTTCTACCTATCGTCTATGCTACTTATTCTCTGTACCTTCTCCCCCTTCCCCTTCTCCCACTCCCCTGTTGCTAACCCTCCATGTGATCTTCATTTCTATGGTTCTGCTCCTGATCTAGCTGTCCTTTTAGTTTGCTTTTTGTTTTAGGTGTGGTTCTTAATAACTGTGAGTTTGCTGTCCTTTCACTGTTCATCTTTTTCTTAGCTAAGTCCCTTTAACATTTCACATAATAATGGCTTGGTGATGATGAACTCCTTGAATTTGATCTTATCTGAGAAGCACTTTATCTGTCCTTCCATTCTAAATTAAAGCTTTGCTGGATAGAGCAATCTCGGTTGTAGGTTTTTGGATTTCATGACTTGGAATACTTCTTTCCAGCCCCTTCTTGCCTGTAAGGTCTCTTTTGAGAAATCCGCTGACAGTCTGATGGGAACTCCTTTGTAGGTGACTGTCCCCTTATCTCTTGCTGCTTCTAGAATTCTCTCCTTCATTTGAATCTTGGCTAATGTAATTCTGATGTGCCTTGGTGTGTTCCTCCTTGGGTCCAAGTTCTTTGGGACTCTCTGAGCTTCCTGGATTTCCTGGAAGTCTATTGCCTTTGCCAGAATGGGGAAGTTCTCCTTTATTATTTGTTCAAATAAGTTTTCCACTTGCTCTTCCTCTTCCCCTTCTGGTACCCCTATAATTCGGATGTTGGAACGTTTACAGATGTCCTGGAGATTCCTAGGGCTCTCCTCATTTTTTTTTAATTCTTGTTTCTTCATTCTTTTCTGTTTGGTCATTTTTTTCTTCCTTCTGGTCCACTCCCTTGATTTGAGTCCCAGTTTCCTTTCCATCACTATTGGTTTCCTATGCATTTCCTTTCATTTCATTTAGTTTAGCCTTCATTTGTTCCTTTAATTTGTGACTAAAATCAATGAGTTCTGTGAGCATCAGTGTTTTGAACTGTGCATCTGAGAGTTTGGCTCTTTCTTCATCACTTAGATTTATTGGCTCTGGGGCTCTGAGTTGTTCTTGAGCCATGTTTTGATCTGTTCATGCTTGTTATGTATGAGGAGCGGAGCCTTAGTTGTTCACCAGGGCCGGGCCACCCAGGTCACTGGTTTGTGACACTGTATGTGGGGGCGGGGTCAGAGTGGGACAATGGCGGTTCCCTCTGCCGCTTTCTGGCACTGGGGCCTGCGAGGTCCCTCTCACTGCTCTCTCCTTCACGGGTTTACCAGCGGGAGAATGTGTGACTGAGATCAGCCCTCAGTGAGTCCGCCCACTTCTCCACACCTGAGATCCGCCTACAGCTGCTGGCACACCTGGGTCACGCGCCCGGGTTGGTCCAGTGGATCTTTCCTGCCTGACCCCGCTCTGCTGCTGGCTCTCCCCCTCTTACCAATTTGGCTGAAGGGTTCGTTGTTGTCAGACTTCCGTGTAGTTCAATTTTCTGTGGTTTGGCTGCATTTTTGTTGCTAAAACTTTGTTGTTTTTAAAGTTGGTTGTGCGAGAAGGTGCAGTGCTTCCCCCTACGCCTCCATCTTGGCGGAAGGAAGTCTCTTTTTAATCTTAATGGGCAGTAAAATTTATCAATCAATGAGGGGAGGGCCCTATCCCCACATCACTCCACCTCCAGCAACAACACTCATTACAGATAAAGGTGAGAAAACTTCTGCTACAACTAGTGACCGACCAGTAATCTAAGAACTAAAAAAGCTGCAGAAAAAAAATCACAATTCATCCTTTTGAAGGCAGCAGAGAGCAGTTGAGGTAATGGGAAGAAAAGGAGCTAAGACTCAAGGAAAAGAACTTTGGAGAGGAAGTTGACTTCTGTATCTGCTTTCACACTGGGGTCTTTGCTGATTCGGAAAAATCAGCAGTTGGCAGGAGGCTGGGATTAGCACTGACAGGAATAGACTCTGATCCACAACATATGTGTAATTTTCACATGCAACTCCTCAAGGTAGATAGAGTAGTAGGGTATCCAAACATGAGTGTGCATCAATTTTGATTCAGTGAATATGTGTGTGTGTGTGTGTGTGTGTGTGTGTGTGTGTGTGTGTGTGTGTGTGAGTGTTGCACTGGTGTCCAGGAATCTGGTGTTAATATTTTAAAGTACCATATGGTGGTTCTGAAACAAAACAGACCTTACAAATTATATACAAATATAACTGTTTTTCTCTGAAAAGCTGTTATAGAATATATGTTTTGATTAAGCTATGATTACCTAATACTTAGTCTCATACCAATTTATATGCCTGATTTTCCATCCCACTGCCTACAGTAAATGTCTGTGCTATACCTTTCATTGTACCACTAAGTGAAATGTGCCATACAGAAAAACAATGCTCTACAATTTAACTGAAAAAGTATTTTAAATACCATAAAAGTAGTGTTAATGATATCAGAAAGGTGACTCCAATATGTCTTTCATATGGTGATACATAGAAGGGATATTTCAATCTTAAGAAAAACTGAAACTAAAAGCAATGTATTATAACAACTATCTATAAACATTTTGAAAAGAAAACTAGGCATTTCCTTAGAATAAGAGAAATCATCCTAATTTTAGCCATTTAAGTCTGAAGACATTTAAGTTTAGATGAAAATCACATTAAATGAAATTTCTTTGTACAAATCAAGTACTCTGTAATAACTGCTTCAATAAGCAAAATCTTGACCACATTTACTAAGTTTAAAATGAATGTAAGAGAGAATACCCAGAACTCCATTAAATTACTGGTTAACTTAAAATGATAAAGGTGATGACTTTTGTTTTAAGTAAGGTAAGTTGAACACTTACCTGGGTTTCATATAAGTGGGCAATGTGAAATTGAACTGAAAAGATGATGGAAAATAGAAATCAATCAATATACAAGTGTTTGGGGTAAATAAGCAAGAATACAAAATGTAAAACAAGCATAGTCTACATATACAGATTTACTTTTTAATAAAATAGAATATACAGATAAATATATACAAACATGATAAAAAGCTATATGTATTCATTATTGGTTATCAAATTTTGTCAATGTAAAATTAAAATCTATAGCAAGTGAGCATATTTTTTAAGTTTTTTCAATTACAGTTTATATTCAATATTACTTTGTATTAGTTTCAGTGAGTATACTTCTTATAAGTTTAAAGTAGCCACATTAAGCAAACAGAGAAAACTTTTTAATCTATGTTTCAAAACATAGTATTTAAACACTGAGTTGTAGGTGAAAAATATAAAGTCGCTATTTGTAAAAAACACATTAAAATAGGAAAAAATCTAGTATTTTTCTTATACCATATCTCATATCTGCACATTTTATAAAGAAGTCACAGGGGGGTGGGCTGGGATAGGAGTAAAAAACAGAAAACTGTACTTGAAAAATAATTAAATAAAAAATAATAGAAATAAAAAAATTAAAAAGAAGTCACAGACCAGGATGACACTGGTAATAACACAGAGGAATTAGTTGTTACATTTCTCTATCAGTTCTTCAGAATTATTGTTTAAGTGCTTTTAAAAAAAAGTCAAACCACTTGGAAAGCAAAAATATTAAACAGACCCAAGATTAACAAATATGTCTTGAAAAGCAGATAAAAACGTGTCAGGTTTTATTTTCAACTCTTCCTGATACTGCATCACCAGAGTATGAATGATTCCATGAAAGCAACAAGGAACCAGTAATCAAAACTGAATTCTAACTACTGAAGTACTGATTTTCGTTCTTTAATGTTCTATATGAATTTCATAGCTGGATTTCAAGGAGCCTGGGAGCCTTTCAAAATTATAAGCAAAATATTCATGTGGATCTTTACAACCAAGGTCCACAGTTATCATCAATTTTGTATTGGAGAGTGTACCATGAGCTGATTCCTGCAACTTTTAAGATTCACCTAGAAGGCTTGAGAAAAACAGAGATCCCCAAGGTTATGATTCAGTGAGCCTGGGGCAAGGCCTGGAAAGTTGCCTCTTTATTCAGTTCTGCCAATACCTATTCCCTTGCCCACCTACCACCTGGAAACAGCTGATCTAAAAATACCCATGAACATCAAAACAAACAAAATACATAATGAACTTTAAAAACAATACCACTTTTGGATCAAAAGTACCAAATAACACCATAAATAATCCTTAAATATCACAAGTTAACTAATCAAAATGAGGCAAAATAAAAATATCTTTAGAAGATAAAAATCAGTTTTGTGAAAACACATAATAATAATAACAATAACAATAAAAGTTCTACATATGTAAACATCCCTTTCACCTACAACTGTTGAAGGCTTTTCTTATTCCTCACGTGCCTTTTTGAGCACAGTTCTCCTTGTGTTCCGGTCCACATTTCACCTCACTACATCAATGGAGGGAGACTAGGTTACAGGTTAAGGGAATGATGAAGAAATAAAATATCTATGCCCATTTCCTGCAATCTTCTTTCTCCTCTATTAATAAAGTGTTGTAAAAAAAAAAAAAAGATCAGTAGCTAGTGGGCACCCTACTACCATCCCAAACTGCTACCAATCTCACTCCTATGCCTTATGTCAAGGGCTTCCGTATCCCGTGAGTTACTAAATCCAACGTCATCTTTTGTGGTGTTAAACCACCATATATTTAAATTCTTAAAAGTCTTCTTCAAAGTGGAACATAACCATACACCTATGAAAAACCTCCACCTGGCAAGTCTCAATCAGTGGTAGAATTTTTAACAAATACTGCCATAAAAGGTTTTGAGACTAAGCTTTATTCAGAAATTAACATATTATTTTTAGAATTAACAGAATTTTTAAAAATCTCGAAGAAACAATTTTATCCCAACGTGCAATCATATAATAAAAACCCTCACATCATCATGACTGTACTTTTCAAAATACTAACTGTAATTAATGCTTCTTAAGCAGTTCTAGAAGCCAGTGTATCTACTTACTTTTTTAATTGCATAAATGAATTGTGCCATAAAATACAAATCTGATATGAACTTTTTTAAAAGCTCACTTTACTCTCTATTATCTTCTGATCTTTGTAGTATCACAAGGTAACATAAAGGCAGAATAGTCAAGGTCTGTGGCATACACAATAGAGGATGACATAAAAATTTCTAAGAGAAGTAAGTATTACAAAGACAAAGAGCCTGGTGTTGAAATAGTAATAATGCCTGGCTCAGGCAGATAGTCCATATTCCTCTGTAAGCCATCAGTCACTATCAAATAAACTACCCAAATCAACTTAACTATAATGGCTCTTTATAGAGTGACCACCTTTTAGCACTCAAAGTCCTGAACCCAGGTGAAAACCCCAGACCTGGGCAAAATAGGACATTAGTCACCCTCCCTCCTATTTTCCTTTTCAACAACCAAAAGACAGAGGCATAGTAAACTTGAAGATGTTAGTTCGAACTGTCCTCTTCAAATTGTACAGGAAAGTGTTCTGTCCTGTGGTAGTCACTTTAATAGGTGTTTTCCAATCAGGAGCAGTGAGCTACAAGTGATTTTTACCCTCAACAGAATAGAGTAAAATAAAGATTTACCAATATATTTAGTCTCACATTTATGAAACAACCCTCAAAAGTTATTTAAAATGACACGTAGTTATGACACATGGCTTCAAGGCACTAGATATTAAAAAATGAAAATCAGCTGTTTTCTTATTCCCATAAATTAAATGATTTAATATAACCTGAATATATTTATAAATTAATTTCTATGAGTTCAAGATTCTTTTTCTAACCTATCCTCATCTTAGAAACTGAAATATTGCTGCATTTTTTAACCTTCACATCATTGTATCTGTAAATACATCATCAGTACAAAATCCTGAGTTCAATTTAAAGAAAATGGGAATCTTTTATGTTTTCTCAAGAAATTGTCTCTGGAGAAGGATGAGATCATTTAGATGATATAATCCTTCTTAGGCATTTTTAACACTGATACTACTTTTCACTTAATATCTTTCCATATAATTAAAAAATGAAGCCACAGAAAAATACTGATTTTCTTAAACCTAGAATCCTTTGATTCATCTTAAATTTTCATCAACAATGGTTCATTTTCAAATGGTTGAAAGAAGAAGGAATTAGTCAAGAAACATATGTGTATGGCCCATGGACACAGACAACAGTGTGTGGACTGTGGGGGTGAGGCAGAGAACTGGGTAGAGGAGGACAAAAGAGGAATAACTGGAGTAACTGTAATAGTATAAACAATAAAATATTTTTTAAAAGAATGAATCATTCTAATATACTCTAATTAAACAAACCTTTTTTCAAATAAGAAAGTTTTAAAGAAAGCCATCTTGAACCCAATGAATATTCTTAAAATTTTTACTGGCTACTTTAAAGTATACTACATAAACATAATAATACATACTTATTGATAAACACATAATAATCAACCTAATCTGCTACTGGAAGGAAATCTACTCAGAAACAGAAAATAACTGTTTGAAGAAAACCACTGTATCAGAACATGCTTAACGCATACATTCTTTTTGAATTAAATGAAAAATGTCACCTCAAATGTTATGACATATAAAAATATAATTTAAAAAAAGCCAAGTAAGTTTTCATAATTACCAATAATTTTAATACTACATAGCAGGATCACTGGGCTACAACATATGAATCTTTGTAAACTCATTTTTCCTAAAAGACTTGCAAACCCCATTTTTAATTCCCCCAAGTCATCTACAATATAATTAATACACAAATAATCAATCTCGCTCACTGGCGCAGGTAATTTTAATTCAACAACTCAGTTCATTGGTATATCTACTTTGGATACAGGCTGTTCACAATAAGTCATCTGACATGTTCCATTTCTACAAGTAGCCATGACAACCAATAGTTAGATTCAATAATTCTACAAGAAAAAAACTGCGCAGGATTTATCACTATCATTACTACTACTACTACTACTACTACTACTACTACTTGACATGAAGTGATTTGAACATATATAAAAAACTATGGTTATTAATACTTACTTTCAGCATTGGACAAAGTGCAGGGATTACAGTCAACCAAAGCTAACTGAAAATGCTGTAAGGAAAGAGTAAGAAAATTAATGTACTAAATTTAGTTTATATGACTGTGTCTGAAAATACTTTCCAGGTATGTATGGTCTAACATGATAAACCTATACTATGCAAATAAAACATAGTAGACTACCAAGTGGAATTATGTTGAGCATTTCCTGCTAATAACAGCCAGGTTTGTGAGAATGAAGACTTTGGGAAAGAATGAACTTTATCAAGTTACCCTGTGCATATTTCTGTTTACATGAAAAAAGCTTCAGATGTTTAAGTCTTCAAATAAATAAAATGTATTAGTTACAAACAATTTAAACAGAACACATCATTTTTAAATCTAAAAGTTTGATGGCATTAATGTCAGAACACCACTGTTTATTTCAAAATGAAACATGAACTTTAGAAACAAAAAAATTACTATGAGAATTATGATGAAAGTTAAAACTATCTGCTCTTACTGATATTTCAATAATCACTGCATTTAGTGCCTTTTAAAACTTAAAAAAACCTATTTGGACTACTACAAAGAATGCACAGGCTATAAGGAGCCTGTGTTCAAGTTCATTTATGAAACATAATTACCCTTTTAGAATGTGTTATTATATGTCCATAAAATTGCCTATAGGCAATTTTAGTCCATTAATACTTATACCATATGACATTAGCTTGCCCCCCAAAATGTTAAATTTGATATACATTTTTTAAACTGCAAATCATAATAAAAAACACTGAGTGACATTTAGTTTGTCAACATTAAACCTGGTATGTAAACTAAGAGAAGACAAGTATTAGAGTTGGCATAGTCTTCAAGAAAAATAAAGTACATCTTGAAACCAACCTCCGCCAAGATGGAGGCGTAGGTGGAAACACAGTGCTTCCTTGCACAACCAAGTTTAAAGACAATAAAGTTGTAGTTTAAAAAACAAAAAAAAACACGCAACCAAAACACAGAAAATGGAACTATACAGAGGTCCGAAAACAACGAACCGATCATCCAGACCAGTAAGAGGGGTGGAGCCAGCAACTGGTGGCAGTTGGCAGACCCCAGCTATGGGGTTGCAACCAGCAGACCCAGTGAGGGCACAAGGCGGCTGGCTCACTGCGATCACACATTCGCGCATAGAAAAACCAGCAAAGGAGCGAGCAATGAGATGGACTGCGAAGGCCCCAGCGGTGGGAAGCAGCAGAGGGGACCACCATTACCCCTCTCTGACCACGCCCCCACATACAGCATCACAACCCAGCAACCTGGGCAGCCCTGTCCTGGTGAACACCTAAGGCTCTGCCGCTCATTCGTAACTGGCTCGAACAGACCAAATCATTATGGCTCAAGAAGAACTCAAAGCTCCAGAGCCAATAACTCTAAGCGACCAAGAAATAGCCAACCTATCAGATGCACAGTTCAAAACACTGGTGATCAGGATGCTCACAGAACTGATTGATTTTAGTCACAAATTAGAGGAACAAATGAAGGCTAAACATTGAAATGAAGGGAAATACACAGGAAACCAATAGTGATGGAAAGGAAACTGGGACTCAAATCAAAGGAGTGGACCAGGAGAAAGAAAAAAAAATGACCAAACAGAAACATATGAAGAAACAAGAATTCAAAAAAATGAGGATAGACTTAGCAACCTTCAGGACATTTTTAAACGTTCCAACATCCGAATTATAGGGGTACCAGAAGGGGAAGAGGAACAGCCACAAGTGGAAAACTTATTTGAACAAATAATAAAGGAGAACTTCCCCATTCTGGCAAAGGCAATAGACTGCCAGGAAATCCAGGAAGCTCAGAGAGTCCCAAAGAACTTGGACCCAAGGAGGAACACACCAAGGCACATCAGAATTACATTAGCCAAGATTCAAATGAAGGAGAGAATCCTAGAAGCAGCAAGAGATAAGGGGACAGTCACCTACAAAGGAGTTCCCATCAGACTGTCAGCGGATTTCTCAAAAGACACCTTACAGGCAAGAAGGGGCTGGAAAGAAGTATTCCAAGTCATGAAATCCAAAGACCTACAACCAAGATTGCTCTATCCAGCAAAGCTTTCATTTAGAATGGAAGGGCAGATAAATGCTTCTCAGATCAAATTCAAGGAGTTCATCATCACCAAGCCCTTACTATATGAAATATTAAAGAGACTTATCTAAGAAAAAGAAGATAAAAAAGATGAACAGTGCAAGGACAGCAAACTCACAGTTATTAAGAACCACACCTAAAATAAAGCAAACTAAGAGGACAGCTAGATCAGGAGCAGAACCATAGAAATGAAGATCTCATGGAGGGTTAGCATCAGGGGAGTGGGAGCAGGAGAAGGGGGGAGAAGGTGCAGAGAATAAGTAGCACGGACAGTAGCTAGAAAATAGATAGGGGGGAGGGCAAGAATAATATGGGAAATATAGAATCTAAAGAACTTGAGACACGTGGACACAATCTAAAGGGAGAGATGGTGGAGAGGGGGTATGCAGGGTAGAGGGGAATGAAGGGGGGAATAGGACAACTGTAGTGGCATAATCAATAAAATATATTTTTTAGAAAAGCACAATACAACCAATTTTTTAAAAGTACATCTTTTTCAACTTTTCTAAAAAACTACCGCATTTTCCGGACTATAAGACCACCTCCCCCTCCATTTGGGAGGAATAATGGTTTTTAATGCTGCTGTTGAGTTCTGTTTATATTTACATTGGTGAAATATTATGTTACTTATGTTATTAAATATTTTACCATATTTTCTGCTTCAAAATTTCTTTCTTATTTTCCTCTAAAACCTAGGTGCATCTTATGGTCCAAAAATATGGTACTTCCACAAATGTATATTCAAATTTTATCATTTAAAGTAACCAAGAGCCAAAATACAAATCATTTTTAAAAAGCTGACCACAATAAGTTCATTCCTATCAACAATAAAAATATCTAAAGAGTTATATTTTATTTAATCCTTACCTGAGGATATGTTCATTGATTTTTAAAGAGAAACAGGGGTGGGAGGGACATCAATCGGTTGCCTCTGTAGGAGGCAATAAGTTTTCAGTACTGTATTTCAACACAGAATCAACAAAACTGCACTTGATCAACTGGAACCCTCAATTAACAAAAATAAACAAATGTCAGCTACCCAGTGTTACAAAGAATGAAATATTGGAGGGATATATGCCCTGGCTGGTGTAGCTCAGGGGACTGAGTGCAGGCCTGTGAATCAAAGGGTCACTGGTTTGATTCTCAGTGAAGGCACATGCCTGGATTGCAAGCCAGGTCCCCAGTGGGGGGGGGGCGGCCTGGCATGGCACGTGAGAGGCAACTACACATTGATGCTTCTGTCTCTTTCTCTTTCTCCTTCCCTTCCCTCTCTCTAAAAATAAATAAATATCTTTAAAATATATGTAAGGGATATAAATTTTGAACGGGCAAACTACAAACAAAATGACTATGACTCTTAAATACAGAATATTTAATCCATTCAACAAATGAATTTATCAAGGGCCTATAATGCTCTGAGGACTATGCAGACACTAGGGATACAATGTTCAACAAAAAAAAAACAAAACTAAATTATTTGCCATGGTCAACAGAATGAAAAAAAGATCCAACATCTCAACACCCTGAGAACTGCTTTTATTTTTCCATGGGCCTACTAAGCAGATTGTATGCCCTCAAACATCCCTTGAGTGCACTACCATGGCAATAGAAAATAACACTGTTTTAAAAAGCGAGTACCACAAAACAAAGCATGCTTTATAACTGCTTTCCTCTAGACAAAAAGAGCAGGACAGGAGCCGCACATTTACATTGCAATATATTTCTAAATTTAATCTATCCTGCTAGCACAAATTAATATTTATATAAGACAGAACTCTCCTAAATCAACCATCAAAGGATATACACTGACCTGCAAAGAAGCAGCCTTCAAGATGGCAGTATTTTAGTTTTATTATTACATTGAAATCCCACAAAGGGCATAAATGCATAATTCAAATTGTCTAGCCTACATTTCGCCTATCAATACTCAAGGGTCATTCAATGAAACCTGACAGAAACAGTTCTGGACCATGTTTTATATACCGCATTTTGCCATGTGTAATGTATATATTTTGTCCAATTTTTTTTAGTGAAAAATAAGGATGTGCATTATATATGGGTAGCACTAATTCTATATAAACATTTATGCATATGCATGTTATATAAAATTTCTTGCACCATATGTTCAAAAATAAATGCTAAAATGCCTTTATAATATAAAAAACAAGTATCTAAATATAAATCAACAAATAATTGAATTTGAAAATTACAACTAAACATTTTTTTCCTGAAAGTTGGGGCCAAAAATGTGGGTGCGCATTATGCATGGAAAAATACAGTAATTTTTAATCAATCTTAAAAGTAACAATGAAGTTGCTGAAGCACCATCTGAAACCCACAATACCATGAACTACTAAACATTTCCAAACAGCAACAATATAGAAACATTACTGGGCAAGGGTACATACTTAAAAGCATGCATGGAGACTGAAAGAACTTACAGGATAATTACTAACTTTAATAAACTAAGTAACTACAAAAAAACCCACATAAATAAAAATACTGATATACCCTTCGGTAAACTAAAGGGAGATGAGGAACTAGGGATGACATGATCTCACAGTTGTTGTTTTTTTTTAAAGATTTTATTTATTTATTTTTAGAAGGGAAGGGAGAAAGTGGAGGAAACATTGACGTGTGAGAAAACACTGACCAAAACACTGATAGGTTGCCTCCTGCATGCCCCACCCCCACCTCCACCCCAGCCAGGGACCTGGCCTGCAACCAAGCATGTGCCCTTACTGGAAACTGAACTGGAGACCCCTCAGTTTGTGGAAAGATGCTCAATCCACTGAGCCACACTAATCATGGCTGACATCACAGTTTCACCTCTAGCATCTAAACCAGATGCAAAATAGATGTACTTATCAACATATAAACCAGCAGAAATGACATGATAATCAGCCCCCAAGCCTAAAAATGCCATGGTAGAATATCCAGTACCCATCCCTGCAACCAAGAGAAGCAGCTACAATGTACAGGGTGGGCAAAAAGAGTTTACAGTTGTGAGAACATGAAACAATTTATTTTCGTATTATTATGTATTAATTATTGTATTATTTTCCATACTGACAAATGTAAATGTACTTTTGCCTCACCTTCAATATCAAGGGTGTCAAACTCATTTTCACCAGGGGCCACATCAGCCTTGCAGTTGCCTCCAAAGGGCTGAATATAATTTAAGGACTGTATGAATGTAACTACTCCTTAACTAGGGGCAAGGAACTTAGCACTGTCACCAGGTAGAAACAAGGTGCAGGGCCAGATTTGGCCCGTGGGCCTTGTGTTTGCCATCTGTGCTCTATATGCAACTCATACTGAAATATTATAGGACTGAAACTGATTGCTGTTGTGTGAAACAGTTATTATGCAGTAGACGCTTTTGCAGTTCAGACTATATACAAACTGCAGAAAACATTCTACAGAAAATGCATTTCCAAGTCAAGAGGATTTACCTAAGACATCTTTTTTAAAAGCTGCGGTGATTTTCTTTTTATAGAGGACTTCTGGTCCAATTTAACACAGGGTTTGATTCATTACAATTTCTGTTGACATCTTTATTACCAAAGTCACCTTTTGTCTTAAAAGCTTTTGACTTGTTCAATATTTCAAAATAACTTTATAATATTTTGCTTTATATAGACTGAGGAACTTGATTTCTAGCTGGAGGTAGGATATCTGTATTCATGTAATTACCACATAAAACTAGAATTTCAAGACTTTATTTCCCTTCAAATTGTTTAACTTCTAGCTGTATACTCTGATTATCTCATGACTCTCTTCAACTATAGAACCCTTCAACTGTATTCCCAATCCTACAGACAAGCAATGAGATAACTTTTTATAATCAACAAAAAGTATGCATCAACATATAAATTAATCTGGAGTAATGTTTGGATTCTAGATCTAATCTTGCATGTTCTGATTCAGTGGGTTGCAGGTGATACCCTGTGAACCACAAAAAAAGCTTCTACGAATTATTCTAATGCACAGTCAGGGTTAAATGCCACAAAGTTTTTAAATCATGTGCTTGCCCCCCCCCAAAAACCTTACTTCAGAATATGTAGACATGGTGTGTATAGGTGATACTTCTGTCTATACTCAGTTATGGTAAACATAGCCTCTTATGAATAAAAGACTGGCAATCACCTTTTACTCTGCAAGCCAGGCAACTCTGCTATGGCTATACATCTACAACTAAACACAAGGTCCACTGAAATTGGTGTTGTAACAGAAGTTTAAAAGATAATTTCATAATGGAATCCCAAAGACATAGATGAGAGAAGAAAGAAAAGAGGCACTTCAGGCTGAGGAGACAACTTGTAATTTTTACAAAGCCCCGGTAAAACAGGGTTTATGGACCATTTAAGTGAGAAAAAGGAAGGTGTGTCAGGTACTCTTTTCAAGTCAAAGGCAAATGTTTCTTTTCCATTGTTACAGACTGGCACAATTCTAAAAGTATGATTAAAACCAACAAAGGTCATGCTTAAAACTAATAGTCTATGATAAATGGGTGAGACTAGGGAAATGTCTTAGGATATAATGGTACTTAATTTTAGAGATTTCATATCTGAAAATAAGACATAGAACTGAAACTGGTAAATGATGGTAGGGCTTGTGAGAAACATTATATAGCCACGCTCATCTGACTGGGGTTCTCTGAAAGCCCTCAAACTCAGGTCTTTCAATTATCTTTGTAAAGCAAGGTTGTTAAAATAGTTTTGAGGAGTGACTCAATTACACACCAGTGACTAATAGTTAATGCATCCTGGCAATCTTGTCAAAAAAGAGGCTCTTTCTTTGAAGTTTATCCATCTGGTCTCTCTAAAAATTTCTGTTACACAAAAGTAAGACAAAAGATACTATTGATGCAGATGTTAAAATGTTTTATTTCTAGCCCTTCTTTTCGGCTCCAGACTTCTGTCTACACCAACTCAATATACTCCCAAATGACCCATCTCCATTCAGAGCTTCTTCACCTCCCAACCCCAAAACCTGTTGCTAATTTATCTACTAAGTAAGTTAATAGAAAAGTGATTCAAGCCAATAAATGTGAAATATCTTCCCATAATAAATCAGTTAATTACTTCCTTAAGATTCCTAGGACATATTACCATTCATTCATCCATCAAAAACCCATTTATTCTACTGATCTTGTTCATCTGTTTTTCCTGTACCTGTGTCCTACCTACTCTCCCAAATCCTGCCTTCTACCGTATTTTATACAAAAGTATAGCTATGATACTGACTAGAAATTTTTAAACACTGGTTCTAATATGTGTCTAATCTGTGTACATAAGGTTGACATAATGTCAAAGTTTTTTGTATCTAGTGTACAATTTGTAGTCATATTAAATCAAGATGGCTAGGTACACAAGTAACAAATACAAGGTGAACATTATATATATATTTTATAAAGGGGTAATTCAATAATTTTCACTGTAAAATGTTGTTTTGTAACAATCTCTTTATAAAGTATGACGACAGATACACTGAATGTTTCATAAAGCTTCATTTGAAGACTAAATATTTACAACCACAAATTTAAGTAGTTTTGTATAAACATTAAAAAAACTTCTGCATATATGCATGCATGTATATATGTATTTATTTATGAGAAGGGAGGGAGAAAAAGGCGGAGAAAATCATCAATATGAGAATCATTAATCAGTTGCCTCCCGTACACACCCTGATCAGGGAATGAACCACCAATCCAGGCATGTGGTATGAAACAAAATACTTTTGAATTGGAAAGGACTTCTTGTACTTAAAATATATTTGCAGAGAGAAAACTTACACAGGAAACCTGGACTCACCCTAGCTTCTCAGTATCAGAGTGGATGATACTGCACACCTATGAGCAGTCATGTCCTTTTCAAACATGCATTTTGGAGTAAATGAAGTACTTCAGCTATTTTTACTACTTGACACTGGAAAGCATTTAATAGAACTCAGGGCAGAAATAAATATCAAATGGAAAAACCAAAACTGGACAGGCAGAGTAAAGCAGAGAAAGCACTGTTGAGTGTACATAAACCAATTAGGAGATCACCTCATACCAAAGAATAATATCTGGAAAGACTAAAAGGTAAAGTGCAAGTGGATGAGTACTACTTGGAAAAAGAAAGACCAGAGGGAATTCTGTCCATGAATGAGGAAAAAATGGACAGAAGGCAAAATAAACAGCAATAACCATCCTCTGCCAAAAGTCGCAGTGATGTTACCCACTTTCACTGCTGATATGGGAACTGGGGAGATATTGTTTAAAGGTATAAATTTGCAACTAGTAAATAACTCCTGGAGATCTAATGCACAGCACAGAGATTATAGTCAACAATATTGTATTATGCTCTTCAAAGTTACTAAGAGACTAGATCCGTATTGTTCACAGCAAAAATAAGAAAGAAATAATTGTGACATGATAGGTGTTTAATACTAAGGTGGTAATTATATTGCAATATATAAAATGTACCAAGCCAACATGCTGTACACCTTAAACTTATGCAATGTTACATACATGTCAATTTTATCTCAATAAAAAATTTAAAAAGACTAGAACAACAGCTGGAAGAGTTAAGCTGTTGAACATCATGAAGGGAGCAGGACAGGAGCAGGTATGGAGAAAAAGCAACTTTCATTATCTTCAGACAACTAAACTAATAAAAAATGTGCTGGTAAAACTTCAACAAAGAAATGTTACAGGTATTTTAGAAATTTAAGGACTAGTTAAAATTAAATTAATTGCTAGTATCAAATTCTCAGTATTTGTATAATACATACAGTTCACAGTATCTTAATTAAATGAAACAAATAATTTTTTGCATTCTACAGTAAATAAAATAAAAGACGAGACATTTTATGAATTACAAAAGTGGTTTCTATAAGGAAATAGATACATCATGCCTTTACTATCTTGGCACACTATCTGCCTTACTATCTTGGCATAAAAAATCACAATACAATTTGTAAATCTGTAATGAGTATAAGATCAAACAAGACACCTGGAAATAAAGTCATTCCTGTAGAAAAGTAACAATAAAGTGGAAATGCTTTTTCACTCAGAAATTTCATGTTGGGTATAACAGTAGAGGTGAGACAAGCTGAATGAACTGGTGAACAGGGGCATCTGGAGAAAACAACTGTGCTGCCAGTGTGCATAGAAAAGAATCTGTTAAGAGATGATAAATAAAACTAGCTCCCACCGACCTCGCTTGCTCTCATTCTCTCTCCCCCTCTCCCAGTATTTCCAGCTGATCCTATGACAGGTATTTTAGAGCCTCTCCTATTTAACTATTCATTTAAGAACACTAAGTACCTGGTAAAATGCCTGGCTAACATACAAGTCTCATTTGACTTCAACTAATTTCCTTTGAATTATCTCTGTCATTCTTATCTTCCTAACCCTTTCATAAGAACCCCTTCAATCAGCACATCATCTTTAAATACCAAACTATAAGGGAACTTATATTGATATCCCAGTCAACTTTCCACATGTTCCCTTAAAAAAGCCACTCTCTTTACCTTTAAAAATCCAAAATAGTTCTAATGTTGACATATTTTAGGGAAACTTAAACATGTAAATATTAAGGGCAATTTCTATATGATCTTTGTTAAAGAGATACTTTGGCATTAATTGACTGAATAATATGGATGTTATTACATGTTATTTTGCATTTATTAGCTTCACATGAAGCAAATTTTAAGTCTGCCAGGACATGAAAATTAGAGGTATTACATAAAACTATTTGCCAAAATTAGTGTACTTTTATTGAAGTAATAATAGCACACTGCCTCAAACACATAATGAATGTAAGCAATTAACATTAATATCATTAAAAAGTAATGAAATAATTCTGAATTAGTTATATGGTGTTAAATAGGCAACCAAACCCACTCGGGGAAGTATTACTTAAAACAGAGAAGAAAACCAACAAAGTATCATGTAGAAATGTCACCCTGAAATGGACTCTGATTCAGATAATATTAATCTGGTTCATAAATTAAGAATTGGTACTCCACCAGTCACTAAACATGTGGAATCTTTACTGGCCAATTTAATGGAAAAATAACACCATATAATTAAGTAAGCTGGACATTAACTTCACATTTCTGAGGATGGGATAAGTGACAAAAAGACAAGTATTAAAATCTAGGATTAAAAAAATGGATTTCACAAACACTGTATCTATACAAGATCCAAGTAAAAGGAATTTGTGGGGTAGGTACAGTTATTTCAGTTCTACAGATAAAAATAGGATCAAAAGAATTAAGCATCTTGCCCACAGTCACACAATTAGTTTACATGGCAGGGTCAAATCTGAAAACCAAATTTGCTTGCTCTGAAAGTACCAAAACAGAATGAATCTGTTTTAGAGATACATTTCTGGAGAAAAGTAATTACCAGAGATTGAAATAAAACCGAAGGACCTGGAATGAATTTCATGTGTGGGTGAAAAGAAAAATCTATTCTGAAAATAAACTACTTTATTTAAATATTTTACCATCCAAAACATACTGTATATGCAATATCCCTCTTCAGACATAGGGAAACAAAATGAATTAGAGAAGACCTAACCTGTAACACACAGATTTTTCACACCATCCCTACACCAAAATACTCTTTTCACCCACCATTTCACTCCATAGGATTAAAGCATAGGAACAATGTATTTAGGGAATTGAGTGCCCTGCTCAAACACTGGGCAAAAGTGGTCTAAGAGTAACCACAACTTTAATAGGAATCAATTGAGAATGGCCATGTGGTTTATTTCTGGCCAATGAGATACAAAGTGATGTATTCTTGAAGAGATCAAAGGAAGTATGGGCCTTTCTCTTCTATGAAAATTATTACCAGATATGTATTGAGCACTTATTATACACCAGAAATTATACTAAGCACCTATGCCACTACTCTACAGTATCCTCTTACATGAAATATGGAAAAGGATTACTTTCATTGAACCTGGCATACAGCCTTAAGAATAAGCCAACATACAACACAGAAGAAAATGAATCCTTGATAAAACCTTGTATCAGTTCAATCAACCAATCCTGAAGGTTGCACTTCACATAAGAACTACTTTTCTGTTGATATTTTAATTAGCTTAAGTTGCAGTTTCTGGGTTACAGTCACAGCTTCTAATTAATGACAATGCTTAGTGGGAAAGTCAACAAAGGATCCACACCTAAGGGGAGACACCTAAGGGGAGACACCTAAGGGGGGAGGGGCATATCATTCCTTCTGATTCCTACCTTCATTTACACTAAATGCTAAGCACTTACAATAATATATTGAAACACCACCTTCTCCTCAAATAAAATGTTGATACCTAAAATTCTTCTGAAAATAGACAAGGACTACTGCACAGAAAAGCCTTAAAAAGCCAATGACAAGATAACATAAAAATCAAATTAAACCTCATTATGGGGCAGAGAAGTATCCAAGACTCCTAAAATTCTTTTCTATGTTCATAATAATGAAGTAAACAAAAATGATATCAAGTATTTAAATAAATTTTTAAAAAGCCCAAAACAAGATGCATGTAAGGCGATTTTGCTAAAATCATTATGACTTGAAAGTGTGGTTAGTCTTTACTATGTCTGAAGAAATAACAGTTGTATGTAGGAAGGTTTCTGTTGAATATGAGTAAGTAGGAACATTGTCCAACAATGTTTTCCCTGATTAAAAGGAATTTTAAATAATGCCACCTTCATGGAAACAGATGTTTGCATCCACAGAATTATTTAAAATACCACTGTACTGATATTCAGAGATATTTACATTCCACAAATTGGGACATATCTGATTACTTTTTTCGACTCAAATATATTTCCTAAGCAACATTTACCAAACCCTTATTCAATGCATAATAGGTGTGTTGTTTGGTGCTGTAAAATGCTCAAGTAAGTTTGTTTTGTACTACAACACATTTCAAGAGTCTGTTAGCCAATATACACTGTGAATGTCTAAGAGGATAAATTATGCAAGGTGGCATAGGTGGCATATTTGAACTTATTTTACTTCCCATTTCTAATCCAGTCACATCTCATAGTACAGTCTCAGAAATGATGCTCTTATCTTGAGGAACACAGGTAACTCCCAGACATCCCTTATTGTTCACACTACTTACATCTACCCTTGGGCCTAATTCCTCAAATTGCACTTACCTTTGACAACTGTGTGACCTAAATAGCTCATAACCTACTTGTTTTAGTGTTTTTGGTTGCCTCTCTATTTCTTTTTCTTAAAATCAGCATTGTTCTCTATAAACTCATAAGAGATAGAAACTGTATCTGCATAATTGTCTATTTTAAAATTCTAGACCAATTAGGCACTCTTAAATACAGTTTAAATTCAAAAAACCCTTCAGTCATTCCTTATTAGTGAATTCAAATTATAACCTACTGTAAAATCATTATCATTCTTTATCTCCCTATCTTCAGAAGCAAGATACTCTGTATCAGAGCCATTTAGAACACAACAAACATTACAGTCATAAATTCACCAAAATTTAAGCTTTCCCCTAGAACTTTGAATCCTTTCTAAAAGCAATGCTCTTGTCATGCAGAGAAGCACTATATTCAAGAAAATCCCAGTGAGACCTAAAGTGATGGCAGACAACACAAGAAGCTCAATAGAAAAAAAAAATTTTGAGATATCAAATTTCCATAGAAAGTGAAATACTTAACCAACAATGTATTATCTTTTCCCAACTATGTTAATACTCATCCCCCAGCAGCACAAATGACTTTCAGAGAACACTTTTAAAGCTAATCTAGATATTAGAGATGTGCCCTATTGATAAATGTGTAAAGATTTCCAGTGAGACCAATATAAATAAATGGTCAATGATTCCTCTGTAGTGGCCAATCACTTATAGTGAAGTGTTTCAAATGTCCAAACTGAGTTCAAACCTTCACCTTTTCCTGATGGCAGACCTCAATTAAATCTTTAACAAGAAAAAGTTTAACATTGTAATTAGTTACCTATGTCTTAGCATAGTGACTACTTTGTATCCTGAAAGTCAACCTAATATATCTTCCAGTTCATAACTGATAAACATTCTGCCTTGTAAATTTTCAAATTTTCTTTTGAAGTGCAAATATAAATTCCAACATTTCTCATGCTCTAATATTTAACAACTCCCAACCAACCCCCACTTCAAAAAAAAAAAAAAAAAAAAAAAACCCATGAAAAAGAAACATTGTGTCTTGGGAAAAACCCAACAACCTACCTTTAAACTAGACTCATAGTCTGTGTTCACTTTGAACATAAGCCCAAGTCGTAAATGAATTTCCTTGGCTCGACAAAAGCTGGGATCAATATAAAGCACCTCCTGAAATGCTTTAATTGCCCTGAAAGAATATAGACATAAGGTATCTTAACTTTTTAACACTTGCATGAATTTTTGTTCAGTAGCACAGTAAATCTTACGCTTTACACCATAGTTTATAAAGGAAATACAGTTATTTAAAAATGATGTGAATGAACAGTTTAAAAAAGACTGGCAAGGAGCACCTGGGTTTTTCATATAATTGAATATATAGAATCTAACTTAATATAAAAGATATGCTACCTCAAATCTCCATGTGGCATTTAAGCAAAGAGCACTAGACATTTAAGTACAAGTGAACAGTACCTATTCAATTCCATTCCCAGCTATGCTCTAATATTGCTCCTCCTCAGCTATGAACTGGCTTATCTCAGGAATTTCTTTGTGTAAACATTGGCCCTCTGGCTTCACTCTTTCTCCTCAGGATGGTCTCCTGACCTGGAATAGTTTCATTCTTCTGCTTCAACCTAAATCCACTATTAACTTCAAGACTCACCACCCAAACTCAACACAATTTTGCTTAGTGTTAACTAGTAGTTAGGTCCACTCGATAACCAAATCATTTTATTCTCTACCTACTGGTGTGCTATCCCCAGTTTTTTCAAATAGTCTAATTCCTTGAGTTCTACATTTCTATTTTTAATTTTCTGAATAACATTAAAATGTTAAGTTTAACAGATGTTTGCGGATGCCATCACTTCTGTAGTTGGCTGATTGGACTGTGTGTGTGTGAGTGTGTGTGTGTGTGTGTGTGAGAGTGAGAGAGAATGAGAGAGAGAGAGAGTGTGTGTGTGTGTGTGTGTGTGTGTGTGTGAGAGTGGGGAACACTCCAAATCTCAAATCTCTTTACTAAACAGTTCTCCTCATCTAGCAAAACATTTATACGTTCATTTTCTTTTCTAAACTTTTTATCCATTTTTAAATCCTGTGTGCTTCATTTTTTTTTCCCACCCAGAAAGAAGGGGGGAAACTTCACACGAACACACTAGGGGTCGGGTACGTGGAGAAAACTACATATTAAACTGGATCATCATTTTACCACATTTCATATCTCACTGAATTACATGCAGCCAGAACATGATCTCTACAGCACAGGCTAAACTAAAACACCAAAGCACACAAATTCTGCTGACCTGAGCATTCTGACTGACAAAATTTTAGAACATAAGAAATGGCTATGGAAAACTATAAAATTACTTTTGTGATACAAAGTATGTAAAAGTTTAGTTCTGAAATATTAAAACCTACAGAAAAAGTACATATTGCTATGCATGAGTATCATTAGCATTTTTTCTTGAAATCTAAAAAGATGTAGTTTTTTTTATTTCTATAGATTTTCAGCTTAATTTTTTTTGCATTTAATGTCTGCCATTGCTAACAATTTAAAAACAGAAATGATAGAATGCTAAAACCTCAATACCACTACCTATGAAAAACACTCATGTGCTAAATATATTTTAAAACAATGGTCATTTTTAGCAAGATTTCAAGAAGTCATTTTTAAAAGTCTCCTTTAACTAAACATCCCTAGCACAGTTTCGGTACATTTGGAAAGAGACAAAGTAAAACTCCTTTTTAAAAAAATATTTTAAAAGTATTTTATTCATTTATTTTCAGAGAGTGGGGAAGGGAAGGAGAAAGAGAGGGAGAGAAATATCAATGTGTGGTCTGCCTCTCGCATGCATCCCCTTCCTGGGGACATGGCCCACAACCCAGGCATGTGCCCTGACTGGGAATTAAACCAGCAGCAACCTTTTGGTTCACAGAACCACCCTCAATCCACTGAACTACACCAGCCAGGGCCAAAATAAAACCCTTAAGTTTTCTCAGGCTACTGAAGGTGAGTCCAGAGATTTCCCTCAAAGATATCTGAAGGAATAAACGAATTGCATAAAATTTCATACTAATAAAAGGGAGAATATTCCAGCTCTAAATGAGGAATAAGATATACACACAACAGGTATGTATTTCTACACATATATATATATTAGGATATTTAGAGATTCCTTTTAAGTATCACAAATAGATTTGATGAAGTAATGAAAGAGGCAAGATTTTTTAAAGGTGGAGATAGAAGAAGACAGGCTAAACAGTAGATGGCACGAACAAGGTTACATAGGTAACAGAATGCTCAAAATGTTTTCAGGGAAATGTTAATACAGTGTAACTGACATAAAGGATATATTTAGGGGAACAGTAAAGCTAGAAGTACCATTTGAAGTTGGACCAGAGAGGACCTTAAATGTGGGGTTTAATTAAGAATATACAAATTCACATCAGCATATGCTAATGTATTAGTACCTCCTGGTTCTTTTGCCCTCTTTAGCCAGTCTTCATTTCATCACTCCAGACGGTAAGATACTTTTTCCCATTCTCCTATTGTGAAATTTATGTTTTTATCCATAATTTCCCTGACTTTTACTCTAAGCCCTTACATTTTCTCTGGCAATGTATTTCGCTGGTAAGCATAACCTTGCCAAAACTGCCTTAGTTGCCTACTAGTTTTTTCAAAACAAAAGTGTACATAATAAAGTCAACACATGTTAACATCAACTGTTTTATTTTAATGGAATTATGCTGAAATTAAACCTTTGATCTAAGAGCATTAACCTGTATTATGACAGCTCAAAAATATATATTAAATATGAAGTTTTTGCCAGATTCCATGCTAGACTAAAGCCTCAGGACCAATGCTATCATGACTCCATTAGGTTCATGTTTACAACCAAACAAGTAACTACACAGGACAGTACAAATTCCTATACCCCTAAGAACACTTTGATTGGTACAGTGCTAGGGAAATGAATCCTAAAGAAACTTTACTTGTAACATGTTAACATTTTTTTTAAAAAACTCACTTTCCACCTCATTCTCTGAATCATTTTCAATGTCAACACAATAATCACTATTGATCTTACCAGGCCTATCAATTAGATTTGGGAGCTTTAATTTCCAAATGCCTATGCCTCTAGCACAAAATTATGTATCTCTTAGATATGCCACTATAATACTGTTCGGATACTGATCAATTAGAATGCAAAAAGTTACAAGCTAGAGATAGGACTAATAAGAATTTTCAGGGGGGATATGTTTTAACACTGTGGCTACAAATTGGAATAATTTATCGTTGCATGTTATTTCAATTCCTCTCACTGAAGGATACAGGTTTCTTACTTCATATAAAGGCAAGGAGCAGCTCAGCTCAAAGTACACCTAGCAACTAAGCCCTTCATAAATAAAAACAAGTAAATGCATGGGCGTAAATTGGGTGTGCATTCATGCATTTGTAAAGGAATGGCTTTATAGAGACTGGTTCTAGCTCTCTGATACATGTACTTTAATCTGTGCTTTTATGTCTTCCTCCCTCCTTCCACAAGTCTTTTATAAAAAGTTTTGTCCCAGAATACTAAATAATCATGCTAAATCAAACGAGAATATACTCGTACTTTCTTAGATGGGCTCCTCTAAGAGGCTGCAACTAAAACTAGAAAAACTGAGCTACAACCTAACCAATAAAATCAACTGCAAAAGAAAAACTGGGCAGCACAATATGGCAAGAAATAAGACAAATAGGTTATCAGATAAAACTATATTTAATAACATTGCTCTCAATAATATATTAAGTCACAGTCACTAACCCCAACACACGTTGGTTGCACATACTACTATGAAATACTTAATCTAATCAAATGCCAGCAGACACCATTATTGAACAAATTTTACTTAAATTATAAATGTACCAGAAACACAACATTCTGACACATCCAAGGCAATTTCTTAGAGCTGACAACACACAAAAAAGGCATATCACACTCTTTTCTAGAAACATTTTTTAAAGAAATCCCAAAGAATTTGGTGTGAATTTAAAAAAAAAGAAAAATGCATGATCCCAGCAATTAATAGCTGCTACCTATAAATAAAACACAAATATACTTTTAACCTAAGGAAGTTCCTATCACTTAAGGCTGTACTATAAACTCTGACCAAGTACCCACTCCATGCTTTCTAATTTTGTGATGTTTTGGGAAATACTAAAATAAATTAAAGCAAAAGTTGGAGCACAGAGTTTGTGAAAGAACATTTGACCAGCCAGACAGAAAACACAAAGCCAAAATGGATTCAGGCAGGGCGTGAGAGATTTTAAGAAGCAGCTAGAGCTGAAACTCAAGACATGAGAAATGATGGTGACCAGGACAGGATTGACAGACACTAGAGGGCACTTATTAATTCTGACATTGCATTATCCTCATATCATTCAGTTTCATTTCTTTGGTCAACTGAAGGATACATAAATTACAGGTAGGTAAGGAATCAAAATATAATTTTCTATAGCTACAAGCCCCCTCAAAGTTGACACAGTAATGTACTTATTAAAGCAATCCAATTTCAAACTGATAATGGCTTCACCTCACTCTGATTTTAGGTTCTTATCTTCAATCTACAGGGAGCACACAAGTTATCACACAGGTAGGTAAAAACTGGCTGGTGTGGTGCACACATGTCCATTCCTAATCTATAGAGTTCCTTGTCCTGGGTTTCACCTAAATTATTTCTGGCACTCTGGCTGGTGTGGCTCAGTGCACTGAGTGCCAGCCTGTGAACCAAAGGGTCACTGGTTCGATTCCCAGTGTAGGGCATGTGCCTGGGTTGCCCACCAGGTCCCCATTAGGGGGCATGTGAGAGGCAGCCACACACTGATTTCTCTCGTCTCTTTCTCCCTCCCTTCTCCTCTCTAAAAATAAATAAATAAAATCTAAAACAAACAAACAAAAAAACAACACAAACTTTCTTAAAAAAATTGCTGGCTCCCAATAAAAAGATTCATGTGTATGTGTATACACACACACACAAAACAATGTGCCCAGGAGAACTACAAACACTTACTTAAAAAAATAACTACCTGTCAATCTTCAAACTTGGAGATAGGGTATAACAGAAAAATTATTAGATTGGGGAATCTGAGCATAAGTTTGCTTCTGCCACTAATTAAACAGTACAAAATACTGAGTCAGTCTCTTTCACACACACACACACACACACACACACACACACACACACACACACACACACACCACCTTGCTTTCTTCACCTCCAAAATTAAGGGGAAAAACTAAGTTATCTCTAAGACCAAGGGCAAAGAGGGAAGAAAAAGCATATAGGAAAAGTCATCCATGTGTAAAGTTTCATCTTCAGGGAAGTCATACTGAATCACTGCCAATGCATATTTAAAAGCTCTGTAATATGCAGGGTGTCCAAAAAGTATATGAGAGGGTTGTAACTTTTGGTCAAAAACCTTCCTTTGGACTCTCACAGTACTCATCTTAAAATTATGAAGAATAGAGGGACTGACAAATGGGTAAATTTCAAATGAAAACTGTCTACATAGGGCTTTATACTTTACAAAATGTACTTTATCTTATTTAATCATTAAAACTCCATAAAGCAAAAAAGGAAAAGTAATTACCATGTAGTTTTTTAAGAATCACACACACACACACTATCAGGAAACAGACTTAGGGAGTTTATTTAACTCAAGATCAAACTAAGTGGCAGTGCTGAGAGCAGAATACTAATCTTACAACTCAAATTCTATTTTCTTTACATTGGAGAATGGAAATATTCTGGTAAACAGAAAAACAATAGGACCAAAGGCCATAATAAAAGGGCTGTACACATTACAGTTTATGAAATCCTGTATATTTCTATTACATATAGTTTCTGACCTTGAAGGTGGTACCATTATCTCTGTATTATAAAAGAGAGAATTGAGAGTCTGTAATCTGCTGCCTGGTTACTGGGAAACTGGTAAATACTATAACAAGTGTCTGCATGTGCAGGTGTGTGTTGGTGATAGAAAGGGGAGGGAGAAGTCAATGTTGTCTAGAAGTCTGAAAAGGTAAAAATACTGGTCATCATAGATCACTTATCCACACACCTTGAGATCTGAGAGTATAGTCATTCCCCGATTCAATTGACCTGGGAACCAATGGTCCATAATAAGTAACTGAGAAATTCTAAAAGCTTTCTATAGTTTAAGCTTTCTTTAATCAGAATCTTATGCCAGGTTCTTTTAGGACACACAACTGTTATATGTGAATCATTATCTCTGAAAAAACAATCTAATCACGTCAAGAGATTATTAAAAAATATAGGCACAGAGACATTAAAATTTTGGTATTTATTACACACACACAAATACAGGGTAGGGCAAAAGTAGGTTTATACTTGTGAGTATGTAAAACACAGAATTTATTCTTGCATTATTATTTATCATTGTATTATTTTCCATATGAACAACTGGAAATCTACTTTTGCCCCACCCTGTATATCAAACAAAAACATGCACATGCACACACACACGCATACACACTTCATTTCCTGTAAACAACTGAAGTTATTAGTTTTATGTTAACTTACCACTGAAATGCATTGTAATGGAAGTAGACCAAACCAAGACCATATAAAAAGGCAGCATTCTGTAAAGAAAGGGGAAAAGACACTTTTAGGAAAAGCACGTATGTTTAATGCATATGACATTATTAATATATATATCCAACATATTTTTATCATTGTAAAACTATCCTGCATTACAATATATTTGAGAAATATTTTTAAAACGCCAAAATAACATGCCCTGACTGATGTGTTGCAGTTGGTTGAGCATCATCCCACAAAGCAAAAGGCCAGTTGATTCCTGGTCAGAGCACATGCCTAGGTTGCAGGTTTGGTCCCAGGTCTGGTGCATATTAGAGGCAACCAATCAATGCTTCTCTCTCAAACTGCTGTTTCTCCCCCTTTCTCCCTCCTGCCCTCTTCTCTAAAAATAAGTAAAATCTTAAATGAGAGAAAAAAAAAAAACGCCAAAATAACACTGATGAGTTAGCAGATGGCACAGAATCCAATCAACTTGGAGATACTATCTAGTTTCTTTTTAATCAAACCTGCCCTGAAACAGAAAATTTGTCAGCAATTTTACAATAAAAACCTATTATTCAGGAATAAGAAGATGTTTGGACTATGCTATCCTATTATCTCTCACTTCCATCTGTATTTTTATTCTGGTTCTTTTAGTTTCTTGAACTGAATTTAATTTTATGTTCAGTAATGCCAGGAAGATAATAGTTAAAATTCAAAGTATATGTACAATAGCCCTGGCTGGTGCAGCTCTGTGGATTGAACGCTGGCCTGCTAACCAAAGGGTTGCCATTAGATTCCCAGTCAGGGCACATGCCGGGGTTGCAGACCAGGTCCCCAGTAGGCGGGGCATGCAAAAAGGCAACCACACATTGAGTTTCTCTTCCTCTTTCTCCTTCCCTTCCCCCTCTATAATAATAAACAAAATCTTCTTAAAAATTAAAAACAAATTAAAAAAAACAAAGTATATATACAATATAAACTTAGAACAAATTTCGATATAAAAAATCACATGCTAAAACAATACCTAGCCATTTACATTTTGGGTTTTAAACATTAGTGATGCCTTTCTCCCCCCCCCCCCCGCCCCCAATACATAACAGTGAGACACTTACCCAGACTCATTTTGACCTCTGGCCTCCAAACCAGAACTAGCTGCCCATTCCTTTTTCAAAAAAGGCAAATGTTTGAGTACCTACCTTGTATTTTATCAATAAAAAAAGCCTATCTGTTTTAGTAAATTTTCCCTATTAAAAAAAGAAAATAAAACTAATGGGGGACTCGAAAGTTGGAAAATTTTTAGTTTAGGTAATAGCTAATAAGCTTAGTAATCAATGAATGAAAAAGCTATTATTCCAGCAACTGAAGCTATAACCCACCCTGACTCCAGGAGACTGTAAGCACACCTTTATGCCTCATGAGGACTACAAGCAATTCAAGATGGAATCTCAGCCATTGTGCTCCAGAGTGAGATGCCCACCACCCAGGACACAGATGAAAGGATTCTGCAGCTTTTATCAGATTAACTTTTCCCCTGAATTCCAAACCCCTTACCTGCAAAAACGGTCGGTTTAAAATAGAATTTAAGATGGTCTGTTAGGGTAGAGAACCCACTGTACTCAGATCACAGGCCATCTTGTATAAAGTACCCATAAAGATTCAATCCCTGCCTCTGCTTACTGAGTCTAGTAGTGCCTGGCCACACAAAGAAAGGCCAGATTTTCGGGTTTCAAAGCCTTCACGATCTTTGTGAACAAATTTCTCCAGAGTTATATTCTAAAACTCGAGAATTTTAAACTCTTACTAAAATGTTTTTTTGCCATAATGTCTTGCGTTGCATTTCTCCAGAAGCACATGCTGGAACAAAAGGTTTACTATAAGTACTGTATTTCGGAAGTTACCCTAGGGAAGCACCAGTAAAAAAAAAAGTGGAGAACTGAGGTAGGGAATGGAAAAAAACCAAAAAAGGGTGCACTATGGCAGGTTACAGAGCTGTGGGCAACTAGGATTTGATCCTACTGGGAATCTCTAGTAAACTGTGGAACATTCCTCAGAGTCATCTTGTCCAAGGGATGAGGGATCAAGCAGAGTACTTATCTCAAAACTGTGGTCAGTCACTGCTTGCAGAAAAAAGGTCAGTCACTGCTTGCAGAAAAACAATCAGTGACATCTAAACAAACCCCAAGGTGCAAAGAGATGGGTGAATTTTTGGTATGCATCAAGTTTTTTAAATTAAAATTTGTTCTGGAAATATATTGTGCATTTCCACTGAATTCTTAGTACCTTTATGGAAACACTGAAAACTACAGCTTAAAATGTACTAAACATGAAATTTTAATTTCATTAAATCCTCATTACCCCCAACTTTCCAAATGAGAAAATTACATGCTACAAGAGTGCTCACAAAATCTGGGATTTACAAAGGTCTCAGACAACATCTATTTCAAAAGTTAATGTTTAAAAAAAATTTAAATTCAGCTGGAAATGATTTTATTAGGGATCATTCATTTATTCCCCCATCCCCTGAAATAATTTGAGCATTTATTTAGTATGTGTCAGCGGCAATACTCAAAGGATGAACAGGCCAAACTGATTAAAATATACTTCCCTTGCTCTGAAGAAGCATGGAAGCTACTGTGTGTACGGGGGTGGGGGTGGGGGTGAAGAGAACAGGGATATTCAGAATGCAGGAGTAGTTAACTCAAGTAAGGAAGCATTCCACCCAGAAAGTCTAATTTGAAAGACAATTATCTTCTTAAAAAGGAGCATGTGAATAACAACAGATAACATCTTTTGCTAATTTAGGTAACTGCCCCAGAAGGTGGTTTGGGGTATAGTGGAAATGAGTTTATTGAGAGGTATTTCTGTTTTCAGGACACACCCTGCATTCTCCCAACTTCCTTACTTTGCTGTAGTTCATCTTTCCCCCTCTAGGATATCTTATCTGCATCCCTGCCACAGTATAAATTCTATCAATTACTCAAGATCCAGTCAGTTTAAATGCCATCTTTCCCATGAAGCTCTGCTGCTTCAACTACCTCAAACCATAGGTAATTTCTCCAAACTCTAAGTTTCGCCTTCGCACAATGTCTATCATATGACATTATTGCATAATAGCAAGAATTTGATTTTACACAAACCAATGACTTTTCTTTTAAAAGGTTCTCACAACCCTTTGAGGTGGTAGAAGGCCTCATAGAATGAAGAAACAAGAATCAGAAAGATAAAGCAACTTGCACAAAGAGACAGGTATAGATAAGGAACAGAGGAATTGCATCTAGGTCTGCCTCCAGAGTTTACTCTTAACTACTATGTTTTTGTTGTTTGACAAAATAACATCAGACAAAAATGCCCAAAGGCAGGAGTGCTAAGCATCTGTGTATCCCGTTACCACCTAGCACAGTGCCTTCCACATAGCAGATGCCTAAAAGTTCAGTAAAGTGAACCACCCAGTCTTTAAGCTCGGTTATTAAAACTCATTTCCCTAGGTGACACAGAACTAGTAAGAGGCATGGTCCCTACTAACCTGAAGCTTATAAATTTTGAGAAGGAGTTAACTTTCATTTTCCCATTAATGTTGAGGAAAATAGCAGTTATTTTAAAACGTAGCACGGCACCCAGGAAATGACTTTTTTTCCTTTGTTTCTTGCTTGTCCCTGGGAGCCAGAGATAACGATTGCTAGAGATAACATTTGTGGGCTAGAGACAACATTGTGTTCCTGTGTGCTAGAGATAACATTTTGGTTCTGTAAGCTGCTTCTTGCTTTCCCACCAATGATACAGGGTGCAGCCAGGGCCCCCCCCCCCCCCCCCCCAAAAAAAAAAAAAAGATTTAGAAAGGTGTCCAGAATTCAAAGTGTATAGAAATATTGGAGACACATATAAGATGTCCTCACCGCCCCCCCCCCCCCAGGGGGAAGAAACGAATGGAGCAAGGCCATTGAGAGCTGTTTTGCATAGCAACAGTTTTGCAGCTAACCTCTGGAGGAATGGTTATTTAACATATCTATAACCTTTAACTGGTTTCATAGATATGTTAAACAGCAGTGGCCAAGTTTGGAGCCAGGAAGAAGGGAGTAGCAGGGGACTCAAGATGGGAACTAAGGGCTGCTCTCCGGAGTGAGAAGGGCTTGGACTCAGGATGTAACGAGGGGCTGTGCTCCTGAGGGAGAAGGTTGGGGCAGGGACTCAAGATGGGAACTAGGGGCTGCTCTCCTGAGTGAGAAGGGCTTGGACTCAGAATGTAACTAGGGCTGCGCTCCGGAGTGAGAGCGCCTAGGTGAGAGCTTGGAAAAGACTGGCTCCAGGACACGAAGGGTCCCCGCTTGGCCAGATGAGAGAGAGAGAGAGAGAGCCACGCGGTTTCAGCAGAGTGAGGACCCCCTCTTGGTGAGGTGAAAGAGGGAGCCACGTAGTTTTGGCAGGGTGCGGACCCCCTCTTTCCCAGGTGAAAGGGAAAAACCATGCAGCTTTGCCAGAATGGAGATCCCTGCAGCCAGGTGAAGAAGAAAGCCACATGCTTTTGGTGCAGTGCGGACTCCTGCAGCTTTGGTAGAAGAGGCCCACGTGGCTTTGGGGTGCCCCCTTTGGCCGCGGGGCCTGAAAAAGCAAGAGAGACTTTGACTGGAACTGGGTACAAAGGACTCTTGCCAGTGGACCAATGAGAGGGTACCACGGTACTTTGGATTAACTCGAGATCCTGCACAGTGACACAGCTGACGGTGCCAGCAGCCTGCAATACAGACGTGTGCTCTTTCCCTGATTTACGGTACCTGGAGTTGGGACGGTGGGAGAAGGGAGAGCTGTGTGGGTGTAGGTGTATACCCTAAAGGACTTTGATATTTTAGTGATGGCATTAGGCCTGAATAGCATTAAATAAACATTTTGTTTCCTTTTCACAAATCTCTGGCATTAAGAGATGTCTTTCCAATTGGCGGAGGACAGAAGGGCCCAGTAGATTTTAGTATTCTGTCCTTGGGAGGGGCCCCTGTTGTATAGCAGTTTTGGCATCCCTAGGTGGGCCAAATATTGTATTGCCCCTCCAACGGACCTCTTGTTGTTCGGTAACACCAGAAGTAATGGTCTAAGTAACAGACCACCCCTCAATTGCTCCCTGCTGACCTGGGCCCAGAATTTGGAGACTGCCTCCTCTGGGTCCGCTCATATAAATAAAGGTTCCACTTCGCTTCCTCCAGTGTTCTGCCTGAGTTCTTCCTGTAACATTAACAGTTAACAATCTAATTGAAACAGTTATTGAGCACCTATTATGAGTCATAGAGTTATCAAGCACTTGGGAAGACAGCAGTAAACAAAACAGACAAAAATCTCATTTCAATGAATTTACAATCTAGTGACAAAAGATTATGAAATTAAGTGCATAATAATATATACCCAGCTACAACTATTTAAGAGTTAATAAAGTATAATAAGGACTACGAAAAGAGTTATTACTTGGGTACTATACCTCAAGGATGGCTAAGACAAAAATAAGCTATCTAAGCCAGGGATTCTAAATCTCTGAAAATAGTTGACTTGAGGGTGTGAATGGCTACATGCCCTGAAAGAGAAGTATTCCCTCCCAATGTACAGCCTCACCAAAAATGCTAATAGCATCCCCACTAAGAAACATGGGTCTATGCAAAAAGCTGACCAGACCAAAGGTAATAATATGGAAATGAATTTAAATGTGATGTCTTCCTTCAACTTAGTGTGAGGAGTTAAAGGAGTAACTTTCTGGGAAATGTACTGTTTATAAAACACAGTTCTGCTTCAGTCCAAATCCTTCGAGGTCATAGTCTCTACACTAAAAGTGAGCAAACACATAAGCCAAATCCATCCAGCCAGCCACTTGTTTTCGTAAATAAAGTTTTATTGGAACACAGCTACACTTCTTATTTACTTATTGTCTATAACTGCTTCCAGCTCCAACAGCAGAGTTGAATAACTGCAACGGAGACTAACTGGCTTATTCCAAAGCCTAAAATACTTACTTTGTGGCCTTAACAAAAGAAGTTTGCCAGCCCTCACCAGTGTAGCTCAGTTGGGAACTGTTCTGGCAAAGCAAAAGGCTGCTCATGTTTGCTCCCTAGCTGGGGTGTATATAAGAGGCAACCAATGTTTCTCTCCCTCTTTCTCCTTCCTTTCCCCCATCTCCTTCCCATCCTTTCTCTCTAAAAATAAATAAATAAAATCCTTTTTAAAAAAAGTTGCCAAGCTCTGACCTATACTGCATGACAGTACCCATTAAAACCCCAAATTAAGAAATTATAATGATGAAATTATTATCATTTTATATTGCACTCCCCTATATTGTTTATAAGTAAAATTATTGTCAAGGATGTGGTTCATCAAGTTAGCAGTTCACCAATCCCAGAGTTCATAGTGGTGATTTCACTGATCCCCTATAAAGTTGATTAACTCCTCAATACCCTATGTTCTGAAACCAGAACTCCAGGCTATACAACCCCAGACATGAGAAGGGAGCACTCTCCAGTCCTTCACAGTTAACACACTACAAGTCTTATTCTATCCTGTTGAACACACTACAAGTCTTATTCTATCCTGTTGTTCCTCAACTTCTCTCAGTATCCCCAAATTTCCAAATTGAAGAAAAAGGCATTGAGAGTTCTCCGATATTTATGAACATACTTACATGAAAGTGGATTGTAAAACAAGAGCGATGAGCTAAATCAGGGATGTCAATCTCATTTTCACACGGGCCATATCAGCCTTGAGGTTGCCGAAATAATTTTAGGACTGTATAAATTTAATTATTCCTTAATTGTTAAGGAACTGAAATGACATTCGGCCCTTTGAAGGTGACCGGGAGGCTGATGTGACCCCCGACCCCCACGCTGAAAATGAGTTTGACGCCCCTAAGCTAAATTATACAAAACAGTGGTGACCTGTAGAACAACACAGATGAAATAAAAAGTACACGACCTCATTCTGACCCCCCCCCCCCGCCAAATTTTCTTAAATCTGTCTATGAAATCCCATGAAAAGCACTGTGGACTGACCAGCCCCCTTTTTTCCTGGTTACTATCAGTGAGAAAACGATGGCAATGTGACAAAGTTCTAGCCAGTGAGACAAGCAAATTTTTCTACCACAGGGTCTCTAGGAAAACTTTTAACTTTGTTTGCCTAAATGGTTCCTTTCCTCTCTCTTCTTTCTCCTTCTTTAATATGAGATGGTCACCAGAGCAATGAAAGGATTAGCAGTACAAAGTTGTATGAAAATTACTTTAAACCAGCAGCCACAGAAAAAAAACTTTGTCTAAACTTAAGCAGTGCGTCCTGAAAATACAGCTGGCAATGACTCCCCCTCCATGGGAGTTGATACTGACTGTAAAAATACTGACCCTTAGCAATAGAAAGTGTGAATTCAGCTACTCATCATCATCAAAAAGAACAACAGAACCTTCCTTTCCTTGTCAATGAAGTCCTATTCCCCTGCTACCCTCATCCCCACCCCGTTTTTGTTAAATTCAACAGAAACTTCCATACTGTCTCAATGAAGCCCCCCTAACACCCTGCCCTGTATTCTTAGGTTTATATCTAAAACTTTATCTCTGGCTAAGGAGGAAATTACTAATTACTAAGCAACTCCAGCATGCACATGTAAATAAACTCTCTTTTCTCATGTTAATCTCTACATTGTCAGTTAATTTGCAAGACCCCAATCACTAGACCCAAGTTGCAAGGGGAAAAAAGATACTACCAAAAGTGACAAGCAGTAGCCCTGTGTAAAAACTAGACTGGACAAAGAATGGAGTGAGCAATGAACATATAATTTTAAAGGAAAACATGCTTCAAAGACAGTAAGCAGTACAGGGGCAATGCGTTTAAGATCAGCCATTGCTCCTCACTCCATCCCCGGCCACAACTATTTTCTATTTCCCAAGGTTTGAATTTTTTGAGGAATGTTTCGACCTAGTACTCTACTACAAGCATGCAGCAGTAAGCAGCAACTGTAAGAAGGCAGCTGTTTCCAAACAAAGGGAGAGTAAGATTCATGAAAGCGAATTACAGTAAAAGTAATATTCAGCCCTGGCTAGTGTAGCTCAGTGGATTGAGAGTGGGCCTGCGAACCAGAGGATTGTGGTTTGATTCCCAGTCAGGGCACATGCCTGGGTTGCAGGCCAGATCCCCAGCGGGGAACACATCAGAGGCAACCATACACTGATGTTTCTCTCCCTCTCTCCTTCCCCTCTAAAGATAAATAAATAAAATTTTGTAAAAATTTATTCAAGCTAAAAACATCAGACAATATCAAAGCCAAACATGATCACTTAGGGTAACTAACTGGATTGTAAGTGAGGAGATTATAAAGATATTGTTATAATGTTTGCCAATTTTGGGGTAGAATAGCAACTTGATTATAGTACCACCAGGCATCCCATACTTCAGTAGTCACCTTTGAAGACAATCATATTTTTATACAGGGATATTACTGAAAAATACAATCAAGCCAAACTATTAAAAAGTATATCAAATTTCTCAATCTTATTCTTCTCTGATACTAATTCCACATAGCTGGTGACAGACGTATGGGGGGGGGGGGGGCACGCATAGATATGCTGTTCATCCTCTAGGGGACTGAAGTGAGGGGTGTGTGAATAAAAGCATTCCAAAGTTGCAGGAACGAATTTCTAAATGCCTTTTGGTTACCTCTACCTGTTACATATACTATAAATACCTGAACCCCCTGTATAGGTAAGCCTGATGCTCTAAATGGTACTGAAAAGTTTAGATAGTGGTAACAATCTCACCAGTCAACTCAAAAAGTAGTCCTCCTTTCTTCTCTCACTTCCTCCCCACCAATAAACCATTCATTCTATTCACAAAGCTCGTTTCATTGTTTAAAAGCCTTTAAATCTATCCCATTTCTATTCCTACTGCCTTTCTCTAGGTAATTTAGAACCTCAACCTTGTCTGTCTGACCTGTTTCAATAGTTTCATAATTCATCTCATCTCCCATATTCTAGCCTCCCCTTCCACTTCCCCCATTTCAGTCTACCTTCCACACCACTGCCAATGAGCTTTAAAACACTCAAAACATGACACTTTCTTATTTTAAACTCCTCTGAAGAGTCGCGACAGTCTTCATTTTTTGACTGTGCCTCATATTTCCAAATCTCAGAGCCATCACTTCAATCAGGGCAAATAACATGCACATCTATGCATAAAATATACTCTTATACATTTCTGTGATTTTTAAAACTATTTTCTTCCTCTGCTAAAAAAGTGTCATCATCATTCCTTCGACTCACTTTTCCTATCCATCCTTTAACAAATCTCTCACCTTTTCCTTCTGAAAGTAGTATCTTACACATTCCCAAGCCCAATGACAGTGAGGCTTCTGACAAATGTTTCCAAATGAATATCCCCGTGCCCGTTACATGTATGCCGTTTACCTCCACCACTAGAATATATGTATATAAATGGTACAGAGAGAGCCCAAGTGGTCTTTTGATCCATACAGCAAACTACTGCATTGGCCAAAGAGGCCCATTACATTTTTTCCTTAAGATGGCTCTAGTACTGCTTGGTTATCTTTATTCAAAACAATTTTGTTAGATTGTATTGTGACAGCTGTCACAGCAGCATGCATTTAAAAACACTTATCAAAATTAGTGACTTGTGGTGCAGCCATTTTAATATAGAAAATACTCAATGTTTTTGGCATATTATGCTTTATGACTTCAAGAAAGGTAAAAATGCAACTGAAACACAAAAAAAGATTTGTGCAGTGTATGAAGAAGGTGCTATGATCAACTGAACATGTCGAAAGTGGTTTTTGAAGTTTTGTAGTAATACTGACCTTTTGGCCAAATAATTCTTTCCAAATAACTGATGAATAATTCAGTTCATCAGGTAAAAATAAAACCATAATGTGTATGTACTTAGTAAGAGAGCTTCAAAATATATTAAAGGGAAAAAAGCAAAATTAAAAAACAATTCCACAATCAACTACTAACCACATACAACAAATACAAATCTGCTTGTTTTCTTGTGCTGAACCAATAAATAAGTCTCAATATGTTGCAAAAGAATAAACTAGTGCAGAGTATGTTCTATAATGGAGAATTAAAAATAATTAATCATGGCCAAGATGGAGGCGTAGGTGGAAACACTTTGCCTCCTCACCCAACCAAATCTAAAAACAACAAAGTTTTAGCAACAAGAAATGCAGCCAAACCACAGAAAATTGAACAATACAGAGTCCGACAACAATGAACCACTCAGCTAGACTGGTAAGAGGGACAGAGCCAGCAGCAAAGCGGGTCCGGCAAAACAGATCCCCTGACCCAGGCAGCCAAAAGCGAATCCCAGGTGTGGAGTAGCGATGGGTGGACCCAGTGAAGGTGCAAGCCGGCTGGCTGACCGTGGTCACACATTTGCATGCAGATAAACCAGCAAAGGAGGGAACAGTGAGACAGACCTCGCAGGCCCCAGCAGCAGGAAGCAGCAGAGGGGACCGCCATTGCCCCTCTCTGACCCAGCCCCCACATACAGCATCACAAACCAGCGATCTGGGTAGCCCCACCCTGATGAACACCTAAGGCTCCTCTCATGTGTAACAGGCGCGAATAGATCAAAACATGGCTCAAGAACAACTCAGAGCCCCAGAGCCCATAAATCTAAGCAATCAAGAAACTGCCAACCTATCAGAGGCACAGTTCAAAACACTGGTGATCAGGATGCTCACAGAACTCGTTGATTTTAGTCACAAATTAGAGGAACATATGAAGGCTAAACTAAATGAAATGAAGGGAAATGCACAGGAAATCAATAGGAATGGAAAGGAAACTGGGACTCAGATCAAGGGAGCAGACCAGACGGAAGGAAAAAATGACCAAATAGAAAAGAATGAAGAAACAAGAATTCAAAAAAATGAAGAGTGGCTAAGGAACCTCCAGGACATCTTTAAATACTCCAACATCCGAATTATAGAGGTACCATAAGGGAAGAGGAACAGCCATGAGTGGAAAACTTATTTGAACAAATAATAAAGGAGAACTTCCCCATTCTGGCAAAGGCAATAGACTTCCAGGAAATCCAGGAAGCTCAGAGAGTCCCAAAGAACTTGGACCCAAGGAGGAACACACCAAGGCACATCAGAATTACATTAGCCAAGATTAAAATGAAGGAGAGAATTCTAGAAGCAGCAAGAGATAAGGGGACAGTCACCTACAAAGGACTTCCCATCAGACTGTCAGTGGATTTCTCAAAAAAGAGCTTACAGGCAAGAAGGGGCTGGAAAGAAGTATTTTAAGTCATGAAATCCAAAGACCTACATCCAAGATTGCTCTATCCAGCAAAGTTTTCATTTAGAATGGAAGGACAGATAAAGTGCTTCTCAGATAAGATCAAATTCAAGGAGTTCATCATCACCAAGCCCTTATTATATGAAATGTTAAAGGGACTTGCCTAAGAAAAAGATAAAAAAGATGAACAGTGAAAGGACAGCAAACTCACAGTTATTAACAACCACACCTAAAACAAAAGCAAATTAAGAGGACATCTAGATCAGGAGCAGAACCATAGAAATGGAGATCACATGAAGGGTTAGCAACAGGGGAGTGGGAGAAGGAGAATGGGAGAGAAGGTACAGAAAATAATTAGCATATACCGTAAATAGAAAACAGATAGGGGGGAGGGTAAGAATAGTAGGGGAAATATAGACTCTGAAAAACTTTGAGACACGTGGTCATAAACTAAAGGGGGGGAATGGTGGGGGAGGGGTGTGCAGGGTGGAGGGGAATGAAGGGGGGAATAGAACTGTAATGGCATAATCAATAAAATTAAAAAAATAAAAAAATAATAATCATGAGATATTTAAACAAATATAAATATTGTTATCAAATTATAGGAAGCCAAATATACATCTATTATGGATCATAAGAAAGCACACGTGAAGTTGAAAACCTTTTCAAATGTATGATAATGAAAATACAAAATATAAAAATCTGTGATACACCTAATGCAATGCTAAGAGAAATATGTATCTTTAAATACTTAGGTTAGGGAAAAATGATAGAAAATCAATGACCTAAGCCTCCACCTTAAGATATTAGAAGAAGAAAAAGAAAAAATGTAAACAGAAGTAAATAATAAATACAATCACAAATCAATGAAATAAATCTATGAAATATAAAACAGGAAAACAATACTGAAGAAAAAAATCCAAGGGAAAAAAACTGATTCCTTGCAAAGAACAATAAAGTTAATAAAGTTCTTAGCCAGGCCGATCAAGAAAAAAGAGAATAACAAATTACTATTATCAAGAAAGAAAGAGGATATACTTTACTTCAGATTCCACAGTTATTAAAAGGAAAATAAGTTGTAAGAGGAAAACAGAAGATCTGACAACTATATAAAATAGATTAATTCCTTGAAAGACAAAACTAATCCAAGTAACGGAAAACCTGAATCACTGTATTACGTGGTGTGTCCAGAAAATATCCAGCCATGTAATATGAAAGAAATATTTATTGAACAAGATATAAGAAACATTGCACATAGGACAATGACACCTCAGTCTCCTTCAAAGTAAGCACCTTGGGATCTCACACAGTACTTGCCCAGTTGTATTTTCTTGAATTTCACTGAACGTCTGAAATCTCTTCCCTCTCAAAGGTGATTTTAGTTTTGGGAAAAGCCAGAAGTCACAAGGTATGAAATTTGGGCTCTGGGGGGCTGAGTTACCTGGGTGACTTGATGTTTCACCAAAAACCTCTGTAGGAGACGTGATATACGAGCGGGTGTGTTGTCATGATGAAGTTGCCAATTACCAGTAGCCCATAGCTACAGCCTTCCAAATCATCTAGTTTCCAGAGTAATGTTCAAGCTTAATGCAAAATCTGATGCAGATTCATTCCTTTACTCACTCAGTCATTTTGAATGTGATGGCCACACAGTACACATGCTCGCTCAATGGCATCTACTGCCCCCAGTGATTACTACAGTGACACTGTCATTGTTCACACATGGACATGCCAGTCCACTTTCCTTGGATGCCAGGTTACCTTGATGTTCTGCAAACCTTTCTTGTTATATTAACAATGGCCTGACTTTTTTTGGACAGACCTTGTATACTAAAGAAACTGAATTTGTAGTTAATAAGCTCTCTTTCCACTAAGAAAACTGTAGGCCCAGAGATAAATGACTTTACTGATAAATTCTACCTAATATTTAAAGAAGAAATAATACCAACCCTACACATACACACCAGAGAACAATTCCCAACTCATTTGATGAATCCAAAATTATCCTGACATAAAAATCAAAGTCACATGAAGAAAATTACAGAGTAACATCGCTTAGAAACAAAAATGTTAAAAACCCTTAACAAGATATTACTACATTGAAGCCAACAACATAATGCATGTGCCTAAATGAAGCTTAACCAAAAAAATCTGAAAAATCAAGCAATATAATTATTAATGATAAACCCATTAAAAAAGAAAATTTCAACTGGATCTCCATAGATGAATAATAACAATTTGACAAATTCAAAACGTATTCATTATAAATGATGAGTGGGGAAAAAACCTCCAAGTAAAACTAGTAACAGAAGAGAACTTCTTCAATCTAAACCTACATAAACCTTACAGCTAACATGATATTCAATGGTGAAAACGGAATGTTTTCCCCCAAAGATAAGTAACAACACAAAGATGTTCCCTTCTATTGAACACTGTACAAAAGGTCTTTGCTGATCAAAGCAACAAAAATATTAAAGAGTATCTACAGATTAGAAAAGAAAAATATTTTTTTTATTTTTCATCATGCAGACAGTATGATGAAATAAATAGAAAACTCTAAGAAATCTAGAGCAAAGCCGCTAGAACTAGTAATTTACCTAAAGAGCAGACTGCTTAAGTATATAATAATCTGTTGTGCTCCCATATAATAGCAACAATTGAAAATGAAATTTTACAATGCCTCCAAATTACAACACAATCCAAAAAAGTAAAATAATAGAAATAAACTTTAAAATGTGCAATAAAACTATAAAACATTGCTGAGGGAAATTAAAGATGACCTAAATAAATAGTGAGACATACTATGCTCATGGACTACCAAATGCATTATTATTGAAGACAGAAACTTTCCCCAAATTGGTTTATGCATATAATGTGGTACCAATCAAAATTCTAGGAAGAGAAATGCTTCTAAACTTTATATGGGAAGGCAAGAAAAACCAAAACAAGTTTGAAAAAGAGCAAAGAGAACTTACAATGCTTGATTTCAAGACTATAGTAACAAAACAGTGTGATACTGGCTTCAAAATAGACACAGATAACTGAAACATAATAGAGGATCTAGAGATACACAAAATGAAACGGCCAATTGATTTTTGTCAAAGAGAAAATGGTAATTCAATTTTAAAAGGACAGTCTTTCCAACAAATGATACTGGAACTAATGGATATCAATTTGACTGAGGAGAGCTGTATGGGAGCCCACACATTGATCCTTATTTTACATTGTGAACAACCTGACAACTTCAAGCATACCATAAACCAAAATATAATAAATGTGACCGTAGAACTTCTAGTACCAAAAGCTGAGGAAATCTTTATAATCCTGGAGTAGGCAAAGATTTCTTAACACAAAAATTACAAGCTACGAAAAAAGTGATTACATGAACTTCATCAAAATTATAAACATTTGCTCTGCAAAAGCCACAAAGAAAAGGAAAAGGCAAGCCACAGACTGAGAAAGTATTTCCAAAACATAAATCTGATAAAGGGCTTTTATCCAGAGTCTATAAAGAGCCTATACAACTCAATTAGTAAGACAATAAAAAGTTTTAAGTGAGCAAAGGATGTGAACAGGTAATTAAGAAAAGAAGGTATACAAAAGGCCAAAAGCACATACAAGATGCTCAAGATCACTATCATCAAGGAAATACAGATAAAACCAAAATGAAAAACTATCAATTACTAGAATGTCTAAATTAAAAAAAATGACAATACCAAATACTAGTAGAGAAGCGGAACAAATGGGAACCTCATATAACTCCTACATAGCTAACTGAAATCTAAAATGGTACAGCTACTTTAGAAAACAATTTGGCATTAATCCTACAACTGCAATATAACCCAACATTTCCAAATCCTTATATACATCAAGAGAAATTAAAACTTATGCTCTAACAAAGACAAATAATGTTCATAGTACCTCATACATATTTCACCCAAATTTGGACACAACCCTATTATCAAGTGATAGACAAAAAAAATTAATTGTGGCATAACTATTCTATGAAACATTACTTAACAACAACAGGAACACAATATTGATACACACGGCATAGGGGAATCTCAAAAACAGCATGCTAAATGAAACACATCCAAAGCAACAGAATAAATGGTATTTGGATCCAGTTTGGTGATCTTCTAGAAAAGACAAAATTAGAGTGATAAAAAGCCTGAGACCAGGGGTCAGAAGTGGGAATCAACTGTAAAAGGGGCACAAGGGAACACTTTGAGTTATGGAAACGTTCTTTATCTTGTGGTAATGATTTATACAACCCCATATCAATTGCCTAAATGCTGTAAATTTGTACACTTAAAATAATGTAAATTATACCTCAAAAATTCCAGAGTTAAAAATTCAGATATTTTTGTGGAGCTAAAATTAATTAGATAGCTTATCTAGAAAAGCAAACAATAAAAGGATAGCCAGAGTAATTCTTTAAAAAAAAAAAAGAAAAAGAAAACCAAGAAGAACAATGGGGCAATAATGCCCCAGTACAACCACATATTAAAACATATTATAAACCCTCTATAAGTAAAATAGTGTATTACTTCATGAACAGGTCTAAGGAAACAGACCAGAAAATCGATACAAAATAGTATATAAAAATTTAGCATACATTTATTAAGGCTACATCTTAAATTAGAGAAGGAAAAGATAGTTCTTTTTAAACAACATTAACAGTGTTGAGATAATTAGTCATAAGAAAAAAATAAACTTGGATATTCCTCATACTATAAAGAATAAAAACCCAAACTGATCAGAGATTAAAATTTAAAAATAAAACTTTGTAAGTACTAAATGAAAAAAAGTGGGTGAATTACTCTAACACCTAGAAGTGAGAAAAAAACCTGTCTTATAATTCAAAAATGCTGATGCAATTTAAGAAAAGACTGATAAATTTGACTACATAGAAATAAATAAACTTCTGCATGGGCAAAAACAGACACCTCTGAATGGACAAAAACAAACACACAAAACCAAGTAAAACAACAAATGATAAACTGCAATTTGTATCACATATAGAGGATAAATATAATTTGTACATAAAAAATGGGCATAGAAAGAGAAAGAAAACAAAGAACCAAAAGAAAAATGAGCATCACGAGTAAAGAAAAAAACACTACAAACAGTTATCATGACCTTGGATTAGGCAGATTTCTTAGGTACCAAAGCATAAGCAATAAAATAAAATGCTGCAAAATTGGATGTCATCAAAATTTAAAACTACTACACTTCAAAATATAGCTACGGCCAAGTGGCTCAGCTGATTGGTTCATTGTCCAGTACACCAAAGGTTGCAGGTTCGATCCCTGGTTGAGGTGTGTATGTAAGGTATGTGATCGATGTTTCTCTTTCTCCTCTCTCTCTTTCTCAAATCAATAAACATATCTTTGGGTGAGGATTTAAAAAAAAAAAAAACTGAACAATTACTGGAACCATTGCTGAGACTATTAAAATGGTACAGCCACTCTGGAAAATAGTTACTAAAAATGTTAAACATAGATTTACTCCATAACCAAGCAATTCCGCTTCTGGTAATCAACCCAAGAGAAATGAAAATGTATGTCCACACAAAAACTGGTACACAATGTTCACAGCAGCATTATTCAAAATAGGCAAACAGTGGAAACAACTAAAGTGCCCACCAACTGATGAATGGATAGACAGTGGTATATCCATACACTGGAATATTATTAGAGAGTAAAAAACAATAAAGTATAATACATGTTACAAATTATCAACTCTGAAAACATATGCTAAGTGAAAAAAGCTAGTCACAAAAGACCACACTGCTCTATGATTCCATTTACATGAAATATCCTGAAAATACAACTACAAACAGGCAAAAAGTAGATTAGCACTTTCCAGGGGTTTGAGGTTTGGGCATGAGGTTTCATTATAAGGAAATGGGCATGTCCTAAAATAAAACTGTGGTTATACTTGCACAACTCTGAAAATTTATTGAAAGTCACTGAATTGCATAGCTAAAACAGTTGAGTTTTATGGTCTGTAAATTAAATTCCAATAAACTGAAAAAAAAAAAAAAAAAAGATAAGCCATAGACTAGAGAAGATATTTAATACATTAAAATTTTACTAAAATATATCATTACAACTTCAAAAAATGAAAAAGAAATATAAACTAGGCAATAAAAAGATAAAATCCATCTAAAAAATCTGAAATAGCAATTCAGATAAGGAAACACCACTGGCCAATACATTTACATGTAAAAAAGTAACCTGTCCAGATTAACTTTATGCACTGCTTAAACTAAGAAAACAGATGGTCACTGTCACACACAGTTCCTCATTTAGGTAGGTCTTTTAAAAAATGGTTATGTTCCATTGTCCTCAGAGCTCCAATAATAGACTGTACCAAAAAAGATTTCTATTATAACTTTCCAATTATGACTTCCCTTTCAGCCTGATAAAGAATCATATTGTTGCCATTTGGTCTTGCTTGCTTTTAAACTCTCACACTTAGTTCCATCTTTGCCCAATACATTGTGTCAGTGTTATCTAATTCTTTTAATAAAATACAAGGTGATTTATACAAGATAGCACAAAGAAAACTCATTTTTTCCTTTCCTAATCCCTTTCCGCCAAAATAATTTTAAATAATTAACAAAATTACTTAACAAACAAAATTTAAAAGCACACTTCATTTTGAGTATTGCCAGCAGCAGTAACCTGCCCACCCCCCACCCAAAAAAAAAACAGGAAATAGGCATGTAAATGTGCACTAACCTTCCAGTAGTCAGATTGTAAACTGTAGTACCTCTGGTATGCAGATAATGCTGAAAGAAGAAAAACAAGTATGAGTCACAATTGTGTCCCATTTCAAAATCAATAGTACAAGAAACATCAAATATCAAAAGAAGCATAACAGGCTTCCCACCAAACCCACCTCCCAGCAGACAGTGATATTTAAGACCAAATAATTTAGAAATCTGAAGAACCCCTGCTCATAGTCCAACATGTTAACAAATGTTAAATATACAGAGTTCAAGGGTGTAGAAACAGGATCACATCTCAGACCTGCACTTGAACAGAACCTAGGCTACCTCTTGAATTAACTTGACCTTCCTCAGAGACCAAATCTCCTAAAAGAATTAAGATTTTCTCCAAGGCTATTCCAGAATATGATAGGTTATTTGTTCTCACAAGGGATGTTATTTCCAAGAATGAGTAAGAGCTCAAAAACCTCTTAGGGCAAAGAAGCTGTTTTGTCTGTGAAGCTTCCTTTCATACGATCAACAAAAAAGCCACCCCGCATTACCTTACCCCAACTCAATTCCAATATAGTTCATCCTACACCCCTAAATCCACCCCAAAGTATAGAGGGCTCTGATAAAAATTAAAGTAGATCCTATCATTCGAAAAACTCAGTGAGGAGGAGGTTAAAAAGTAAACAAAAAGTTATATATGTACATTAGAATTGGTAGAGATCCCTTTTCAAAAAACTGATAAGCAATAAAAAAGTCATGGGGATGTAATGTACAACATGGTAACTATATTTGAAAGTTGCTAAGAGAATAAATCTTAGAAGTTCTTATCACAATAAAAAAATATTTTTATAACTATAACTATATATGGTGATGGATATTAACTAGACTTACTGTGATCATTTCCCAATATATACAAATAGCAAATGCCATACACTGAAACTGTTACTTCAATTATATCTCAATTGTTTTTAAATGACTGTTAAGATTTTCAAGTAACACTTTCAATGAGAATAATGAATTTTTATATTGATAAAAATAGGGGAAAACGGAAATTGACATTTTCTAAAATTCCATGTGTAATGTTTTCATATTATTTATCAGTAAATAGTCTAAATATATATGACTACCACAGAAAATTTTCTGAAAATGTTCAAAATGGAGAAGCATGACACAATACATCACATATCTGAGCAAGTAACTTATTTGAATAATGTTCATCTTTTTTTTGCATAAAGATGATGCCAGCCAACCTATATTGGAAGGACATTTAGACTGTAATTTTTCCAGTTTTGGTGAAGAGTTGATTTCAAGCCATCCTCACTTTTTTAATTCTATACACTCTTGAATGTAGTTAGTTCAGAAAAGTCACTAATTAATGATGTTCTGAAAAGAACAAGCCAACTATCAAACTTGCGGGTACACAATGGTCAAACAAAGTTTGTGTTCAGAAATCACCACTAATTTAGATGGTGGAGTAGGTAAATGTAGTACTCGTCTCCTACCACAACCAAATTATAACTAAACTACAGAACCATCATTCAAAACTGCCTAGAATCTAACTGAACTGAAGTCCTATAGTGAAGGATGTAAAGATGAAGTGATGTCAAGAATGGTAGTTGGGGCAGAGACATGGAACCAGCTGGTCCCACAACCTATCTGTGGCAATTAAAAAAACCAGTAGGGATATCTTGGATGCAGAGGTACACACGAGGAGCAAGGGGTCCTAGCGCCAGGTTCCTGCACCAGGAAGAAGAGTCCCCATAACTTCTGGTTGTGAAAACCAGTGGGGATTGTGGCTGAGTGAGACAAAGAGCTACTCAAGTCCCAAGTATTACTCCTAAAGGGCTTGTACATAAACTTACTTGGACTCACTCACTCCAAGCTCTAGCTCCGGGGCAGCAGCTAGAAACATGCCAGGGACATAGGGAAAGAAAATGAGTTGTCTGGCTTCAGGGTAAGAGCTGAGAGGCAACATTCTCCCAGACAAAAGTGCTAGTAGAGGCCATTGTTCCTTTGCTTGAAAGAGGGTGCCATATCTGAATTTCTATCAACCTGTCTAGCATTATCTGCCCTGCCCTGGTGACTCCCCTAGACCCTCCCCATCCAATATGCAGGACCACCTAAGTCCTTCCCAGTGGCTTTTCTATTCAAAATGGCCTGCCTTGGCTCATGCTGTGGACTGTTCTAAAATCTGTTTCACAAACGCCAAACTAGCAGTATGTGGCCTCAGCATGCTGCATACTTCTTACTAAAGTGGTCCCAGACCTTGCACTAGAAGCAGGAAGTTTTGGTTCACAACTGAGACTCTTGGCACCTCCAAGCCCAGTACAAGTAGCAGCCACCTACAGATTGCTTTGTAGCTCATTCGGGATAACCTCAGGCAAGGCCTTGTAGAAGCTGACCTTGGTCTATACCTCCTGGGAAGCTCAGGGACCAGTGTACCCAAAGGACAGCTTCCGACCACACTGAAGCACCACCCAACCGCCCCCACAAGCAACACACTGAAGAAACATACTCATCTGGTACCAGTAACCCTCTGAAGCTAGCTCTGCATTATGGGGCTAGCCCCTACATAGAGATCCTCCACTGATTGTGACCCGTCCTGCCAGCTAAGTGGCCTGGGGATAAATTCATCCTATTGACATGCAAAAACAATCAAGATTCAAATGCAACACCTGGGGGGTAGGATGCATATGGAATACTCAGCTTTAGCCACTGGGGGAGGCTGTGCCACGGGGACCTACAGGACACCTACTACATTAGGCCACTCTACCAAGACTGGGAGAGGTTAACAGCTCTACCTAACACATGCAAACAAACACAGGGAGTCTGCCAAAATGAGGAAACAATAAAAAATAGATAGATAGATAGATAGATAGATAGATAGATAGATAGATAGATAGATAGATAGATAAAATGCCCCAAATGAAAGAACAAAACAAACCGCCCCCCGCCCAAGAACTAAACAAAATGAAGACAAGCCAAGTACTAGATGCAGACAGAGTTCAAAACAATAGTCCCAAAAATGCTCAAGGAACATGCAGGAAGAATAAATGAATTCACTGAGAACTTCAGCAAAGAGAGAAAAAAATAAATATGGAGATAGAAAACATAAAAAGAACCAGCTGGAAATGAAAAATACAATAACTGAAATGAAGAATACTCATACATTACAGAGAATCAATAGTAAAGGAAGGAGAGGATCAAGTCTGAGATTTGGAAGATAAGGAAGCAGCGACCCTCTGCTTCCTAGTCCAGTGCTCAATCCACTGAGCCACACCAGCCAGGACCCCTGAGTTCTTTATTGGCTCCAGATATCCTTATTTATCCCACTAGGAAACTGTTTTTACTTACTTCAGGCAAAACTTGTTTTCTTTTGCCACATAACCAAGAATGGTGTGCCCAAACATATTTTTATTGTATTCTATTGCTTATGCTATTACAGTGTCCCCACGTTTTCTTTCCCCCTTTCCCCACCTCCACCCATCTCCCCCAAACATATAAATAGTAACTCTTTTATCAACCAATTTCCAAAGTTTGGATCATTTTATTATGTGGAACCAACTTTATGGACAAAAACTCATTTTTTCATAATGAGTTTAAAATATTCTGTTTTCACCCTCACTAGTATGGCTCACAGCAGGTTGGGCATTATCCCACAAATGGAAAGGTTGCCAGTTCAATTCCTGGTGAGGGCACATGCCCCAGTTACAGGATAGGTCCCTGGTTGGGGGTGTGCAAAAGGCAACTGATCGATGTTTTTCTCTGCTGAGAAATGTTTTCTTCCCTTTCTCCCTCCCTTCTCTCTCTAAAAATAAATAAATTAAATCTTTTAAAAATTTTTTGTTTTTAAGTAAGCCTATTTAGTCTTTTTAGATTAAAAAAACATAGAAAATATAATTAATTTAAATGGTGTTATCAGCAGTGATAAGGAAAATACCCAATAGTGGCAAAAATTCAAGAAAACAGGAAGTTTATCATTCTATTAATATTGTAAGTATAAATTAGTAGAACTCTTGTAGTATCATTTAGCACGGTCAAGAGTTTTAATTTTATACGTGTATATATACATATATACACACACACACACACACACACACACACATATATATATATATCTCCTTTTATTCAGTAAAACCTACCATACCAAAGTATTTCTTCTAAAAATATAAACATGGATATGTGCAAAGATTTAGCTACCAGAATAGACAAGATAGTAACTATGTTAATAGAAAAAAAGAAAGAGTCTACATATCCAATAGGGAACTCTTCCACATATATGATAGAATACTATTCAAGAAAATTGAATGTTACAAAGTGTGTTTCTGAGATAGAGAAATTAATATGATACACTGGATTAAATAAAGTTGCATGGTTTATTTAAATTTTTAAATACTGAAAATTTATTGTAATGGAAGGCTCTAAAGATTTGTATCAAAAATGACTTTAAAAGATCTGCATCTAAATGATAAAATATCAATGGGTCACTAACATACTCACATAATATTTCTTAAATATTAAGTCACTAGCACCAGGTTAGATGCAGTGAAATACAGAAGTGAACAAACACAGCTCCTGCTGTCAGGCTGCCTCCTGACCTTTTACAGTTATATGTATCTTAACATTTTCCTTTAAACAATGAACATATTTGTGTAAACATTAAATAAGTGTACTTCTTGTGTTAAAACGAAGGGATGGTCAACATTATCAAATGAGAGCCACCATATAAACAACAGGATATAGCAGGAAAAGTATAAAGAAGCTTTAGACAAATCTGGGTTCTAATCCTTACTTCACCACATCCTAAGAGACTGTGAAATAGAGCCATTTAATCCAAGGTATTTCCTTACAGGTCACAAGCAGCCTTAAAAGTTTTTCATTGGCCCTGGCTGGTGTGGTTCAATGGATTGAGTACCAGCCTAAGAAGCAAGGGGTCACTGGTTCAATGCCCAGTCAGGGCGCATGCCTGGGTTGTGGGCCAGGTCTCCAGTAGGATGCACAAAAGAGGCAACCACACATTGGTGTTTTTCTCCCTCTCCCTTCCCCTGTCTATAAATAAAATAAATCTGAAAAAACAAAACAAAACAAAAAAACAGAAGCTCAGGGATGTATATATAAACTTTTAATGGTAATGCAATAGAGATGTAAACAATAGAGATGAGGTATTTTTAAAAAAGCCTAACTACAAAGGTTATACCTGTCTCAAACTAAAATTGCATTTTCATTACAAAAGTGTCCACCCACTTGACTTAATACAAAAGTGCCATAATAAAACATCAAAATTAAACACAAACAATCCTTCATGCTAGCCCTAAAATAACCTATCAGTTGTTCAGCACACTAAACATGTAGGTGGAAAACAAGCATAAAAAGATGTTCCTATACTATATATATATATATATATATATATATATATATATATATATATATCCTAAGATGGAGTATTACAATTCTACCCAAGAAAAGACAAAAAAAGAGAAAGCCAAAGAAAACGCACCACCTCTGACTTAAGACTTTAAACATTGCTTTTAAGGATATAGTTTTTCATTGCTATGGATTTTGCCTTTAGTAATAAGGGAGATAGTATTTGGAGGTCCTTTTAACTTTCTAAGTGAGTAATGGTCTGGGTCAGCAGTTTGGTAGCATAAAAAGGACACATTTTGAGGGACTACCTCCAGTTACTTAACTCTAATGGAAAAAAAATCAGGTTAAAAAAATTGTTTAAATCTAATGCTCAGGTTCATATGTAATCAGCTGTGTTCCCTATCTCTACAATAACATGGCTACAGATCAGATTGTCTGTTCAAATATTTTCTAGCTCAAATGAAAGTTTAACAGGCATGATACAGAAGAGAATTGCTGAGTTTGTTACTTTCCTAAAGTATCCACCAATGGCTCACTTTCTACTATGGCATACAGCTTTTAAGGGTAGGGGTTTTTCACAGGGCAGGACAACATGGTAGTGCACATTTAGGGGGTAATCAGTTTAACTGAATAGTCAATTTATTGATAATCTACATGGAATTACACAAATTCTTTACATTTCCATCTATCACACTTTTTTTCTCATTAAGATGTTCGTAAGTTTAGAAAGTCTTAGACGTAAAAATCATAGTATCCTTGATAAAAATAGAATACGAACAATTACAATTATTTTAAAGGCATAGAGGAATCAAACAGTGATTATTAATAAGGGGAAAACTTACCTTTTGGATAATCTTCCAATAAGAGGTTGAAATGACCTAATTGACAAAAGAAATCAGACTCCACTTTGCCTTCAGCTTTTAAGATTAGAGATTCGTAGCAGCGAACAGCCTAGAAATAAAAAAAAATAAAACATTTAAGAAAAAAAAACAAAACCCCAAAATGCATTTTCTTCCTGAGATAATGCACATATTTTCCATTCAATTACCCAAGAAATCAATATATTTTACTTCTACCCCAGATATAGTCAATGCAGCATACTTTAGAATACCTGAGTATTTATCAAAAGAGCCACTGGTTATGGCATAAGAACTTTTCCTATCTATAAAATGGAAATGCTTGCCTAGTAAGATAATATAGGAGCACTTTGATAACATTATTCATAAGTTATAAATCTAAATTATTACTGTGGTCCCTGTTGCTATAAACAAATAATATCAGTCTTTCCCCATGGATGGAAAGAACTTTATTAAGTTATGTGAGAATTCATAGAACCTCCAGAGTAATATTAATAACTAACATCTATACTTAATAGCTACTTTTTGCCATAACCTCTACCACAGTTTAAACTACCATAAATTGCCTTTCATTTGTCTTCTCATGATATACTTCAAACCCACCAACTCTAATTCTATTCCTAATCTTTCCCCCAACTCCAATACATGCATATGTACTCACTCTCACTGTTCCTTCCCTAAAGGAAAAATAAATAAATAGTACTTTAAGTGTATCTTTTTCTTCTTCTTTAAATCCAGGAGACAGTATGAAAAAATGAACAATGGAAAAAACAGAATTCTGGAGTCTGACAAATTCCAGCTGTCATTAGCTACAGAAGAACCTGGATATACTCACTATTTTTTGAGTTTTGATAACACTCAAAAGGCTGACAAAAGGAATATTAGAAAACCTCAAGGGCTTCCTGTCAAGATAGCAGAGTAGGTAAAAGCAGTACTCACATTCTCCAACAACCACATCAAAATTACAACTAAACTACAGAACAACCATCATTCAGAATCACCTGAAATCTAACTGAATGGAAGTCCTACAAATAAGAATATACAGAAGAAGCCACATCCAGACTTGTGAGAGGGGCGGAGACACAGAGGGGCTGGTCCCACACCCACAAGTGGCAGATAAAAGTTGGTAGGGGTATCTCAACTTGCAGAGGTACCCCCTGAGAAATGAGGAGTCCCAACCCCACACCAAAACCTGCACCCAGGGTTCCAGTGCCAGGAAGGGAAGTGTTCACAACTTCTAGCTGTAAATACAGGTGGGGATTGTGGCTGAGTGAGATGGAGCACTTCTGAATCCCAGGCTTCCTCTTAGAGGGCACATGCAAAACTTATCACTCTCTCTCAACTTTTTGTCCATCACTGAGACAGCACCTCGAAGGGCACCACACAGATATGGAAAGAAACTGAACTCTATGGCATCAGGGCAAAGTCCAGTGGGGCAGCTTTCTCCAGGACAGAAATGCTAGCATTCCATCTTTGAGCCCTTCCCCCACAGAGCTGGCAAGCAGAGGCCATGTTTGAGTATCCATCACTTGGCTAACACTGTTTGCCTGGTGACTCCCTGAGACACTGCCCAACTCAACTTGCTGGACTAGTCAAGCTGTTTCCAGCGACTTTTCTATACTAATGGCCTGTCTTGGCTCGTGCTTTAAATTTTCCTAAAATTTCTCAAACAAGCAGCATCTGGCCCCAGCATGCCCGGTACCTCTCAACAAGCAGCCCAGACCCAGCACTACCAGCAGGACACCTTTGTTTGCAGCTTGGCCTCTCCTGGGCACTTCCAAGCCCAGCACAAGTAGCAGCCATCTGCAGATCACTTTTTAGCTCATACAGGTAGGCCTCAGGCAAAATACAGGTGGTGACCAACCTTGGCCTGCAACTCCTAGGAGTCCCCAGAGCCATTGCACCTGGGACAGCTACAGAACACATCAAAGCACCACCCAACCACCTCAATAAGCAACATACTAAAGGGGAAGACTCATTAAGCACCAGAGCCCTGCTGAAGTAAGTCATGCTCCGCTGGGTAGGCCACTGAATACCAGATCGTCCACAGTGGTTGCAGCCAGTCAGCCTAGGGATAAATCCTTCCCAATGACATTCCAACAGCAAGCAAGGCTCAACAACAATAGAAGGGTGTACACAGCCCACATGGGGATTGGGGAAGGGGGCACACGTAGAGTGCCCAGCTTGGGTGAACAGGGAAGCTGTGCCACTAAACCCTATAGGACACCTACTATATTAGGTCATATTACCAAGACGGGGAGTTACAGCAGCTCTACCTAATACATAGAAACAAACCCAGGGAGGCTGCCAAAATGAAAGACAAAGAAACATGTCCCAAATGAAAGAACAGAACAAAACTCCAGGACAAAAAAGCTAAATGGAGACAAACAATCTACTAGATGAAGAGTTCAAAATACTGGTTATAAAAATGCTCAATGAACTTAGTGATGAGAACTTCAACAAAATGAAAAAGGACATGGAAAACATAAAAAAGAACTAGTCAAAAATGAGAACACACTAACTGAAATGAAAAATAATTTACAGGGAATCAAAAGTAGAATTGACGAAGCCAAGAAGCAAATCAGCAATTTAGAATATAAGGGAGCAAAAAACACCCAATGGTAACAGCAAAAATAAAAAAGAATCTGAAAAAATAAGGGTAGTGTAAGAAGCCTCTGCGACAACTTCAGGCATTCCAACATTTGCATCATGGGGGTGCTAGAAGGATAGGACAGAATAAGAAACTGAAAACCTCTTTGAAAAAAATGACAGAAAATTTCCCTTACCTGGTGAAGGCAACAGACATACTACAAGTCAAAGAAGCACACACAGTCCCAAACAAGATGAACCTAAGGAGGGCCACACCAAAACTCATCATAGTTAAAATGCAAAAGGTTAAAAAAAACAGAGAATCCTAGAAGCAGCAAGAGAGAGCTGTTAGTTACCAATAAAGGTATTTCCATAAGACTGTCAGCTGATTTCTGAAAAGAAACATTGCAAGCCACAAGAGATTGGCATGAAATATTCAAAGTGATGAAAAGCAAGAATCTACAACCAAGATTATTCTATGCAGCAAGCTATCATTTCTAGATTATTCTATTCTAAAGCTATCATTTAGAATTCAAGGACATATAAAGAGCTTCCCAGACAAGGAAAAGCTAAAGGAGTTCATCATCATCAAACCAGTATTACACGAAATGTTAAAGAGTCTTCTTTAAGATAAAAAAGACCATAAATATGAACAATAAAAGGCAATAAATACATATATGTGAACAATTGAATCTAAAAAATAAGCAGGACAGAAACTCAGATACAGAGAACATTTACATGGCTGTCAGATGAGAGGGAGGTTGAAGGGTGGATAATAAAGATGAAGGGATTATGAAGTACAAGTTGGCCCTGACTGGTGTGCCTCAGTGAGTTGGGCATTGTCCTGCAAACCAAAAGGTTGCCAGTTGGAATCCCTTTCAGGGAGCATGCCTGGGTTGTAGGCCAGGTTTCCGGGTGGGGGCGTGCAAGAGGCAGCAGATTGATGTGTCTCTCGCATGTCAATGTTTCTCTCCTTCTCTTTTCCCCTCCCTCCTCCTCTCCCTAGAAATAAATAAATAAAATATTTTTTAATAGTACAAATTGGAAGTTACACAACAGTCTTCAGAATGTAAAGTACAGCATAGGGAATATAGCCAATGATATTCTAATAGCTATCTATGGTGTCAGATTGGGATGATCATTTACTTATATAATGTCTAATTACTGGAGTGTAAACATAAAACTAATATAAAATTATATATCAATTTAAACAAAAGCTTTGAAATGACTAAAAAAAATTTTCTTGAGGGTTTACCACAGTGCTTAGCATTCCATTCCAAACTGTTTCTGTTTGGAAACGTATAACTGTTTCTGTACCTTCTCCTTAGCTTAAAAAAAAAAAAAAAAAAAGAAAGAAAAGAAAAGAAATAACAACAACAAAAAAAGAAACCCACAACACTCAATACTGTTTCAAGTTTCAAAATAATTTTGTCAAAATTACCTGGCTAACAATTTAGTGTAAAATGTTGTGTTGCCCTGGCTGGTGTAGCTCAGGAGATTGAGCGCGAGCCTGCGAACCAGACAATTGTGGTTCGATTCCCAGTCAGGGCACATGCCTGGGTTGCAGGCCAGTTCCCAGCAGGGGATGCACGAAAGGCAACAATACATTGATGTTTCTCTCCCTCTCTCCTTCCCTTCCCCTCTAAAGATAAATAAAATATTTTTAAAAAATGTTGTGTTATAGTGTCTTAGAGTCACAAAACAAATAAAATGTACGTGACTTCTCCAGTCTCTAGATACATTCCTAAGGTATGGTGCCCACAAAGTAACTAGAACAGTTTCCATTATCAAAAAAATCCTTTCACCACCACTTCAAGAGCTTTTGATGGGATAAGAAAATGTGATGTGGGGCAGAGTAACAATTTTAAATGCCTTAATTTTTTCCTCTCCTGCAAAATATTGAGCCATTGACAGTTTCAAAGTATATGTCCTAAAATTCACCTATCCAAAGCACATCTATAAATACTCATCAAGAAGCTATCCTTAAACAAGGCAAATTCTGGGGTGATTTTACTATCCTTAAAGCCTAACATTTATAAAAGAAATGTCTTCAGTTCTAATTCTACTCTTAGCTATTTAAATGTGCATATGTACCAAATCACAATTACTGAACTAATCATTCTGCTTCCTTATAATTAACAGCGCTTCAATGAAGTCTCAGAAATCATTATAATTTGGAGGCATAAAATTTCATGACCCTCTTTATGTCATATATAATTCTATTTGACAGATGGATAAGAGTACAAAAATATATCATATTTTCTGTGTATAATGTGCTCCCATGTATAATGTGCACCCACATTCTGGCCCTAACTTTCAGGGGAGAAAATCTTTTAATTTTTAATTCAATATTTTATTTACTTATAGTTAGATACTTGTTTGTTATATTATAAAGGAATTGTAGTATTTATTTTTGAATATATTATGCTACAAGAAATTTTATGTAACAAATGATTACAAAACACAAGAATAGATACAAGGTATTTCAGGTACTACTCATGTATGAGCATCCTTATTTTTCCCTCAAAAATGTGGGCAAAAAAATGCACACTATATTTGGCAAAATATGGGTAATTTCTTCCAGTGCTTTTTAATATCAGAAAAAAAATTTTCATTATGGACCTACAGAATGACAATTGTTAATTTTACATTAAATAAGTGAATTTTTAAAGCTATCAATGCCATTGTAAAAAAAGCACTCATTAAAACAGTTGCTGTCTTCATGTTTTTAAACTCTTAGTAAGATATTTAGAAACTTTTCCTACTCCTCTCTGACAATTTATTTTGGCTTATTAGCATTAAATTTACAAGCAAATATAGCTTCATGGTAAAAAAAGGATTCAAGATACAAACACAAAGAAATTCTGTTTAATGACCAAAGCAAAAAGATGGCAACATCCTGCATTTCCTGTTACCATCCTACCTTAATGTCATTACCATGATCATCTAGTGACTATTTTCCATTTCCCATAAAACAAAGAAACACTTCTAAAATAAATACTATACACAACTCTGATCACGTGAAACATAACACAAGGTAAAAAGCAAAATGAGTAGATTTTAAATTAATCTACCCATACACTCAGGCTTTATTAATAAATTCAGAAGATGGTCCCTGGCTGAAAATGGTTGAAAATTCATGATTTTGACTTTAGGATGGTAAAAAAGTGATACGCATACAGTAGAAATTGGCTAGGCTAAGTTATGATGTTTGGTAGGTTAGGTGTATTAAATGCATTTCATCTTAATATATTTTCAACTTCTGATGGGTTTATCCATCCTAAGTGAAGGAGCACCTATAATATCCCAAAAAACTAGCATGCAAACACCAAATAATATTGGTGGTCAAAGACTATGCCAACAGAGCCAAATATCAAACAAAATGAAGATGAACAAAACAGCAGAACAGTTTCCGAAAGCCTTGTGCCACCACTTCACAGCAAAACATCCTGAATTTATTTGTTATGTGTGAGGTAAACACTGATATTAAATACAGACAAATACTGACAATTTTTAAGGAATATTTAGAGGAAAAAAATAAATGAGATAATGCCCAATACTACAGACTCGTAGAATAACCTAGAACTAAACAGTATTTTAATAATAATATTTTTACTTCAAAGGATAATTATAAACATAAAAGATATATATGTAGCTTAGATTTAGAACAAAGTTTGGGTAAACTATAAAGTAAAACTATTTCAATTAAAAGGGTTACTTTTATATTCTTGCTTTTTTTAATTTTAAATATGCACAAGTAAAATCATTCCCATGTATAAGGATGTGTGTGTATGTGTGTGTGTATATTCACATGCAGAAAAAAGGACTAGATTATAAAACAAACATTAAAAATAGAAAGTCTATAGTTGAGCCATACAGCAACTTTTTATTTTGCCCATTTTATTTCTCTCTATTTTCTGGATCTTTCATAATTAACTTATACCATTTCTACTCTTACAAAGAAATCATTAAAATTATTATGCTTTATACATCTTACCTTTAGTGTGAGGATAGTCAGAAACTTGGATAACAATAATTTGTATCTATATCAGCATCATTCAGTAGAGCACATTCTGTACTGATATAAATATTCCATAATCTGTGCTCCCCAATACAGTCATCCCTAGACACATGTGATTATTGAGCACTGAAAACATGGCTGGGTCAAGTCAACAACTGAATTTTCAAATTATTTCATTTTAATTTTTACTTAAATAGACAGATAACTACTGTAGAGGTAGATAATTTTTAAAACTTTAAAATAATTGAATATTCAATCCACATGGTAAATACTAGGAAAGCAGAATTCTACAAACATAATGGAGAATCTTCCACTGAGGATGAGCAATGTCCTCCACGAGAATAACTTTTACAGCCTATAGTAGTTTACAGCTAGTAGCTTACATATTTATAATCCTTATTACCTAATGGGAAAAACATTGAGAATGAAAATAAACAGTTAATCATTAAACTCTAGACTCAAATGAAAGTGAACTAAGATACTCGCAGCTAGGTAGAAAACTTGGATATCTTCTTCCCCATTATAGTACCATTTTCCACAATGTTCAATTTGTGCTTGGTATCTGCTTTATATTTATTATTTGAAAAACCTGTTATCTCAGAACAGTAACACTATCATTACCTTCTACTTCTAAACTTTGATAAATTATAGAGCTCATGAGCACAGACATGTAACCAATTTTTTTTCATGTTAAGCACAGTCTTTTATGATCAACTTGGTCAGCTCCTAGCTAAAATATGATACTAGCATTTTACAATTGTTAAATACAGGCAACTCTTAAAAGAAGTAATTTTTTTTCAATTTAAAAGATTGGCTAAAGTAGCTGGGTGACATACAAATGGGTAGAATAAATTAATGGAGATTTATGTTCTCCAATGGTTTTCTTTTTTCCATTTTTTATGATGACCACTAATCCCTGAGATAGAATCTCAAAGCAGTCCTAGTTTGGTAGCTCCTGTTTAAGAAGCGCCTCCCCCTCTATCAGGCTCCCAGGCACTTACTACCTGCCTCCCTCACCTATAAATCAGGTCACGGGAGAGGCCATATCCCAACCCATGATCACATAACAAGGGCTTAATATATTATTTCTTGAATTAACAAAGAAATGTAATTTTATTTTAGTTTCTCAAATAACCCTCTATTCTTTGTCCAAAACTTTTCATTTCTTAAGAACTGCAAGTCGGGATGCTATCAGTTTATCCTACTAGTAATTTAAAAATCATTTCCACTAAGGTATAAATCACCAATGTTTTAAATGAACCAAAACTTTTAAGTTAAATATAATAAAAAACAAGCATGCAGTTCCACCCATACTTCCTAAAAGCCAGCCAGTCATACAAGATGGTTTAGAAGCTACTTACAAAAGATTAAGCAATGTACATGCAGATTACAGATCAACATTTATCTATGAAATGTAGCTATTAAAAAAGTATTCAGGGCCCAAATTAATAAAGCATATTATACATACCAACACCAATAATCAGCTCAGCAAGGTTTACTCTGACCAGATCTCTACAATTATCACCTGGTGAGTGCCAAAATTCAGCAGGTGCTAGTAACAAAGGACTACAAGTTTGGTGAAAGACAAAAAAACTATTGTATAAAAATTATTTTGAGTAGAATCATCAGGGATGCTGTAGCTTTCCTTAAATATTTAAAAAGCTGTCACTCTAGAGAGAAGATTAATTGCACTTTGGGTAACTTCAGACATCAGAGCAATAAATGGGTGTAACCTACAAGCAAGTTTAACTCAGTTCAATCAGAAATGAGGAAAACTTAAATGGGCCATCTTTCTTTGGTTCATATCAAGATAAAGGATTCAAGCATAAATTACTAAACTATCTTAGTGAGAATTAGAAAGGAGATATCTTACTTTGGATATAATCTTTTTAAAGATTCCTTGGGCTTCTACAGTTAAGCATACAATGTGTCATATTATGTATAATACATACACACAAAAACACATGTGTGAATGCATCTAGACTTAATTCCATGATTATTCACTCTGAATTTCCCGAATAAATTTCTATATAAACATACTATCCTTACCTGATCCCCCAAATCCCTAAAATTGTCTGCATCATTAAAGCTGATCTCCTTTCCCAGAAATGTGCCCTGTAAATCAAAATTCCTCCCCATTCTATAGACTCTGCAATGCTTTTGCCTGACTACTTTTAAAACACACTAGGAACTTGAAAGTACCTGAGTCTAAAAATTTTTTTTTGAAATTTCAACACACCACATTTTTTTGAATGAAGGAAGAGTTACACACTTAAAATGATACAAAGTCAAGTTTTACTGATTCTTTTTTTTTTTATTTTAATTTTATTTAGTTATTTTTCAAGTACAGTTTTTTGTCTATTTTTCCCATCCCAGCCTCCCCCGCCCAACTGATTCTTAATGACATATCTATTCCTGAACTTAGATATCAGAGTTTTCTTTTTAACTTCATTTGCTATTTTTGGAAAAGTTAAAATTGACACATTATCAGTTCTAAAGAGTATACTATAAGTTTCTCTCCCAATCCGGACCCAAACCACTCACAGTTCCCCTTTCCCAGAAGCAACAAACATTAAAAAAAAATATTTTACTATATTCAAGATTATTCTGTGCAATGCAAGCACATAGTTCCCCCACTTGAGTATTTTATATAAGCACTGTTCTGTAACTTGCTTCAAACTCCTGGCATCCCTAACATTGTTTCTTCTCTCATTTTCTGTCAATAGAACCCCTAAATTTAATTAGGCATGTTTACATAGAATAAATACTGGGATAACTCAGCCATGGAATACGAAGTTCTGGCCAACTGGATACAAGGAAAACACATGCTCTGCTTCAACCCCATCTCTCCTCCTAGCTGGAATCACCAAGATGTTGGAAGCCACAAGCTGAGGATAGAGGGTAGGGAAGTCCAAGTTCCTGGAGCAGTTGTACTGCAGAGCAGGAGGGAGGAAGGGAAGGAGGGAAAGGGAGGGAGGGAGGGAGGGAGGGAGGGAAGGAAGGAAGGAAGGAAGGAAGGAAGGAAGGAAGGAAGGAAGGAAGGAAGGAAGGAAGGAAGGAAGGAAGGAAGGAAGGAAGGAAGGAAGGAAGGAATCCATCCCAGAGACTAATAAAATAATCATTAATATATACAAAAAGGATAAAGAAAACAAAAAGGAAATCTTGTTAAGTTACTCTACACTATCTCCCTCACTGCAATTTTCAACTAATATACATCATGTTTTATTTATATCACAACAAAATCAGTGTATGTCTCACCTTGCTTTATGTTAAATCATGTAAGTCATTATTTAAAGACATACACATCCAAATCAAAACAAATCAGCAACAAAACAATACAAAAATAAATCAATCAAAAAAGCCTCAATTCTTTACCATGTTTTCTCACCTTGCGTTATTTTAAATCATATAAATCATTATTCAAAGACATAGACATCCAAATCAAAACAAATCAGCAACAAATACAAAAATAAATTAACAAAAAAAGTTACCACATTTAAAAAAAGGCTTGTGTGGCAGAAAAACATTACTGTTCCTATATATAGATCATAATATACCAATTCAGACAAAATATAGTGTATTATCTGAAAAATGTTAAATGCTTTCACCCTACTTCTTTTTCTTTGTACCTTCTGAATTATACCTTAGTTTACCTGCTGTTGTTACTTTTCTGTTTAGTACATTTGTCAAAGCAAGGCCAAATACAGCTTCAGTAAAGCAAATTAGGCTGTACTTTTCTCAACCATTTGGCCAGTTTACTAACTCTAAAACCTTTATTGTTGATGCATACAGCCAAATGAACTGATGAATTCTACATTAACAAACATGCACATATACACTCCCACAGCCAACAATGAATTTTTTAAAAGCTGTTGGGTTAAAACAGCTTGGTTATTTTCCAAATAATGTGTTTCTATATTATGCTAAATGTAACTGTGCAGATAGGGTATAATCGAGTACATTATTTATAAAGCCTCATTCAAATTAGGCTCATGAATTAAGTCTTAAATAATCTTTAAAATAATGTATATTTCAATTTGGAGGTAAGGAGAATATGAGGTAGAATTTCAGCAGTGACTTCCATGAATATATAGTCCAGAGTAATCCTGCGATTTCCCACATAAAGCAGTAAACATTACACCCTATTTTTACCTCATTTGCTTTCTACTCCAGAGGGTATATTGTTTATCTAGAGGTAGACAGAGACAATCTTAGAAGCAATCATTCTCCCTGTCATTTTTCAGCTGTACATGTTTAACTCAAAATTCCAAATATATACCAATAGGAAAAAAGCCACCTACAACAGAATTACATAAACCAAATATCCATGAAGGTAAAACACTGTATCTATAATGCTTGCTAAAGGGGTGTCCAACCTTTTGGAGTCTGCACCACACTGGAGGAAGAGTTGTTTGAAGCCATACATTAAATGCATTGCAACACAAATTCACAAAAATAATCTCATAATGTTTTAAGTAAATTTTACAATTTTGTGTTGGGCCGCAGGTTAGACACCCCTGAATGCAATTCAAATAAATGTGTTTAGTAGCAAATTATGTATCCATTTGCCTTACACATATTTTTAAAATAATAAATGCACAAAAAAGGAAGGAACAAGCACCTCATTGGGGGAGGAGAGGAAAACAAATTTATGAACATGAACTACATTTAAAATAATCTGCTCTGAACTCAATAACTTCTCATACGCAGAAGGCACTTAGGTTTTTTAAATGAACAATCCTAAAACTAGAGAAACTGCAACATGATTAAGACTCCCCCCAAAGGTAGTACGCTAAAAAAAAATTAATTAAAAAAACCTTTTAAGCAGTCTGAATATACATTTCCAGACTTTTATCTATGCACATATACAAATAGTACAAATCTTGGTATGCAGCTTTACAAGCAGTTTCATTCAATATTATTAACTGCTTACCATGTCAAAACATAGCAGAACACATAAATTGACAGTCAACTAACAACTGTATAGCATTTGCTCAATAGTTGTCATAATTTGTTTCTACTGAAGAGTATCTGGTTGTTAACCAAGTTTTTATTATTATTACCTGATAAACATAATTTGGCCAATTTGTATTTCTTTAGGATGTGTTCCTCCCAGTCAAATGGAAAGCACAATTTAAGCTTTCAATAATCTCACCAGTAAAGTTGAACCAATATAATCTTCCAACGGCAATTCTCATTTTCAGTTTATTTTTCCAAATATATATCAGCTAAGTTTATTACTTCTTCCATGAACTATCAACCTGTTCACAGATATAAACAGTGTTTTTCTAAATGATTTGTCAGGTACGATTCATATATAAAATATTGTTATATATAATGTTGTTACAGAATATTTCTCTTGGTTTGCAGTCACCTATAAATTCTTCGAGTTTTTTATGTAAAAGGCTCCCTATTTTCTCAAAACCAACAACCACTTCCTTTACAATGTGTATGATAGGTTCAGAATTAGAAAACCCCCACCCCCTGACCTGATAAACATTCACCAATATTTTCTTCTAGTGTAAACAAACAACCTAATTCCATTTCTCTTTCCTATGCAATTTTGTACTGGCCCAGCAAGATTCAGGATCTGTATTCTTCCTCTTCTCATGGAACTAAAAAACAACATACATACATAGTTGTTTCTGAGATTTACAGTATATTCTTACAAGCTTTCTAACAAATGTACTAAGGATGGGTAATAGGAGTGCTAAGACAGAGCTACCCTCAGCCATGGGGGCTGCCAGGCAAAAAAATAGCCAGGGTGTCTCCAGGGCTGTCAGGCAAAACACAGTTAAAGGCTCTCAGCCAGAGCCCTTGTGTATGTAGCATCACCAATCTTAAATGCCTTCAATAGTAACTCCTGGTAATTAGTACGAACTATCGTTTTTTTTCATGTGTGCCATAAAATTAGAAGTATTGAGAAGTACTCCCACTTCGGGCAACCTGGAGAGCCACTCTAGTAAAAACCAAAATGTCAGACAAAACATGGTGGCAATGGGAACTACACATGTTCTTAGTGTAAAGTTGACCTAGCAAGAAAAGTTAGAAACAATGGCCTTGGGGAGTGGGGGGGATGAGAATTTAAAGAGACAAAGGTAGAGAGAGAAGTAACTTTTTGTAATGAGCACATTTGAAAGCCTACGTGAACATGAATGTTAGGTTTACAAGCCTCATTCACAGGACAGAACACGAAGCCTAAAGCCACCAGAGAAAAGTTAAGTAAAACACCCTCCCCCATAACACTGAAACTTCAAGGGACTACATATACCTTCAATCTTAGTGTAAACTAAAATATAATAAAGCAATTTTTAAACTTTACTTAAAACTGGGCTTGGAAGGACAAGGAAAATTGCCCATGCTATAATGGCAATAATTGGAGAAAAAAATACCCAGAGTATTTGTAACCAAAAGCCTGAATTCACTCAACCTGGGGATAACATATAATCCAAAGTATAGGCCAAAATCAAGCACTCTACTATCAAGCACATCCCTGGCCTAAAAAATTTCTACAACTCCAGAGAAAATAAGTTCATATTAAAAAAGTCACTAAACATGGAAAGGGGGAAAAAAAGTAGAGCAAAGGTGATCGATATGTGGATATATTAAAAGTGAATATTATTAATGCAATTTTAATCACATAAATATAAATGCAATAAATATGTAATGTAAAAAGACTGTGAACAGATTTTCTTTAAATCTAGATTTAAATAGATTTAAGTAACGTGTTAGAAACACAAAAGTATAATATTAAAAAGATTTAAAGAAAAAAAGAGCTAAAACATACCACATAAATATAACCAAAAGAAAGTTGGCACTGTACCAGATACCATAAATTACAATAAAGAGACAGAAATAAAGAGAACTGGTGCATGAATACAAATATTTACCAAAAGGCTCAGAAAGACACCCTTATATGCATGGAAACTTATTACAAAAAGAGCAAACAATATCCTAACCAAAAAATGGTGGCAAGCCTATAGGTTATCTCTAAAGGAAAAGAGAAAAAGGGGAGTGGAAATTCGGGGAGACACTGAACTCCTATAACCCATTCCCAATAGATTAAAGACCTAAATGTAAAAGGCAAAATATCTAAACCTTTTAGAAGAAAACATAGCAAAATGCCTTTTGACATCAGGATAGGGTAGGATTTCTTTAAAAACAGACTTAATTGAACAACAATAAAAAAATAAACCAAAAATTTAAGAAATAGATTTTAAAAATGCAAGTTATGAAAAAGAATGTTGACATATTAATTCAACTACATTAATATTTGAACCACATAAGTATAAAGAAAGGCAAGTCACAAACTAGGAAATTATAGTAACAAAGTATTCATATTCAGAATAAATAAATCTCCTAAGAATCAATAAGAAAAAACAAGTTAACTACTGAGGAAAATCTGACCTGCCAACTATTGGCTATAAACCGTAAGACTGAGCAACAAGGCAAAACACAATCAAATTAATTGCTGATTAATAAAGATCAAGGGACAGAGAGTTGCATTAACCACTCCTTAGATAGTTTAACAAGAGCTCATGTTTATTAAGCCACTAGAAAGTCAATCCTGCTCCGCCCTACCATAAATATAAATTTATGCAATATGACTGGAAAGGTTTTTAGCTCAGGAAGTGAAAGAGTCAAAGTATCAAGCAAATTCAGGTATCTTGCATTATTAGTGGTTCTTTTAACAATCTATTTCACTAATTTGAAAAGGTTCATTTGGAAAGAAAAAAGTTCTAAAAACATACTTTGCCAAAAATCTGAATTTAAGAGGAAACTGCTTTAACACTAAATACTAATTTAAAATATTCTCATATAAAATATGAAAACTGACCATCCAAAATACTATTTAGTTTAAGTCGCTAATAAGTTCATATTCAATTTTCTATGTTAAACTGTCAAATTTACAAATTTGATGGTTACAAATACTGTGCAATAAAAATCAACCAACTAATCTCAGGAGAAACATTAAATCTAGCTTCTGCAAACAAGACAAACATACATTTTAATTACTAGAATGACATACTTCTTGATATCTCAATCCACCATTCCCATAAGGATTTAAAATTCTTAAGTCTTTGGACTTCAGCTACCAGCCAATATGCAGTGAAATGGACCAAATTTACTCCTGAATGAAATAACTTGAGAGAGAAATGTGTAAAATAAAGGCTTTTAGTCATATGAGGGATCACATGACTGTAATCTTTGAGAAAAACAGGCTGAGAGTCCTACAATTACCCCAAGTTTACTGCCTAGAAACACTGCAACACAGGTATGGAGAATTTTCTTGCCCAAAACAATGCAAGCTGGAATAAAGTGCAACAACATGTTTATAGTTACTGAAAGGAAAATAAATGTGTCATCTACAATTCCGTAATCAGCAAAATACCTTTCAAAAAAAGATAAAGTACACTTTTTCAGAGATACAGAACTGAAAGAATTCTACAACAGCAGGCCTACAATTTAAGAAATGTTAAAAAAAACTTCTCAGGCAGAAGGAAAATTGTAACAGACAAAAGTTTTGATGCAGAACACAGAAGGAAGACCACTAGAAATGGTAGCTGCACAAGTAATTATAAAAGATATTTTTCCTACTATTTTAGTGACTCCTTAAAACACAATTGATAAAATATCTGCTGAGATAAACAAAACAAAAAAAATCTCCTAAGTGAATTTAGCAAGATCTCAATATACATATTTAACATGCAAAAACAATAAATTGTATTTATATGCACTAATAATGAATAGTTGGAAACAGAATTTTTAAAATGTTTATAATAGCTCCAAAAACATGAAATATATAGATACAATTCTAACAGTATGTGCAGCAGAATCCATACACTGAAAACCACAAAACACTGATAAAAAATTCAAAGACCTAATAAGGGCAGAAAGATACCATGTTCAGGAATTGGAAGACTCAATATTTTAAGATGAGAATTCCAATTAAATTTATGGACTTAATGGAATTCCAATCAAAATCCAAGTAGGATTTTTTGGTAGATACAGATGAGCTGATTATAAATCTTATGTGTAAAGGTAAAGAAACTAGAATAACCAAAACAATATTGGAAAATAATAAGTTCAAGGGCCCACATGACATAATTTTAAGCCCTATTATGAAGAGATTATGAAAAAATCAATTAGCCCTGGCTGGTGTAGCACAGTAGATTGAGTGCAGGCCTGTGAACCAAAGGATCGTGGTTCGATTCCCGGTCTGGACACATGCCTGGGTTTCAGGCCAGTTCCCAGCAGGGGACAAACGAAAGGCAACCATACATTGATATTTCTCTCCCTCTCTCCTTCCCTTCTCCTCTAAAGATAAATAAATAAAATCTTAAAAAAAAAAAAAAAGAAAGAAATCAAAACTATAAGCCATCACTACATGCTTATTTGAATGTTTAAAATTTTTTCCAACTTTATTGATGTCATTGACATATTAACACTGTGTAAAGTTAAGATGTACAATGCGATTATATATTTAATTACCACAGTAAGGTTAGGTAGCATATCCATCATTTCACATAGTTATTACTAAGATCTACTCTAAGCATCTTTCAAGTCTACAATACATGGTTAACAATAATCACATTAGATACTCCGGAACTTATCCTTATAGCTGGAAGTTTGTACCTTTTGACCAACCTTTCCTCTGGCAAATAACAATCTAGCCTCTCCTTCTATGAGTTGGACTTTAGATTACGCATATAGTGGGATCACACAGTATTTGTCTTTCTGTGACTATTTTAATTCACTTAGTATAATGTCCTCATGTTTTATGAAATTTTTAAAATGTGACAGTATCAAGTGTTAATAAGGATGCAGAACAACTGAAATGCTCATACACTGCTGGTAAGATTATTAAAATGGTACTGTCTCTCTGGAACACTATTTGACAATTAAATATAAAGTTAAACATACATTTATCATCTGGGCCGGTAATCCTAGTCCCAAGTATTTACCCTAGAAGTAAAAACTTGTGGCCCTGACTAGTGTGGTTCAGTTGGGCACCATTCCTGCAAAGCAAAAGGTGGCCAGTTGATTCCCAGTCAGGGCAGATGCCCTGGGTTGCAGATTTGATCCTTGGACAAGATGCTTACAAGAGGCAACCAATTGGTACTTCTCTCCCTCTCTTTCTACCTCCCTTCCTCTCTTTCTAAAAATAAATACATAAATAAATAAACAAACTTGTGTTCATACCAAAACCTGTACACAATGTTCAGAGCAGCTTTATTCATAATTAATGAAAATGGGAAACAATTCAAATATTCAACAGGTAAATGAATAAACTGTGGTACATCTATACAATGGAATTCTATTTAGCAATATTAAAAAAATAAACTTTGTGATAGCCCAGCGGAACCTCAGAAGGTTTGTGCTACATGCTTGAAAAAAAAAAAAGGACCAAAACCACAGTGCATAATGTATATATACTATATCAATTATGTATTAATTTGTTTTAATAAAAGTGTGTCCCAGACTGTTAAAAAAACAATAAACTTTGATATATAGCATGGTTGAACCTCAAAGGTATATATGCTGAGTAAAAGAAGCCAGTCTCAAAAGATCACATAGCATATAAATTTGTCAAAACTCAAATACCTGCAACAGGTAAAATTAAATATATGTAAATTATACCTCGACAAAGTTTATTTTTAATGTGACTGCAATGCTTAATATAAAAAACAGTGACAATGCACTATAGGGTTTATAACACGTATAGTAGTAAAATGTATGTCAATAACACAAAAGATCAGGGTGAGAGAGAAATATAAGCATAGTTTATATTTATATTACAAGGTCCATACTACGCATGACATGGTATAATATAATTTGAAGGTAGACTGTGATAAGTTAAAGTTAAAATTAAGAAAATTGCTCAAACCAGTAAGTGTAATATTCAAGGTCAATATACACAGGCAACTGTATTCCTATATACCAGCAATAAACAATTGAAATTTGAACTGTTTAAGGATTTTATTTCTTTATTTTTAGAGAGGGGAGAAGGGAAGGAGAAAGAGAGGGAGAAAAACATCAATGGAAGAGAAACATGGACCTCTTTGTTCACCGGGAATCCAACAGGTGACCTTTCTCACTTTGCAAGACCGGACAATACCCAACCAACTGAGCCATGTAGGTCAGAGCACTGATGTATTTTTTTCAAATATGATTTACAACAGCACCAAAAAAATCCCACAGTACTTAGATAAACAACAATGTTGGAACAAAAGGGGGAGGAAAGTAATGACTAGAATCCTGCATTTCCCAAGAAAAGGTAAAATGTACCAATTAGACCTGAATAAATCAAAATGCATGTTGTAATCCTAAGGCAACTGTTTTCGGAGTGTGTGTGGGTCACAGACAGCTGGGAGTCTCCTAAATCCTTTCAGAAGATCTGCTAAGTCAAAATTATTTTCATTATAATACTAACACATTATTTCTCCTTTTAACTATTGACATTTATACTGATGATGCAAAAGCAATGATGGGTAGAGAACTACTGCCACTTTGGGAGGAGTCAAAGCAGAGATACCAAACTGAACTAGAAATCATCCTATTCTTCACTACCAAGCACTTACAGTTTTTTTTTAAATGCATTTCATTTAATACCCTTCATGAAGCAGTAAAAATCATTTTATTAAATGTTCTGAGATAAAATGGGAACTTCATTTGAAGTATTTCTGCTTCACAGTGAAATAAATACAAAGGCTGTACTGAGAGAATAGATGCATGTAATTGTTTAAGTTGTAAACTGAACTAGCCCCTTTTTTCATGAACACCATTTCCCCCAAAAAGAATAGCTGACAAACTATGTTTATTCAGATTTACATATTTGGAACACATTTTTCTCTTTATTTTTTATTGTATTTTTTCCATTACCATTTACCCCCTTATACCCTCTTCCACCTCCACCCCCTCCCCACAATCACATTATTGTCCCTACCTGTGAGCTTTCTTTTTTGCTCAATCCCCCACCCCCCCATATCACCCAGACATTTTCTCAAACACGAATGAGATGAGTTTGTCATTTCAAGAAAAGCAACTAACAGTAATTGGATGCCAATGATCTAACTGTAGATGCCAAGCAAAAATCAGAATATTAAAAAACATATATACACCTCCACTGGGAGCTTGACAGCTCCCCCAAATTTAAAGGCTTTTCAAATGATCTGGTGATAATATTAATGAATGTATTTTTTAAATATTATACAATAAAGTGTGTTGACATTCTGGTAGTGCTTCCCTGCTGCACCTTCCTTCACGCTTACCCAACTATCCCAAACCAAAATGTTACCAATGATGTTTCTTCAATCCATTAAAAACATCTCTTTCCTACTATTCAGGGGATATAGTATCATTTCAGTATCTACAAAACCTCAAACAAATCGTACAACGCTGTGTGCTAATCTTTAAAGAAAAGAAAAATTCAGTGTATCATCAACTCACTGATATAACCAAAGCCTATGACAATATCAATAAATCATGAAAGGTTATAATACAATGATATATTGCAATCATTTATGGTATATATTCTAAGTAATATGTTACTTATGAGTAAAAAGTCAATAAACCTCCTCTATGGACAAATCTGACCTTGTGGTTAAACTAGTTCTTTTATTTCTAAAACCTGAAAAAGGTGGAATGTGAGTTGTGTTACTAGCAACAGGGATTATGGTTTTAGAAGAATTATCTGTTTGATGAGATAAATCTAGTGAAAGAACTGCAAATGCAACTTTGAACATTTGGTAGGATGCCACAGCTTTTGGATTTTCTATGTATAGGGACACTTAACTGGGAATGTCCCTATAGAGACTAACAGGGTGAGTGTGCCATAAATGTTACAGAACCAAGAGATACTGGTTCCTATTTGGAATGGGTATGTGGAGGGATATAGATGTGCCTGTGGGGGGTTGGGGTGGGTGGGTGGGTGGGTGTGTGTGTGTGTGTGTGTGTGTTTTCTAAGCCAGGTGTGGTAGGCTAAACAAAACATGACTTTACATGGCAAAATATATAATTAGGGATCTTGAAAGGAACTGCCTGACATGGGTTATCTGACTGGACCATAAATGCCATAACCCTAACACTTCTATGGGAGAGGAACGAGTGAAGGTTTTCAGAGAGGTACTCAGAGGAGATAAAAGATGTGAAGACCAGCCACCAGAAACTAGAAAGAAGAAACAGGTTATCCACTACAGCTTCCAGAGGTTGCCCTACTCCGCCCTGCCAACCATGTTTTTGGGCTTCAGGTCTCCAGAAGTGTGAGAGAATAAATTTCTGTTGTTTTTAATCACCCATTTTTCACAATCTGTCACAGCAGCCACAGAAAAACTAATGCTTCAAAGGAGCCCTGAACCCACCCAAGCTGTCACTTCATGGACCAAAAACTAACCCCTGGACTACCGCAAGAATTTCCATGGAAGAGGAATACCTGTCACTGGCTCTGCTGGTATGTTTCCTGGTGACATCATTCTAAGTCAATCTGACATCAAGAGTGATCTAACTAGGTCTTACTTGTCTAAATGACTTTTGAGCCTGCAGTTACTAACAGCAGTGTCAAAGTATCCAAATGTTTTACCCCTTTTAATGGCACCAGAGCTAAAGGCAGTGAATAATAAGTTTGGGCTCTGGAACCTGGCTGAATAGGTATTAAATTTCAGTTTTGTTTTGAGAAGCCTTGAGCAAATCACTTAATCTAATCTCTCTGTGCTCTGCAAAATAGAAATACTTTATATCAATTAGCTCATAAGATTACTGTAAGGACTGAATGAGTTAATACCACAATTTGAAATTCCAAGCAAAAATTAAAATTTTAGAAAACTTATATCCACCACCATCATGAGCTTTATGAATAATAATTTGCATCTTTGTCACAAGCCATTTGTTACACCAAGATTTTAAGTTAACTGCTATTTGGCTGTGTATCATTTTCTGTTTTTAATTGTGGTTATAAATCTTTCTCTTTCCTAATGTTTTATATTTATGCTCCCATTTTTGACCTGTCCCTAAACTTTAGTACAGGAATATATATTTTGCTTTTCCAAAATCAACTGAATTCTTTTTTTTAAATATATTTTATTGATTATGCCACTGCAGTTCTTCTATTCCCCTCTTCATTCCCCTCCACCCTGCACACCCCCTCCCCCACCATTCCCCCCTTTAGTTTATGACCACGTGTCTCAAGTTCTTTAGATTCTATATTTCCCCTACTATTCTTGCCCTCCCCCTATCTATTTTCTACCTACCATCTATGCTACTTATTTTCTGTACCTTCTCCCCCCTTCTCCTTCTCCCACTCCCCTGTTGCTAACCCTCCATGTGATCTTCATTTCTATGGTTCTGCTCCTGATTTAGCTGTCCTCTTCCTTTGCTTTTGTTTTAGGTGTGGTTCTTAATAACTGTGAGTTTGCTGTCCTTTCACTGTTCATCTGTTTTATCTTCTTTTTCTTAGGTAAGTCCCTTTAACATTTCATATAATAAGGGCTTGGTGATGATGAACTCCTTGAATTTGATCTTATCTGAGAAGCACTTTATCTGCCCTTCCATTCTAAATGAAAGCTTTGCTGGATAGAGCAATCCTGGTTGTAGGTCTTTGGATTTCATGACTTGGAATACTTCTTTCCAGCCCCTTCTTGCCTGTAAGGTCTCTTTTGAGAAATCAGCTGACAGTCTGATGGGAACTCCTTTGTAGGTGACTGTCCCCTTATCTTTGCTGCTTCTAGGATTCTCTCCTTCATTTTAATCTTGGGTAATATAATGATGATGTGCCTTGGTGTGTTCCTTCTTGGGTCCAACTTCTTTGGGACTCTCTGAGCTTCCTGGATTTCCTGGAAGTCTATTTCCTTTGCCAGATTGGGGAAGTTCTCCTTTATTATTTGTTCAAATAAGTTTTCCACTTGTGGCTGTTCCTCTTCCCCTTCTGGTACCCCTGTAATTTGGATGTTGGAATGTTTACAGATGTCCTGGAGGTTTCTAAGCCTCTCCTCATTTTTTTGAATTCTTGTTTCTTCACTCTTCAGCCTTTTCTGTTTGGTCATTTTTTTCCTCCTTCTGGTCCACTCCTTTGAGTCCCAGTTTCCTTTCCATTACTATTGGTTTCCTATGCATTTCCCTTCATTTCACTTAGTTTAGCCTTCATATGTTCCTCTAATTTGTGACTAAAATCAACCAGTTCTGTGAGCATCCTGAGCACCAGTGTTTTGAACTGTGCCATCTGAAAGTTTGGCTATTTCTTCATTGCTTAGATTTATCAGCTCTGGGGCTCTGAGTTGTTCTTGAGCCATGTTTTGATCTGTTCGTGCCTGATAGGTATGAGAAGCGGAGCCTTAAATGTTCACCAGGGCGGGGCCACCCATGTCGCTAGTTTGTGACAATGTGTGTGGGGACGGGGTCAGAGAGGGACAATATCGTCCCCCTCTGCAGCTTCCCGCCACTGGGTCCTGCATGGTCTGTCTCACTCCTTGCTCCTTCACCAGTTTATCTGCGCGCAAATGTGTGACCTCGGTCAGCCCTCAGTGGGTTGCCCGCTGCTACTCCACACCTGGGACCCGCCTACTGCCTGCGCGCCTGGGTCGCGGGCTGGGTCGGTCTGGTGGATCTTTCCTGCCTGACCCAGCTCTGCTGCTAGCTCTGCCCCTCCTACCGGTTTGGCTGAAGGGTTCGTTGTCATCAGACTTCTGTAAAGTGCAATTTTCTGTGGTTTGGCTGCGTTTTTGTTGCTAAAACTTTGTTGTTTTTAAACTTGGTTGTGCAAGAAGGCACAATGCTTCCACCTACGCCTCCATCTTGGTGGAAGTCCTCAATTGTTGAATTCTATATGAACAAGTTTTTAATGTTATACCACATATCACTTAGAATAGGGTGTGTATGTATATGATATTCAATATATAACAGCACCGTCTTGCATGCCATTATGTTTTATTAAATGAAAGAAAGAGCTTGCCAGGATTGTACACAGTTCCAGAAAAGGCCAGGCAAGTATTATGTATACTATAATCAAGGGGTGAAAAAGATCAAGAACTACTTGCCTATACAGAAATAATAAAAAATTCAAGGCCTTCCATGATATAGTAACACCAACCATCCTTAACAAATTCATGTTAACCTGCTAACAGTTACCTACACATATCACTTTTTCTTAGCTTAGCAAACTCTACTCAGGCTCTTCAGAGCTCTTTTTCAACATATAAACTCAGCATAGGCCTCAACATATGAACTCCTGTGTTTGTCTCTGCATTGTCTAATATTAACAAGAATCCTGCTAAATTGATTTAGACAGAATCCCCTCTTACCCTGGCCTGCTTTTGGCAACTGACTCCCACCCCGATCCTTGGCTATACATTCACATTTGCCCATGCTGTATTCAAAGATACATATAATCTCTCTCCCCCGCTGCAGTAATCCCTATACCTATCTCGATAGTCCCCCCAGAATAAAGTCTGCATTACCATCTTTAACAAGTGTCATAAATAATTTTTTCTGAACATTTGGTTTATAAGATACACTATGCCAAAATGATTGTTTTCTCCTGACTTATCTGTATAGGACCTATTCTCTTCTATAATGTTATCATATACAAAATCAGTTGCTCCATTTCACCCTCTCCCCCAAACATGTATGCCTCTATCACTTCTCTCTGGTTAGAAACAACAGTTGATTTTGGAAAGAGCAAAATACATGTGCCTGTACTAAAGTTTAGGAACAGGTTAAAAATGGGAGCATAAATATTAAAACATTAGGAAAGAGAAAGATATATAACCACAGTTATAAACAGAGTATGACACACAACCAAACAGCAGTTAACTTTAAAATGTTAGTGAAACAAATGGTTTGTGACAAAGATGCAAATTATTCATATCTCATTCATATATCTATCCCCAATCACATGGTAGTGATGCCATTCAAAATCATCAGAGATTCCTGTAACTGGCTTAGGCCATCTATTGGTAATTGCACCAAAAAGACATATAAGAATGGGAAGACAGTGATGGTTTTTTTCTATGAAGGTAACAGCAAAAAATACAAAGCCTGAGGCAACATGTATTTCTCATACCCGAGGAACACATATTTTCAGACAGACCAAGGTCATCACCATGAGTTCTCACAAGAGCAGGTCTAGAGACAATCCTAAAAGTTGTGGAAAGAAGAATGGCACGTTTTTAAAATCAGATTGCATACAAAATGGCTCATCCCAAATGCAAAAAGCTAGAAGGCAAAGAAACAATGATTTCAAAATTCAAGGGAAATTATTTCTAACACAATATTCTATACCGAAGAAACTATCAAACGAGAATACAACCAGAGAAAAAGAAGGCATCCAAGAAACAAAGCTCCAATATAAGTGAGAAGCTCCACTTCTCACTATGATGGAAAGCCAAACAATAAAAGAGAAGAGAGCACCAGGGAAAATTTAGGTAAGGAAATTATCCAGAATTGATTAATTATACAATGTATTTGAATACTAGGAAAAAGTGTTCAAAAGCACTTTACAGTTGTTTGGCAAGAATTAGTGATAAAAACCTACAGCAAATTTAATATAAGTTATTAAAATTTAATAAAATGGCATACATCATAATGTACTTCATGGCCTACCACTAGAAATACCAGTAAGAGAAACACTGTTTATTAATTTTAAGCAAAGGCTGTTATACTGGAAAAACAGAGGAAAAGGAGATGATTTTTTAAAAACAACTTTATCTTCCATCCTAGAAAGTCAACAGAATGTGAATGGAAAAAAATGGGAGGGTATAATACAGAAACAGCAATATAAGCATTTTATTTAGAAATAGGGAGGCGAATACCCAAATTAATAGCTAAGCACTGAAGGTGGTATCTTGGAGGAACAGTGGAGGGCTGCAGTTTTCCACTATATGCCTTATAGAACCAGTTGAACTTTTTAGAAAACTGTGTGTCTGTATTTTCTTCATTTAAAAAATAAAAGAAAAACAATACAACCAGTTACTCATAGTGATTGTACTCTACAATAGTAGAAGGCACTTTAACACAGATACTACTTTACACTTTAATACCTCTAATATTTAAACATTTAACTTTAAAGGCAAGCTTTAATTTTGAACACTGCAAGAAAAAACTTTGAACATTGTAAGAACAAACTTTTGATTTACCTAGTCATTATTAACTAAACTAAAAACTTTTAAAACTCAAATTTAAAACTCAAATGAAATTTCACTTCATTAAAAATGAAACTCAAGTTCTTAAGCCTAGATTTAAATCCCAGGTTTACTATTTGGTAATTGTGGGATCTTAGAGTGAAGCCACTTAAAACCCTCTAGGCCTCAGTTTCTACCTATGTAAAATAAGAATATTTATATTACTGTGTAAAATAAGAATACATAATAAGAAATATGCCCTGGCTGGTGTAGCTCAGTGGATTGAGCACAGGCCTGCGAACCAAAAGATCGCGAATCGATTCCCCGCCAGGGCACATGCCTGGGTTGCAGGCCAGTTCCCAGCAGGGGATACACCAGCAGCAACCATACATTGATATTTCTCTCCTCTCCTTCCCTTCCCTTCTAAAGATGAATAAATGAAATAAATACTTGTTTTAAAAAAAAGAAATATAAAGTACTATGGAAACTCTAAATACTTGGCCAACTGGGGAGTCAAACTGCTTTAAAGATTTACAATGTTATTCAAATAACAGTTATAATTCCTTACGGGATACCTATTACCTGGCAGGCACTATGGTATGGTAGGTAGGTATGCCAGATTCAAAAGTAGGTGAGACATACACTGACTCACAAAATAAGCAATCAAGAAGGAAAGACAAACTTAAAAATAGAAAGAGACACGTCAAGATGGAGAAAGAATGGTGTGAGACAATGGTGTACTCACAATGTAAAACACATTCCTGCCTATTATCATGATTGGGGGGGGGGGGCGACTTGTTCTAAAGGTATGCCAAAATAAAAATAACTCTCATTCCACTTGGACAGATTTAAAGACAATGGAAAGCTTCCACTATAGCCATCATGGATAATATGACTCCCCATCTTCTTAAACAAAAGTACAGAAAACACAAACTATTTCTTTGGTTAAACTGAACCAATTTAACCAAACAATCATTAAAGAAAAAAATGGTTATTTTTACTATGCTATTTTAATAAAACAAGGTCATTAGGAATTCACTGTGAACTAAGCCTCAAGTAGCTTTGATTTTATCTCCTTTATTCTTTTCACAGTCACCTGATTCTCTACTACTACACTATCTGACATAAAGATGCTAGCACCTGGCAACTTCTCCCCTAATTCACATCTTCTAACATCATGTAGGACAAAAAAGCAAATAAGCAGCCACTCTTATCAGATTAGTACCTGAAATAAAAATGGATAAACTCAGTACATTGACTATAAGATATGATTTGGCTTAGAGATCTTTCCTTTAGACTTACTCCTTGTTTTACAGTGCATTCCAGAAAGTTGAGAATGGTGGATAAAGGTCCTCCAGACAGTAGAGATGATATAATAAAAAAATACTAATGATGGGGGGAGAAGGGGAATTAAAGGGTGGCAGCAAGAGTAAGCAAACCTAGTAAATGAAAGCTATTAAAGAGACAACTGTGCAAGTAAACATAAATGAGAATAAACATAATCACATTGGCTGGTGTAGCTCAGTGGATTGAATGCAAGCCTGCAGAACCAGAGTATTGCGGTTCAATTCCCAGTTCAGGGCACATGCCTGGGTTGCAGGCCAGTTCCCAGCAGGGGACGCATGAGAGGCAACCATACAGTGATATTTCTCTCCCTCTCTCCTTCCCTTATCCTCTAAAGATAAATAAATAAAATCTTTAAAAAACCCACTGAAATTTGATTAAAAAAGATAACATTGAGAGTTTTAACTATGATGGAAGGCATTAACAGCAAAATGGATAAGAAAATTCATACATTTTGATGTTGGAATACTGTTCAGCAATAAAAGTGAATGATGTAGTACTTGCTACACATGGATGAATAACATGGATAAAATTCAAATATGTTGTTGAGCAAAAGGAGCCGGACAGCAAAGTACATATTATATTATTCCATTATGTAAAATCCAAACATAAGGAAAACTAATCAATAATAATACAAGTCAGTACAGTGGTACCTTTCGGAATGAGAGTACAAGATAACAACAAGGAATGGGTATAGGGTGCTTCAGGATTGCTACTACCATTTTGTGATTCGGGGTGGCATTTACAAAATGTACTTACTTTGTGTTAATTTACTAAACTGCTAGTACACTTAGAATATGTGAACTCGACTATGTTCATGTTATACCTCAATGAAGCAAAGTTTACTTAAAAATAAAAATCATCATGCATGCGACTTCTATTTGAACAAGGCAATCTAAACAGCTGAATTTAACCTCTGCTCCCTCAATACCTCTGAAATTAGAGTAAAGGAATTAAAGACAAGCCACCAATAAGAAGAACAAATAAGTGTGGCAGGTTGTACTTTCCAACATTGGCCATAATAATAACCCCATTTCACAATGCTTTTCTGCAGTGTGACCTTGCTATTCTCCCATCAAGAGATGGAGTTTGAGTCCTCTCCTAGAATCTGATTGAGGCTTGTGACCAATATATTATGGTGGAAATGGCACCCTGGGATGCCTGAGGAAAGGTCATAAAAATACATGCAGCTTCCTCATGATCCTCTTAAATACTAATTCTTTAATCTCCGAGTTGCCCTGTAACAAGTCCAACTACCCTAAAACAATCATACTGGAAAGGCAACATGCAAGCCCTCAGGCTGAGGGCTACAGCTGAGCCCAGCCTTCTAGCCATCCCTGCCAAGGTGCCACACATTTAATGAAGAAACCATCTTGAAAGTACATTTTACAGTCCCAGGTGTTTGAGTCTCCCTCTGCCATGAGTCAACAAAGCTAAGGCCCGGAACATGTAGAGGAAAAAAGGACATTCCAACAGCGTTCTGCAAATCACTAATCCATAGATCCTGTGAACCTAATAAAAGGCGGTGGCTTTGAAGTGGTTTCTTATAGAGCAAGAGCCAGACGAGAAAAGGAGAGGACCATAAACAAAGCAGGTGAATACAGTTCTGAAAGACAAAAAGCAGATGAAAAGGCAAATGTCTTAGGTTTCAGCTAACAAGTCAAAAAAGCCTAGAAAGGTCTAAGAAATTGTAGCGGGGGTCTATGAAAAAACAAAAAAACAAACAAACAAACAAAAACCCTGAACCAGTACAAATTAAACCTCTAGATCTGCTTGTCCAGACCAAGCCACCAAGAGGGGATTTATTCCACCTCTACAAATCCCCTGCCCCATACCAATGAAAGACCAAACATTTAACTCAAGAGATGCTGGATAGAAACATACACACAAAGCACAAATCACTGTGAGGAATGGCCAGATACAAAGTCCACTGCCCCATTTTGGCTACCAAGCAAGGCACTAGCTACTAAAAGCTTATGCTTCTTGCAGCCCCAGGATGCTAGTACTCCAACTGATCAATTTACCTGATGCGTTTGACCACACTGGAGCTACAGACAGGAGTGACACAAAACTAAAACGACAAAAAGCCAATGAATTCCTTTAAGGAAAAAAATTTGAATTTGTATATAAAAAGTAAAAGCAATTAATAGTGAACAGCACTTATTTACTCATTTATACAATCTTCATAATCTGAACGCTGATTTAATTCAAAACTGTAATACTATGGGGGAAGAGGGACATAAGGGACCAAATAAAGTAGACAGGTGTGAAGTTATCACACACTCTAGAAAAATGTCTAAATTGTTTTTTATCCTCACTTGAGGATATTTTTTAAAACTATTATATATGTTTATTATCCAGAAATGTATTTCTTTTATTTCTTTTTTATGTTTTATTGTTGTTCAAGTACAGTTGTCTTCATTTTCCCCGCACCACCCCCCCCACCCCAGGCATCCTCACCTCCCTCCTGTGAATCCACCCCACCCTTGGTTTTGTCCATGTGTCCTTTATAGTTGTTCCTGAAAACCCTTCCCCCATCCCCCATTATACCCTCCCACCATATTTTTTAATTGATTTTGAGAGAGAGAGAGAGAGAGAGAGAGAGAGAAAAAAACATCAATCAGTTACTTCTTCTATGAACCCTAGTGGGGAATCAAACCACAACCTAGATATGGGCCCTGACCAGGAATCAAACACAACCTTTGTGTATGGGAAAATGCACCAACCAACTGAGCAACCCGGCCAGGGCTAAACATTTTTAAACATTTTATTTATCTATTTTTAGAGAGATGGAGAGGGAGGGACAAAGACAGTGAGAGAAATATCAATCAATTTCCTCTCACACGAGCCCCAACCAGTAACAGAGCCTGCAACCCAGGCATGTGCCCTGATCAGAATTCAACCAGGAACCTTTCGCCTTGCAGGACTATGCCCAACCAAGTAAGCCACACTAGCCAGAGCTAAAACCTTTTTTTAAATCAAGAAGTACCAATATTAGCAATATGAAATGTGGTACTAAATACCAGAACAGCTAATGGAATGAAAAGGAGATGCTTTTGGGAAATAAAAGTATTCTTTTACTTAAAAGTATATTAGAACCCTATACTTTATGTGAATTATGTCAACAAAGCTGTCACTAAAATAAAAGATGAAAAAGAAAAAATATTCTGTAAACACAAAGAGCAATCAGCTTTACCCCTACAGCAGTGATTTTTCAACCTTTTTCATTTCATAACACACTTAAACTAATTACTAATGCTGCAGAACACCAAAAAAAAGTGGGTTTTTTTTTTTGCCAAACTGACAAAAAAAAATAGGTGTAATTTTGATTCATTCACGCCGAATGGCTACTCTTGTGTTGGCTGTTGTCACTTTTTAATTTGACCATCTAAGAGAAAGAGGTCAGTACCCCAGACTAAATAGTCAGGTACTGCATGTTTTAAAAATTCTTATGGCACACCAATTGAAAATTGATGCTCCACAGGATAAGGAAAAGCTTCATAAAATGGAAAAGGGAGCCATTTGAAGAAAGTCTTGAAATTTTTTAAAAATGGAGAGAAAGTATAGAAGAAAATGTAGTTTAAAAGTTTTATGGAGACCTAAATGATGAAGAACACCAGATGCCACTCTAGTCAATAGTTAGAAATCAAAGGGTTTTGAGTATAAAGTCATCACTGAATGAATATACAGACACTGATTTTCTGAACAGACCAAAATTGAACAGTGTTAAGAGTACAACAACAATACCCAAAGTAAAAGGGGGGGGGGGGAGAATTGCACCCACAGTAGAGAAACACACAAGTGTGCATGCATGTAGGTATTTGTCTCTAATTTTTAAAACAAATAGTAGTATGGGTCTCAAAACAATTTGGAGCATAAGGAAGAAAGAAATATTCAACCAAAACAGAATGAAGAAACAAGAATTCAAAAAAACGAGGAGAGGCTTAGGAACATCCAAGACAACTTTAAACATTCTGACATCCAAATCATAGGGGTGACAGGAGTAAAAGAGTAAGAAATTGAAAACTTACTTGAACAAATAATGAAGGAGAACTTCCCTAATCTGGTGAAGGAAATAAGAGTTCCAGGAAGTCTGGGAAGGGAAGCTCAGAGTCCCAAAGAAGCTAGACCCAAAGAAGTATACACCAAGACACATCATCATTAAAGTTACCCAAAATTATAGATAAGGAGAGAATCTTAAAAGCAGCAAGAGCAAAGGAGACAGTTATCTACTCAGGAATGCCCATAGGAGCAACACCTGATTTCTCAAAAGAAACTGTGCAGGCAAGAAGGGGCTGGAAAGAAGTACTCAAAGTCATGAAAGGCAAGGACCTACATCAAAGATTGCTCTATCTAGGAAAGTTATCATTTAGAATGAAAGTGCAGCTAAAGGTCAAGACCAGATAAGGTCAAGTTAAAGGAGTTCATCATTACCAAGCCCTTATTATATGAAATGTTAAAGGGACTTATCTAAGAAAAAGATGACGATCAAAAATATGAACAGGAAAATGACAACAAACTCCCAACTATCAACACCTGAACCTAAAAAAAACAGAAGCAAACTAAATAAACAACTAGAACAGGAAGAGAATCACAGAAATAGAGATTAAATGGGGGGTTATCAGTGGGTAGAGTGGGGGGGGAGAGCAGGAGAGGAATAAGAAGCATAAATTGTAGGTACAAAATGGGAGGTTAAGAATAGTATATGAAATGGAGAAGGCAAAGAACTTACATGTATGACCCATGGACATGAACTAAGGGGGTGGGGAGATGCCGGTTGAGGGGGGCAGGGTAGAGGGGAATAAAGGGGGAGAAAAAAAAAAGGACAACTGTAACAGCATAATCAATAAAATATACTTTACAAATAATAAATAAATAAATAAATACGAATAAACAGACTTTAAAAGTGGTGGCGAGCCCTGGCTGGTATGGCTCAATGGATTGAATGCTGCTGGACTGCAATCCAAAGGGCTGCCGGTTCAATTCCTGGTCTAAGGCACATTCCTGGGCTGCTGGCCAGGTCCCCAGTAGGGGGATTGCGAAAGACAACTACACACTGATGTTTTTCTCCCTCCCTTCCCCTCTCTCTAAAATTAATTTAAAATCTTTATAAAAATAAATAAGTAAAAAAAAAGTAGTGGGGAGGGAATACATGGTAGATTTAACTTTGTAACAATGTAAATATTTTACCAAAAACATTTACAAAGTTAAAAGGCAACCTTTAAAAAGCCAATAGCAAAATAAAATAAATAAACCTTATTATGCATCCAGTTAGGTAACATAACCAGACAGAGAATAATTATTTCATGGAGTTTTAAAACAACAGTATCACCAACCATTCCCAGTGACATATATAACCTAAGGACAACAAGAACTACACAAAATTCTCAAGCTACAGGTAGCCATGTAGTTGACAATAGTGTTGGTATTGTTATTCTAACACCATTAATGTGTGTAGTGTGTGATAAAGCAATGGAAAAATGCTACTCTTTGAGAACCAAAATTCTCGGCTAGAAGAAAATTTTCAATTGGTAACAGCCCTAGCCTCTTGGCTCAAGCTGTTTGGAGCATTATCCCCCCCAAAAAAGGTTGTACTTCAATTCCTGGTTAGGGGACATACCTAAATTGTGGGTTCAATCCCCAGTTGGTACATGTAATCCCCAGTCCAAGTGTATATAGGGAAGCAACCAACCAATGCTTCTCCTCATCAATGTTTCTCTTTCTCTCCCTTCCTCTCTCTAAAAATGATGAAAAATGTCCTCAGGTGAGAATAAAAATAATAATAAAATAAAACTGATGACAGTACATTGTGGTTCTGAATGTAAACTGAAAGATCTGCATAAAAATCATAATTTATTTTACCTTTAAAAAAGAACTTATGAGTGATGTCAGTGAAAACAGTGAAGTATAGGCCACGAACTATTCTTCCCCAATGGAAAGAAATCAGCAAATATCGTCATAATCAACCTTTTTAGTAACTATAGAAACTAACCAAAAGCTTTCAGGAATCGGGGAAGGGTTTGCTCAAGAAAAATAGCTAAATCTCAGTTAAAAACAGAATGTTGTGCCTTTTTAAGTTGACCTAGTCCCGGCCCTTGAACCAGCTCCACAGCTGACTTAAAAGCTAACATAATTGATTTACAGTACAAACCAGCAGGCTAAAGAGCCAGGAGAGAAGGCTGAAGCTCCTTCAGAGCCTCACTCCCAGAAAATTAACAGTTATCTGATCTGTTAGAGGGTTCCCTTAAAGAGTTCCCCTTTTGAAACTATCTGTTTTTTACCTGATTTGGAGCTTGCCTGTGCAAAAAGCCTTTACTCTAGGGGCATTTGTCAAAAACAATTCCAGGAAATTGTTTAACTTCACAGCTTGCTGAGGTAGGGTATAAAAATTAGGGCAAACAACAGAATAACCAAAACCTTAAAAGGAAAAGTGAGCTAATGAGATGCCTGTAACAGCTTTGAAAAGCTCCAACAAATATGAAATCCTGAGAATTAAGAAGGCCAAGCACAGGCATAGGCTGTGCACATACCCGTGAAATAACTGAGAAACCCTTAGGCCTGCCTCTGTCTGTCCATGACACATACGCAAAATCATAAAAGTGAAGGCTACAGAATACCTGTCAAAAAGACTGAGACTTATTGGTTCCAGGCAGTTAAGGAAATCTTTGTCTAATGGTTAATTAGCTAAAGACTAAAATAAAGAGATTTCATTCAGTGACAATATAAGACAGAGAATATAGACTTTACAAAATCAGTTCATAAAAGCCACTATAAACAAAGAAACAACAATAAAAAGTAACAAAAACAAATGCTGTAGAGGTCAATATTTTGCTTTCCTGAGATGCTACATTTTATTAAAATGTCCAGTTTTCAACCAAATTCTTGAGATATGTAAACAAACAAAAAAGTATGGAAACAGAACAAAAGGTAATCAATAGAAACTGTACCAGAAAAACCCAGATGATAGCCTTAGTAGACAAAACATTAAATTAACTATATTATAAATATGTTCAAAGAACTAAAGGAAGTGATGCCTGATGAACTCAAGCAAAGTATAAGGACACAGTATCAAAAAATTCAGAATACAGTCATCCCTAAAGACCTGCAGGGCTCTGGTTCTAAGACCCATGATATATACCAAAATCCACAGATGCTCAAGACCGTAACATAAAATGGCATATTATTTACATACAATCTACCTAAGGCCCCCATATACTTAAAGTCATGTCTAGATTACTTACAATTCTTAATACAATGTAAATGACATTTAATAGTTGTTATACTATATTGTTTAGGGTCTGAAGACAAGAAAAAAAGTTTGAACATGTTGAGTATAAATTCAACAGTTATAGCCTAACTACATAGTACACAAGTCAGCAACAACATAACATTTAAAAAATTTTTTTTTCCAACCCTGGATGGGCAACCTAAACCTAGGGAGGACCAATTATACCAATAAACAGAAATTATTTGTATATAGAATAAAGCAAATAAAAAGTACAATGGCTGAATTAAAAAATTCACCAGAGAAGTTCAAAAGCATATTTGAGCAAGCAGAATCATAGACTTCCCGTCAAGATGGCACCATAGGTAAATGCATTACATCCTCCCACAGTCACATCAAAAATACAACTAAATTACAGAACAACCATCATTCAGAACCAACTGAAATGTACCTGAACAAAGTCCTACAACTAGGAACATAAAGAAGCCACATTGAGACTCACAGGAGAAATGGAAACACAGAATGGCCAATAAAATCAGGAAGAATATCTTAGCTGCAGGGGTCTCCCTGAGGAGCAAGGGATCCCAGCCCCATACCAGGCTACCCATCCCAGGGTTTCAGTGCCAGGAAGAGAAGTCCTCAAAATTTCTGACTGTAAAAACCAGCTGGGATTGTGGATGAGTGAGACAGAGGACTTATGGAGTCCAAGGCAGTTCCTCTTAAAGGGCCTTTGCACAGACTTACTTAGACTCGCCCCTTCTGAACTCCAGCTCTGGGGCAGCAGCTCAAAAGACACAAAAGGCCCTGGCTGGTGTAGCTCAGTGGATTGAGTGCGGGCCTGTGAACCACACGATCACAGTTCGATTCCCAGTCAGGGAACATGCCTAGGTTGCAGGCCAGTTCCCAGCAGGGGACTCATGAGAGGCAACCATACATTGATATTTCTCTCCTTCTCTCCTTCCCTTCCTCTCTAAAGATAAATAAATAAAAAATTAAAAAAAAAAAAGACACAAGGGACATATAAACAGGAACTAAACTGCCTGGCATGAGGAACTGGAAAGGTAGCTTTCTTCCAGACAGATGAGCTGGCAGAGGAGACTGTTCCTTTTCTGAGCCCTTCCCACATCTAAGTCTCCTTCAACCTGATTAACAATGTTCATCTGGTGATTCCCTGAGACCCCACCCCAACAATTTGTGGACCCACCAAAGCTGTTTCCAGTGGCTTTTCCATACAAACCTCCTGTCTTGGCTTACGCTTCATCTTTCCTAAAATCTCTCAAACAAGCAACATCTTGCCTCATCAGCATTACCTATATTTCTCCCTAAGTGTCCTTAGGCCCAGCACTTAAAGTAGCCAAACTTGGTTCACAGCTTAGCCTCTCCTGGGCACCTTCAAGCCCAACACAAGTAGCAGCCATCTGCAGATCACTCTGTAGCTCATGCTCATAGGCCCCAGGCGAACACAGGCAAATGCTGACCTTTGCCTGAACCTCCGGGGAGGCCCCAGAGCCATCACACCTGGTGGACAGCTTTAGCTCAACCACCCCCACAAGGGACACACATACTCAGGGACTGACACAATGGGCATCAGGGCCCAGCTGAATAAGTCCTGTTCCATGGTCTGGGCTGCTGCAGAGAAAATCCCCCATGGTGGCTGGAGCCAGTCCTTGCAGCCAATCAGCCTGGAGATAAATTCCTCCTCTTGATATGCCAAAAGCAATCAAGGCTCACCTACAGTAGAAGAGTATACATAGCCCATACAGGAGGCAGAGCTGAAGTGCCCAGCTCCAGTGAATAGGCAGGCTGTGCCACAGGACCCTACAGGACACCTACTACACTAGGCCACACTACCAAGACCAGGACACATAGCAGCTCTACTTAATACACAGAAACAAATATATGAAGGCTGCCAAATTGAGGAGACAATGAAGTATGTCCCAAATGAGAGAAGAGAATGAAACTCCAGAATAAGAACTAAGCAAAAGGTGGAGACAAGTAATCTACTAAATGCAGAGTTCAAAACATTGGTTGTCAGGATGCTCAATGAACTTAGCAGAAGACTGGATGAACTTAAGAGAGAACTTCAACAGCATAAAAAAGGGCATGGAAACCATAAAAAAACAACCAGTCAAAAATGAAGGATACATTAACAAAAATGAAGAATAACTTACAGAGAATCAACAGTAGAGTACATGAAGCCAAGAATCAAAACAGTGATTTGAGATATAAGGAAACAAAAAACACACAATCAGAAGAACAAAAAGGAAAAAAAGGATCCAAAAAAATTGGGATAGTTTAAGAAGCCACTGGGACAACTCTTCAAGCATACCAATATTCGTATCATGGAGATGCTGGAAGAAAAAGAGAGGACAGAAATTGAAAACCTATTTGAAAAAATGACAGAAAACTTCCCTTACCTGGGGAAGGAAATAGACATACAAGTCCAGGAAGACCAGAGGGTCCCACATAAGAACAACCCAAACAGGCCCACAACAAGACATGTCATAATTGAAATGCAGAAGGTTAAAAACAAAGATACTTAAAGTAGCAAGAGAAAAAGTTAGTTACTTATAAGGGAGCTCCCATAAGACCATCAGCTGAGTCCTCAAAAGAAACAAACAAGACCGGGAATATTCAAAGTGATGAAAAGCAAAGACCTACAACCAAGATCTATCCAGCAAAGCTATTATTTAGAATTCAAGGATATATAAAGAGCTTCCCAGACAAAGAAAAGCTAAAGGAGTTCACCATCAACAACCCAGTACTGCATGAAATGTTAAAGAGTCTTCTTCAAGAAAAAAAAAGATCAATAATATGAATAAAGTAGCAAAAACATGAGTAAAAAAGTACATATTTATCGACAATTGAACCTAAAAAATAAAACAAACAAACAAGCAGAACAAAAAATGACCCATAGTTACAGAGAATATTTTATGGTTGCCAGATGGGAGTGTGTTGGAAGATGGGTGGAAAAGGTGAAGGAATTAAGAAGTACAAACTGGCAGTTACAGAACAGTCATGGGGATGTGAAGTACTGCATAGGAATACCCAGGAATATTTTAGTGCCTATGTACAGTGTCAGATGGGTAAGATTCGGAGATTAGTAAGTTATATAATATCTAATCACTGCAATGTACACCTGAAAGTAATATAATACTGTATGTCAACTTCAATTGAAAAAAAAAGATTTAAAAAGAAAACCAACTGAGATTATCCAATCAAAAAACAGGAAAAAATTAAAATGGACAGAGGTATAGAGACCTGTGTGATACCGAGGTATACCAAAACATGCACATTGTAAGTCACAAGAGAGTTCATAACAGGAAAGAACATTTACAGGAACTATGGCTGAAAGTTTTTCAGGTTAGTAACAAAAAAATTTAACTCACATCCAAAAAGCTCAATGAACTCCAAATAGATTAAGTTCAAACAGATCCACATGACAGACATTATACTCAAACTGTCAATAGCAAAAGACAAAATTTTGAAAGCAAAAAATGACTCATTATGTAAAAGGGATCCTCAGTAAGACTGATACTTGACTTTTTTAATTTTTATTTTATTGATTATGCCATTACGGTTGTTCTATTCCCCCCTTCATTCCCCTCCACCCTGCACCCCCCATCCCTACCATTCCCCCGCTTTAGTTTATGACTATGTGTCTCAAGTTCTTTGGATTCTATATTTCCCATACTATTCTTGCCCTCCCCCCTATCTATTTTCTACCTACCATCTATGCTACTTATTTTCTGTACCTTCTCCCCTCTTCTCCTTCCACTCCCATGTTTGTAACCCTCCATGTGATCTTCATTTCTATGGTTCTGCTCCTGATCTAGCTGTCCTCTTAGTTTGCTTTTTGTTTTAGGTGTGGTTCTTAATAACTGTGAGTTTGCTGTCCTTTCACTGTTCATCTTTTTCATCTTCTTTTTCTTCGGTAAGTCCCTTTAACATTTTATATAGTAATGGCTTGGTGATGATGAACTCCTTGAACTTGATCTTATCTAAGAAGCACTTTATCTGTCCTTCCATTCTAAATGAAAGCTTTGCTGGATAGAACAATCTTGGATGTAGGTCCTTACATTTCATGACTTGGAATACTTCTAGCCCTTTCTTGCCTGTTAGGTCTCTTCTGAGAAATCAGCTGACAGTCTGATAGGAACTCCTTTGTAGGTGACTGTCCCCTTATCTCTTGCTGCTTCTAGGATTCTCTCCTTCATTTTAATCTTGGCTAATGTCATGATGATGTGCCTTGGTGTGTTCAACTTCTTTGGGACTCTCTGAGCTTCCTGGATTTCCTGGAAATCTATTGCCTTTGCCAGATTGGGGAAGTTCTCCTTTATTATCTGTTCAAATAAGTTTTCCACTTGTGGCTGTTCCTCTTCCCCTTCTGGTACCCCTATAATTTGGATGTTGGAATGTTTACAGATGTCCTGGAGGTTTCTAAGCCTCTCCTCATTTTTTTGAATTCTTGTTTCTTCACTCTTCAGCCTTTTCTGTTTGGTCATTTTTTTCCTCCTTCTGGTCCACTCCTTTGAGTCCCAGTTTCCTTTCCATTACTATTGGTTTCCTATGCATTTCCCTTCATTTCAATTAGTTTAGCCTTCACATGTTCCTCTAATTTGTGACTAAAATCAACCAGTTCTGTGAGCATCCTGAGCACCAGTGTTTTGAACTGTGCATCTGAAAATTTGGCTATTTCTTCATCACTTAGATTTATTGGCTCTGGGGCTCTGAGTTGTTCTTGAACCATGTTTTGATCTGTTCGTGCCTGTTAGGTATGAAGAGCGGAGCCTTAGATGTTCACCAGGGCAGGGCCACCCAGGTCGCTGGTTTGTGACAATGTATGTGGGCACAGGGTCAGAGAGGGACAATGGCAGTTCCCTCTGCCGCTTCCTGCTGCTGGGGCCTGCGTGGTCTGTCTCACTCCTTGTTCCTTCACCAGTTTATCGGTTTGTCTGAAGGGTTCCTTGTTGTCAGACTTCTGTGTAGTTCAATTTTCTGTGGTTTGGCTGCGTTTTTGTTGCTAAAGCTGTTATTTTTAAACTTGGTTATGCGAGAAGGTGCAGTGCCTCCACCTACACCTCCATCTTGGTAGAAGTAAATAAAAACGTTTCTAAAAAAGGAATAAACTATTAATACATGTAACGATGTTAATGAATCTTCAGGGATTTCTGCTGAGTGAAAAAAGGCAATCCCAAAAGGACACATAATATATGATCCTATTTACATAACATTTCTCAAATGATAAAAAGTATACAAATGTAAAACAGATCACTGTTTGCCAGGAGTTAGGAGTAACTAAGGGAATAAAGAGGCTGATATGGCTATAAAAGGGTAACAAGACAGCTACTTGCAATGGAATACATTTCTGAAAATATAATCATACATACTTACACACACACACACACACACACAGAGCAAAATCTAATACACACACACACACACAGAGCAAAATCTAATACACACACACACACACACACACACACACACAGAGCAAAATCTAACAATAGAAGTTTACATTCAGTACATTTGAAAGTGTCCCAACTAATGCCAAGTGGTTCTTCCTACTCTTGAAGAAACTGAGAGGCCTTACTCATCTGTGACACCCAAATGCCCAGTTATTAAGAGTATATTTATTCAATATGACACTTACCAACTCATATCTGAGAATTTATTTACCTGTCATAAGTTCCTAGCAAACAACTATACACAATGATTATACCCATCTTTTAGAATTAGAAATGTCTGATCAAACCTAAGGAATAACAATCCCAACTCTAAGATAGAATCAGTGTGAAGAAGTCAAAACTCTAACATTAATAAGCAGACAACTTGCAAATCAATCTAAGACTAACTGCATGGTTAATCATACTAGAGTAACCAAAAGATAACAACTCTCAGTTCTATTATGTGCCTACATTCCCTTGATTTCTGGTCTTGAAGGCTTAAGGTTGAAAATCAAAGAAAATTACCAAGTTTCTACACTGGCCCTGAAGGCTTAACGCTAAAAAATCAAAGAAAATTACAAAGTTTCCACTGTGCCCTCCCCTCCTAGGTGAAAAATCTTAAGTAACGGAGTCAATCCTTAAAAAAAAAATTTTTTTTTCAAATTAACAGCCTTGTAAATCCTGGTGCTAGTCACTTTGGAACTCCTAATTCCCAGCCTTTCATCTTAACACATGGTGAAACTGGGGACAAGAATTAAGTGACCTAACTAAAACTCAGGTCCTTCAGTTTCCTAATCTGTTGTTCTCCCCAACATACCACATAGACTCCCAACCAAACCAGCATTTTGAGCGACCAGGCTGAGAAAATACTGAAGCCTATTAACTATGTTAATGGCACATGTGCTTACAGCATTTTCCCAGTTACAGCATAAATTCTCTAGGAATCAGTCCACATTCTCTTCCTCTAGCACGTTTACAATCAATAGGAGAATATGAGCCTTGGCAGGCATGGTTCAATTGGTTGGAGCGTAGTCCCATAAACCAAAAGGTCATGCATTCAATTCCTGGTTAGGGTACACACCTAGGTTGCAGGTACCACACCTAGTCGGTGTTTCTCTCTCACATCGATGTTTCTCTTCCTCTCTCCCTTCATTCCCCTCTTTCTAAAATCAATATGCATGCCCTCAGGTTAAGGATAAATTTTTTTTTAAGCTGAATTTGAGAAAGTATATGAGATGGTTACAGAACACCACAAAACTGTGTGGTGAAACCCATGGCATCTAAGCCTAACCAATCTAGAGGCTCAAAAGACTTTCTTGCTCCCCAACAACATACTCCTATCATTAACACCTCCACTTAACAGTAAGTAAACTAAACTAACTAAAAATAATGGAGTCCACAGTTGGGCTCAAAGGGATCCATCCATACACTCTCTGAAATCATATACAAAAAGTACTCACTGTCCTGCCTGGTGTGGCTCAGTGGACTGAGCACCAACCAGCAAACCAAAAGGTGGCTGGATCAATTCCCAGTCAAGGCACATGCCTGGGTTACAGGTCAGGTCCCCAGTAGGGGGGCATGGGAAATGCAGCAGAAATCTCTCACACAGTTTCTCTCCCTCTCTCCCTCCTTTCCCCTCTCTCTAAAAATAAGTAAACAGATATAGTTTTTTAAAGAAAAGTACTCAGCTCTACTGACCCTCAGAGTTAATGACCCCCAAAAGAAAAGTATGATTGCTCTAGCTTCCCTATCAGCCAATCTATAACGAAAATAAAGATATTCTGCTATGAAATAAGTTAATAACACACTACGCCCCATACTGTTTTCAACTAAAAGTTTACATATTTTTATATTCCTGTAATAAAAACTAAGAATAAATCATGAAGGCTCTGGCCAGTATGGCTCAGTTGGTTAGAGCATCATCCCATAATTAAAAGGTTATAAATTCAATTCCCCGTCAAGAGTACATATCTAGGTTGTGGGCTCAATCCCTGGTCTGGGTGCATACGAGATACCACCAATCCATGTTTTTTTCTCACATTGATGTTTCTCTCTCCCCCTTCCTCTCTCTAAAAGCAATGAAAAAAAAATGTCCTCAGGTGAGGATTAAAAAAACAAAAAAAGGAGGACTTCTGCCAAGATGGAGGCAAGGTGGAGACGCTGTGCTTTCTCACACAACCAAGTTTAGAGACAACAAAATATTAGCAACAGAAAACACACCCAGAACACAGAAAATTAACTTTTTGGAAGTCTCATGACGACAAATTCTTCAGCCTGACCAATAAGAGGCGCGAAGCCAGCAGCTGGCGGAGCGGGATTGAACAGGAAAACTTGGTCAGACGAACTCAGACATGCGGATCCCAGGCGTGGACCCAGTGAGCGACCCAGTGAGCGACTAGCATACCCAGCGAGGGTGCAGGGCTGCAGGTTGACTGTGGTCCCACATTTGTGCGCAGATAGACAAGCGAGGGAGTGGGCGGTGAGACAACCAAGCAGGCCCAGTGGCAGGAAGCAGCAGAGGGGGCCGCCATTCCCCCCCCCTTCCACTCTGACCCTGCCCCCCACATACAGCTTCACAACCCAGCAACCTGGGCAGCCCCACCCTGGTAAACACCTAAGGCTCCGCTCCTCATACTTAATGGGTGCCAACAGACGAAGAATGGCTCAAGAAGATCTCAAAGCCCCAGAGCCCATAACTCTAAGAGATGAAGAAATAGCAAAACTCTCAGATGCACAGTTCAAAACACTGGTGTTCAGGATGCTCACAGAACTGGTTGATTTTTGTCACAAATTAGAGGAACACATGAAGGCTAAACTAATTGAAATGAAGGGAAATGCACAAGAAACCAATAGTGATGAAGAGGAAACTGGGACTCAAATCAAGGGAGCGAACCAGAAGGAAGAAAACAGTGGCCAAACAGGAAAATATGAAGAAACAAGAATTCAAAAAAAGGAGAGACTTAGGAACCTCCAGGACATCTTTAACTGCTCCAACATCTGAATTATAGGGGTACCAGAAGGGGAAGAGGAACACCCGTGAGTGGAAAACTTATTTGAACAAATAATTAAGGAGAATTTCCCCAATCTGGCAAAGGAAATAGACTTCCAGGAAATCCAGGAAGTTCAGAGAGTTCCAAAGAAGTTGGACCCAAGAAGAAACACACGAAGGCACATCATCATGACATTAGCCAAGATTAAAATGAAGGAGAGAATACTAGAAGCAGCAGAGATAAGGGGACAGTCACCTACAAAGGAGTCCCCATCAGACTGTCAGCAGATTTCTCAAAAGAGACCTTACAGGCAAGAAGGGGCTGGAAAGAAGTATTCCAAGTCATGAAATCCAAAGACCTACAACCAAGATTGCTCTATCCAGCAAAGCTTTCATTTAGAATGGAAGGACAGATAAAGTGCTTCTCAGATAACATCAAATTCAAGGAGTTCATCATCACCAAGCCCTTATTATATGAAATGTTAAAGGGACTTATCTAAGAAAAAGAAGTTAAAGAAACATGAACAGTGAAAGGACAACAAACTCACAGTTATTATCAACCACACCTAAAATGAAAGCAAACTAAAAGGACAGCTAGATCAGGAGTGGAAACATAGAAATGAAGATCTCAAGGAGGGTTAGCAACAGGGGAGTGGGAGGAGGAGAAGGGGGAGAAGGTACAGAAAATAAGTAGCATAGACAGTAGATAGAAAATAGATGGGGGGGGGGGGGGGCAAGAATAGCATGGGAAATATAGAATCTAAAGGAATTGAGACACATGGTCATAAACTAAAGGGGGGTAATGGTGGGGATGAGGGGTAGGGTGGAGGGGAATAAAGGGGGAATAGAACAACTGTAACAGCATAATCAATAAAAAAATTTAAAAAATTAAAAAAAACCACACGTAAAACAAAAGCAAACTAAAAGGACAGCTAGATCAGGAGGGGAAACACAGAAATGAAGATTTCATGGAGGATTAGCAATAGGGGAGTAGGAGGAGGAGAAGGGGATAGAAGGTACAGAAAATAAGTAGCATAGATGGTAGGTAGAAAATAGATAGGGGGAGGACAAGAATAGTATGGGAAATATAGAATCTAAAGAACTTGAGACACATGGTCATAAACTAAAGGGGGGAATGGTGGGGCGGGAGGTGCAGGGTGAAGGGGAATGAAGGGGGGAATAGAAGAACTGTAATGGCATAATCAATAAAATAAAAAAAAAATTTTAAATAAGTAAAGATATGCAGCTAGGGAAAAAAAAGAATAAATGAAGGTGAATGACCCCTGCAAATATAAGATAATAAGTATTATAAACTATAGCTAATTCTATAAACATTCAAGGAGTGAATTAAATTAGTAGTCACATAGCCTTATATCAGTCACACCAAAAAACCAAAATATGAAGGTAAAATTTGCCAATTACTCCAATTGACACTTCCCATCATAATAAGTTACTTCAATTGACACGTAACAGCATATAAAATTAAGCAACTGCTATCTTAGGAAAACAGATGTGAACATACTTTCAATTAAGACTTGCATGCTCAAGAGTCTCCATCTTCAATACCATGTATAAGAAGTGTAATAGAACCTCAAAATTGAAACAACTTAAAAATCACCAAAACCAATCCCCTGACCAACATCTCACTACCTAAATGACAGACAACTCTCAAACCCAAAACAATTCAATAAAAAAGTACTCATTTTCATATAGCAAGTAAAATTAGCAAAACATTTTAACAATTTGTATACAGTATGATCTCATTTGTTTAGGGGGAAAAAAGCTACAGTATATGCCTGAATATGTGATGAAATAGAAAGTTAGCCAATAAACCTTCTATGAGTGATTGCCTGAAAATAATGAACTAAATAACTGGGAACTGGTGTGGGAGGGAGACTTTCTTTTTACTGGATAACATCCTTTATGTTACTTTTCAATTCTGTACTATGTGTAAGCATATCTATTCAAAAAAATTGTATGAAGGTATTTCAAAAGCCAAACATAGGATCATACCTGCCACTAGGACAGTAGTGAAGATAGAGAAAAAAACAGATGTAAGATTTAAGATGCAAAAATAAGAATATTATCATGCAAAAATGACAAGATATCTTGATTCGTAGGTTAAGAAAAAGAGGAGTCAAGGACAACTCCAAGGCTTCTAGTAAGGGTAGTGATAACTGCCATTTACTAAAATAAAGACCATCAAAGACAATGATAAATGCAGTTTTCAACTCTAGTTTAAGGTGCCTTCAAAATACCTAAATAAAATAATCAAGTAGCAGTAAAGTATACATGCAAGTTGAGAGCAGAGTAAGAAGACCATGAACAGAAGAGTTCTGGCCAAGATGGAGGCACAGGCAGAAACATTTCCCTTCCTAACACAACTAAAAGAAGGGTAACAATCAATCTAAAAACAATAAACAAACAGAAGTGCCAGGAAATCAAAGTACATGGAACTCCGACAACCAAGGAATTAAAGGGGGCTGGCTGAACAGAAAATTAAAGACTCAAAGCTAGCTGTAAACAACTGTGGGGGTTGCCACAGTAAGATAAACTCACAGTCTCATAGGAGATCATTGGAAAGTGGGGCTAGAGTGGAGCAAGCAAGCTGCATTGTTCCCTCTGACCCCTAACCCACTGAGAGTGCCACAATACATACAGCAAAGAGGGTTGACTCACTGGGTGAATATCTAAGGCCCCACTCCCTTACAACATAACAGTTGCACAGAGACAAAGAAATATGGTCCAAATAAAAGAACAGATCAAAACTCCAGAAAACAAGCTAAGCAACAAGGAGATAGCCAACCATCTGATGCAGAGTTCAAAACATTGGTAATCAGGATGCTCACAGAACTGATTGAGCTCAGCTGCAAAATGAAAGAATAAATGAAGGCTATCCAAAGTGAAATAAAGGAAAGTTTTAAGGAACCGGGACTCAAATCAACGATTTGGAATAAAAGGAAGAAATAAACATTCAACTGCAACAGAATGAAAAAACAAGAATTCAAAAAAAAAAAAAAAATGAGGAGAGGCTTAGGAAACTCTGGGACAACTTTAAACGTTCTGACATCGGAATCATAGGGGTGCCTGAAGAAGAACAAGAGCAAGAAATTGAAAACTTATTTGAAAAAATAATGAAGGAAAACTTCCCTAATCTGGTGAAGGAAACAGACTTCCAGGAAGTACAGGAAGCCCAGAGAGTCCCAAAGAAGTTGGACCCAAGGAGGAACATACCAAGGCACATCATCATTAAGTTACCCAAGATTAAACATAAAGAGATAATCTTAAAAGCAGCAAGAGAACAAGAGACAGCTACCTACAAAGGAGTGCCCATAAGGCTATCAGCTGATTTCTCAAAAGAAACCTTGCAAGCAAGTAGGGGCTAGAAAGAAGTATTCAAACTCATGAAAGACAAGGAAGGACCTCCATCCAAGATTGTTCTATCCAGCAAAGCTATCATTTAGAATGAAAGGGAAGATAAAGTGCTTCTCAGATAAGGTCAAGTTAAAAGAGTTCATCATTACCAAGCCCTTTATTATATAGAATGTTAAAGGGACTTATCTAAGAAAAAGAAGATAAATAATACGAACAGTAAAATGACAACAAACTCGTAACTATCAACAAATGAACCTAAAAAAAAACTAAGCAAACAACTAGAACAGGAACAGAACCACAGAAATGGAGATCACATGGAGGGTTTTCAGTGGAGGGGAAGAATGAGGTGAGATACAGGGAATAAGAAGCATAATTGGTAGGCACAAAATGGGGACAGATTAAGAATGGTATAGGAAGCTGAGAAGTCCAAGAACTTATATGTACAACCCATGGACATGAACCAAGGTGGGGAGAATGCTGAAGGGTTGGGAGGTACAGAGCAGAGGAGGGATAAAGGGGGGAAATAGAGAAAACTGTAATAGCATAATCAATAAAATACCCCTACCAAAAAAAAAGACCTAGAACAGAATCTCCTTGCAAAGGCTGAGATGTGATCAGAGACAGAAAGCCAAAAAAGGGCCTTTTCAAGAGATTTCAGCCCCGGCTGGTGTAGCTCAGTGGATTGAGCACGGGCCTGCGAACCAGAAGATCACAGTTCGATTCCCAGTCAGGGCACATGCCTGGGTTGCAAGCCGGTTCCCAGCAGGGGCCAGTTCCCAGTATGGGACGCATGAGAAGCAACCATACATTGATATTTCTCTCCCTCTCTCTTTCCCTTCCCTTCCAAAGATAAATAAAATCTAAAAAATAAAAAATTAATAAAACTTAAAAAAAAGATTTCAAATCTGTCTATTCCCATTACTCAACTACAGCTTTAATTTAAACTTAATTGTTTTTTTCCAAGATAATAACATGTACCTTGTACTAAACACCATCTGTTCCAGGCCCAATGCCAGGTACTTTATTTTATATACTTTTTCCTAACATAAAATGCAATAGCCTACCAGAAATCTATTACCACTTCAGTTTTACAGATGAGAAAACTGAGCCTCTGAATGATGAAATAATTTGCCCAAGTATTACATATCTAGTTAAATGGTAGAAGCAGAATTCTACTCCAAAAATCCATGCATTGCTACCTATCCATCAATACTTCATAACTAGGTTCCTTTCCCCTCCACTTTCTCCTTCTCACTATAGCCAATAATATCCCCATAAAACCTACTTCTGATCTTGTCACTTGTGCTGATTTGAGAGTTGAATTCGATGACTCCCCAAAACATTCTATGGTCCACAATAACGGGGCCTTCTTCACATGCTCAGTTACCTCCTCCCAATCCCAATGAGACACCCTACACTCACTCTACCTGCACTAGAAAATTCACAGTTCCTCAAAGACCATTTAACTTCATACCTCCAACACTCTGCCCTTTTTCCTCTTGCTAAATTTCTACTCATGTCTGATAACCAAAACAAAATGTTACATCCTTGTGTAGTTCCCCTCATCCACTTCTCGAGTCAACATTATCTGCTCCAAAAAGGTTGGGAATTGCGCAGATCATTTAAATTATCCATAATCAAAAGTTCTTAAATGTTTTAACTGCTCCATCACTTAAGAGCTCTAAGCACTTTGCATATACCTTAATTATTGTACTTATTACATCATATGATCATTCAGTCTGTCCATCTGTCTCTAAACTATAGGGGCAGAGGCCAGGTCTTACTCGTTGCCCCACGACTTGGCAAAGTCCCTCACAGCCATTCAACAAATGTTTTACAAATCAATCAGGCAAAGCAAGAGCTTTTCTGGTTCTCATTCTGATAATTAAAATTAAAAAGCCTAGAACATTTTTTTAACTACTATACCTTCAAAATAAATTCTCCCTAAATATATAAACTATCCAGAGAGACACAAACAACTAAGTCATAAATTATCTTCTGTCCATACTGTGCAATATTCTATTGCAGAATTCTACCAATAATGTTAAAATACAAGCTCACATATATTCTACCATAATAAAAAACAGGCTCACATATATTCAGCTAAATGTTTTCTACTCATTTCCCAAGCAACTAATTCTTAACTTCCACACAAGGAGAAAAAGTCAAGCCCACAGATAGTTAATATTAAAAATTTATTTTTATTGCCCTAGCTGGTATGATTCAGTTGATTAGAGCATGATCTAGTAGCTGAAGGGTGCAAGTTCAATTCCCAGTGGGGAGATGTACCTGGATGGCAGGTTCTATCTAGGGTCTGGGCATGTCCCTAGTGGACAGATTGGGGTGCATGAGGTGGGGTTGGAGGGGGTGGGTGGGAGCAACGGGTAGATGTTTATCTCTCCCCCTTCCTCTGTCTCTAAAAGCAATGAAAAAAGAATGTTCTCAGGTGAGTATAAAAAAATATTATTTCTGACTTCCGCCAAGATGGAGGCATAGGTGGATGTGCCATGCCTTCTCACACAACCAAGTTTAGAGACAACTAAATATTAGCAACAGAAAACACAGCCAGAACACGGAAAATTGAACTTTTCGGAAGTCCGTTAACAACAAATTCTTCAGCCTGACCGGTAAGGGGCGAAACCAGTGGCTGGTGAAGCGGGGTTGCACAGGAAAACTCGGTCAGAGGACTCAGGCGCCGAATCCAGACGCACGGAATCCAGACGCAGGGTTGGACCTAGTGAGCGACCGAGCAAGAGACCAGGCGAGCGACCACTGGGGAGACAGCAGGGGAGCGGTGCTGCGTGTTGACTGTGGTCGCACATTTGTGCGCGGGCGGACAGGCGAGGAAGTGGGCGGTTGGACCGGGGCCGGGCGGGTCCCCATGGAAAGCGGCAGTGGAGGGCGCCGCCATTTCCCCGCTCTGACCCCACCTCCACATACAGCATCATAACCCAGCGACTCTGAGTGGACCGGCCCAGGGGAACCACCTAAGGCGCTGATCCTCACCCAGCTGTGAGAAACAGCAGAGGGGGTCGCCATTTCCCTGCTCTGACCACGCCCCCACATACAGCGTCACAACCCAGCGACCTGGGACTCCAAGGCGCTGCTTCTCATACTTAAAGGGCACAAACAGACCAAAAATGTCGCAAGAAGATCTCAAAGCCCCAGAGCCCATAGATCTAAGCGATGAAGAAATAGCAAAACTCTCAGACGCACAGTTTAAAACACTGGTCATCAGGATCCTCACAGAACTGGTTGATTATACCGACAAATTAGACAAATATATGAAGGCGAAACTAATTGAAATGAATGGAATTGCACAGGACACCAATAGCAATGAAAAGGAAACTGGGACTCAAATCAATGGAGTGGACCAGAAGAAAGCAAATAATGGCCAAACAGAAAAGAGTGAAGAAGCAAGAATTCAAAGAAATGAGGAGTCTTAGGAACCTCCAGGAAATCTTTAAACGCTCCAACATCCGAATTATAGGGGTACCAGAAGGGGGAAAGGCACAGCCACCAGTGGAAAACTTATTTGAACAAATAATAAAGGAGAATTTCCCCAATCTGGCAAAGGAAATAGACTTCCAGGAAATCCAGGAAGCTCAGAGAGTCCCAAACAAGTTGGACCCAAGAAGGAACACACCAAGGCACATCATAATTACATTAGCCGAAATTAAAATGAAGGAGAGAATCCTAGAAGCAGCAAGAGCTAAGGGGACAGTCACCTACAAAGAAGTCCCCATCAGACTGTCAGCAGATTTCTCAAAAGAGACCTTACAGGCAAGAAGGGGCTGGAAAGAGGTATTCCAAGTCATGAAATCCAAAGACCTACATCCAAGATTGCTCTATCCAGCAAAACTTTCATTTCGAATGGAAGGACAGATAAGGTGCTTCTCAGATAAGATCAAATTCAAGGAGTTCATCATCACTAAGCCCTTATTATATGAAATGTTAAAGGGACTTATCTAAGAAAAAGAAGTTAAAGAAACATGAACAGTGAAAGGACAACAAACTCACAGTTATTAACAACCACACCTAAAACGAAAGCAAACTAAAAGGACAGCTAGATCAGGAGTGGAAACATAGAAATGAAGATCTCAAGGAGGGTTAGCAACAGGGGAGTGGGAGGAGGAGAAGGGGGGAGAAGGTACAGAAAATAAGTAGCATAGACAGTAGATAGAAAATAGAAGGGGGGCAAGAATAGCATGGGAAATATAGAATCTAAAGGACTTGAGACACATGGTCATAAACTAAAGGGGGGTAATGGTGAGGATGGGGGGTAGGGTGGAGGGGAATGAAAGGGGGAATAGAACAACTGTAACAGCATAATCAATAAAAAAATTAAAAATGAAAAAATAAAAATTAAAAAAATTATTTCTAAGAATTTACTTTTATGTATTAATAAAGGCATTGTGGTTGTTTCAGAGAAAAACTGAATTATCTATGGATTACATTATGTGACTGATGCGTGAGATTTCCTCCAAAATAATTGGGGTGTGTGGGGCAACACATAGATGAAAACGAGACTGGTCATGAGTTGAAAACTGTTGAAATTGGGTAATTTTCACTAGTCAGTGACGGTTGGTTGATTTTCTCTGCTTCTGAAAATACCTGAATACTACTGAATGTCAATTGTAACTGAAAAAATAAGAAAAGCAAAACCTAGAAATTTCCCCTAATAAACTGATTTTTATAAAGAGGAAGATTAATAACATAATGTAATAGATCTACAAGTATAGTCTGAAAACAGTCCTTTAACTCAAAGGATTTCTTCCATTCTTCTAAGTTAAAATGAATTAGATGTCCTTATATATAACACTCTTAACTATAATAAAACTCAAACTTCCTCCTAAGAATGAACTTAGTAATAGTATCATTTATTGATTCTAATGCAGACAAAATACTACCACAGACAAAATTACAAGAATACATTCACAACAAAGTGACACCAATAGTTTTAGCAATGTAGAGAAGTAGAACAAAAAAGAGAATAAAGAAATAAGTAAAAGAAACAAATAAAAGCTTGTAGAAGGAAGTGGCAAATAATCTGTAAATTGGCTGAGAAACTTAAACTATCTAAATAAGGGATTACTCCCACTCTTCCAGGTTATACTTCTTAATTAGGTCCCAAATGTCAACCTGGGCCAAATTAGGCCCAAAAGTAGTCATCAATGAAACAGACTCTAAAGATCAAAATGAAGTACAGTAACTTTCACAAAACCACCTAAAATGCAAAGAAATAGGACCTAATAAGGCACATCTCTACTTCACTCACTCCTATCTCCACTGAAGGACTATCAAGTTCAGAAGCATCTTGACTTGTCAAGGCCTTTACAGGTACCTGTAATTTTACAAACATTAGTATAAAAATCCCTCTTTAGTCCACCAAAACATAATTATGATATACTATCAGTGTACTTACTGCATTATTTTCTAAAGTAATACATGTCTCTGGTATAAAAAGAAAAAAAAAGCAGCAAAGAAATCTACAAAATATAATGTTTAAAATATCCTACCCTCCTCCTTATCCAAGAGAATTTTGTACTCCAAGATATCCATTATTTAACCACTTCCAAAACTTAGTCAGAATTTTTTTTAATTGGTTCATGAACACTCATTCAAGGATTTGAAGGTAAAAACTAATAACAAAAGTAAATATTACTACCGAATGAGATCAGAGAGTACATAATCCTGTGAACACCTTCTAAAAGGTAAAACCTAATTTTAAACCATATTTTCCTGAAGAAAATTAAAAGATTCCCTACTAATATGGAAATCAAGATGCATCTCCTCCAAGAAACACAATCAAGAAACAATCCCCATCGCCCTGGCTGGTGTAGCTCAGTGGATTGAGTGCGGGTCTGTGAACCACGGGATCAAGGTTCAATTCCCAGTCAGGGCACATGCCTGGGTTGCAGGCCAGTTCCCAGCAGGGGACCCATGAGAGGCAACCACACATTGATGTTTCTCTCCCTCTCTCCTTCCCTTCCCCTCTAAAAATAAATAAATAAAATTTTTAAAAAATATCAGTAAGAGTCATTCTACTAAGGCCCAATTTAGGGTACAACTTTAAAACTCAACTTATAGCTTATAACTGCCCTAAGGGTAATAAACTAATGAATAGAAAATGGGTTCAAGAAAGCAATGCCTGGCCCACCTCTAGCACTATGCATCCAGGGAAAGATGGTCCAAATCATGAGTCCCCAGGCATCAGAAACTAACAGTTGGGGGTCTTTTTTTTTTCTTCTGGGGCCTAGAGTTCAAAGTGCATAATTTGTTAAAGCATATACCTGGATAAATGGAATAGGATGTCTGTAAATTAAGCTAGCCCAGAAACTATTCTGCAATATCTCACAAATGTGAATATCCGCCATTTAACTCAAAGTGTATTGTAAAAATTTAATGAAATAATTTAGTTTTAAATGCCTGACATAGAATGTTACATAACATAAATTCTTATTAAATGTTTTAAGGGGGAAAAATCAGAATATGATGGGTCCCAAGTGCTTCAGTTAATTTTAGACTAGCAACTATCAGATAACTTTTCAAGTTAATTCTAAAATACTAAAAATCTAAAATCCAGAGGCTGATAACTTTGGAAATTCCCAAATCAGGAATATACAGTCCAGGAAGAGTTAAATCTAAAAATGAGAGAATCTAGGACATAAACCAAGAACAGCACTCTGCAAAGGCAATGCTTCTGCTGCCTTTACCTCAGTCAGCTGTGGAATGTGTTAGGTAGTATAAGGAGTATTAGAAGTTTTCATCAGGGAAATAAACAATATTCAAGTTATTGTGGCTTGGCAGAAATACTGTAAAGGCACCTCCACCTCTACACTAACAGGGGTTTAAGAATCAGCAAACCCAAGGATCCTAATACTCTCCAGAGGGCACATGTAGTCTAGGAGACCCCTTCGGCCCTGTGTTCCACCACTAACCAGGTGACTAGTGCTTTTATACATGCTTGCTAATCATGTATTATGGGTGACAAAAAAAAAGTCATTCTAACTTGTAACTTCTTAAATTGACATTTATCATAAACTTTCTAGATATTTCACACTTCTGCCAGTGCTAGTGATACTTATCTCACTCCTTTTAGGGAACTGAGTTTTTAATGCAGGCAAGGGATATCTATGTTAGTTTCATATTCCCTGCATACAAGACTTGCATTTAGTGTATACTCAAATATTTATTGCTCTAATCTATACTGTCAACAAATTACACGCCAATATGAAAAACTGATACAATTACATGGGAAGCTTTAGTATAAAACTGTCAATTACGTGTTCATTAAATAAACTCCATTAATTCATCAGTTTACAAATACATGTGGGCCTTATGTAATCTAAGCACCATTCAATTCTTAGACAATCTGGTGGTATTTTCATAACACAAATTAGCTCTCTGGATACTACATTTCAAAAATATACATAATGTACAGTGTTACCAGTCATTAACATCAATTTCAAAGAGCTCAAACAAAGCATTATAATGAGTTTCAAAGTAAAAATAAACTTACCAAAAACCTTTTCAAACGGCAGTCAAACGTCCCCTAGTCATTTCAACTTGTAATTGGTTCAACAGAAAGAACTATCCAGCAAAAAAGAAACCCAGAACTTAAAAAGTGTATGTGCATACATATTTTCCTACAGTTCTAATTTTTGCCCAGATGTACAAATATTTTCTATAATCTCTTACTACTAAGAATAAACAAAATTTTAGCAAATGTGTAAATGTGTTACCAACTACATGAGATTTTGTCCAGGTAAACAATAATGATTATAACTGTTTAAAAGACAACTTTCCAAACTAGAATACACTTTTTAAAACTCATCAAATTAAAGACCTAATTTTCAAACACAAAGCATGGCATTATTCTGTGGTTACTTTTGTAACCCAAACACTAACCTCCTTTAGCACTGAAACAAATACTGTATATCACTTTAAGAGCCAAAAAACAAAAAAACACATAATACAGAATAATTTTAAATTATTTTAAATATCATCATCAATATCCAAGTATTAGAAGACAAAAAAAAACTACCTCTAGAACTGACCTAATAATTTCCCCATATCATCTGTATGCAAATATAAGAATACTTCAAAATGAACAACTATGTATGTTTAGCAATAGTTTCCTGACACACATAAGATTCCCCAGCCCTGATGGGTGGAAAAGGTGAAAGGAATTAAGAAATAAAAATTGCCAGTTACGAAAATAGTCATGGGGATGTTAATTACAGCATAAGAAATGGTAATATTTAATAACCACGTATGGTGCCAGATGAGTAGACTGATCAAGGTGATCACTTCATAAGTTATTTAAATGTCTAGTAATTATGCTGTATACAGGAAACTAATACAATATTGTATTGTCAAATGTAACTGAAAAATAAAAAACTTCTTTAAATCATAGTAAAATAGAGCCACAATGGTATTAAAAAGATTCCCCAGCTCTTTAACATATTGTTACTATAAATATGCTGTATAGTATTATCATATTTATGCTCTTAAAATATTTATCCTCTATATTATTCTATATTATACTTTAACTCAAATCCTTATCTAACTGAAAACAAGATTAACTCAGTTTTCAAATGGTGCTTTAAAAATGATCATAGTTGACTTGTTAAAATCAAGTCAATTATGATCAGTTCTTAATTACTTGCCAATAACTCCACTGTAATTAAAAATAATAAGGATCGTGAATTACTGTATTACCAAAAGATTAATGATCAGCATCAGTTTAAAAGCGAAGTGGTCAAGAACATGCTTTATTTCAAGAACTCTGATTAAGCAACCTCTCTTGCTGTTTACAATCTTTAAAAATTATTTTAAAGATATTACTTCAAAAATAATATACTGTATTACTATTTCTTAATCCCAAACCCTAAGCAGTATATATAAAATGGCAAACATAAAAACAAAAATGTTCAATCAATGACTCCAACAAAAGTGAATCTTACGAAACATTCAGGGACTGAGAGAAATCAGCAGTTTGGATAAAGTATCCTCACACCTGGTAAAGGAACATACAAATTTAGCAGCAAATAAGAGACATTTATTAAATGTTTTAAATTTTCCAAAGCCTTTAAGTCAAGCATAATTTTTTTTTGAGAACTTACAAATTTGAATTTAAAAAGTAGCCTGAACCTACCCTGACAAAGAAAAGCCAATTCTTATTCTTAGGACTTCCAAAGAATAAGAATTCTGAAACCAACATAGGTCAACATTCCACCAAAAAAAAAATTCCCATGACTGTTCAAAAGATGGACGAAATGAAATAAAACTAAATAATTCATATTTCCTATAAAAGGACTTCAGCTCATTCATTCTATTCAGAATCCAATTCCAACACATGGTTGAAGGTTATATAATGTCAAGCTTTACATTACACATTTCATTGATATATTCAAGTTCACAAAGATGCAACCAAGAATTACACGAAACTGCAAGCAGACTCTAGACTGTTTTATTTTAATATTAAGGCTAATAATGAATCTTGACTGAACTAGGTAGAACCTCACAAGCACTGACTCTGAAGTAATAAAGATTTTTTTCTTTAGCTCAACAAAATACTCAGTAGTGTATCAAATTACCCAGTATTTTATGAAGCCTTAATTTCCCCCAAAACATAATGAAGCTTCACAAATTTCTCATTTTCAAGATGTTACTGTATTCAAACATCAAGAAAGTAATATATACTGTCATAAAAAATATTTGAGAATGATCAGTTCTTCAAAATTTAAACTCAGTAATGCATAACTTCAGGGTTCAATATTACAATCTGAAATCCAAAGTGAACCCACCTAAATATGAGCATTCTGAGACATGAAATCTTCAACTAGCATTTTACACATTAGCCACATAAAACATCAGATTGCATTCATTTCTTCATTACCATAACCAAAAGCAACAGATTTGGCCAAACTTTTCCAAATGAATTATCTTTGCAAACAATTTTACCAACCTGCGTTATTTGGTTCAAAATAAAATAATTCTCCTTAAATTTAAGTTGTTTTGTTTAATCTTTTGAAATGACAACTTTGACAGTAGCCAAGTATTTTTAGTAATTTTAAATACTGATTGAAAAAATTTTTTTCAAGCCTTAGAATCATTGATGTTTAAGATCATTTCAGAGCTAGTCACTATTCACTTTTCCAGCGATAGTCTTAATGAAGCTAATTAATACCTATATAGTCAAAGTTTAATTCATTATCTGTCTCGGTAAAAGGGACTGGACTTACTGAAAGAGATTATTCCTGTTTAGCTTTCAGGTCATTATTTGTGATGGAAACCTCTTGTGTTTAGTTACTTTGAAACAAAAACAAAAGCGTAATTTCACATAAAGGGATTGAGTGACTCTCCCACCCGAACTACAGACAAAAATTCAAGACAACTAAATAAAAAATGTTTAACTCAAGAATAAAATGCTAGGCTTTAGTCATTTCAAACTTTCTTCTCAATTGCAACAATAAAGCTAAGTGCCAAATGCAAGGCTACTGATTTCAGCTAGAAAAGAAAATGTCTAATGGATACGACACCCATCACGCATTCCAAGTTTCACAGTCCCAATTAACAAGAACACAAATATCATTTCAATCAGGTTTTGGTTAGGAGACACAAACTGATGCATACAGATAGAGACTCCACAGCCTTTGTTCAACAGCTAACGGAAAGGAAACTAAGTGTGCTACAGGTTGATAAGCCATTTACCAGGCTTATAAATGCTGCTTCCAAGCTTGAAAAAGGTACAAGAATTCTATATGCAAATTATCTTGGATAAATTGTACTGAACATCAACGAGCTACACACTCTCAAGGAGAGGCCTATTCATCACTACTATTTATTTCCATGTTTACCTCTCCTCCCTCCCCCAACCCCCCCCTTCACTTTCTCCTCCCACCCTGTCCCGCCATCTTGGGCCGATAGGAGCAGCCATTACTTAACTAAATGACAGTGCCAACAACTTTCCACACAAATAAACAGAAGGTACACCCCAAATCCCTCCCTGGATTCCCCTGCCAGACACACAGGAAACAAGGTTCCAAGAAAAAAGAAATACATTCCCAAATAACTGCGGAATTTCTACAACATAAAGACCCAAAAAGTAAACAAGTCGTCTAACTTCAGGTAAAACACATACAATCGAGATGGATGTCAACAGCCCAATGCAAACTCTTCATCGCCCTGAACTACGTGTAACTTCCCCCTTCTGGGGGCAGGGACACAAGAAAGCCAAAAACGTTTGGTTACCAACAGCTATCACGAAGAGACTACCTGAAGAAAAAGAATAAAAACCGGGGAGGCAAGTAAGTCGGAAATGTGGAGATGTGTGTACACATTTACGATCTCTTGACCCTAAACAGGCACCTTTCAGAACATCAGTCTACCCCCAAAAGCCGGCGAAGAAGAGGCAGTTTTGTCGACCCAGATGAGCTCGGCCCCAAAGCGGTACCGTCTCCGTTCCTCCAGCTACAAGCGGAGAGGACGATTTCGCAAGGGAGTCAACGAGGTATCCGGGGGTGAGGGGGAGAGCAGAGGCAGGAAATAGTTTTCCGGAAGCCCCTCGGCCCTAGTTCGCGGCCACAATGAGCGCTGGCCCCGGCGCGGGGCCGAGGAGGTGCAAGGCTCTGGCCAGTGAGATCGTGTCCGCGGTCCAGCCCGCGACTGCCTTACCTTGCCCAGTAAGGCCTTCGTCCTGGCGCCATCTTCATGAAACCTCACGAACCCGAAGAGGCGGCTGTGGACAGAGACACATGCGGCTCGTTAAAGCTCCGGGAACGCCACCGACCCACCCCGGCCCGAGCCCGAGGCCCCGAAAGCGTACACTGTACCGAGAGCGCCCAGCCCAGGTGCCCGCCCCGCCGCCGCCAAAGACGAGCAGCGTCCGGGCCGCCCCGGAGAGCGGCGCCAGCCCGTCCGGAGCCGACCGGGCGGGTGGACGGCGGCCCGTACCTGTCCAGTCCGCCGAGCGCCTCCCTCTCCTCGGCTGTCAGGCTGGGGGACGCCTCCTCGCTCTCGCCGCTCGCTTTTCCCGCCGCCATTTTCTTTTCCTCATCACCGAAAGCGGCGGCGGCGGCGGCGGCAGCGGCGGCGGTAGCGAGCGACACTCCGCAGGATTTCATGGAAACGCAGCGAATTCGCAACTCCAATACCGACACCCCCCCCCGGGCCGGGGCCCGCAACGAGGTCCCCAATCTCCGCGCGGGACCTGCACACCAACTTTATCGCCACCTCCTCCTCCGCCGCAGGCGGCAGCGACGAAAATTCCGAACGCGGCAGCGGTAAAGGCGGCGGTGGTAGGGGCTGCGGAGCCCCCGGGTCGGCAGCAGCAGCAGCGGCTCAGCTGTAGGGTCACATCGCGGGGGCCGGAGGGGGGGAGCCACGGGCGGGGACGGCGGGAACGGCCGGAGCGCACCGGGCTGGGGGACACGAGAGGGATTTGTTGGAGACACAAACTTCCCCGGCACCAGCACAAAGTTGTTGTAATTGTGTCACACAGCGAACCCCACGCCGCTGCCGTGACCCCCCCCCTCCCCGCCCGACCAAGACCGCCAATCTGCTTGGCCGGCTTGCCTCACGTGACCTTTGTTGACTCACGTCAGCCGTGGCTCCACTGAACTTGCTAGCAGCCCCAGCCCCGCCCACCGAGGCTGCCACGGCAGAGGAGCGGGACGCAGGCCAATTCTGGCCGGTGGTTGGCTGCTGGGTCCGTCTGTCGAGGGGAAGGGTTGTCCGCGAGGGGGAGCAGCTGGTTAGGTTGTGCTGCTTAAATACACGGACTGAGAATGGAGGGTCTGGTCCGTGTCACCTCGGGAGCTGCGGCGGGCTTGGGAGGGGGAGGGGAGCGGTGAGGAAGGGCGAGGTCCGGCACCGCCCGTAGCGGGAGCCAGCTGTGAGCGTGGACGCCACTGACCGCCTTTGCACGGGAGATGAGAGGTGGGCCCAGCCCGCGGTTTTACGAGCCCCGCGCTCCGAGAGTCCCGGGTTCCCCAGGGCCTGGTATAGGTCTCGGATCTCGGCCTCTGACCTCCGCCCTCGGAAGAAGGCACACACTTTGGGCACTGCAGGAAATAATGGTCTCCGGGAGAAGCGCGATCGCAGAGCGGCTGCCTGCCCTGTGCCCGCAGCTCGCGTGCCGCCCTGAGCTGGGCCTAGGCTCGAGGTCCCGGTACCCTCACTCGCGCCGAAAGTGAAGGGGGAAAGGCTTCCTTATCCCCGGCCTGAGGGAAGGAAGAGTTGTCCACTGGGTTTCAGGCTCCCCACCGCTGAAGGTCTGTTGGCGGCACTTTGGGGCCAAATTTTCTTGCTACCTGCGTTTTCTCTCTAGTTCATAACGGTTTTGTAAGAAAAAGCAACGACGGAAATTTGTTAAGCGGAATCCCCAGGATGTCGGTTTCTATTGCCGTCTCAGGGGGGCCAGCACGGAAGAGTTGGGGCTGCTTGTGGACAGGCCTAATAGGAAACATTTAAGATCCTCATCACAATTTGCAACACAAGAAAACCTTTACCCCCCACAGCATGCCTCAGATAGAGAACGCTTTCTTATTCTGATCGTGTCTCAGATGCAAATAAAAGTCACTAGTCTGGCTTTCAATCCATAGTGATGGATTTCTCCTAATGTAGTTTCTCCTATAAGGAGAAAAAAAATATGCCTCTGGTCAAAAGACAAATTTAATAAGATATGTCTTCAGGGAAAGTAAAAAATTAATGGACATGACTTTAAAAACATGCAGTCATATTTTCAATAATGTTACCAATAGACAAGATATATTTAACTTGGATTTCAAAATATAAGGAAGACAATTTAGTGCCTACTCTAATCCTAACAGTATTCAGTGAGAAGCAATGGAAATCCCAACTGATTTTGCACACAGTTTTAAAGTGTTCCCCTAAGTCTAGTAACTAGACTAACAAACTAGTTTTATGTAGATTACATTTCATGTTTAATCAATTTCTCCATATCACCTCTTCCATTCTTTATGGTATTCCATTTTATTTCAATGAGTGTAGAGGGTTGAATATTTAACAGTTAAATTAACATATGCAAGGTTAACTTTGTCTTGTCACAAACTGTAACCTTCAAAGCCTGGGAGATTTTGACACCGGTCTCTCACCTCACCACACATACACACACACACACACGTGCACACTTAGACTTACACAAGCAGAGATACAAATTCTGCCACCATTTGGCCACCTTCCTGGAGTTGGTGGTTCTTGACTCAGACCCTTTTCTGGATTATAAATCTGGGTAGACTTCCATGCTGGCCCCACCCCCAACCCCTCAAAAATTTTCCCAGCACGTAGTCATTTCTAGGTAATAGCAAATTTGCATTGAGTATTTGCAGTGGGTGGGTTGGAATCAAGCAGACCTAGATCAAATTCTTATTCTGCACAGGCTTTGTGATCCCGGGAAAGTTACTCACACTCTTCCCATTTCTCCCTCCAGCAAGGGAGGAGAGAAATACTTCCTTGCATTTCAACTGCTAAGCTGAAACTCTGTGTCTAGTCCAACTACAGATATCCAGCTTCCATTATGAAGTATGAGACAGTTTTTATACAGTAACAAGTCCCATCACTATGTAATTTTTTAGATATCAAGTACTTTACAATCTGTCAAATAAATGTATGTACAACAGTTATGAAGGTTTGACCTGAACCATGTGGCTCAGTTGGTTGGGCATCACCCCCAAAAAGCTAAAGGTCATAGGTTCAGTTCCCATTAGGTCACATCCCTGGATCTCACGTTCAGTACCCAGTCAGGGTGCATGCAAGAGGCAACCAATCGATGTTTCTCTCCCGCTCTCGCTCTCTTTCTCTCTCTCTAAGAATAAGTAAATAAAATCTTTTTAAAAAAATAGTTATAAAGGTTTAGGTCCTTGCTGGAGGGAGAAATGGGAAGTGGGATAAATGATATTTGTAATTATTTCTATGAAAAGTGAATCTGAAAACCCATATGGGAGTCAGATCGGTTGAATCAAAGGACTATGGATTGTGGAATCATATAGATCTAGGTTTGAATCCTTATTCTACCACTTGATAACTGGGTGACTTTCAACAAGTAAGTCTAGTTTGAGCTGCAGTTCCCTCATCTGTTAAAAAGAGAGAATATAGCCACTTTGCAACACTATTTTGAAGATTAAATGACATGGGGTAAGTAAAGTGCCAGACACATAATGCATTCAAAGCTCTCCAAAGTATAGGAAGTCTGGAATTTCTAAAATCCTTTCTAGCTTTCACTCTAGAGTTCTAGATATATCAATCATTTCATCCTTATCCTTCCCCAACTTCTGCATAAGCCCAATATATAGGCAGTCCTAATCTACTTTCTGTTTGTGGCTCCATATCTCCATTATTATAAAATTAAACCTTTTATCACCTTGTACTGATTCTTCACTTGATCTTAGCCAAAAGGCCGAGAAGCGATCACCTTGTACTGATTCTTGTTTCATAAGTCTATCTTACTACACTAGGAACTGGGAGGAGTAATTTGAATTTACCAAGTTAATATAATTAATATATGCATAGATATATCAATATTTTAAAGTTTGTATCATGGTGAGAGGTATGGACTAACTAGTACATAATTTGTGGCACTATTTTGTTAATACTTATGTAAGTACCATCAATATCAGAAAATAAGCCCATTCAATTATAGGAAAATAAATTTAATTTCCTTTTAAACAACTAAATACTTAACCTGAGGCATTTAGAAATGCATAGTTCAGCAATCAGCATGTGGTACTTATAGAAATGTGTAGTTCATTTATAATGTTAGTGCCACATTAACCTATACAGATAATAAAAAGTAATACAACAGAGTCATGGTTTATCTAATCTTAGAACTATACATATCCTTTATATCAGGATCAAAAATAAATTCAAAAAAATTTACTAGGTCTTCCCATACTTACCAGTGTCTTAAAGATTGCCCTTAACTGATGTCCAAACACATTGATCATAAAATAAATACAGGGTAAGGGTTGAGGGGAGATAGGGAGCCAAGTATAGACAAACTTTCAAGTATTACAAAAATTTCAGTTGTCTGAATAGTTTTGAGACTTCTGGAAGAAGCCAAGACACCCACACCCATCAGGAGCCTGGATTCCACCCTCAACAGGCTGTAATGGGCACGTCAAATCTCTACCACCACCACAATACTGGGGAACCTGGACTTCCACCCCAACCCAGCAGTAATGAGGCATCACTCCCCATGCTTGCTGAGCTGGTGTCAAGAGGAGGTGTAGCGGAGGGTCAGGGCATTCACCACTGCCTCCTGACGAGGCTACCACTTGATGGTGTCAGTGGAAACAATGTGGGGAACAGTAATGAAACACTCTTACACCTCCTGGCCAAAGTGGTATCTGTGGTGGCCCAAACTCCCTTCCACACCCAGCAGTAACAAGGAGGCCCTCCTGCCCCCCCACCAGTGTCAACCAAAGTTGAATGGGGAACCTGGATTTCTCCAACCTGAAAGTAACAAAGCAGTGCTTCACCAGAGTAATATCAGAAAGGTCTTGAATACAAAATTTAGATAAGATCCAGGGTCTCCTAACATAATACTCAAAATGCCCAGGTTTCAATCAATGGGAGGAAACACATTTTTGGTATATTGTGCTTTATTATTTCAAGAAAGATAAAATGCAACTGAGACACACACAAAAAAAAATTTGTGCAGTGTATGGAGATGGTGCTCTGACTGATTGAACATGTCAAAAGTGGTTTGCAAAGTTTTGTGCTGGAGATGTCTGACTGGATGATGCTCCACAATTGATAGCAATCAAATCGAGACATTAACTGAGAACAATCAACATTATATACCATGCAGGAGATACCCAACATACTCACAATATCCAAATCAATAAAGTTTTAGGTGAAACTGAAAAATGTGTCTTTTATTTTATGAAAAAAAAAAAAGAAAATGAACTTTTTGGCCAACCCAACGAATGCTAAAATGCAGAGTGATGAGTGCTATAAGCTTTGCCCAGATTTCTGTGGAGGTTCATAAAAGAGGCATCTTTATCAGCTAGAGTGACCAGATAGAGCTTCTAGAGTAGGAGTGTCAAACTCATTTTCACCAGGGGCCACATCAGCCTCGAGGTTGCCTTCAAAGGGCTGAAATAATTTTAGGACTGTAAAAATGTAACTACTCCTTAACTGTTAAGGAGTTGAAATTACATTTGGACCTTTGAAGGCAACTTCAAGGCTGATGTGGCCCCTGGTGAAGTTTGACACCCCTGCTCTAGAGAATAGATGGATTGGTAGGAGCTGGAAGGTGAATGTACAGGTGTGTGTGTTCCAGGCAGAGGTAGCAACATATCTGCACAAGCTTAGAAGCCTAAGAATATGAGAATTTTGATAAATTCAAGTTGAGTATAGTTATGACAAAAAAGGGAAAAGGAAGAATTGGAAATTGAAGTTGGAAAATTAGGCAGTACCTAATGGAGAGTAGGTACATGGAGAGTCTAGAAAGGCATACCAAAGAAGCATACTAATGATTATAGTGATTTTAGGCATAGAAATAACAGTAGGGTTGCTATGGGTGTTAATGCTGCTACTTTAAACATTTCATTTCACCTGGGATCAGCAGCTGGCACCAAGCTCAATAAATATTGGCTAGCTGACTGGTATAACCATTTTGCTACACCAAGGATCAGACAACCATAACCTACAGGCTAAATATAGCTTGCCACCTCTGTATAGCCATTTCATCACACGTTAAAATTATATGAAATTCAAATTTTGATGTCCATAAATAAAGTTTTAATGGAATACAGTTGTGCTTATTCATTTATTATGTATTATCTATGGCTACTTTCACAAAACAACATGAAATTGGATAGTTGCAACAGAGAATGCATGTAGTGCTCTCATCACTTCACACAGCTGCTTAGTGCCCTACAAATCACAGTGATACTCTCAACTTGGCAGTGTGTCAAGTGCCACACATATAACACCATGACTTTTTTTATTACAAGTATATCCCTATTCTGTCAAAACAAGAAAAAAAGAAAAACAGACTTCAAATGTCATGCTTTTAAGGCACAGTGGAGTATGGATTTTTCTATCAAATTTGATAGCAAGGCATTTATTATACAATAACACCAGAGTTTTGCTTTAAAAAATACAATATATGTCAACATTATTAGACTACACTCATCACAATATTCCCAACTACAGGAAAGCAGCAATGAGAACAATTAGAGAATTTAAAACAATATTTTATCACAGCAGAATTTCTTCATGAAAATGAAGCTGCAACCAAAGTAATTTTCTGAATAGCTTTCTTGGCCAAACAAGGAAAGCTATTTCATTAAATTGTGTTTGAGTGCAACAGTAATGTGTCCAGAGAAATTAAGACTATTAGCCTTTCAACTAGAACAGTATTTGAAGAGTCAATATTGGAAGCAACACATCAAGAGTCCATTAAAAAACAAGGCAATTAACTGAATGGTTTTTCTTGGCTCTTCATGAGTTAACAGAATACAGAATACTAAGTTGTTTATTTGAGGATTACATTCCTTGCTTGTAGTGAATGAAGAATTAGCCCCTGTGGATAGCCTGCATGGTACACTGCAGGGGAAAGTATTTTTTAAAAAGCTGAAAAAGCGCTGATTCAGTACAACATGAAGTGGAACCTGCTAAGATGTGTTACAATTGATAGTAGTAAGAATATATATAAAACAGAAAAACACCTTGAGCAAATTGCAAAGCTTGTAGGATGTAAGGTTTTTAAACCCAATGGCTATTCATTGTATTATTCATCAGTAAATACTTTGTGCTAATATTTGAACTAATCATGTGTTATAGAGCCATAAATGTCAATGGTAACTTTATTCACACTCAGGATTAACCAATATCAGTTCTGTGAATTTTTTAATCAAAAGTAGAAACTGTGAACATACCAACTTGCTTTACCACCCAGCAGTTCAATATCTTAGTAGTGGCAAAGTTTTACTGTGATGCTTTTGAACTCAAAACCTAAACTGAAAATTTTTGAATGAGAAGAGCCTTCAACTTCTGTTATAAACTATGAATGGCTTTAGAAATTAGCTTTTGCTGGAAATTTGTTGAATGAATTATGCCATTAACAAAGTAAAACAACATATTAAAAAACCCACACCTACAGATGAAATTTACACAATAGTAAAGTCATCTTGATGACAACTAACATAGCTTTAATTACAAGTAAGCTCAATCCACTTTATACACTTCTAAGCTCTCAAAAGTTAAAATAAGAAGGAAATTATCCATTCCTATACAAATTTGCAGCAGATATATTTTCCAAGTTCAAACTATAGTTCCAAACAGCATTTTTCAAACCTCAATGCATGTGCAATGGAAATTTTCATATTTCAAAATTCATTTAACTGTGAAATTGAGGAATTTCTACCTAACCATCAGTTGGAGGTGATTAATCTGCAATGTAGTGACATACTAAAAGGCAAATATCAAGGGAAGAATCTAATAGAACTCTGTAAATGCCTTCTACACAATGAATATGCTCAACCAAAATTGTATGCACATTGATGTCAGTGTTTGGCAGTGCCTCTGTATGGAAAGACATTTTCAAAAATGAAATACATAAAATCCCATCACAGATCAGCATTAACAGATGAACATTTGCAAACTAATCTTATGATAGGGAATTCTAATTTTGAACCCTAATTAAGCCAAATATATTCCAAAAACAAAGAATCCCATTCTTTTCATTACTAGACCTCTATTACCAAAGGTATTCAGTTATTGCTATTAGTTTTAACTTCTTCAATAAAATATCTGTGGAAATTTGTTTTCTCTCTTGTTATTTCAATATCTACATAATATCTTTGGTTTTTGCCTCTTTGCCTGCAAAATCTAAAAGTGTTACTATCTGGTCATATATAAAAAACTTTTTCCAACACTTGGCCTAATTAATTGGAACCATGGGGGCTTCCAGTTTAAAATAATATATTGCTATTTGCCTCTAAGTGTGTCCTGGCCTAACTTCTCACAAAAATCTCCTCAAATACAGGGGAAAAAAGACCACATTTCATAATATCAAAGACTAAAAGCCTTTTAGTTAACCTAATGCTTGGATCTGAGTAAAACTGAAGTTAATTATGAGGCAGATGGTCCTAAATGGGTGGATCAAGAAGATCCCAGTCATGGTTTACCTGGCTTCATTTCCTCAAAGACACTGACTGAAAGAGGTAGGGAGCTGCTTATTTAAGGCCCACACAATCCCCCCTGGTGACCCTACCATCTGTCTCCCAACTCACAGATTGGTACCTAAACCAACAAGAGATAGCAATTTCTCTACCCTTAAAGGCTGCTCACCAGAATATTGATCTCTCCTACCAACTCCACTTCCTATCCTCCAGACCTCTGTATTTTCTATTTTTCTAGGCAGATAGATAAAACAAGTGAGCATGAAATAGGGGAGAGACTGGCAGGATAAAGGAGGAGACTTAGATTTAAAGAGTGCAGTCCCCATAACCACAGCAGTCTTCATGGGAGTGAGGCCTCTGAAGTTGCAAAAGACCCAGTGATAAAAAGGGCTTCATGCTTGGTTTAATGCTCTGCTGTCACCATCTTGAAATTTTTAATTATTTGAGCAAGGGGCCCCATATTCTCATTTTTCTTATAACTTTTCTGCAAATTATGTATAGTCCTATCTAAAACTTTTAGGAAAGGCCAGCATTTTGAACATCCCTGAGAGAAGTCTGGCTGGAAACTGTGTTGTGTTATGTATCACATTACTAAAGAAGAGATACAAAAGATAAAGTCAGACAGCTGTACACTCAAGATGAAGATTCTGCCGCTACTTCCATAGACAGATGGTGGGTCAAGGGTAACTGGCTCAATCACCTGTAGAGTGATCAAATCCACAGAAATCTTGACTTATTTGAGGGTAAGGAGAATAATCAACACAGAGCTAGGAGAAGAGAAAAATCAGAAGAACCAGAGGAAATGAAAACTCTTCTTCACCAGGGTCTAGAAGAAATTTTAGAAAACTATTGAGATCCTTAAAGCTCCTGTAGAAAACAAAACAGAAGGACTGAAGAAGTGGTACTGATATGCAAATCCAATGGGATGACATGAAAAGAGAGATGGACAGTGTAAAGAAAATGAGCAAGTAGTTTTTAAAAAGCAGAAACAAAATTAAAGGACACATTGGAGATAGTAAAGGGGAAATTTTAGGTACTAGAAAAGTAAACTCAGTGTCAATAGTAAAGCCAATGCTAAGAAATGGAAGAAAGTTATCCTGGCTCATGTGGCTCAATGGACTGAGTGCCAGCCTGCAAACCAAAGGGTCACTGGTTTGATTCCCAGTCAGGGTACATGCCTAGATTGCAGGCCAGGTCCCTAGTAGGGGGCACATAAGAGACAACCACACACCAATATTTCTCTCCCTGTCTCTCTCCCTCCCTTCCCCTCTCTCTAAAAATAAATAAATAAATATTTAAAAGAGAAAAAGAAATGGAATGAAGTTAAAAAGGCAGAGATGGAAACAATGAGAGAGATGATAGCTGTGGAGAGTGAAGAAAACCAAGAGCCAACATATGGATAATGTGTTCCTGAAAAAGGAACAAAGGCAAATGGAAGAGATGTAATAAAAATAAAATAAAGCAGACATTTTCTTCTGTTGAAGGACAGTGTATGTTGACTGGAGAGCTCATTATATTATAGGCAAAGTCAATAAAAGGAAACTACAGTGGGACACATCATGGCAAAAATTTTAAGCTACAATACTGAAGTGTCCATAATTGTTTAGGCAAAAGTATGAAATCAGATTGCGCAGATAAAACTTGTCATATCTAGAATTTTAGAGACAAAAACTTATGACCCAAAATTTATCTAATATACATCTGAGTTGTCTTTCAGGTAGAAAGATGTCAGAAAAACACTATTTGCTATCTAAGGGATTATAAAATATATCTTCAAAAAATTGGTTTACAATATTCTTCAACCAACAAAGACCTGAAGTAAAAAAAAAAAAAAAAAAAAGCGCAATAATAGGGAAGTAATGGAGGGGGTAGTATGAGGCCAAAATAGAGGTATATCTAAATTATTGCACCATAACTAATTATAAAACTAAACTTGAATCTCAATATTTTTACACAAATTAAGTAATGAATTTTTAAAATAGTAATAAAATTGTATGCATCTGAAACCTGAGTTAACATTTTCATAGGTAAGAGCAGGGAATGAGGTAAAGATAAAGTGTGCTAAATTCTGTAACTAAAAAGCATGATTCAAAATATGTCATTTCACTTGGGACTCATCAATTAGATAAAAGTTAAAGAAAGCTTTTGAAAAACTTAAAGGGCCATACCAGGTAATACAAGGTGTGTCTAGAAAAAGTTCCACCATTGTTAGTATAATGAAAATGGGTTGCACAACATCAATGTAACTTGGTAGCCAAATAGAGTAGACTGGAATGCACATGTGTGATCAATAATAACTTCACTGTACTAGTCAGTGGGGGCAGTAGACCCCATTGAGTGAGCATGTGTACTGTGTGGCTGTCACATTCAAAATGACTGAGTGAGTAGAACAACAAATCTGCATCAAATTTTACATGAATCTTGAACATTTCTCCACAGAAACTATTCGGATGACTCAGAAGGCCATGGCTGTGGACAACTGGTGATTGACAGCTTCATCATGACAAGATACCCACTCGTGAATCATGGCTCATGCAGAGTTTCTTGGAGCAACATCAAATCACCAGGTGACTCAGCCCCCCTACAGCCTAGATTTGGCACCTGAACTTCTGGCTTTTCCCAAAAGTAAAATTACCTTTGAAAGGGAAGAGATTTCAAACCCTAGATGAGATTCAGGAAAATATGGTTGGGAAGCTGATGGTGATTGGGAGAACTGTGTAAGGTGTCAAGGTGCTTACTTTGAAGGAGACTGAGGCATCATTGTCCTATGCTCAATGTTTCTTGTATCTTTTATCTTCTTCAATAAATGTCTCTATTTTTCATAGCACATGGCTGGATACTTTTTGGACAGACCTTGTATGCTTACTATATCAATTCAGGAAATAGGTATAGTAAAAAGTACTCATTTCTTCTTCCTCAAGATAGCTGCTTTCAACTAACAGAATAAAATAATTTCTAAAACAATGGAGAAAATAAAAACTAAATGGAAAGTAAAGAAAATAGCAAAGAAATGTTAATAAATGTCACAGAACAAAATGGCATAAAACCAAACATTTCAGAATTTAAAAGGTACATCCATTATTAAGACTTGATTGAGTCCTGGCTGGTGTGGCTCAGTGGATTGAGCGCCAACCTGTGAAGCAAAGGGTCACTGGTTAGATTCCCAGTCAGGTCACATTCCTGGGTTTCGGACCAGGTCCCCAGTAGCAGGAGCGCAAAAGGCAACCACGCACTGATGTTTCTCTCCCTCCCTCTCTTTCTCCCTCCTTACCCCTCTCTAAAAATAAATAAATAAAAATTAAAAAAAAAAACTTGGTCAAATAAAATAAATTCAGTATAATCTAGTTACTATAGAGATACCATTAAAAATGACATATTAGAAAGTAAAAAAATATATATATATTAGATAAGTACAGACCAAAAAAAAAAAGGAGGGGAAGAGTTGTCAATACAAGAATATCAAGACCAGACCTGTCTGGTATAGCTCAGTGGATTGAGCATGGGCCTGTGAAGCAAAGGGTCGCACATTCCATTCCCAGTCAGGGCACATGCCTGGGTTGCAGGCCAGGTTCTCAGTAAGGGACACATGAGAGGCAACCACACACTGATGTTTCTTTCCCATTCCTTCTCCTCCCCTTCCCCTCTCTCTAAAAATAAAACAAATAAAATATTTTTTAAAAAAAATATCAAGACCAAAAAACATTAATCAGGACAAGAGAGTTAGTTTTATATTCTATCATACCATCAAGATATATGGAGAAAACCACTAGAAATTATATTAATTAGGGTTTTCCATAGAAATGGTGATAGAAGGAAACTTGACTTGGGTTGGTGAACACACAATACAGTTTAGAGATGATGTGGTGTGGAATTTTGCACTTGAAACATGTAAAATTTTGTTCATAAGTCACCCCCAATAAATTCAATAAAAAGGAAAAGAAACAAAACCAATAGCATATAATACATATACACATGTGTATGTGTGTACACACACACATACATATATACATACATAGAGAGAGAGAGATTTGTCTTAAGGAATTGGCTTATTTCATTGTGGAAGGTGACAAGTCTGAGATCTATAGATCTGTAGGGTGGGCACAAAAGGCTAGAAACTTGGATAAGAGTTGATGTTCTAGTCTGGAGCCTGAGACCTGCAGGGCAGGCCAGCAGCCTGAAAACTCAGGGAGAGTTTTTATGTTGCATTCTTTAAGCAAATTGCTTCTTCTTGAGTAAACCTCAGTCTTTGCTCTTAAGGCCTTCTAGTCATTGGAGGAGACCCATCCACATATGGAGGGTAACTTAAAGTGGACTGATGGTGCCCTGGCTGGTGTAGCTCAGTGGATTGAGCTCGGGCCTGTGAACCAGATGATTGTGTTCGATTCCCAGTCAGAGCACATGCCTGGGTTGCAGGCCAGTTCCCAGCGGGGGACACATGAGAAGCAACCATACATTGATATTTCTCTCCCTCTCTCCTTCCCCTCTAAAAATAAATGAATAAAATCTTTAAAAAAAAGTGGACTGATGGTAAATATTAATCACATCCACAAATACCTTCACAGCAACATCTAGACTAGCATTTGACCAAACAAATGGACAACATAACCTAGCCAAGTTGACACATAAAATTAACCATCATAGCAATACAGAGAGAAATTGATGGGAAGGTAATAGAAGTATTGATATACAACTAACATACCTTTTAGTCTTAGGCATATCAAGCAGACAAAAAGTAAATATGAACAATAAGAATATAAATACTACTAACAATATGTATAATGTATTATGAATTATATAGAAACTATATGTGAATATAACATTTTATCTTATAAATTATATGAAAATTGAAAATTGTGGCAGCAATCTGAAAAATAAGTAATGTTGGATCCATCCTCACACTAGGATATATTATAGCTGGATCAAATATTTAAATGTTTAAGTTGAAACAATAAACATACTTGAAGAGCTCTGGGAGTCATTTTTGGTATAATCTTAGAGAGTAGAGAGACTTCGTGAGAATAACACAGAACCCAAAAGCCATAAAAAATAAATTTGACTAAACAAAAATAATCTCTGCCTGGCAAATCCATTTTAAGCAAAGCCAAAAGACAAATAAAAATTTGAAGAAGAGGGGAGGGGAAGATAAGGGGGATAAATGGTAATGGAAAAAAACACAATTAGAAAATTAAATAAAAATTTGAAGAATATATCTGAAGTTCTAATCACAGACAAATGTCTCATTTCTCTAATAACGTTTTTATAAATTAGTGAGAAAAAAACTAGCAATCTAAAAAAAATTGGCATGAGCAGCCAGTTCATAGAAAGAGAAATACAAATGGGTTTTAAAAGAATGAAAAGATGCGGACTTCCACCAAGATGGAGGTGTAGGTGGAAACATTGTGCCTTCTCACATAACCAAGTCTAACAACAACAAAGTTTTAGCAACTAAAAACACAGTCAAACCACAGAAAATTGAACTATACATAAGTCCGACAACCACTAACCATTCAGCCAGGCCAGTAAGAGGGGCAGAGCCAGCAGCAGAGTGGATCTGGCAAAAAAGATTCCCCAACCCTGGCACGCAGGCAGCCAAGGGAAAATGCCAGGTGTGGGGTAGTGACAGGTGGACCCAGTAAAGGCGCAAGGCGGCAGGCTGACCGTGGTTAAACATTCCTCCGCTGATAAATCAGTGAAGGAGCGTGCAACCAGACAGACCAGTAGGCCCCAGCAGAGGGAAGGAGCAGAGGAGACCACACTGCTCCCTCTCTGACCCCACCCTCACTGACAGCGTCACAAACCAGTGACCTGGGTGGCCCTGCCCTGGTAAACAAATAAGGCTCCTCTCCTCATGTGTAACAGGCGCGAATAGATCAAAACATGGCGCAAGAACAACTCAGAACCCCAGAGCCCATAAATCTAAGCAATCAAGAAATTGCCAACCTATCAGAGGCACAGTTCAAAACACTGGTGCTCAGGATGCTCACAGAACTGGTTGATTTTAGTCACAAATTAGAGGAACATATGAAGGCTAAACTAATTGAAATGAAGAGAAATGCACAAGAAACCAATAGTGATGGAAAGGAAACTGGGACTCAAATCAAGGGAGTGGACCAGAAGGAGAAAAAAAATGACCAAACAGAAAAATATGAAGAAACAAGAATTGTAAAAAATGAGGAGAGGCTTAGAAACCTCCAGGACATCTTTAAACGTTCCAACATCCGAATTATAGGGGTGCCAGAAGGGGAAGAGAAACACCCATGAGTGGAAAACTTAATTGAACAAATAATAAAGGAGAACTTCCCCATTCTGGCAAAGGCAATAGACTTCCAGGAAATCCAGGAAGCTCAGAGAGTCCCAAAGAAGTTGGACCCAAGAAGGAACACACCAAGGCACATCATCATTACATTAGCTAAGATTAAAATGAAGGAGAGAATTCTAGAAGCAGCAAGAGATAAGGGGACACTCATCTACTAAGGACTTCCCATCAGCCTGTCAGTGGATTTCTCAAAAGAGACCTTACAGGCAAGAAGGGGCTGGAAAGAAGTATTCCAAGTCATGAAATCCAAAGACCTACAACCAAGATTGCTCTATCCAGCAAAGCTTTCATTTAGAATGGAAGGACAAATAAAATGCTTCTCAGATAAGATCAAGTTCAAGGAATTCATCATCACCAAGCCCTTATTATATGAAATGTTAAAGGGACTTATCTAAGAAAAAGAAGTTAAAAAAAAAACACGAACAGTGAAAGGACAGCAAACTCACAGTTATTAAGAACCACACCTAAAACAAAAAGCAAACTAAGAGGACAGCTAGATCAGGAGCAGAACTATAGAAATGAAGACCTCATGAAGGGTTAGCAACAGGTGAGTGGGAGAAGGAGAAGGGGGGAGAAGGTACAGAAAATAAGTAGCATAGACAGTAGATAGAAAATAGATGGGGGGAGGGCAAGAATAGTAGGGGAAATATAGAATCTAAAGAACCCGAGACATGAGGTCATAAACTAAAGGCGGGGGGAGAATGGTGGGGGAGGGTTATGCAGGGTGGAGGGGAACGAAGGGGGGAATAGAACAACTGTAATGGCATAATCAATAAAATATATTTAGAAAAATAAAAATAAAAGAATAAAAAGATGCTAGAACTCAGTTATAATAAGAGACACGTAAATTAAAAATAAACCGAGATACCATTTTTTACTGGTTGGAATGGCAAAGATACAAAAGTGTGATAATACACTTCTGCTGATTCTGTGGAGAAACAGACACTCTCATGCATTGCTGCTAAGTGTTGATAACATCTATAGAAATTAATATGGCAATGTGTATCAAAATTTCAAATAATGAAATTGGAACCTGTAAGATAATAGAATAATGTATATATATATATATATATATATATATATATGTGTGTGTGTGTGTGTGTGTGTGTGTGTGTGTGTCAATGGCACAGAGCTGCTGAATCCTTTGTAATTCTCTAAGAGTACTAGGAACATCTCTTGTTCTAATATTTGTCTCTGACCCCATCCCTAACACAGGACTCTTAAAACCCTTGTAAATTTCTAAGTGATACAAGCACTAGGGGTACCCTTTGTTCTAATGAGGTAACTCTGGGTGGGCTCCTGGATGGGGGCTGGTCACCAGAAAGACCAAATCATGATTAGAGGCTTGGCATTTTCAGCTCACCCTCACTCCCCACTTCTCCAGAAAGGAAAAAGGCAATGAAAATGGAGTTAATAATTGATCATGCCTGTGCATGAAAAAAGCCTCCATGAAATCCCAAGGCGGTCAGGAAACTTTGAGGTGGGTGAACACATCCACACCAGGAGAGTGATATAATGCAACTCCACTGACACAGAAGCTCCTGAACTTGGGACCCTCTCAGACCTCATCCTATGCATCTCTTTACCTAGCTGTTTATTTGTATTCTTTATCATAACTCTTAATAAAACTGGTAAGTGTATTTCCCTGAGTTCTTTGAGCTTCCCAAGCACATGAATCAAATCTGAGGAGGGGGTCATGGTAGCCTCTGATTTGTAGCCACAACTTTTGTTGGTAACCTGAGTACCTGGTAACTGGCATTTGAAGTGAGGTGGGAGCAGTCTTGTGGCATTGAGCCCTTAACTTGTGGGATCTGATGCTATCTCCAGATGGAGTTAGAACTGAATTAAATTGCAGGAAACCCAGCTTGTGTCACAGAAAATTGCTGGGTGTGGGGAAAAGCCTCCTCACATTTGATGGCTAGGAGTGTCAGAAGTGAAGTGTTCTTTGTGAATGTGGTAGTTGTGTGAGTAGTAAAGGAGGTGCATAGGTGACCAACTAGGTTTTCCTGAACACGGTCCACTATTTCCATTCCTCATAATACCCTAATGTGTTGCGGCCCTTCAAGGCCAAGCAGGTTCATAGTACCTGCCAGTCCCTCATGAAGAGAAGAAGCCCAGAGGCTATACCATCACCTCTTACATGCTGGGAAAAATACCACGTGATCCTCATTTGGGGGTTACCTGTTATGTTGGCAGAGGCAAAAGAAGCCTGTGAGACCTGTGTTGTCTGCTCATAAGAGCATCCCCAAAGGCCTGTGGGAAATTCTGGACAGGTGGTGCAGGGACAGGTACCACTGACCCGGTGGCAGGTGAATGGAATTGGGCCCCTATCTAGTTCAGAGGGATATAGGTATGCCATTACAGGGGTGGACATGGCCACAGGACTTTTAGCTGCTTATCCCACAAGGCACCCAGATCAGAAAGCAGTAATCGCTGCACTGGAGCAGTTATGTGCTACTTATGGATGACCCTTAATCACTGAAAGTGATCAGGGGACACATTTCACCAGGGCCTTAGTACAACAATGGGGTCGAGAACTGCAGGTTGACTAGAAATTTCACATGGCCTATCATACCCAAGCTACTGGGATGATTAAATGGTACACTGGTCTCTTAAAGCAGGGCCTGTGAGCTGCAGCTGCCACCCCTACCCTGAGGGGGTGGATGAAAGGCTTATGGATGGTCCTCTGGACTCTAAATGAGAGGAGTCAGAGAGGGAGGCCCAGCTCCAGTGGAAGCCTTGCTTCACTGGACTGCAGCTCCAGTTCAGCTACAGGTACAGACTAAGGATGCTTTGCTGAAACCAGGCATGGGAAAGCAGGGGAATATTCTCTTGCCCACTCCAGAGGGCCTGGAGGGAAGGCAAACAGCCACTTTTTAAAAAATTTTTATTTTATTGATTATGCCATTACAGTTGTTCTATTCCCCCCTTCATTCCCCTCCACCCTGCACCCCTCACCCCCACCATTTCCCCAGTTCATGTCCATGTATCTCAAGTTCTTTTTTTAATTAATTTTATTTAGTTATTTTTCAAGTACAGTTTTTTGTCTATTTTTCCCATCCCAGCCTTCCCCGCCCCTTGCTCCCCACCTCCCTCCCATTTCCACCCCCCTTAGTTCTCATCCCTGTGTCCTTCCTATTTGTTCCTCCAAATCCCTCCCCCCTTTTTCCCCTTAACTTCCCTTCCTTCTCCCCCTCTGGTCACTATCCCCTTGTTCTCTATTTCAGTGTCTTTGTTTTTTTTTTTTCTGCTTGCTTGTTTGTTTTGTTGTTTAGCTTCCTATTAAAGGTGAGATCATATGGTATTTGTCTTTCAGCACCTGGCCTATTTCACTCAGCATAATGCTTTCCAGTTCCATCCATGTTGTTGCAAAAGATAGTAGCTCCTTCTTTCTCTCTGCAGCATAGAATTCCATTGTGTATATGTACCACAATTTTTGGATCCATTCATTTACTGATGGGCACCTAGGTTGCTTCCAACTTATCTCAAGTTCTTTAGATTCTATATTTCCCATACTATTCTTGCCCTCCCCCTATCTATTTTCTACCTACCGTCTATGCTACTTATTCTCTATACCTTCTCCCCTCTTCTCCTTCTCCCACTCCCCTGTTGCTAACCCTCCATGAGATCTTCATTTCTATGTTTCCGCTCCTGATCTAGCTGTCCTTTTAGTTTGCTTTTGTTTTAGATGTGGTTGTTAATAACTGTGAGTTTGCTGTCCTTTCAAACCAAGGCACATCATAATTATATTAGCCAAGATTAAAATGAAGGAGAGAATTCTAGAAGAAGCAAGAGATAAGGGGACAGTCACCTACAAAGGAGTTCCCATCAGACTGTCAGCGGATTTCTCAAAAGAGACCTTACAGACAAGAAGGGGCTGGAAAGAAGTATTCCAAGTCATGAAATCCAAAGACCTACAACCAAGATTACTCTATCCAGCAAAACTTTAATTTAGAATGGAAGGACAGATGAAGTGCCTCTCAGATAAGATCAAATTCAAGGAGTTCATCATCACCAAGCCCTTATTATATGAAATGTTAAAGGGACTTACCTAAGAAAAAGAAGATATCTGAAGAAGGGATTAAACAATGTTATTAATTGTCTGGTTTTAGGAGTGGGGAGGTATGTAAGGGCATATTCAGAGAAAAGGAAAAAGACTAAATGACCTTTCACTAACTGTTATATGACAAAGTGCATGTGAAGCCTCTCAGTTTATACTCCTTTCCATTTAAACACCGATGTAATTGAATTAAAGTCAGCAATAACAACACATCATAAACAATTTTAGTGTGCAGTACGTGCTGACAAACATCATTAAGGAGATGTCTGCAACAGGGACATATTTAGTATGTCTCCATCTGAATGTTATTTTGTTATGAAAACTCAATGTTAAGTTTTACTTTAATTATTTCAACTAAATTATTTCTCTAAATAATTTTAAAACCATGGCCAGTAATACTGAAGAATACCCAAAATGCTTTTAATAAAAATATGTTAACTTCATCAAGTTTTTACAAAACATCCCAAGTATAAATCTGTATTTGTATTGTTAATATTGTTGGTGTATCACTCATTGGTAACCTTTTAAAATACGTATATAAAACTTTCAGTAATTTTTTTCTGTTGACTTCAAAAAAAAAAAAGAAAAAGACGATGAAAAAATGAACATTGAAAGGACAGCAAACAGCCACTTGAACAAGGCCTTGGGAAACAAAAGCTCCTTGCATGTATTGGGTGGCTCTTCTTGCCCCTTGGGGCCAAGGGGTGGAGAGAAGCTTATAAACAGGGCCCTGGGTGATTGGGACCTGGCCCCCAGTCTTAAAGGTGACGTATTCAGGGCCAGCAGACCACAAAATGCTTCTTTGTGGAACCTTTATAATTTCCCTATGGCCCATTATGAATTCTCCCCTGTTATTGCAAGTAGATGCTGAGCCCCCAGTTGAGGCACCAAAGGTCTGGTGTTCACACCCAGGAAAACCCCTCTGCCAGCCACTGTCTTATCAGCTGACCAGAAGCTGGCTTGTACATTGTCTGAGGGTCGTGACTTGCCTTTACTGGTGCTTATAACTGCTCTGTCCTTTCACCCTTAGAGTGCAAGGTAACCCCTTAGTAGACTGGGTTCATACCTATGCCTTAGTGGCTGACCAATCAGCACACAGGGTCTGCACTGAACTTCCCCTGAGCACATCAGCTGGCCTCCCATGGTGCATCTCTCCTGCTTCTGTCTCAAATTGGACTTGGCTTCAGAACCAGTGGAACAGTGAATATTCCTTGTGGAATACTACCTGGACTGACATCTGTGCTGGGGCGAAGCAATGGTATGACCGGCCCAGCCATTAAGTGGCTACCACATATGGGATGCCTCGGGGTGGCTCAGAGCTGATGCCATGGAGCTGGCTGGACCAGCTCCCCTTTGCATTGAGAACCCCAAAGGACAAGGTCAGGTGGGCTGGACTCTGACAGGTCTGTGTCAGACTAAGACTCTAGAGCATTTCTGGGATGCTCAGGATGATGCATGGGCTGCAGTTCCTACTGGAGCCCTCTGGGTGTGTGGCTCACATGGGTGGCCTTATCTGCCTAGAAATTGGATTGGTCTTTGTACTTGGGCGTGGCCCTATTTGCCTGCTCCAGTTCAGAAAACTCTTGTAAGCCAACCAACAAATTGGGAAGCATTGAAAGTGCGGCATTAGGTAAAGCATACTGCCTGGTGATATTACCCATTAGCTGCTTTTTCTCCTCAGGCTGCTTCTGTAGCTAGCGAGACTGAGATAACCACTTTGGCTTTGCACACTGCTTGTGCACTGAATACAGCACATGATTCTTTCAGCCTGCGAAATGAGGAAGTATACCAATTACAAAAAGTACCTTGCAAAATCGTGTGGCTTTAGATATGCTTACTGCATCCCAAGGTGGAGTATGTGCCCTAGTAGGAGCAGAATGCTGTGTCTATGTCCCTGATGTCCACCACAGTATTAGTGAAGCTTCATGGGCATTAGCTTCTGAGACCCCTGCTATTGAATGCTTAACAGGTTATCCTTTACAGGAATGGTGGAAATGGTGGGCATCCCTAACTACTGAATGTCAGTGGGTTCTTGCTGTCCTGGGCGGCAGCGCTTGTGTTTTGTCTGCTTGTTGCTGTAGTCTATACTGCTGTTGTGGGTTATTGGTGCAGGGCTCTGTTCTCCTCGAGGAGGGAGCCTTGCATAAGACACCCTCTCATAAACTGTAAGGTGAAGAACCCAGAAGGGGTAGGTTGTAGGGTAAGTGAAGGTAGTTTGGCTTCCTCACCCAGGTGTCTGGGTAGCTAAGGGAAGCAGTGTTCTCATAGCCTTGGAGGGGCCTTGTAAGTAGTGTTCTCACAGCCTTGAGACTGGGTCCAATAAATTGTACCCATAACATGAAGTGGTCTCACATAAGCAGAATTATGTTATATAATTTCTGACATCTTGCCGGCTTTGTTCACCTCTACTACTTAAGCAGGTAGGGACTCTCTGATGGGTGCCACACTGGGGAGCAAGAGCCATAATGTGTGCCACTCAGAGTCATGCAGATACACATGCAGCTTGCACCATGTGTGGCTCACCCACCTGTGAATAAAGGCATGCCAGACATCCCAATGGCTCCATGAATATTTCCTATCTACAGTACATGAATACCATGAAACTGTCAGGCCTTGAATGGTCACAACACACCTATGGATATATTTGCACATGAATAAAATAATTTACCTGCATAAACATAATTGCAAGTTTATTTAATGCAGTATTATTTGTAATAGCAAAATTCTGTCAACAACCTAAATGTCCATCAATGAGAACAAGTTAAATTAATTATAATTCTTCCCCACAATGGAATATTATGAAGTTGTCAAAAAAGAACAGGGATGTTCTCTTTCACTGACTTAGCTTGATGTATAACATATATAAACAAAGAAAAACAAGGTAGAGAACAGTGTGTAAAGCATGCTCCTACTTGTTGAAAAATGAGAAAATATTCATATGTAATTTCACATAGATGCATAAAGTAATATCTTAGAAGGATACAGGAGAAACTAACAATATTAACTGATTTTGAGAAAAGGAATTGATCGATGAGGGGACAGAAGTCAGGATAATTTTCTATATATATGCCCTTATGTACTATTTTAATGCTGAGTCACAAGTACATTACTTATTCAAACATTAAAAATTTTAAGTAGTAAAATACAATAAAACATATGTAGCAGATTTTGCCATATATAATAAGCACTTTTTTGAAGGAAAAATAAGGATGTGCATTATACATGAGTAGTACCTGAAATACTTTGCATCTGTTCTTATGTTTTGTAATTATTTGTTACATAAAATTTTTGTACCATGATATGTTAAAAAACAAATGCTAAAATTCCTTTATAATACAAAAAACAAGTATCTAAATAGAAATAAACTTTAAAAATTGAATTAAAAAGTTAAAATGAAAGATTTTTTCCTGAAAGTTTGGGCCAAAAATGTGGGTGTGCATTATACATGGCAAAATATGGTATATATATGGTGTATATTTTATATTATCCCACCAATAGATAATGCATGTTTCATTGTTTGAGATAGCTGAGAAAAATCTCAGTTAGTTAAAGTAGATGTTATACAAGACACATTCTTTGATCTCTGTGTAATAAAGCTAAAAATGAATACAAACTCTGACTGTCCTCAGCACAAGCCCCAGACCTGTCTAAGACCAGAAACTTGGAACCCTCAGAGTTCAATCAAATTGATCACAAAGGCCTTCTAAGTTGGTCAAGTCCCATGCTCATTTTTTATTCCTTCGCCATACAGACTAGTAAGGAAAATAGCCAATCATAAGTCCGAATTCTTATACTGTTGAGTCCCATTTCAGAAAGCCTTGTTAAATAAGCCTTCTGAACACAGATATGTGTTCAGAACACAGCTTAGGACTTTGATGGTGAGGACCTGGCAGAGACTCTAGCCCAAACACCACAAGGTTGTCATAAAATTCATGTTTCCACTGCCTCCTCTCCCCTTATCAGGCAGTTCCCACAAGGTGATCCAGAGGTCACCTCCCCACCTGCATATATTTCATTAATGGGAAATAATGAAATGTGTATAAAAAGGAGAAACCAATGTAGCTAGGAACTGGCTCTCAAGTACCCCCAGGTAAACATACCCTCTGGTTGGTAAACTTTACCTCTTTACTTCAATAGTGTAGATCAGAATGAACAATTATGTGGTATCACAGATACCTTACTGCTAACATAAGAGAATGCTAAATGTTTTAGCAGGCAAAAAGTATTTTAAAATTTGAATTGTAAAGAATTGAGTGAGTGAGTGTGTGTTTTAGTAAGCTAAATTACAATTTTTGAACATTACGAACCTTTGGAATTAGCATATACAAACTCCAGAAACATGCTTAATATATGGTTAATACTTTCCTGATCAAGATTCAGACATTCTGGATAGATGAGCTTTTATTTAAGTATATATACAAGGCCTGTCCAGAGTATCCAGCCACATAATATGGAAAATACAGACATTTCTTGAATAAGATTAAAAATACAAGAAACATTGTACATTGGACAATGACACCTTAGTCCCCTACAAAGTAGGTACCTTAGAACCTCACACAGTTCTCCCAATCACCATCAGAAGTCCCATTGTGGTTTTCTAAATCTCATCCAGAGTCTGAAGGGGAATCTCTTCCCTTTTAAAGGTGACTTTAGTTTTGAGAAAAGCCAGAAGTTGCAGATTGCCAAACCTGGGCTGCAGGGGGCCTAAATCACCTGGGTGATCTGATGTTTCTCCAAGAAACTCTGCATGAGACATGATGCATGAGCAGGTGTGTTGTCATGATGAAGCCGCCAACCACCAGTTGCCCATAGCCATGGCCTTCCGAGCCATCCGAATAGTTTCTGTGGAGGAATGTTCAAGCTTCATGCAAAATTTGATGCATATTCGTTGCTTTACTCACTCAGTCATTTTGAATGTGACAGCCACACAGTACACAGGTTCACTCAATGGCATCTACCACTATCACTGATTAGTACAGTGAAGTTGTCATTGTGCATATATGTGCATTCTAGTCCAATCTATTTGGCTGCCAGTTTATATCGATGCCACACAAACCATTTTCATTATATTAACAATGGTTAGACTTTTGCAAATACAAATATTTATGGTGATTTTGCAACACCTCAAAATTATTTTTAAAAATTAAGTAAGTCCAATGTACACCACATGCCAAAGTTAGTTTGGAATACATTTAAGAATGACATGTTCTGGGGACTTCCGCAAAGATGGAGGCATAGCTGGAAACGCTGTGCTTCCTCACACAACCAAGTTTAGAGACAACTAAATAATAGCAACAGAAAACACAGCCAGAACACAGAAAATTGAACCTTTCGGAAGTCTGATAACAACAAATTCTTCAGCCTGACCGGTAAGAGGGGCGAAAACAGCAGCTGGCAGAGTGGGGTTGCACAGGAAAACTCGGTCACACAGACTCAGGCGCGCGGAATCCAGGCGCAGGGTTGGACCTGGTGGGCAACTCAGCAAGCAATCGCGGGGAAACAGCAAGGGAGCAGGGCTGCGGGTTGACTGTGGTCGCATATTCGCGCATTCGTGTGTGGATAGACAAGCGAGGGAGTGGGCGATTGGACAAGAGCCAGCAGCCCCAGCGGCAAGTGGCGGCAGTGGGGCAGAGGGGCGAGTGACGCCATTTCCCTGCTCTGACCCCGCCTCCACATATAGCGTCATAATCCAGCGACCTAAGTGGCCCTGCCCCGGTGAACAACCTAAGGCTCTGCTCCTCAGCCAGCTGCGAGAAACAGCAGAGGGGGCTGCCATTTCCCCGCTCTGTCCCCGCCTCCACATACAGTGTCTAAACCCAGCGACCTGGAAGTCCAAGGCTCCACTTCTCATACTTAACAGGCACAAACAGACCAAAAATGGCTCAAGAAGATCTCAAAGCCCTAGCGCCTATAAATCTAAATGATGAAGAAATAGCAAAACTCTCAGATGCACAGTTTAAAACACTGGTGATCAAGATCCTCACAGAACTGGTTGATTATAGCCACAAATTAGACAAACATATGAAGGCGAAACTAATTGAAATGAATGGAATTGCACAGGACACCAATAGCAATGAAAAGGAAACTGGGACTCAAATCAATGGAGTGGACCAGAAGAAAGCAAATAATGGCCAAACAGAAAAGAGTGAAGAAGCAAGAATTCAAAAAAATGAGGAGAGTCTTAGGAACCTCCAGGACATCTTTAAACGCTCCAACATCCGAATTATAGGGGTACCGGAAGGGGGAAAGGCACAGCCACCAGTGGAAAACTTATCTGAACAAATAATAAAGGAGAATTTCCCCAATCTGGCAAAGGAAATAGACTTCCAGGAAATCCAGGAAGCTCAGAGAGTCCCAAAGAAGTTGGACCCAAGAAGAAACACCAAGGCACATCATAATTACATTAGCCAAGATTAAAATGAAGGAGAGAATCCTAGAAGCAGCAAGAGCTAAGGGGACAGTCACCTACAAAGGAGTTCCCATCAGACTGTCAGCGGATTTGTCAAAAGAGACCTTACAGACAAGAAGGGGCTGGAAAGAGGTATTCCAAGTCATGAAATCCAAAGACCTACAACCAAGATTGCTCTATCCAGCAAAACTTTCATTTAGAATGGAAGGACAGATAAAGTGCTTCTCAGATAACATCAATTTCAAGCAGTTCATCATCACCAAGCCCTTATTATATGAAATGTTAAAGGGACTTATCTAAGAAAAAGAAGTTAAAAAAAAAACACGAACAGTGAAAGGACAACAAACTCACAGTTATTAACAACCACACCTAAAACAAAAGCAAACTAAAAGGACAGCTAGATCAGGAGTGGAAACATAGAAATGAAGATCTCAAGGAGGGTTGGCAACAGGGGAGTGGGAGAAGGAGAAGGGGGGAGAAGGTACAGAAAATAAGTAGCATAGACAGTAGATAGAAAATATATGGGGGGTGCAAGAATAGTATGGGAAATACAGAATCTAAAGAACTTGAGACACATGGTCATAAACTAAAGGGGGGGTAATGTTGGGGACGGGGGGGTAGGGTGGAGGGGAAAGAAGGGGGGGAATAGAACAACTGTAACGGCATAATCAATAAAAAAGTAAATTTAAAAATTTAAAAATAAAACAGAATGACATGTTCTAGGAGGAAGGAAGATGGCGACAGAGTAGGATGGGGCGGATTCCATTTCCATACACATGGGAGAAAATCCTGGCAGATCTAGGGAGGAACAGGACAAACAGCCAACAGTTCCCCAGCATATATGAAAATAAAAGACCAGAAATTGTGACGGACACTGAAGGACCAGACAATAAGGAGACCGCTGCAGGTCAGTGGGGTCTCGGGGACCTAAACAAAGACAATAGCAGTGGTGGCCAGCTCCCAGCACCCAGTGCATCTGCCACAGGAGCCCCGGCACCCAACAGCCTCAGTGGGCAGCCAGTGCCCGGCACCCAGTGCCCTTGGCTGGCTACCAGCGCCAGGGGCCTCTGCCATGGACTCTTCAGGAGCCCTAGCACCTGGCAGATCTATGGCAGACTCTAGGAACCTTGGGCCTGCTGCAAGGTACTTGGGAGAGAGCTGGGTCATCAACTCCCTCCCTTCCTATCTAAGCAAGGTTGGGCAACACTGGGGAGAGACCTGCCTACTTCAGTTTACAAAGAGGATAATCAGGACAAAGGGACGTGTTCAACCTCGGACTCTGTGGTCGCCAGCCTGGGAGAATTGAGAGGCACATTGTTGGGCTCTGACTCCTATGGTCACCAGTCTGGCTGGGGAATTAGGCTGGGCTGAGAGGCAGGCTTTCTGGAGAAATTTTTTTGGAAAGTCAATTGAAGGATTCTCCTGCGATAGCAGCTTGGCCTGCTACCCACCCAGCCTGGCAGTGATCCAGAGGATGGGAAGAAGCCCTTGAGTTCCCTCACAGAACTGGGAAGGACCATGCCAGATCCCGTGGGACCCAGACAGCCAGGCTGGCACATGGGCACTCACAACCCAGCCCACAGCAAGGACCCCCGGAAAAAGAGCTGTGGAAAGAACCTAGATCCCATGAGAGGCACCAGGCTAGCCCTGGGAGAGAGCTGGAAGAAGGACTGAACAAATCTCCCCTCAGCCTGCTGCAGGCAGAAAAATTCTTTGGTCACTTTGAAACTAACAAAAGATGTGTTTTACTGTTTTTGTTTTTTGGGGTTTTTTTTAATCATCTTGTATCTTTTTAATTTTTTTATTCTTTTATCTTTCAATACTTTTTTCTTTTTTGTTTTATTCGTTCTTCCTTTCTTTCCAAACTTAATGCTTTTTACTCCCTTCTCCTGCCTTTTTGTTTGTTTGTTCGTCTTCTTTTCTTTCACCCACAAGGGACACAAAGAACTTGGAACCACAAAAAGACCAGAGATGGACCCAAAGAGGAGACATCCCAACAGTAGAGACAAAGAGACAAATTTCATTTTGCTATAGCAGAAAAGCTACAAGTTGCTGCATATTTGTATAATTATTTTTTTCATTATTCTCACTTCTTTTATATTTCAATAGCATCCTTGTATTCCTCCTCTTTCTGTATAGGCCTCTTAGCCTTGGCTGGTTATATTGCATCATTTGACAGGAATCCTCTGTTCTCTCCTCCACAGTGTATCGCTAATTTTCTACACTTCATGCCAATTGTTTTCATTTAGCACTTTACCCAAAGTTCTATACCCCCTATTCATGTTATCCAGATCACATAGAGTCTGTCATACGATTGTATCTCTAATATGATTGTAAATAATAGCTCTTCTATACAACTGTAAATACTTCACAACACATCTCCCAGAGCTTAGCCCACTTTACAGGTTCCTGAATTCTATTACTGTAGTGATTAACTCTATTTCCTCACACACTACACCTATTTACTATCCTTTACTCTCACCTTACCTCAGAATCTGACTGCCTGCAACCTCACTGCTTTCTAGATCCAACTCACAAGCCCTCTCCCCCGAAAGTCTTATCTTTTGTCCATACATTCTTAAAAGTGGCCAGTTGGGTTGAAGAGTACGGTTAACACTATGTATAGCCTAAAGATCTTCTATTCCTTCTCTACTGGCTGTGGATGTAAATATGATAAAATACTCTCCCACTGTCCTAAACCATGTTGCCTCCCCCTCCAACTGAACACACACACAAAAAAGGATTAGGTGGAAGCAGAGAACACCAGGATACCTGAAGGAGACTGCACCACTAAATTTCACAGGCATTTTACCACAAAAGTTCACACCATAAGGCCAGGGAGTCAGAACACATCCATTTAAGGAGCTGAGGCTAACAAGAAGAATCTCACAAACAATGGGAAGACAAATGACAATCCCCAAATGAAAGAAAAGAAGGAAGCCTCAGAAAGAATGTTAGATAAAATAGAAGAAAGTCAACTATCAGATATTGAATACAAAGCACTGATTATCAGGAAGTTCAAAGGGCTCACAATGAGCTACCAGAAACTAAAGGGGAGCTATAATAAACTCACCACAAACTATATCAACATGAACAAGAAAACAGAAACTATTAGCAAAGGCCAAGAGGAAATGAAGAATACAATTTCTGAACTGAAGAACATAGTAGAAGGAATTAAAAGCAGAATCAATAAAGCAGAAGATTGGATCAGGGAGTTGGGGGACAAAATAGAAAAAAACTCCCAGAAAGAGCAAAAAAAAGGAAATGAGGCTCAGAAAGAATGAAGAGGGATTAAGAGAAATGCAAGACAATATGAAACATAATAATATCCGAATAATAGGGATACTAGAAGGAGAAGAACAAGAGATAGAAAACCTATTTGAAAAAGTAATGAGGAAAAACTTCCCTAATTTAATGACAGAAAAAGTCACACACATCCAGGAATCACAGAGAGTCCCAATCAAGAGGAACCCAAAGAGGCCCACTTCAAGACACATCATCATTAAAATGGCAAAATTCCAAGACAAAGAGAGAATCTTAAATGCAGCAAGAAAGAAAAAGGAAGTAACATACAAGGGAGCCCCAGTAAGGTTAGCTACTGACTTCTCAATGGAAACACTCCAAGCAAGAAGAGAATGGCAAGAAATATTCCAAGTAATGAGAACCAGAGGCCTGCAACCAAGGCTACTTTACCCAGCAAGGCTCTCAATCAAGATAGAAGGCCAAATAAAGAGCTTCCGAGACAAAAGAAGTCTAAAAGAATATGCCTCCACCAATCCAGCTGTGCAAGAGGTGCTAAAAGGACTGCTTTAAGGAAAGGAAGGAAAAGAGAGAGACAGAGAGGAACACAGGTACAAAAATGGCGATGAATAAATACCTATCAATAACCTTAAACGTAAATGAATTAAATGCTCCAATCAAAAGACACAGAACAGCTGAATGGATAAGAAAGCATGACTCTCAAATATGCTGCCTACAAGAGACCCACCTCAGGACAAAAGACCATCACAGACAAAAAGTGAAAGGCTGGAAACAAATTTTCCAAGCAAATGGACAAGAATAAAAAGCTGGGGTAGCAATTCTCATATGGGACAAAATAGACTTCAAAAACAGGGCCATAAAGAGAGACCCAGAAGGTCACTTCATTATACTCAAGGGAAGAATCCACCAAGAAGACATTAACATTGTAAACATATATGCACCCAACATAGGAGCACCCAAATATATCAAGAAAATCTTAGAGGACTTCAAGAGAGATATTCACAGCAACACAATTATAATAGGGGATTTTAACACCACACTGTCAAAAATGGACAGATCTGCCAAACAAAATATCAACAAAGATATAGTGGCATTGAATAAAGCACTAGGTGAAATGGACTTAACTGATATATGTAGAGCCCTTCATCCCAAAGAAGCTAAATACACATTCTTTTCAAAAGCACATGGAACATTTTCAAAGACAGACCACATGATAGGAAACAAAACAAGCCTCAACAAAGTCAAGAGAACTGAAAAAAATACCAAGCATTTTTTCTGACCACAAGGGACTGAAACTGGAAACCAACCCCAAAGGAAAAAACCCAAAACACTCAAAATCATGGAGATTGAATGGCATGCTATTATACAACAAATGGGTCCAGAATGAAATTAGGAAAGAATTCAAAAAGTTCCTGAAAACAGCCCTCAAGATGGAGTCATAGGTAGAAATACTTTGCGTCCCTCCCCCAACCAAATTTAAAAACAACAATATTTTAACAACAATAAAGGCATCCAAGTCACAGAAAATTGAACAATACGGAGTCCGAACACAACAAACTGCTCAGATAAACCAGTGAGAGGGGCGGAGTCAGCAGCGGAGCAGGTCGGGCAAAAAAAATCCCCCGAACCAGCTATGTGTAGGCAGCGAGGGCTAGGATCCCAGGCGTGGCTATGGGCGGACCCAGGGAAGGTACAGGGGTGTCTGGCTGAGTGCAGTCTTGCATTTTTGCGCAGATAAAACAGCGAAGGGGAGCATTGAGACAAACTGAGCAGGCCCCAGCGCAGGGTGGTAGGCTGACCACGGCCGTACAGGCAGGGGGTGAGAGGTGAAGCGGACCTCGCAGGAGGGAGTGCAGAGGACCGCTATTGCTCCCTCTCTGACCCCTTTCCCACATACAGCATCACAAACCAGAGACCTGGGAGGCCCCACCCTGGTAAAAAACTAAGGCTCCTCTCCTCATGTGTAAAAGGTGCGAATAGATCAAAACATGGAAGAAGAACAACTCAGAGCCCCAGAGCCCATAAATGTAAGCAATCAAGAAGTTGCCAACCTATCAGAGGCACAATTCAAAACACTGGTGATCAGGATGCTCACAGATCTCATTGATTTTAGTCACATATTAGAGGAACATATGAAGGCTAAACTAATTGAAATGAAGGGAAATGCACAGGAAAGCAATAGTGATGGAAAGGAAACCGGGAATCAAATCAAGGGAGCGGGCCAGAAGGAAGGAAAAAATGACCGAGTAGAAAAATATGAAGAAACAAGAATTCAAAAAAATAAGGAGAGTAAGGAAGCTCCAGGACATCTTTAAACTCTCCAACACCTGATATAGGAATACGAGGAGGGGAAGAGGAACAGCCACAAGTGGAAACCTTATTTGAACAAATAATAAAGGAGAACTTCCCCATTCTGGCAAAGGAAATAGACTTCCAGGAAATCCAGGAAGCTCAGAGAGTCCCAAAGAAGTTGGACCCAAGAAGGAACACACCAGGCACATCAGAATTATATTAGCCAAGATTAAAATGAAGGAGAAAACTCTAGAAGCAGCAAGAGATAAGGGGACAGTCACTTACAAAGGACTTCCCATCAGACTGTCAGTGGATTTCTCAAAAGAGACATTACAGGCAAGAAGGGGCTGGAAAGAAGTATTCCAAGTCATGAAATCCAAAGTCCTACAACGAAGATTGCTCTATCCAGCAAAGCTTTCATTTAGAATGGAAGGACAGATAAAGTGCTTCAAAGATAAGATCAAGTTCAAGGAGTTCATCCTCACCAAGCCCTTATTATATGAGATGTTAAAGGGACTTACCTAAGAAAAAGAAGATGAAAAAGATGGACAGTGAAAGGACAGCGAACTCACAGTTAGTAAGAATCACACTTAAAAAAAAAGCAAACTAAGAGGACAGCTAGATCAGGAGTGAACCAGAGAAATGAAGATCATATGGAGGGTTAGCAACAGGGGAGTGGGAGAAGGAGAAGAGGGAAGAAGGTACAGAAAATAAGTAGCATAGACTGTAGATAGAAAATAGGGGGGAGGGTAAGAATAGTAGGGGAAATATAGAGTCTAAAAACTTGAGACATGTGTTCATGAACTAAAGGGGGGGAAGGGTGGAGGAGGGGTGTGCAGAGTGGAGGGAAATGAGGGGAGAATTAGAACAAATATAATGGCATAATCAATAAAATTAAAAATATTAAAACAAAACAAAAAACGTTTCTGAAAACAAATGAACATGAACTCAAAACTACCCAAAACTCATGGGACATAGCAAAGGCAGTCCTCAGAGGGAAGTTCATAGCAATGCAGGCATATGTAAAAAAGATAGAAACATATTAAACAAACAACCTAACCCTACACCTACAAGAACTCGAGGAACAACAACAAAGACAGCGGAGAGCAAGTAGAAGGAAGGAAATAACCAAGGTCAGAGCAGAATTCAATGACATAGAGACTAAGAGCACAATTCTAAGGATCAATGAATCCAGGAGCTGGTTTTTTGAAAAGATAAACAAAATCGATAAGCCACTAAGTAGGCTCATCAAGAAAAAAAGAGACAGGACCCAAATAAACACAATCAGAAATGAAACAGGACAGATTACAATTGACACGACAGAAATACAAAGGATTGTAAGAAATTACTATGAAGAAGTGTATGCCAAGAAATTTGAAAACCTAGGTGAAATGGACAAATTTCTAGAAAAATATAGTCTTCCAAAACTCAATGAAGAAGCAGCAGAAAGCTTGAACAGAACAATAATAGCAGATGAAATTGAAGCAGTAATCAAATAACTCCAGACACACAAAAGCCCTGGACCAGATGGTTTCACAGGAGAATTCTACAAAGCAGTTAAGGAAGAGCTAACTCCTATTCTTCACAGACTATTCCAAAAAATCCAAAATGATGGAAGACTCCCAATCTGTTTTTATGAAACCAGCATCATCCTAATTCCAAAACCAGATGAACACACAACAAAGAAAGAAAACTTCAGGCCAATATCACTGATGAACATAGATGCTAAAATCCTCAACAAAATATTGGCAAACTGTATCCAACAATACATTAAAAATATCATACACCATGACCAAGTGGGATTCATCCCAGGGATGCAAGGATGGTTCAACATTCGCAAATCAGTAAATGTAATACACAACATAAAGAAAAAAGACAAAAAACACATGATCGTATCAATAGATACAGAAAAAGCTTTCAATAAAGTACAAGACCCATTCATGATAATAACACTCAGCAAAGTGGGAATAGAGGGAACATTCCTCAATATAATAAAGGCTATATATGAGAGACCTACAGCCACCATCATACTCAATGGGCAAAAACTAAAATCCTTTCCACTAAGATCAGGAACTAGACAAGGTTGTCCACTTTCTATTCACTTCTATTCAATATAGTATTGGAAGTTTTAGCCACAGTGATCATATAAGAAAAGGAAATAAAATGCATCTAAATCCAAAAGGAGGAAACAAAACTGTTATTCTTTGCAGATGACATGATAATGTACATGGAAAATCCTATATCTACCCAAAAACTCCTCAACTTATTACATGATTTTGGCATAACAGCAGGATACAAAGTCAATGTACAGAAATCAAAGGCATTTTTGTATACTAACAATGAAGCAGCAGAAGCAGAAATCAAGAAAAAAATCCCATTGGATAAAGCAACAAGAAGAATAAAATATCTGGGAATAAACCTAACCAAGGAGATAAAAGACCTGTATATATAAAACTATACAACACTGAACAAAGAAATCAAGGAAGACATAACCAAATGGAAACATGTACAGTGTTCATGCATTGCAAGAATTAACATCATCCAAATGTCCATACTACCCAAAGCAATTTACAGATTCAATGCAATACCTATTAAAGTACCAATGGCATATTTCACAGACATAGAACAAACACTTCAAAAATTTATATGGAACCATAATTGATCCCGAATAGCATCTTCAAATTTGAGAAAGAACAAAGTAGGAGGGATCACAATACCTGATATCAAACTGTATTACAAGGCCACAGTAATCAAAACAGCCTGGTACTGGCATAAAAGCAGGCACATAGACCAATGGAACAGAACAGACAGCCCAGAAATAAACCCAACTCTCTACAGTCAATTAATATTCGACAAAGGGCACAGCAACATAAAACAAAGTAAAAATAGCCTCTTCAACAAATGGTGCTGGGAAAACTGGGGAGCTTTGTGCAAAAAAAAAAAAAAAGAATCTGGAGCACCAACTTAAACCATACACCAAAATAAATTCAAGTTGGATAAAAGACCTAAATATAAGCTGTGACAGTATTAAAATTCTAGAGTTGAATATTGGCAGGAAAATCTCAGATATTTCACGCAACAACATTTTTACTCATATGTCCCCTAGAGCAAGGGACATAAAGGAAAGAATAACAAATGGGATGTCATCAAAATAAAAAGCTTCTGCATGGCTAAAGAAAACAGTATTAAGATAAAAAGAGAACCAACTGTATGGGAAAACATATTTGCCAATGATACCTTAGACAAAGGTTTAATCTCCAAAATATACAAAGAACTCATACGACTTCACTCTAAGAAGACAAGCACTCCAATTAAAAAATGGGCAAAGGACTTGAACAGACACTTCTCCAAGGATGACATACAGAGGATTCAGAGACACATGAGAAGATGCTCAATATCACTATCTATTAGAGAGATGAAAATTAAAACCACAATGAGATACCACTTTACACAGGTCAGAATGGCCATCATAAACAAAGCAACAAACAGCAAGTGTTGGAGATGTTGTGGGGAAAAGGGAACTCTAGTTCACTGTTGGTGAGATTGCAGACTGGTACAACCACTATGGAAAACAGTATGGAATATTCTCAGAAAACTATAAATGAAACTGCCTTTTGACCCAGCAATTCCACTGCTAGGATTATATCCTAAGAATCCTGTAACAGCAGTCCAAAAGAACCTATGCACACCAATGTTCAAAGCAGCACAATTTACAATAGCCAAGAGTTGGAAGCAACCTAGGTGCCCGTCAGTAAATGAATGGATCAAAAATTGTGGTACATGTACACAGTGGAATTCTATGCAGCAGAAAGAAAGAAGGAGCTACTTACCCTTTGCAACAGCATGGATGGAAATGGAAAACATTATGCTGAATGAAATAAGCCAGGCAGTGAAAGACAAATACCATATGATCTCACCTTTAACCTGAACCTAAACAACAAAACAAATGAGCAAGCAAAATATAACCAAAGACACTGAAATACAGAACAGGGGGACAGGGACCAAATTGGAGAGGGGAGAGAATTTCACATGAAAAGGGGAAGGATTCACAGGAACAAGTATAAAGGACACATAAACAAACACTAAGGCAGGGTGGGGAAATGGGAGGGAGATGGGGAGCACTGGGGGTGGTGGCTGGGATGAGAGTAAAAGACAAAAAACTGTATTTGAACAACAATTAAATTTTTAAAATGTTTTTAAAAAAGAGGTAAAAAAAAGAATCCAAAGCAATGAGAATAGTATAAACAGCCACTGGGACAACTATGAAATCTAACATTCACCTGAGTGGTGACAAAAGCAGAAGAGAAAGTGCAAGCTATTGGAAATCTATCTGAAAAGAAGGTGAAGGAAAATTTCCCTAACTTGGTGAAGGAAATAGACAATCAAGTCCAAAAGCACAGAGAGTCCTAATTGTGATGGATGCAAAGAGGCCCACTCCAAGACACAACATTTTTAAAAGACAGAGGTTAAAGATAGAGACTCTTAAAAGCAGGAGAAAAAAGTTACTGGAAGTTTGCCAGATGGGAGGGTGAGGGGGAGAATTGGTGAAGAGGTGAGGGGAGTAAGAAGTACAAATAGGTAGTTACAGAATAGTCAAGAGGTTGTAAAGTGCAGTATAAGAAAGGGAGCAGCCAGAGAACTTACATGCATGACCATGGATATGAACAATGGTGGAAGGATTGCCTGAGGAACTAGGGGGTGCTTGGTGGAGGAGGGCAAAGGGGGAAAATCAGGACAACTGTAATAGCATAATCAATAAAATATAATTAAAAAAAGAATTACACCAGACAATCGCGGTTCGATTCCCAGTCAGGGCACATACTGGGGTTGCAGGCCAGTTCCCTGCAGGCCAGTTCCCAGCAGGGGATGCATGAAAGGCAACCATACATTGATGTTTCTCTCCCTCTCTCCTTCCCTTCCCCTCTAAAGATAAATAAATAAATAAATCTTAAAAAAAAAAAAAGAATTACATGTTCCACAAGGTAATAATTGATTGAGGCAAGGATTGTTAATGAATGCTAATTCCATTGGATGAAAGAAACAGGATATTCACATGGTGGGAAAGAATCACCCCTCAGATTACTTACAAATTTTATTTTATTTTTTTAACTTTTTTTATTGATTATGCAATTACATTTGTTCTATTTCCCCTCCTCTGTTCCCCTCCACCCTGCACACCCCTACCCCACCATTCTCCCCCCTTTAGTTCATGAACACGTGTCTCAAGTTCTTTAGATTCTATATTTCCCCTACTATTCTTACCCTCCCCCTATCTATTTTCTATCTACTGTCTATGCTACTTATTTTCTGTACCTTCTCCCCCCTTCTCCTTCTCCCACTCCCCTGTCGCTAACCATCCGTGTGATCTTCATTTCTGTGTTTCTGCTCCTGATCTAGCTGTCCTCTTAGTTTGTTTTTGTTTTAGGTGTGGTTGTTAATAACTGTGAGTTTGCTGTCCTTTCACTGTTCATCTTTTTTATTTTCTTTTTCTTAGATAAGTCTCTTTAACATTTCATATAATAAGGGCTTGGTGAGGATGAACTCCTTGAATTTGATCTTATCTGAGAAGCACTTTATCTGTCCTTCCATTCTAAATGAAAACTTTGCTGGATAGAGCAATCTTGGATGTAGGTCTTTGGTTTTCATGACTTGGAATACTTCTTTCCAGCCCCTTCTTGCCTGTAATGTCTCTTTTGAGAAATCCACTGACAGTCTGATGGGAACTCCTTTGTAGGTGACTGTCCTCTTATCTCTTGCTGCTTCTAGAATTCTCTTTCATTTTAATCTTGGCTAATGTAATTATGATGTGCCTTGGTGTGTTCCTTCTTGGGTCCAACTTCTTTGGGACTCTCTGAGCTTCCTGGATTTCCTGGAAGTCTATTGCCTTTGCCAGATTGGGGAAATTCTCCTTTATTATTTGTTCAAATAAGTGTTCCACTGGTGGCTGTTCCTCTTCCCCTTCTGGTACCCCTGTAATTTGGATGCTGGAGCGTTTAAAGATGTCCTGGAGGTTCCTAAGCCTCTCCTCATTTTTTTGAATTCTTGTTTCTTCATCCTTTTCTGTTTGGTCATTTTTTCCTCTTTCTGGTCCACTCTCTTGATTTGAGTCCCAGTTTCCTTTCCATCACTATTGGTTTCTTGTGCATTTCCCTTCATTTCAATTAGTTTAGCCTTCATATATTCCTCTGATTTGTGACTAAAATCAACCAGTTCTGTGAGCATCCTGATCACCAGTGTTTTAAACTGTGCATCCGAAAGTTTGGCAATTTCTTGATTGCTTAGATTTATGGGCTCTGGGGTTCTGAGTTGTTCTTGAGCCATGTTTTGATCTGTTTGTGCCTGTTACATAGGAGGAGAGGCCACCCATGTCGCTGGTTTGTGATGCTGCATGTGGGGGCGGGGTCAGAGAGGGAGCAATGGCGGTCTTCTCTGCTTGCCCAATCTGCCTCACCGCTCACCCCTGCCTGCTTATCCAAGCGCAAATATGCGAGTCTGCTGCCCTGCGCCAGTGGCTGGGGCCTACGAGATCTGTCTCAACGCTTGCCTCTTCACTGGTTTATCTACTTGCAAATGCGTGACCGACTGCAGAGAGCCAGCAGCGCCTCTTCCCTGGGTTCTGCCTGTAGCTAGCCCGCACCTGGGATCCGAGCCCCTGGCTGCCTGTGCACTACCCGGATCTTTTTTGCCGGACTGGCTCTGCTGCTGGTTTCACCCCTCTCACCAGTTTAGCTGAGTGGTGCATTGTTTCTGGACTCCATATTCAATTTTCTGTGTGGTTTGGTTGTGTTTATTATCATTAACAACTTTGTTGTTTTTAGATTTGGTTGTGGGAGGAGGAAAAGTGTTCCCACATATGCCTCTATCTTGGCGGAAGTCCCCTACTTACAAATTTTAAAGGCTGGTATCTGGCAGTCCCTACCTTAGTTAAGTGATCAAACTTAGCATCATTGTTAATTGAACAAAGAAACATTTGTGCCACTTAATGTGATGTAACATGACATCACTTCTGAAGTATTCTAGAAAAAATATTTAACCCAAATCTATTCAAACCTCTAGACCTAACTTCAAGTTTAATGAAAATAAGGTGGTAATGGTACAAGCATGAGAAAACAATTGGACAATTCCGGAATGCTGGAAATTATACTACAAAATTGTTCTGGACTCATCAAAAGGACAATGTTGGGGAGGGGGGAAGAGCAGAGGCATCATTCTACATTAAAAGGAATACAATAATGAAATAAAATGTGTGACCTTGATTGGATCCTGTTTGGGAAGGAAAATAAATAGTTATAAAAGATAATTGGAACTTAAGTGAAAAAATTTTAAATAATGAGGGAATTATTGTTAATTAATTGGCTCATATTTGAAAGTGATATCATATGTAGGAGAATATCTTTATTCTAAGGTGATCCAATTTTGAATATTCAAAGTTGAATGTCATGATATCTACAACTTACTTTCAAATGAGTTAAAAATGTATTACTTTCAGCCCTGGCTGGCGTGGCTCAGTGGATTGAGCGCAGGACTGCGAGCCACATGATCGCGGTTTGATTCCTGGTCGGGGCGCATGCCTGGGTTGCAGGCCAGTTCCCTGCAGGAGACTCACAAAGGGCAACCATGCATTGATGTTTCTCTCCTTCTCTCCCTCCCTTCCTCTCTAAAGATAAATAAATAAAATCGTTTTTTAAAAAAAAATGTATTACTTTCAGAGAGAGAACAAATATGACAAAAGGCTAACAACTGATTAACCTAAGTGGAGACAACACGGGTGCTAATTGTGCTATATTCTTTCAATTTCCTGGATGCTTGAAAATTTTCAAATAAAAAAATTGGGCCCTGGCAATGGCTGGTGTGGCTCATTGGACTGAGTGCTGGCCTGTGAACCAAAGGGTCACAGGTTGGATTCCCTCTCAGGGCACATGTCTGGGTTGCGGGCCAGGTCCCAGTAGGGGGCATGCAAGAGGCAACCACACATTGATGTTTCCCTCTCTTGCTCCCTCCCTGCCCCTCTGTCTAAAAATAAATAAATAAAATCTTAAAAAACATTGGCAGAAAAGTTTAAAAGTGAAAAAATATAAATTAGGAGAAAATAATAGTTAACATTGTTATGATTATGCAATGGAGAAAAGTTTTAAAGTATTATTATTTAGAAGCAAAAACCATTCAGTTATAGTCTAATAGATTTAATAATAAAATGTTAAACTTCTGAATTGCAAGCAAGACCATAAACAAATGGCACATGATAAAGTGGAGGAAATATATGCAACATATTTAAGGAAATATTGAGTACTGTATTCTTATTCTATATTTCAGTCCTTAGAACTGAAAAAAATAAAAGATTTACACTGATAGAAAACTGTCTACAGGCATAAATAGATAATTCAGAAAAGAGGGACAAAGATAACAAGATATGGAATACCTAGTATTAACAACTGGTTGATGTTTCTCAGCCTTCATCAAAGTTATCTGAGACACTTGTTAAAGATAGAGCTTCCTGTACTTTACCCACTACCTACTGAACCTAAATTTCTGGTGTTGAGGCCCAGGTCTCTGTAATAAAATCTCCAGAGATGATTTATATGTATGTAACAGTGGAAAATTGTGATGGTGGGAAATTGTAACTCACTCCACCAATCTATTGACATTGTTTCTGTAAGTGCTGACTCTGACTAGTATGTAGCTTATAGATGAACAGCATGCGTGTATAAAATCCTAGGAACTAGATTTGAAAGATAAAGACTCCGAACTTCAGGCATCTAGCTCTGGGAAATTTGCTTACCTTCAATGGCGGAGCCAGGATGAAGTAAAGTCAGAAGGAGGTGAAGCCAGAATGACTAAATCAGGATGGTGCACACCAGACTTATCATTTGCTTTATTGGAATGGACTGTGCTCTTCTGCACATGGAGAATTTTTCAACTTTTTTCCTTGATTTGTTTGTTCTGTTCCCCTTTCCCTCCTTATAAAAAACTGCTGCTTCCACTGAGAGGGGATGAGCTTTGAGACATGAGTCCCCCATCTTCCAGATGGCTGGCATCTGCAAATAAACCACTCTCCTTTACATCGGCACCTGCCTCTCAAGTATTGGCTTTGGTACAGGCAGGCAGCTGGACCTGTTTGGCTATGTGTACACTGTTTGAGAATTAATGGTATGGCTCAAAATTTTCCTTTTTTCCATTTGCTTACATACTTTTGTCTCAAAAGAAATGAAAGAAAACAGAGCCCAGTCTTAATGTAACCTCTTCACACTTAGGCTGAGTGCAAATTCCTTAACCTCTTGGAATCTGTTTTCTCATTAGTAATATGTGGGTAATAACTACCCTGAAGGACTATTGGAAGGACTAGAGACACTGTAAAGTGTCTGATGCCCTAGTCAGTGTGGCTCAGTTTGTTGGAGCATCATCCTGTAACCCAAGAGTTGCAGGTTTGATTCCCAGTCAGGGCACATACCTAGGTTGTGGGTTTAATCCTGACCAGGCACATATGGGAAGCAATCAGTTGGTCTTTGCTTCCTTCATATCTCTAAAAGAATAAGAAAAAAAACTTTAAAAAAGTGCCTGATACTGTAGCTTCCTAATAAATGATGGTTATTATTATTTTTTATTTTAACCCATATTCTACTTTTAAACAGTTACAATTTCTTTTTTTCATATGTGTGTGTGGTAGGGGGGACACTTTCCTCTATACTCAAGATTCTTTTGGCTGGTTTAGTAACCAAATAGACATGAGACAGATTAGCAAGAGAAAAATAACCAATTTTAATACATACATATGTATGGAAACCCCACATACATGAGAGAGTCAGTGGCCTCATATACGTAAGAGATTTAGACACAGAAAGGGAACATGGGTATATTAAACATTCTGAGCTAGGGATAAGAGGTAAGGTGCTTTCGGGGCTTCAAAAGGTCATTGCAGTATGAAAAAAAAAAGAGCAGGTGTTTAGTAATTAGAATTTTGCACTGACCATATAGGAGAATCAAAAGAGATCATGTCTGATAATCTGTTATTATGGGAAAGGCCCCTAATTCAGGTTCTAGGTAGTTAAGGGAGGGGCAGAAATTTCTCTTGAGCCTGAAGCTAAAATCTTTAGGTCAAAATAATCTGTGTACAACAGAAGCCCATCTCAGGGTGGCTCATTCTGAGACCCCACACAGGTGACATGACCCTTTTCTGTATGTTTGTGTCTGTTTGTTATAACACTTTATGCATCCTTGACAAAAATTGGGAACAACCGTGTTATGGGTTGCAATGTGTGATGCCAAAATATGAAGTCTTAGCCTCCAGAATCTCAGAATGTGACCTTATTTGGAAATAAGGTTGTTACAGATGTAATTAGTTGAGTTGAGGTCATACCAAAGTAGATTAGGTCATGCTGAACCCTTAATATGACTGGTATCCTTATAAGAAGAGGGAAATTTGAACACAGACATACACAGAGTGAAGACAGATGTGAAGACACACTACAGAAGATGACCATGTGATCACAGAGATGCACCTGGAAGTCAAAGAACACCAAAGATTAGTAGCAATCACCAGAAACCAGGAAAAGGTAGGGAAAGATTTTCCACCTGGGTTTCTGATAGAAAGGCTGCTTTGTGGGGCCTCTGCCACACCAGCCCATGTGTTCTGCAAGACTGTTCTACCTATAAAAGGAGGGAATCTGTCTAGAGCACTGGTTTTCATAGTGTACCCCCTACTCCCAATTGCCTCCTTGGGCCCTCCTTTTGTGGAATTGGAGGTGGGGGTGGGCTTAGAGACAAAGGGTATTCAGACTTCACTGGGCTATGGTCCCACAGGTCTGTGTTAACTGAACTAGTTGTGCTCTTGTCTCATGATTTTTTTTTTTTTTTGGTCTGAAATCATCTGGATTAGAACAGCTGTTCCAAAGCAAGAGCCAGGGACCTGGGGAGTTTGAACAGTTCTGGATTCCAAAACCTACTTCTGGGGACTAGTCATTTGTCCTTTTGGCAAATTCCTCTTTGGGTCCTAGTGGATCCTAGGACGCTGGCTTTTAATGGTCAGTGATTCTAAACAAAGCCATTGGGAGGGGGGAAGTGGCTGGAATTGTGATTCTTGCTTCTTGCTTGTTCATAGTTTAAACAAAGTGACACAATGGGAACTCTGAAAAGGCCCTAAATCCAAGCTTCCTCTGAGGTAGAATCCTAAGGAAACATAAACCATTTGGTTTTACAGACAGGGTGAATTTTTGAAAGAGCGCTTTGTAGACAACAAAAGAGCTATGCATTGATGTGGAAAATGTCATTGTGGGTATGAATGTACTGACCCCCATCCAGCAGGGCCAATGAGTATCATTAATAACAAGAGCTGCCCTTTACTCCAAGCATGGAACAATTCATTTGCTAGGTCTCATACTAAGGAATATAAACCTTACAACCAACCTGTGAGAGATGGGCTATCACTGCTTTGACAAGTGAGGAAACAGAGGCCCTCAGAGCCCCCAGGTTTCAATGGGAGGAGGTATTAGAGATGACAGAACTATGTCCTAGCCAGCACCTCCAGCCTTCCAAGCCAAAGCCCATAGGAGAACCCCGAGGCCTGGTGTCAGGCCTGTTCTTTCAGCACTTACCTGGAAAAGGGGATTAATGCCCTTTTTCACAAAGTCTGGTCAGAGTTGTCAATGGTATCTTGAGGCTGTGGCATCTAGTACAGCATTCGAAAATATTTTAAAATTTTATATAGTGAAATGGTTTCTTTGAAAACTATTTTATATGTAAATACAATCTACAAAACCAGAGATAAGCCACTGTGGCTGAAGGTAAGGGTAGGGGTGGCCTGATTTTCCCCTAAGGCCCCCCGGGCTCCCAGATCACCCCATGAAGCTCATTTATCCAATAAGTTGACTTTTATATCATGCAGGGGGTGCCATGATGTCTAAGGCTCTGGCTTTGGCATGGAAAGAACCAGAAGGGATTGGGGAGGGGGTCACTGCTGCGTAAGACAGCATTGGGCAGGACCCAGATGCAGGCCCATCTGAGCTGAGCACTGCTTTCCCCACCCTCCTCTCTGGCTAGGCCCCAGCAGCCATAACCAGATGCACACAGGATAAGAAATACTGTCACCATCTTGCATTGAGTGAACTTTATTCTTTAAAAAATTTTTTTTATTTTATTGATTATGCCATTACAGTTGTTCTATTCCCCCCCTTCATTCCCCTCCACCCTTCACCTCCCGCCCCCACCATTCCCCCCCTTTAGTTTATAACCATGTGTCTCAAGTTCTTTAGATTCTATATTTCCCATACTATTCTTGCCCTCCCCCCTATCTATTTCCTACCTACCGTCTATGCTACTTACTTTCTGTACCTTCTCTCCCCTTCTCCTCCTCTCACCCCCCTGTTGCTGACCTTCCATGAGATCTTCATTTCTGTTTCCCCTCCTGATCTAGCTGTCCTTTTAGTTTGCTTTTGTTTTAGGTGTGGTTCTTAATAACTGTGAGTTTGCTGTCCTTTCACTGTTCATCTTTTTTATCTTCTTTTTCTTAGGTAAGTCCCTTTAACATTTCATATAATAAGGGCTTGGTGAGGATGAACTCCTTGAATTTAATCTTATCTGAGAAGCACTTTATCTCTCCTTCCATTCTAAATGAAAGTTTTGCTGGATAGAGTAATCTTGGTTGTAGGTCTTTGGTTTTCATGACTTGGAATACTTCTCTCCAGCCCTTTCTTGCCTGTAAGGTGTCTTTTGAGAAATCTGCTGACAGTCTGATGGGAACTCCTTCATAGGTAACTGTCCCCTTATCTCTTGCTGCTTCTAGGATTCTCTCCTTCATTTTAATCTTGGATAATGTAATTCTGATGTGTCTTGGTGTGTTCTTCCTTTGGTCCATCTTCTCTGGGACTCTCTGAGATTCCTGGATTTCCTGGAAGTCTATTGCCTTTGCCAGATTGGAGAAGTTCTCCTTTATTATTTGTTCAGATAAGTTTTCCACTGTTGACTGTTTCTTTCTCCCTTCTGGTACCCCTATAATTCGGATGCTGGAGCATTTAAAGATGTCCCAGAGGTTCCTAAGTCTATCCTCATTTTTTTGAATTCTTGTTTCTTCATATTTTCCTGTTTGGCCATTATTTTCTTCCTTCTGGTTCACTCCCTTGATTTGAGTCCCAGTTTCTTTTTCATCACTATTGGTTTCTTGTGCAATTTCCTTCATTTCAATTAGTTTAGCCTTCATATGTTCCTCTAATTTGTGACTGAAAGCAACCAGTTCTTTGAGCATCCTGATCACCAGTGTTTTGAACTGTGCCTCTGAAAGTTTTGCTATTTCTTTGTCGCTTAGAGTTATGGGCTCTGGGTCTTTGAGATCTTCTTGAGCCCTTTTTGGTCTGTTCGTGCCAATTAAGTATGAGGAACTGAACCATAGATGTTCACAAGGGCAGGGTCGCTCAGGTCACCGCTGGTTTGTGATGCTGTATGTGGGGGCGGGGTCAAAGCGGGGAAATGGTGGTCCTCTCTGCTGCCTCACGCTGCTGGGACCTGCTTGGTCCCGTCTCACCACCCACTCCCTCTCTGGTCTATCTGCTCAGGAATGAGCAGTCCACGGTGAACCCACCACCCTGTGCCCTCGCTGGGTCTACCCGCTGCAACCCCACACCTGGGATCCACGCACCAGAGTCCGTCTGACCAAGTTTTCCTGTGCAACCCTGCTCCGCCTGCTGCTGGCTTTGCCCCTCTTACCGGTCAGGCTGAAGAATTTGTTATCAGACTTCCGAAAAGTTCAATTTTCTGCATTCTGGGTGTGTTTTCTGTTGCTAATATTTTGTTATCTCTAAAGTTGGTTGTGTGAGAAAGCATAGCATCTCCACCTATGCCTCCATCTTGGTGGAAGTTGACTTTATTCTTTAAAGACAAAGCTCACTAAGCTAAAAATGCCAACAGCCTTCCCTTTTTGCTTGCCCTTCTAAAAGGCATTGTGTTTTCTTTTTTTTTTTACAACTGCATCAATGCTTTATTTATTTTATTTTTTTAATTGTATTTAGTTATTTTTCAAGTACAGTTTTCTGTTTATTTCTCCCATCCCAGCCCACCCCTCCTCCATGCATCCCACCTCCCTCCCATTTCCACCCCCCTTAGTTCTTGTCCCTGTGTACACCCTTCCTATTTGTTCCTCCAAATCCCTCCCCTTTTTTCCCCCTTAAATTCCCTCCCCTCTCCCCTCTGGTCACTGTCCCCCTGTTCTCTATTTCAGTGTCTTTGTTTTCTTTACTGACCAAAGTTCAGTGATCACGTTCAATGTTGGTGTAGGATCTGATAGCAGATGTCAGGGCTGACCAGAAGACTTACTTTGGCATCATCAAATGGAGCTACTTTTGGTAGATGTCTGGGATCCTACCGACTGGAGAACTGATCATTTATACCGTGTTTTTGGTAAATAACTTGTATTCATAATAAATAAGTTGTTCCCAAAAGCCATTGTTGGGTTGGATGATGGGGCGGCATAACTTGGTCCATTTGTGGGCATTCAGCAGTGACATGTGGAGGTACTTCATGATAAAGGTGATACAGAGAGTGGCTGAGCGGCTCATGCCAGCGACACAGTACAGCAGTGTTTGGCCCTGTTTCATGTCCATGCTGTGGATGAGATCAGCTATGGGATCAAAAAAATCATAGAGGTGTGCTTTGGGAGAGTCTACCTTTAGGTACTGGATGCCCTCAAAAACTGTGTTTACTGTCTCCACTGAAACATTGATGACAGTAGTGATGTGGTAGCTGGACAACATGAATCTGTTATTAGCTGTTGTGGCATTACTTATAAACAGGCTTCTGGTTATCTGGGAGAGGCTATGGACACTTGAGGGTTGTGAGACCAGCTCAACCTGGGAGGAAGTCCACAGTGTTGTCATCAGGCACAAGGGAAGAGGTCTCTTTGGGCTGGTTTCAGGGCATCACTTCCAGGGGTAGGTTCAGAAAGCTGCAGTGTGGCTTATGATGCTCACTGGTCATTACCCCTCCCTGCCCCCAAGTGTCACAATCCCACTGGTTTCCATGGCAATGATAGCTTGCCACAGGGAGGAGTTGACCAAGATCTGTAGAGAAACCCCAGATCTCTTCTCATCTTTCTCTACAGTCGTTTATTTCCCAAGTCCTAATTATTTTTCTATTTTATATTTAAATTACAGCTGGCATTCAACATCCAAGCCCTAATTCTTATGTCTTAACATTTTAAAATGTTTTTTTTACAAGATATGTAGTCTATGTTTCAATTATTGGATCACACTGAATACAGTATCTATGAATGCTCCTCTGTCTTACTGGTGTTGCAGAACAGGGCTTACACTTTTTCTACAAAGTAGCAGTATCGTATTTTAAGTTGGGCAACAGCATTTGGCTCATGTGATATAGTAATCTCTATAAACCTGCAGTAAGATATTGGTTTGGCTGGGCTTGGTGGGCTGGCCTAATACTTCTTTGTTGATTGTAGCCATTTAATTATGCTCCTGCTTACAAACACATCAGGACTGGTTTTAAGGGAATATTGCTAACTGGTATATATAGCCCTTTATCTATGGTGCATTTGGTCTGTGAGACAGTTGTGACTAATTTAGCTGTGTCACAGTCCATTTCTGCAAATGGCCCAAATGTTTTATCACTTGATTCTACTTTATTACCAGAAACAACAGCTCATATTATCTTGCCTACTTTCTTGAAAAAGAATATCCACATGCTTTGTAAACTCTAAGTCATTCTGACCACCACTGACAGTCTATCCCAGTAATATTAAAACTTCTGGAACAAGTCAATGCGACATCGTAATTGGGCCAAAAATAGATATTAAAATGTTGCCTGAGATTTACATTTTCCCTCAGTTAAGATTTTTGTAGAAGGTTCAAAAGAACTGTAACCTAAAACAAATTGTTTCACAAAGCGGCTAATAAACATATTACCTCACACTCACTTTGTATCATTTTGGGTTGCATCTAAAGGTATACTGAGACTATGAGCAAGGATGATATAGATGTCAGCCTGTTTGTAAATGATCAAGGAAATGATAACCTTAAAAGACAGCACACTTTTCTTTTTCTCAGTTGTCATAACCAGATTATTTTGCATTACTTAAATTGTCAGTCCCCACTGGCTATCAAATCTATCTGGAAGAAAGTAAAACACAAATACTAAATAAATAAAAACATTGCCTATTGGAGAAAGCTCAATTGAGCTAAAGTTATTTTAAAAGAGTTTAACCTAACATTTGAAATATGCCATCATGAGAAACTTTGTAATCTATGGACAAATGTGGAACCCCCTAAAATGTTAGTCTAGTTATTTTATAAATATATTCTTCTTAAACTTTAAAAATGTGGTAAGATTAATCAAAATAATTTCATATACCATTCACAAAGAGAAGCATCACTTGTATTAAGCAGATGCATTTAAATTTTTTTTCAGCCAATATTTTGTGATGCCCTTTTTTGTGAGGGATGTTGGATGTTATAAAACTCCACAGTGGGACTCTTCCTGGGTTTGGAAATGGGTCACTTTCAGATTCCCACCTGTCTCTACTTTTCCTTATTATTCAGGGAAAAAGATGGATAAAAGACTTGCCTCCCTAAATACTTTTTTCCTATTACTGGGAAAGACTTTGCATGCTGCCCATTCTCTTTCCAGACTTGGTGGAGTAAAAGGTGCCATAATGACAGTTAACGTCTGCCACAACAAAGAGCAAAAGGTTCAGTGCAGGGAGACCAAGAGCCAGGACATCTACCTGAGACTGTTGGTCAAGCAGTTCAGGTTTCTGGCCAGATGAACCAACCCCACCTTCAATCAAGTGGTGCTGAAGATGTTCATGAGTCACACCTGCTGGCTGCCTCTGTCCTTTTCCTGGATGATCTGGAAGATGAAGCTTCCTGGCAGTGAGGGCAAAACTGCAGTGGTTGTAGAGACTATAACCAATGACACGCATGTTCAGGAGGCACCCAAACTGAAGGTGTGTGCACTTCATGTGAGCAGTCACTCCTGGAGCTGCATCCTCAAAGCCAGGTGCAAGATCCTTACCTCCGGCCAGCTGGCCCTGGGCTTCCCTAAGTGCTGTGGCACTGTCATCCTTTCTGCAAGGTCCCTGCAAGGGCTGAGAGGAATAGAGGCATTTCAGCAAAGCCTCAGGAACCCCTCACATCCACATTGAACCTAACCTACACTCCAAGGGCTGGAAGTTTGAGTGCTCGGGAGGCCAACAGACAAGATGTGGCTACAAAAACTAATTCCAGATCCTACCTTGTTATTAAAAAGATTTTGGATGCTGATAGAAAAAGACCTTGCATGTCAAGAACTAGATAATACTTAATTTTTCAGTTCAGCAGTCAAGGTCCTTTCCAATCTGATATAAGCCTGCCTTTCAAATCTCATTTATTCATTGATTCACCAAATTTTTATTAAGAATTTAGTGTGTTAGACATTCTCACTGTAAGTCTTCAGTTCTGACCAAGCAAGTCAAATGCTCTTGGTAAATACAAAATATACATTCCTGCTTCCTTACCTTTGCTCACACCACTCCTTTCTCTCGAGAAAACTTTCTCACTCCTGTCTGCTTACTGAAGCTTATCCAAGCCTCAAGTCTCAGCCTGATTAATTTAAATAAGCATCCCCTGAGAATCCAGTTTGTGTCAACCACAGTTCAAGCATTGTGTAGATCCAACATAAAACATAGGCTCAGATATCAAAGAGCTTACAGTTTGGTCAGAGAGATAGATAATCATGAAAGAGTCCAGAGGAGAGCATGATTCATTGTTTTATGTGTGTGTTTGAGGAGTGGAGGCAGCAGCAGGATGTTATGAAATGCTACACAGAAAACATGACCCAGCAGAAAGCTTTTTGTTCATTTGCTTGTTTTTGTTATTTATTGTTTATTCTGTCCAAAATATCTTAAGTGAAAGAGAGTTTATTAGTGAGGCAGTGAGACACAGAGGAGGCTACTCCACTGGCAGAGAAGCTGTCCAAATTTTTGTTTTGAAAAATTTCAAACATAGAGAAAATCTGGAAGAGTAGAACAATGAACATTCCTTTACCCATTATCTATAATTCCTCTGTTGTTAACACTTCACCACCACATTCCCTTTTTCTCTGTTTAGACATGCAAACATATATTTGTTTGCTTGTTTCTTTTTGCTGAACCATTGCTTGTTAATTGTAGATACAGCAACATGTTAGCCCTTCAGTACATATCTCCTAAGAGCAAGTACAGTACATTCTCCTACATCACCATAATACAATGACCATACTCAGAAAATTTAACATTGACCCAACATTATTATCTAATATATAATCGATATGCAAAACTCATCAATTTTTCCAATAATGTTATCTGTAGGTGATTTCACCCCACCACCTCCACTCCATTTGACCCAGGATGGAATCAAGGATCACACACTGCATTTATTTTTCATGCTTCTTTACCATATTTTTTATTCTTTATTTTTTTATAATCTCTTAAAAAAGATTTTTATTTATTTATCTTTAGAGGGGAAGGGAAGGAGAGAGGGAGAGAAATATCAATGTACGGTTGCCTCTCGTGTGTCCCCTGCTGGGAACTGGCCTGCAACCCAGGCATGTGCCTTGACTGGGAATCGAACTGCGACCCTTTAGTTCACAAGCCCATGCTCAATCCACTGAGCTACACCAGCCAGGCCTCTTTATCATATTTTAATTTGGAACAGTTACCAAGCCTGTTCTGTTTTGTTTGTTTTGGTTTGGTCTTTCCTGACATTGACATTTTTAAAGAGCTGAGGCCAGTTTTGCAGAACATCTTTCAATTGGCAAAAATACTCCCAGAATGTGTCATTTCCAGTACATTGCATTGGGAACATATGATATCTCTTTGTCCTATTAATAATGATGATGATAATTTTGACCACCTGGTTAAAGTAGCATTAGCTAGGTTTCCATATTATTAAGGAAACTTTTCCTCTGTTTAACTAATAAGAAATGTGTAGGGTCGTGCTTTGAGTCTGTGAGAATATCTTTGCTATTAGGACTTTGAAGGATGAATAGAACTTCCCCAGGCAGATAAGTAGGGAGAATATTCTGGACAGGAAGAGCAGCACATATAAAGGCACAAAGGTATGAGATGATGTCAGGAGAGCAGAGAACAACAACTCAGAATTACTAGAAAAAACAGTGAAGCAGGAGTGTGGCAGGTGGAATGACTAGAGGAGCCAGCAGTGGAGGTCATAGAGAGCCTTGCCACAGATAATTGGGCTTGATCCTGTAGGCCATGGTGACACACTGGAGCACTTTATGCAGGGAAATGCCATAATCAGAATGGATTTTTAGGAAGCTCACTTACAGCTATATGAGTAGATTTGTGGAGGGGTGGTGTGGTTGAGAGAAAGGCAAAATTTGAGGGTGCGAGAGCTATCATGATAGTCTAAGTGAAAAATGATACATCTATTGCAGACTCTTTTCTGACATGGAAGCTGGATTAAATCCAAATATAGTTCACATCCTCAAGTGCACAAATGAGCCAGGCCACATAAGAGAATGGAATACCAATCTTGTTATGGATCAGTTTGGGGTTTTTGAAGGTGAACAGTGAATGCAAGATGCTGCTGATGTAGGTAATGTGTTTACATTGAAGGGAATTGGGGGTGAGAAAAACCTAAAGGAGTATGGGAGGAGGACACCAGAGAGCTAGTAGCTAAACGGAATTGCACGATATGTTGTCTGATAGACAAACAGTGTGGGTGGTCCCCAGCTGAAAGCCCAAAGACAGAGGTGGGAATTGGTTTCCCCAGTACTCAATGCAGCAGCAAGCCAGCTCTCAAAGACTGGGCTCAGTCTGATCTTTCGTTTCTGGATGGTGAGAGGAGACAGATAGATATCAATGTGGAAGTCTTTATTTTTTTTTCTGTTTGGGGAGGAGGAGTGGGCTGTGGCCAGTTTCTCAGGGGAGACAAAGGCCCCGAGCGCCCTCTTCCATAGCCTTTTACTGGGTTGTAATACACAGGAATACAGGGTGGCAAGGATCAAACAGTAGATAACACTTCAAAGATACCTGAGGGCTTCAGAGTCTGAGTCAGTGTCTGTCAGGAAGAGAGTTGCAGAAACTTTGGGAGACATACTCATTTCCTTTCGGACCTTATCATATGAATGAAAGCACTCTTAGAAGAGCATATTTAACAGGTTTATCAGCAAGTCTTTGTGATGCCAGATTTTTCCCCAGGACATGCTCTAGCAAGGCAAGGAGCTGCACCTCTCCCCAACAGGTATTCAGGCTTAAGGGGATTAGAGCCAGGAAGCACTTCTCCCAGAGGACCTGGGGACTTGGGCTATGTCAAGGGGGGGGCGGGCGAGAGTCCACTGCTCTTTGTTGCAGCCCCCTGAGTCCTTCTGAATGTGGAAGTCTTTAAATAACACCCTCAAGTCCAGAATACAGATAATATGAGAAAATTATTGCGACTTATTTGTTAAGGGGGGAAAACATTTTATAAAAAAGTAGGTACCTTTTCATAAAGGTGAAATATATGCATATGTGTGAGTCATACTTATGTATATACCATATATATTAAAACCTATTTATGAATTCTATCTGTGGAAATATCAGATATCTAAAACAGTCTTAGGTATATAGTAAGAGTTTAATAAATATCATATATTATTTAGCATTATATTTGAGTGGTGGGATCAAAGGGGGACTGTTCTTTTTTTGCCTATATTTTTCAAACTTTCTAAAATATTTGTTACTTTTATCATTAGAAAAAAGAATCAAAATATATTTCAATGTCATCAACACATTTTTTTGGTGTATAAAATGAGCAAAGGTGAAAATGTGATAATACTCGGTAGTGAAAGAATTCAGAGAAATGGCTACTTTCTTCCATTGCCATGGTTACAGCTGAGGGATAACAGCATGGCCAAATCATTGTGGTGGTGATGAGACAGAGCAATGAAAACCCTCACAGTGACAGTGGCAGGGTAAGGTGCTATAGCCAATGTGGAGAGCAATTTGGCAATAACCAGTAAAGATGAAGACACACACTCAATGCCCCAGCAATTCCACCCCAGGGAGAAACTCTTGCTTCTGTATTCAAGAAGATAGTGTTTACAAGAATATTTTTTGTAATGCTATAACAGTGAAAAATGGTGACACTATAAATGTCTACTAAGAGACAATGTAAATTTGATGACATAGTCATATAATGAATACCATTTAAACAGTTTTGAAAACAATGGAACTAGAGCTACATGGATACGGCTTAAAAGTATAATGCTGTACAAAAAGAGCAAGTTGCAGGAGAAAATATACAGTATAAAAGTTAAAAACAAATAGAACAGTACCATACAACCTATACATACATATGCATATAGAGTTGGGCAAAAGTATGTTTACAGTTGTGAGTACACGAAACACAAAGTTTATTATTTTTTAAAAACACTTAAAAATATTTTATGTATTTATTTTAGAGGAGAAGGGAGGGAGAAAGAGAGGGACAGAAACATTAATGTGTGGCTGCCTGCCATGTGCCCCCGACTGGGTACTCGGGACTGGGGACCTGGCTCACAATCCAGGCATGCACCCCAACTAGGAATTGAACCCGCGATCCCTTGGCTCTCAGGCCAGCACTCAACCACTGAGCCATACCAGCCAGGGCTAAAACTTTAGAGGGGAAGGAGAGAGGGAGAGAAACATCAGTGTATGGTTGCCTCTAGTGCTTCCCCTGCTGGGAAATAGCCTGCAGGGAACTGGCCTGCAACCCAGGCATGTGCCCTGACTGGGAATCGAACCATGATCCTCTGGTTTGCAGGCCCACACTCAATCCACTGAGCTACACCAGCCAGGGCTAAAAATATTTTTAATATTATTTATTACCCAGTGAAAGTCATGTTTAATATATTAAATATTTTTATATCATTCTAATCTTTTCAGTGCACAATAGAATTTTAATCAGTGTTATATGATATGGGTAGTTTTAGACTACATTTTTCACTTGTTATATTGTCTATTTTTTATTTATTTTATTTTTGTATTGTTGTTCAAATATAGTTGTCTCCATTTTCACCTCACCATGGCCACCTGCCCCACGCATCCCTGCCTCCTACCCCTGAACCTTCCCCATTTGGATTTGTCCATATTTCCTTTACACATGTTCTTTGATGGCCCAACCCTTATTACCTCCTATTCTTCTTCTCCCCCCTCCTCTCTGGTTACTGTCAGTTTGTGCTTTATTTTAATATCTCTGGTTGTATTTTGCTTGCTTATTTGTTTTGTTGATTAGGTTCCACTTATAGGTGAGATCACATAATATTTGTCTTTCACTGCCTGGCTTATTTCACTTAGCATAATGCTCTCCAGTTCCATCCATGCTGTCACAAAGGGTAGAGCTCCTTCTTTCTTTCTGCTGCATAGAATTCTATTGTATAAATGTACCACAGTTTTTGATCCATTCCTTAACTGATCGGCACCTAGGCTGCTTCCACCACTTGGTTATTGTAAATTGTGCTGCTATGAATATTGGGGTACATAGCTTCTTTTGGATTGGTGTTTCAGGGATCTTAGGATATAATCCCAGTAGTGGAATTGCCAGTTCAAAAGGCAGCTCCATTTTTAGTTTTCTGAGAAAATTCCATACCATTTTCCACAGTGGCTGCACCAGTCTGCATTACAGTGCACTAGGGATCCCTTTTCTCCACATCCTCTCCAACACTTGTTGTTTGTTGCTTTGTTTATGACGGTCCTTCTCACTGGTGTGAAGTGATATCTCATTGTGGTTTTAATTTGCATCTCTCTGATAGCTAGTGATGCTGAGCATCTTTTCATATGTCTCTGGACCCACTGTATGTCCTCCTTGGAAAAGTGTCTCTTCAAGTCCTGTGCCCAGTTTTTAATTGGATTGTTTGTCTTCCTGGTGTGGAGTCATGTGAGCTCTTTATATATTTTGGAGATTAAACCCTTGTCCAAGATATCATTGGTGAATATGTTTTCCCATATGGTTGGTTCCTTTTTAATTTTGCTGATATTTTCTTTAACCATGCAGAAGCTTTTTATTTTGATGCAGCCCTACCTGTTTATTCTTTCCTTCATGTCCCTTGTTCTAGGGGACATATCAGTGAAAATATTGCTGCATGGGATATCTGAGATTTTCCTGCCTCTGTTCTCCTCTAGGAATTTTATGGTGTCACAATTTACATTTAAGTCTTTTATCCATCTTCAGTTTATTTTGGTGTGTGGTGTAAGTTGGTGGTTTAATTTCTTTTTTTTTTTTTTTGCATGTACCTGTCCAGATATCTCAACACCACTTGTTGAAGAGGCTATTTTTACTCCATTTTATGCTCCTGCCCCCTTTGTCAAATATTAATTGACCATAGAGACATGGGTTTATTTCTGGGCTGTCTATTCTGTTCCATTGATCCATTTTTCTGCCCTTATGCCGGTACCAGATTGTTTGGATTACAGTGGCCTTGTAATATAGTTTGATTTCAAGGTGATTCCTCCTACATTGTTCTTATTTCTCAAAATTGCTGAGGCTATTTAGTTCCATATAAAATTTTATTTATTTATTTTTTAAGATTTTATTTATTTATTTTTAGAAAGAGGGGAAGGGAAGGAGAAAGAGAGTTAGAGGAACGTCAGTGTGTGGTTGCCTCTCATGTGGCCCCCACTGGGGACTGGCCTGCAATCTAGGCATGTACCCTGACTGGCAATTGAACTAGCAACCCTTTGGTTTGCAGCCTGCACTCAGTCCACTGAGCTACACCAGCTAGGGCCCATATAAATTTTTGAAATACTTGTTCTATATTTGTGAAATATGTCATTGGTATTTTAATAGAGATTGCATTGAATCTATAAATTGCTTTGGGTAGTAGCTATTTATCTGTTGATGGGCATTGGATTATTTCCACCTTTCGGTTATTGTGAATAATGCTGCTATGATCAGTAAAGGATCTGAGTCCTTGCTTTCAATTTTTTGAATATGCATGTTAAAGAACAAAATTCAACTTTGTAAACTTGAAGATCTAATTGGCTTTATTAAGCAAGTCATGAATTCCATCTAGCAATTAGAAGAATGCTCTGAAGGGTTGTGCAAAATGGAAAATTTTAATGGGAAAAAGAGTGGGGCAGGAGAGCTACTAATAAAAGAAAAGAAAGGATTATTGTTGGGCCAAGACTTCTAAGATCCTTTTTGGGGATGGAGAGCGGAGGAAAAGAATGAAAAGGGGGATGGAGAGGGCCCATGTGACAGATTACCCTACTGGTGCTTCACCAGAAAATTCCAGACTTGTTGGGGACCACTTTGTGTGGTTTTGGAGACTGTAGCTGTGCACTAGCAAGGCCTTGCCTATGAGTCTTGACTGGAAAGGCAGGTATGCCGGTAGCAGGCAAAACCCAGTACTAACACTGAGGGTTTCCGAGGGAAATCAGGCCTGATGTATATGTTGTATCCTTTGAGGCATACTTTGTTTTGCTATAGCCCTGTTGGCGTAAATTGTATGTTTAAGTTCAAAGCATAAGGAGTAAACTCCTTATCTTAGGAAAAACACCTTAACAACCATCTGGCACCAGCATGTCCAGCAGACCCTGACCTGAGGCAGATCTCTGTGTTTCTTCATTTGGCATCTATAGATAATATAAGTTTTTTATAACTATAGCCTTTGGACATTGATTGCTGAGCTATGCATGTATGCTGTATATTCCTGCACCTACTGATCCCAATAAAAGCCATTTGAAGAAGGGCTCAGGGCATTTTCCAATAGAGGGAATTGCCACCCCCTTTCCTGCTAGAACAGCAGATTGGGTCTGGGATGACTTATTCTCATCTGAGGCAGCTGGGGAAGCTCCAAGGGATGGGACACCCCACACAGACTGGTTTATTAAGTTTAAGTTTTGGGGAGAGGTTGAAACTGGAGTTAGATGAGATATTACATGTAGGTTTGGTATTATGGAATTTTAGCTCAAATGATGCCACTTTGGGCCTGTGGTTTTTTTCTTTAACAGTACCCAGAAGTGGAATTGGTGGGTCATATGGTAATTCTATGTTTAACAAAACCAGTTGCCATATTGGTTTTGTGTATTTGTTTAAAGATTGTATTTATTTATTTTTTGAGAGAAGGGAAGGGAGGGAGAAAGAGAAGGAGAGAAACATCAGTGTGTGGTTGGCTCTCACATGCCCCACTGGGGACCTGACCTGCAACCAAGGCATGTGCTCTGAGTGGGAATTGCAGACTGCACTCAATACACTAAGCTACACAAGCCAGAACTGGTTTTGTTTATTTTAAATGTTTTACATATATTCTTTTTTAAAAATATATATTTTATTAATTATGCCATTACAGTTGTTCTATTTACTCCCTTCATTCCCCTCCACCCTGCACACCTCTCCCTCACCATTCTCCCCCTTTAGTTTATGACCACATGTCTCAAGATCTTTAGATTCTATATTTCCCCTACTATTCTTGCTCTTCCCCCTATCTATTTTCTACCTAACATCTATGCTATTTATTTTCTGTACCTTCTCCCCTCTTCTCCTTCTCCCACTCCTTGTTGCTAACCCTCCATGTGATCTTCATTTCTATGGTTCTGCTCCTGATCTAGCTGTCCTCTTAATTTGCTTTTGTTTTAGGTGTGGTTCTTAATAACTGTGAGTTTGCTGTCCTTTCACTGTTCATCTTTTTTATCTTCTTTTTCTTAGGTAAGTCCCTTTAACATTTCATATAATAAGGGCTTGGTGAGGATGAACTCCTTGAATTTGATCTTATCTTTGAAGCACTTTATCTGCCCTTCCATTCTAAATAAAAGCTTTGCTGAATAGAGCAATCTTGGATGTAGGTCCTTGTCTTTCATGACTTGGAATACTTCTTCCCATCCTCTTCTTGCCTGTAAGGTGTCTTTTGAGAAATCTGCTGACACTCTGATGGGAAGTCCTTTGTAGATGAGTGTCCCCTTATCTCTTGCTCCTTCTAGAATTCTCTCCTTCATTTTAATCTTGGCTAATGTAATTCTGATGTGTCTTGGTATGTTCCTTCTTGGGTCCAACTTCTTTGGGACTCTCTGAGTTTCCTGGATTTCCTGGAAGTCTATTTCCTTTGCCAGATTGGGGAAGTTCTCCTTTATTATTTGTTCAAATAAGTTTTCCACTTGTCGCTCTTCCTCTTCCCCTTCTGGTATCCCTATAATTGGGATCTCGTTTAAAGATGTCCTGAAGCTTCGTAAGCCTCTCCTCATTTTTTTTTAAATTCTAGTTTCTTCATATTTTTCTGTTTGGTCATTTTTTTCCTCCTTCTGGTCCACTCCTTTGATTTGAGTCCCAGTTTCCTTTCCATTACTATTGGTTTCCTATGCATTTCCCTTCATTTCACTTAGTTTAGCCTTCATATGTTCCTCTAATTTGTGACTAAAATCAACCAGTTCTGTGAGCATCCTGATCACCAGTGTTTTGAACTGTGCATCTGAGAGTTTGGCTATTTCTTCATCGCTTAGATTTATGGGCTCTGGGGCTCTGAGTTGTTCTTGAGCCATGTTTTGATCTGTTCATGCCTGTTATGTATGAGGAGCAGAGCCTTAGTTGTTCACCAGGGTAGAGCTACCCATGTCGCTGGGTTGTGATGCTGACTGTGGGGGTGCAGTCAGAGAGGGACAATGGTAGTTCCCTCTGCCACTTCCTGCCACTGGGGCCTGCATGGTCTGTCTCACTGCTCTCTCCTTCACCGATTTATCAGTTTGGCTGAAGTGTTTGTTATTGTCAGACTTCCATGCAGTTCAATTTTTTTTTTGTGGTTTGGCTGCATTTCTGTTGCTAAAACTTTGTTGTTTTTAAACTTGGTTGTGCGAGAAGGCACAGTGCTTCCACCTACGCCTCCATCTTGGTGGAAGTCTTCTGTTTTACATATATTCTCATTGGGATTTTGATTGGGATTATATTAACTTTATAAATTAATCTGGTGGGAATTTGTATTTCTACAATCATTCCTTTAATTAACAAAGTATATTTTGTTTTTTTTTGTCTTTTTATAAAGTTTATACCTTCTATAAAGTACTGGAATATTTCATAGTATCATATCAATTCTTCTAGGTATTTTATAAATTTTATACGTATTGGAATGGTACTTATTTTTCATCCTTTCTTTTCACCTTCCCTTTCTCCTTTAGTGTCTCTCACCTTACCTCCTTCCTCCTTCTCTTTTCCCTTTCTTTCTCCCTTTGGTTAACACAAGACGAGCCTTAACAAATATAGACTACTCCTGCATTGCTTATTCTAACTCACTGACATAAATGTCCCAACCCACAGGGTTGGGAGTTTTAATCAAGGAACTTGATAGGTATGAAGCAGAAAAACAAAAGCTTTCTATCTAGTAAACTCATCAGTACTAACAAGCCGATTAACTTGTTAATGCTTATACTGAAATAAAACCCTGATAGAAAATCTGATAAATTCTACTCGGGCAAAAACTAAAATCTTTTACACTAAGATCAAGAACAAGACAAGGTTGTCCATTTTCACCACTTCTATTCAACATAGTGTTGTGAGTTTCAGTTACAGCAATCAGACAAGAAAAGGAACTAAAAGGCATCCATTTTGGAAAAGAGGAAACAAAACTGGCATTGTTTGCAGATGACATGATAGTGTAGATAGAAAATCCAACAGACTCCACCCAAAAACTGCTCCACCTCATAAATGAATTTGGAAAAACAGTGAGATACAAAGTCAATATACAGAAATCAAAAGCATTTTTGTATACCAACAATGAAAAAGCAGAATCAGAAATCAAGAAAAAAATCCCATTTGATATAGCAACAAGAAAAATAAAATACCTAAGAATAAACCCAACCAAGGAGGTAAAAGACCTATACTCAGATAACTACACAACGCTGAAGAAAGAAATCAAGGAAGACACAAACAAATGGAAACATATACCATGTTCATGGATTGGAAGAATTCACATCATCAAAATGTCCATACTACCCAAAGCAATTTACAGATTCAATGCAATGCCTATTAAAGTACCAATGGCATATTTCAAACATAGACATAGAACAGACATAGAACAAACACTTGAAAATTTTATATGGAACCATAAATGACCCCGTATAGCAGCTGCAATTTTGAGAAAGAACAAAAAAGGAGGGATCACAATACCTGATACCAAACTGTATTACAAGGCCATTGTAATCAAAACAGACTGGTACTGGCATAAAAACAGACACATGGAACAGGACAGAGAGCACGGAAATAAACCCAAGTCTCTACAGTCAATTACTATTCAACAAAGGGGGCAGCAACATAAAATGGAATAAAAATAGCCTCTTCAACAAATGGTGTTGGGAGAACTGGACAGCTATGTGCAAAAAAATGAAAATCGACCATCAACTTACACCATACACCAAAATAAATTCAAGGTGGATAAAAGACTTAAATATAAGCCATGACACAGTTAAAGTTCTAGAGGAGAACATTGGCAGGAAAATCTCAGATATTTCATGCAGCAGCATTTTTACTGATATGTCCCCTAGAGCAAGGGACATAAAGGAAAGAATAAACAAATGGAATGTCATCAAAATAAAGAGCTTCTGCATGGCTAAAGAAAAAAAACTGCACTTGAAAAATAACTAAATAAAATTAAAAAAAGAAAAAAGTGTTAAAATAAAAAGAGAACCAAGTGTATGGGAAAACATATTTGCCAATGATACCTTAGACAAAGGTTTAATCTCCAAAATATACAAAGAACTCACACGACTCCACTCTAAGAAGACAAATAACCCAATTAAAAAATGGAAAAAGGACTTGAACAGACACTTCTCCAAGGAGGACATACAGAGAATCCAGAGATACATGAAAAGATGCTCAGTATTGCTAGCTATCAGAGAGATGCAAATTAAAACCACAATGAGATACCACTTCACACCATTGAGAATGGCCATCATAAACAAAGCAACAAACAAGTGTTGGAGAGGTTATGGGGAAAAGGGAACCCTAGTTCACTGTTGGTGGAATTGCAGACTAGTACAAGCACTACAGAAAACAGTATGGAATTTTCTCAGAAAACAATAAATGGACTTGCCTTTTGACCCAGCAATTCCACTGCTAGCATTATATCCTAAAAACCCTGAAACACCAATCCCAAAAAACCTATGCACACCAGTGTTCATAGCAGCACAATTTACAATAGCCAAGTGTTGGATGCAAACTAGGTGCCCATCAGTAAATTAGTGGATCAAAAAACTGTGGTACATGGCCTGGCTGGTGTAGCTCAGTGGACTGAGTGCGAGCCTGCGAACCAAAGGATCACGGTTTGATTCCCAATCAGGGCACATGCCTGGGTTGTGGTCCAGTTCCAGCCTGGGATCCAGGGAAGGCAGCCCTATATTGATATTTCTCTCCTTCTCTCCTTCCCTTCCTCTCTAAAGATAAATAGATAAAATCTTTAAAAACAACAACAACAAAAACCGTGGTACGTTTACATAATGGAATTCTATGCAGCAGAAAGAAAGGAGTTCCTAGCTTTTGTGACAGCATGGATGGAACATTATGCTAAGTGAAATAATCCAGGCAGTGAAAGACAAATATCATATGATCTCACCTTTAATAGGAACCTACTCAACAAAACAAACAAGCAAGCAAAATGTAACAAAAGACACTGAAATAGAGAACAGGCTGACAGTGACCAGAGGAGAGAGGGGAGGGAATTTCAGGGGAAAGGGGAAGAAGGGTTTACAGGAACAAGTATAAAGACACATGGACAAAAACAAAAGGTGGGGTGGAAATGAGAGAAAGGTGGGGAGGCCTGTCAGGGTGGGCTGAGATGGGAGTAAAAGGCAGAAAAGTGTACTTAAATAACAATTAAAATAAAGATAAAAAATAATAAAAAAAGAAAATCTGATAACTTCATAAAGAAATTTTCCTGATTTATGTAAAAAAGTAAAATTATGTTGGAAATTGAAATAAAATTTTAACATATGTGTTCATATATTTTCTACATAAATTATCTAACGTAAAAGTGATTTATTTATTTCATTCAATAGGAATATTTTTATTGAAGTTTTTTATAATTAAATCAGGATTTGTTACATAGTAACATGCGGTTTTGCTTCTAGTGGCACTTACATTGCAAACTCATTATGCGAATGGGCTCTGAATTAATGTCTTCATTTATCTGTTACAACATTTAACACAGTGCCTTGCACTAATAGGTCTAGGAAATGAGTGCTTTGCTTATGAAAGGAAGACAATTTTCACAAGAAAAATGATTTTCACAAGGATAAATGGCTGTTTTCTGTGGGGGTTTTTGATCTAGAATTTGGTTGAGATATTGTTATTTCTTGAATTAGTTTTTATGGCAGTATGAGTGAAATAAACAATGTCATATATTCTTTCTTACCACTCAAATGGTTTAGGTTAAAAAAAGTAAAAGATTTTGAAAATAGAAAAAAAATGGAAATGTGTATTTTCTTGACTGTAGGGGCTGAAGATTGACAATAATGAAGGAGAATGTTTTACTTCTTTGTCCAAGAAGTAAATGTATCTCACTAAATGTATAATGATTTATAATAATATAGTGTTCAAACTATTTTATCTATATGGGCATATTTTCCTAGTCCATGTAAACATGGGGATACCCCTAAGGTCTTGTTCAGCTATAATTAAAACCAATATAAAGGGTTTTTGGGGGAGGGGTTTAAAAAGATTTAAAAATAGTTTATGTATTTATTTCTTTTTAGAGAGAAGGGAAGGGAAGGAGAAAGAGAGGGAAACATCAATGTGTGGGTACCTTTTGCGTCCCCCTTCCTGGGGACATGGCCCACAACCCAGGCATGTGCCCTGACTGGGAATCAAACTGGCAACACTCAATCCACTAAGGCATACTAGCCAGAGCCCAGTATAAAGTTTTATGGCAAAAATGGATATCAAATCCTCATAAAGAAGATGGGGCCCTCAGACCTTAAAAGTTGTTTGTAATTTACATGTCAGTAAATATGCACATGCTATAATATAGTATTCAGAAAGCTAGCCACCAATTTCCTAAGCAGAATGGTGAGGTTTGGACCTGGGTGCTTCCTTCCTTCCATCTCTTCATGTTTTTCTATTAATGTAATATACGCATGTACTTCAAATAGTCAACTACTTCTATAGCTTATGTTATAAAAAAACCAATTTGACCTTTTACATAGTTATTTTTGTATTTACTTCCTTATCTATAGATCAGTGCCATCCAATAGAAATATAAGGCAAGCCACATACATCATTTAAAATTTGCTCATAGCCACATTTAAAAAAAAAGTAAAAGGACCATGAAAATAATTTTAGTAAAATATTTTGTTTAAGTCAATATATCCAAAACATTATCCTTTTAGCATGTAATAAATGTAAGCAATGATTGAGACAAATCTCAGCTCTGGCTGGTGTGGCTTGGTTGGAGCATTTTCCTGTAACTGAAATGTGGGTTCGATTCTTGGTCAGGGCACATGCCTGGGTTACAGGCCAGGTCCCTACTGGAGTGTATGCTGGAGCAAGCAATCAAAATTTCTCTGTCACATCTTTGTTTCTCTCCCTCTCTTTCTCTCTCCTTTACCCCCCCATAAATAAATAAATAAATAAATAAATAAATAAATAAATAAATAAATAAATAAATAAATCTTAGCTGTGGGGGATCCCCCTGAAAAATGAGGGGTCCCAGTCCCACACAAGGCTCCTGAGCCCAGGGTTCCAGTTCCAAGAAGAAAAGTTTCCATAACTCCAGGCTATAAAAACCAATGGGAATTGAGGTTGAATTCCAGAGGGTGCTTAGAGTCCCAAGCAATTACTTTTGAAGGGCCCCTGCATAGAATTACTTTGACTCGCTCTCTCTGAGCTCCAGCACTGGAGCAGCAGCTTGAAAGACATCAAGGACATATGAGGAGGAACTGAAGTGTCCGAAATCAGGGTGAGAACTGGAGGGGCAGCTTTCTCTCAGATAAAAGTGCTGGCAGAGGCCATTTTTTCCTTTGATAAGCTCTTTTCCAACAGAAACTGCAGGTGGGCAACATATCTGAATTTCCATTAACCTGGCTATCACTGTTTGTCTCATCCTGGTGATTCCCCAAACCCCACCCTACCAAACTTGTGGGCCCACCCAAGTTGTTTCCAGTGGCTTTTCCCTACCAATGGACTGTCTTGGCTCATGCCTCAGACTTACCTAAAATTTCTCAAACAAGCATCATCTGGCCTTGGTGCGGCTTATACTTCTAGGTAAGTGAAACCAAAAGTCCCTTAAACTATCCTCATCTTTAGAAATTCTCTTTTTTTTTTTTTCTGCTCTGATTGGGTCTTTTGTGTTACCTTCTCTGTGAAATCACTGATATGACCCTATGCTTCATTGAACCTACTGTTTGTTCCTTCTAGTGTATTCTTCATTTTAGATATTGTATTCTTCATTTATTTCTGTTATTTTATATGGTTTCTATGTCCTTTTTTATGCCATTGTAGTTCTCACTAAGTTCCTTGAGCATCCTTATAACCATTTTTTTAACTATGTCTGATAAATCACTTGCCTCCTTTTCATTTAGCTCTTTTTCTGGAGATTTCTTTTGTTCTTTTATTCGGGGCATGTTTATTTGTTTCCACATTTTGGCAGCCTCTTTTGCTTGTTTCTGTGTGTTACGTAGATATGTTTTGATTCTCAGTTTTAGTAGGGTGGCCGTATGTAGTTGGTGTCCTGTGGGACCCAGTGGCATAGTCTCCTTGATCACTTGAGCTGGTACTCCAGGAATGTCTCTTGTGTGTGTTATGTGGGCCCTCTTGTTGTAATTGAGCCTTGATTGCTATTTGCCTGTTCATGTGTGGGGTTGACCCTCAGGATGGCTATTGTGAATATCAACTCTGACCACAGTGTACCAGCTCTTATGTGGTTGTCAAACACATGAAACAAAATTTGCCTCAGCAGGGTCAGGTACCTGCTAATATCTCCCTCTTGGTAATGCTGCTTGTGAAGCTAATTTGATCCTGTTCTGACATTGTCTGAAGCTGGCCACTGGTATGTTGATTCTGAGGACCTTTGGAGAAACTCTGGTGTAGGCCAATGTCAGACACTGCTTGTGACTGGCCCTGGGCAAGCTGTTTGGAGCTACAAAGCAATCCAGTTTGTGACTTCCTCTGCTGGACCTAGATGTGTACCAGAAGGACCAAGCTGTGCACCAACATTGCTTGTACCAACTTCAAGCCCAGGAGCAGGTCAGTAAAAGTCCAAGGCACCTTGATATCTGCCTCTGTCTGCTTCCACCTGTCAACTGCCAGTTAGGCTCAGACACTGAAAGAGCCTCTGGTGGTACTGGAGTTGCATGAGGTAGGTTCTCAGAGAGTCGCCAGGTATGAGCAAGTGGAGTGCACCAGGCAGATGAAGATTAAAAATCAATGCCATTGCTGAGTCTGAGGCCACTCAGCAAATGCCCCAGGTTATACTAAGTCTAGCTTCCACCTACTGGGTGCTCACATAGCTTTGTTGTGGGGTGGGGTCTTAGATTTTATCAGGCCCAAACAGTCTTGATTATGTGATGGGAGGGCTCTGCACTGGTCAGACATGCCAGGAAAAAATGGCCCCAGTCTTGACATCACACAACTAGGTTTTTCCCAGATTCTGCCAGGAGCTACTCTCAACAAGGTAGTGCTAGTGGGAGTTGGGTGGCTGGGGCTAGTGGGTTTCCTGTAAAGGGGAGATGCCACTCAGGCTTCAGGGAAAGTGGGAGGAATGGTCCCCACCCCAGAGCCATGCAACTCACACTGTTCCAGATTCTGCTCAGACCAAAGTAGTGTTGAGCTACCATGAATCGGGACAGTGGGGCTGCTGGGAGCCTAGAGAGTGGAGCCAGTGGATCTTCCCTGAAGGAAGGCACCAGTCCAACTCATGGGAAGTTGGGGAAATGAACCCCATTTCAAAGCTACGCAACACAGTCACCAACACCTCCTTAGCCTACCCAGACTTCTATACTCTGACTGGGGCAGCTGACTCATCAGCTGGGTGTGAACTCTGTAGGGCGGGAACACAAAAAGGCCAGAGGGTGGGGCTATGGCTTTCCCCAGGCTGATGCCATAAAGAAGGGAAGGCTCCACCCAAGAAAGATGGTGTCCACAGCATGCAAGAAAGACAGCACAGGGATCTGGTGGCTATCCCTTTAGCTCCTTCATTAGAGCCACAAACACATCTCTCATCAAGCAATTCTACTTTGTTTCATCCTCCCTCCATGGGAGTCCAGGGTAAGTGGATGTGAACAAAATTTTGTGCACTGGCGCTTAAAATTTTTTTTTATGATTTCATTTATTTTTACAGAAAGGGGAAGGGAGGGAGAGAGGGAGAGAAACATCAATGTGAGAGTGAAACATCAATCAGTTGCCTCTCATACACACTTCAACAGGGGACCAGCCTGCAACCCAGGTATGCACCCTGATCAGGAATTAAGCCAGCAACATTTTGCTTTGCAGGATGACACCCAACCAACTGAGCCACACTGGTCAGGGCTGCATTGGTCTGTTAAGACTGTGCCTGTGTCTTTAGTAGACACCATTCTCTCCCAGACAGACAGAATCCCTGCTGATTTTCACAACCAGATGTTATGTTGGTGCCTCTTCTTGGCTCTGGTTCTCTGGAGTAGGGTGTTCCATGTGAAGTTGAAACCCCTTATTTATCAGGGGGAAACTTTGCAGCTGAGATATCCCTTCCGAATCTCAGCCAGCACCAGTGGGAACAGGACTAGTCTTTTTCAGGTTTCCACTCTTTCTACCAGTCTCAATGTGGCTTTTTTTCTATAAATCCTTGTTTATAAGACTTCTCTTAAGGTAAGTTTCAGTTGGATTTTCCAGTTGATTGCTTTATATTTTCAATGGAATTCCAGTTTGGTTCTGGGAGGAGGTGAGTTTAATATGCACCTACTCCACTGCCATCTTGCTTTATATATATATTTTTAAAATTTTAAAAAATATATTTTATTGATTATGCCATTACAGTTGTTCTATTTCCCCCTTCATTCCCCTCCACCCTGCACACCCCCTCCGCCACCATTTCCCCTTTAGTTTATGACCACGTGTCTCAAGTTCTTTAGATTCTATATTTCCCCTACTATTCTTGCCCTCCCCCCTATCTATTTTCTACCTACTGTCTATGCTACTTATTTTCTGTAACTTCTCCCCCCTTCTCCTCCTTCCACTCCCCTGTTGCTAACACTCCATGTGATCTTCATTTCTATGGTTCACTCCTGATCTAGCTGTCCTCATAGTTTGCTTTTGTTTTAGGTGTGGTTGTTGATAACTGTGAGTTTGCTGTCCTTTCACTGTTCATCTTTTTTATCTTCTTTTTCTTAGGTAAGTCCCTTTAACATTTCATATAATAAGGACTTGGTGATGATGAACTCCTTGAACTTGACCTTATCTGAGAAGCACTTTATCTGCTCTTCCATTCTAAATGAAAGCTTTGCTGGATAGAGCAATCTTGGTTGTAGGTCTTTGGATTTCATTACTTGGAATACCTCTTTCCAGCCCCTTCTTGCCTGTAAGGTCTCTTTTGAGAATTCTGCTGACAGTCTGATGGAAACTCCTTTGTAGGTGACTGTCCCCTTATCTCTTGCTGCTTCTAGGATTCTCTCCTTCATTTTAATCTTGGCTAATATAATTCTGATGTGCCTTGGTGTGTTCCTTCTTGGGTCCAACTTCTTTGGGACTCTCTGAGCTTCCTGAATTTTCTGGAAGTCTATTTCCTTTGCCAGATTGGGGAAGTTCTCCTTTATTATTTGTTCAAATAAATTTTCCACTCATGGATGTTCCTCTTCCCTTCTGGTATCCCTGTAATTCAGATGTTGGAACGTTTAAAGATGTCCTGAAGCTTCCTAAGCCTGTCCTCATTTTTTTTGAATTCTTGTTTCTTCATTCTTTTCTGTTTGGTCATTTTTTTCCTTCCTTCTGGTCCACTCCTTTGATTTGAGTCCCAGTTTCCTTTCCATCACTATTAGTTCCCTGTACATTTTGCTTCATTTCACTTAGTGTAGCCTTCATTTTTTCATGTAATTTGCGACCAAAATCAACCACATTTGTGAGCATCTGATCACCAGTGTTTTGAACTGTGTATCTGAGAGTTTAGCTATTTCTTCATTGCTTAGAGTTATTGGCTCTGGGGCTTTGAGCTGTTCTTCTTGAGCCATAATGTTTTGCTCTGTTCACGCCTGTTAGGTATGAGGAGCGGAGCCTTAAGTGTTCACCAGGACGGGGCCACCCAGGTTGCTGGTTTGTGATTCTGTGTGTGGGGGTGGGGTCAGAGAGGGACAATAGTGGTCCCCTCTGCTGCTTCCCATAGCTGGGGCCTGTGAGGTCTATCTCAGTCTCACTGCTCACCTCTTTGCCGGTTATCTGTGCACGAATGTGTGACCGCAGTCAGCCCTCAGTGGTTCTGCCCACTGCTACTCCACACCTGGGATCTGCCCACTGCCTGCCTGCCTGGGTCGCATGCTGGTCTGTCTGGTGGATCTTTCCTGCCCAACCCCGCTCTGCTGCTGGCTCTGCCTCTCTTACCTGTTTGGCTGAAGGGTTTGTTGTTGTCAGACTTCCATATAGTTCAATTTTCTGTGGTTTGGCTGTGTTTTTGTTGCTAAAACTTTGTTGTTTTTAAACTTGGTTGTGAGAGAAGGCAGAGTGTTTCCACTTACACCTCCATCTTGGTGGAAGTCCTATACTTTTAAATTTTTAAACAATAACAGTTTTCTTTCCACCATGGAAGATGAAGAATTTGCGGAGAGAAAAATTAAATACATGGGATTACATCTCCATTTGGTGCTGTAATCATGTTAATACATTCAAAAACTTGATTATATTTTTAAAAAATTCAGTTGAAAATAGTTTTATAAGCACATAGGACTTAAGTATTTTAATGCTAATTGAAGACCAAATTTATGCTAAATGGTAGGTATGAAGAACTGATAGGGTTTATATTGATACATGGCAAGTTGTATATTGTAAAGGAGGCCATGCAATATTTACCATCTCATCTACTCTTAAAATATGTTCTTGACACTTCTTATTAAGAGGTGGGAGTACATGTCCTGATTCCTTGAATCTAGGTGGGTATTTGTGACTGTTTTAACCAGTAGAATATAGCAGCAATGACACAGTGAGATTTCCAAAGCTAGGTCCTGAATAGTTTAGCACTAGCCACCATCTGACTGTGATCCAATGAGATATCTAAAGCTAGAACTTCTTAGATGAGCCCTTCCCCAAGATCTTGACCCATAGAAACCATACAAAATACCATGTTGTTTTAAGTGTCTACATTCCGGGTCATAAGTTATGCAACAATAGTAACCAGAGCAGAAAATTTTATTTGTTTCTTTGTGAAATTTTTGTACCCATTCTTTGGAATTCAGTTTTTTAATTTGAGTGATGTTTAAAGTCCTTTGCAGTGCTAACATTTTCTTTATTATATATGTAATAAAATTTGAATTAAAACTAAAATCTTCTGATCTTGGATTAACTCATAAAATTGCACTCAATTTTGCTTTACATCAATGCTCTGATTATGTCCAAATTTATTTTACCCTGAGGCATGCTAAGTTGTATGGAACTTGACAGAAGCCTGCTGTTCTTATGTTAATCAAAATTTTTCTTTCTTCCTTATTTGCTGTCTTTAAAACTTTGTAAGTGTCTAAAACATTTCACCAAAGTGTTTTATTTCAGTGTTAACTCAGACACAAGTGATGATAATTATGTTCTAAAGTTTAGAAAATTATGCACAAATTATCAATTAAGCAAATGCTTCAACAGTTATATGCCTCATCAAGAGAAATTATGCAAACTCTGGGAGAATGACAATTTTACACAAGATGTTTTTATTTATTACATTTCCTAAATTGTTGCGGATAATTTCCTATTACTTTATCAAAATATTACACCATTTACATTCCAGATGAAACTTTGTGATCAGAGATTTTTCTCAAATGTGTTATAAATATGACACCTTTATGTCAATCTTAAGCATAGATATAAAGTATGAAAAGTTTGTCAACCTTGACATATCTTAAATTGATTTCATGTTTTCTACACATCTGCTTCCTCCTCAATGTTCATTGTGTTGGATAACACTATCATTAGGTGCCCAATCACTTGAGTTAGAAACCTCGTAATTAATTCTAGTGCAATCTCCTTCCTCCACCAAATCTGTCACCAAGATCCATTGACTCTTCTTGTGAATTATTTTCTGAATTTGTCATCTTCATTTTCATTCTAATTTAAGTTCATATTCAGACAGCAGTAAAGCAATACAATGGCTTTAAGATGCTGGATATAAGTTTTTAAAATATAGTTCTCTTGCCCTGGCTTGTGTGGCTCAGTGGATTGAGCCCCAGGATGTGAACCAAAGGGTCACTGGTTTCTTTTCCCAGTAAGGGCACATGCCTTGGTTGTGGGCAAGGTCCCCATGGCTGTGTGAGAGGCAATCACACATTGAGTTTCTCTCCTTCTCTTTCTCCCTCCCTTCTCCTCTCTCTAAAAAATAAATAAATAAAATATTTAAAAAATACAGTTCTTCCGAATCTGTTTGGGACCTTTCCTCTATTCCATTAAGTTAAATAAAATAAATTTTTATTGAGCACCAACTATGTGTTAGAAATCTGCTATATTCTTGAGTGCACAAAGTAATTATGAAACAGATTTCAATCTCTGGAGAGGACAGATATAAAGACAAGTACAATATAATTAGAAGCAGAACAAAAAAGTGTCCATGATATAATTATCTAGAAAGACTTTAGAAAGGAAGTACCTTCCGACTAGTTTTGATGATTTGGAGGCAGAATAGTGCTGGAAGGTTGTTGTACACACAGGAAAAATTTGTGAAAAATTACGGAATCGACTTCCTGGTAAGATAACACACAATGTAACTTCTCTAGTCCAAAATGGTAACATGGGCAAATATGATATGAAAGTTAAAAAGGAAAAAACATATAGTCAGACTTAAAAGCAAGATAAGCAACTAGACAGACACTAAGCAGAGAAAATAAATAATGGGGACATAAAGCCTCAGGTTTGTGAGATTCTGGGTCTGGAAGCTGCTATTGGTTCTTCAAGGTAACAGGAACTGAATAGAACCGATGCAAGAAGGAAGACTGTCATCAGGGTCTCTGCTTAAAGCCCTAAGCTGGGATGGCACCTCTTCATCTAGTAAAGAGGCTGTGGTGGGAGAATGCTATTGCCAATAATTTTCAAAGGCTATGGGTTTCAGCAATCTATAGATCTAAGAAGGAGGGAGAACACAAATACAAGCTTAGCACCTGAACCTGAATTGAGTCACCACCCATTGGAAACCATCTGACAAGACTTCACAAATGCCATTATAGAGCATGGTTTTGTATTCAACTCCCTGACTGTTGCTATGGAGGATGGGAGAAAGACAGAGGAAGATGGAGACCCACCCACCCACTATTCAAAAGACCTTACCAGACAAAATACCACAAACATGTACAGAAATCGAAGGCCAAGAAAGATAGACTACAAATCAATAATCAGGTAATAAATGTATTGCAGGCCATAATAACTTATGGAAAAGTCAGTCAAAGACCTTAAAATAACCATATTAGGATGTTCAAAGAAAAGAATAATTTTTATTCGCAAGCACCTGGAACTATAAATAAAAATAAGCAGAAAAGAAACAAGCTGGATATGTGGATATGAAAAAGAATCAATTCTACATGTTTAAATAAAAATTATTGAAATTTTAAATACATAATAGATGGGATAAATTCAAGACCAGGCACAGTAAAGGGACAATTTTGTTGAAAAGTAGTCCCGATGAACTCCCCTAAAAGAAGCATGAAGAGAAAGAAAGATTAAAAACAAATATGGAAGGATAGTTCAGTGACATGGAGCATAAACAGGAATTCTAAAGTAAAAGAGTTAGGGAATGAAAGAGAAGCACTGTTTTTCAAGATGTAAAACTGATAATTTTCCAAAATTGAAGATATGAGTCCTTAGATCAAAGTGCTAAACACCAAACAGAATGGAAAAATCTACAGCTGGATACATTGAAGCGAAATTGCAAAGAATCAATGAGCAAAAAAATCTAAAAGGTTATTGCAGAGTAAAAAATTACTTTCAAAAGTATAACAATTAGTCTAATGGCAGGTTCCTTATAACACCAGTAGACAGTTGAACAATGTGGGGGCAACTTTCCTCACAAGTCCCCCTGTGTGCCATGGATGAGAGTAAACATGACTGAGACATGATGTGATCTGCTTAGGGAGGAGAAGTGGCCATTTTCCCAGAGGAAAAAGGCCGTGAGCAGTGGCCAGTTTCTCAGGGGAGAAAGGCCAGCAGTAGCCAGTTTCTTCGAAGAGAAGAAGGCCTCAAGCCCCCTTTTCTACAGCCTTTTATTGGGTTCTAATACACAGGAATACAGGGTAGTAAAGATCAAAGAGTAGATAACATTTTGAAGAAATTTGAGGGCTTAGTATGAGTCAGAGTCTGTCAGGAACAGAGTTTTAGGGTTTCTTGCTTGAACCCTTAACATATGAATGAAAGCACTCTTAGCAGAGCAGATTTCACAGGTTTATCAGCAAGTCTTTGTGATGCCAGATTTTTCCCCAGGACACACTCTAGCAAGGCAAGGAGCTGAACCTCTCCCCAACAGGTATTTAGGCTTAAGGGGATTAGAGCCAGGAAGCACTTCTCTCAGAGAATATGGGGACTAGGGCTTTGTCAAAGCCGAGGGGCGAGAGTCCCTTGCTCCCTCTTTGTTGCAGCCCCTGAGTCCTTCCATGAAGGCCTCCCAAGTGATTGAGTCTGGCTTAGGTTGCCCCCCCGCTGTGAGGGGTCTTACCCATCATTGACTTCTGACCAAGCTTTGGGGGCAGGGAGAGGAAACTGAGGCAGCGTTTGCTACCATCAGAGACAAGCTTTGTCTTCTGCGGCTCGCATTCCAGAGGCTGTCCCTCACCCTTAGCCACAAGGGGTAAAGTTACAATTCCTAGAACCAGGCAGAGTGGTCTACAACAGAACAATATCTTCAAAGTATTGAGAAGAAATAATGCAACCTATACATTTATTTTCTGTTAAAATATAATTTTCAAATGGTGACAGTAAAACATATAACATTGTATGTGAACAGTAATTGTGAAATCAATTGAAGAAATGGCAACAAAATTAGGTCCTTCTCATACCTACATGCTAGAAAAATTTGTTATCTATGGATTTTCACTTTAAGAATTATTACAGGGTGTACTTCAACAAGAACAATAGTGAGCCCAGAGGCAAGACATGAAGTATAATAAATAGCAGTGAGAACAGAAATTGATAAAATGTCACTAAATTTAATAACCTTTAAAAGGTTGGTTATTTCCTTTAAAAACAATTTATTGTATAGAGAGATACTAGGGTGGAATAAGATGGCGGTGGATTAGGACAGAGCAGATACCAGTTCCTAGTACAAAAGAGACAGAAACCTATCCGATCGGAGGAGGTGAGGCCAGCAAGCCAGCAGTTGCCAAGCATATATGAAAATAAGAGACCAGAAACCTCATCAGTCACAGAGGAACCAGACGAGGCTGGCCAGGGGACCCAGACAAACACAGGAGCAGAAGGGATACACACCACGCAGCGTGCCATGACGTGCACACAGAGTTTCTAGGTAGGCGCCCAGTCCTCAGATCGGCTCCCGGCTTCCAGTCTACCCCCCTCAGACTATCTGGAAGCCTCGGGCGCTGAGGGGTCCTGGGAAAGGAGCTGAGAACCTCAACCCCCTCCCTTTCTGGCTAAGCAAGGTGGAGGGCCAGGAGAGACTTGTTTGATAGAGTTTACAGAGAGGGTGCGGAGGACAAAGGGCCCCAACCAAAGACTCTGTGGTTGCCAGCCCAGGAGAACTCAGAGGTGCAGCCTGGGGCTCTGAATCCAGTAGACACGGCAGACTGGTCTGCTTCACACCCAGCTTGGCAGCAAACCCAGGATTGGGCAGAGGGTCTGGGGCTTCCCAACTGAACGGGGGCAGGCCTGTGCTCAATCCCGAGGGAACCAGGCAACCAGGCTGGTGCAGGTGCCTGCAAACACAGCAAACCAGACTATGGCAGTAACCCCTGGGAGGGAAGCGCTGCGAAAAAGTCCTAGTTCCCCATTATAGGGAGCTGGGGGAGAGGCGCCAAGTGTCTGGATCCTGAGAGGGGCTGGCTGAAAAAATCACAACAATTGACCCTCAGCCAACTGCAACCAGAAAAACCGGTTCGGCTAGTTTGAAGCCAACAAGTAACATTTCCTTTTCTGAGGTTGCTTTTGAGAGATTATTTTTGTTTGTGCGGTTTTTGTTTTTTGTTTTTTTACTTTATTTTATTTTTATTCTTTCTTTTTTTTTTTACCTTTCTTCCTTCTCCATTCCTTTTCTTTATCTTTTTGCTTTTTAAAAGTAATCTGTTATTTCCTTTAAACTTTATCACTGTTTCATCTTTCCATACTTTTGTCCTCTTTTCCCGGATTTTCTGTTTTATTTCTTTTCCTTTTCTTTCTAAACTTATTGCTCTTTCTTCCATTCCCCTACCATTTTTTTCTTTCTTCCTTTTATTTCTTTCCTTATCATTTCTTTCTTTTACCCACAAGAGTCACAATCAACTTGAAAATATGAAAAGGCCAGAGCTGGACCCATAGAAGAGGCCTCCCAATAGTAGAGTCAGAGAGACAAATTGCACATTGTTGTAGGAGAGAAGCCACAAGTTGCTTCATATTTGAGTAGGTGGAAGCAGAGAACAACAGGATAACCAAAAGAGGCTGCACCATTGAAATTCACAGGCATTCCACCACAAAAGTTCCTACCATAAACCCAGGGTGTCAAAACAGATTAATCTAAGAAGCTGAGGCTAACAAGAAGAGTCTCACAAACAATGGGAAGACAAAGAAACAATCCCCAAATGAAAGGAAAGGAGGAATCCTCAGAAAGAATGTTAGATGAAACAGAGGCAAGTCAACTATCAGATACTGAATTCAAAGCACTGGTTATCAGGAAGTTCAAAGAGCTCACAATCAGCTGCCAGAAACTACAGGGAAGCTACAATGATCTCACTGTGAACTATATCCACATGAAAAAGGAAATGGAAATTATTAGCAAGGGCCAAGAGGAAATGAAGAATACAATTTCTGAATTAAAAAACACAGTGGAAATCATTAAAAATAGGGTGGATGAAACAGAAGATCAGATTAGTGAATTGGAGGACAAAGTAGAAAGCATCTCACAGAAAGAACAGGAAAGAGAAAAGAGGCTCAGAAAGAATGAAGAGAGATTAAGAGAAATGCAAGACAATATGAAACATAATAATATCCGAATAATAGGAATACCAGAAGGAGAAGAAGAAGAACAAGGGATAGAAAATATATTTGAAAGAGTAATGAGAGAAAATTTCCCTAATTTGACAGAAGAAAAAGTCACACAAATCCAGGAATCACACAGAGTCCCATTCAAGAGGAACGCAAAAAGGCCCACTTCAATACACATCATCATTAAAATGGCAAAATTCCAAGACAAAGAGAGAATCTTAAAGGCAGCAAGGGAGAAAAAAGAAATAACATACAAGGGCGTCCCAATAAGGTTAGCCACTGACTTCTCAATGGAAACACTCCAAGCAAGAAGAGATTGGCAAGAAATATTCCAAGTAATGAGAACCAGAGGCCTACAACCAAGGCTACTTTACCCAGCAAGGCTCTCAATCAAGATAGAAGGCCAAATAAAGAGCTTCCAAGACAAAAGAAGTCTAAAAGAATTTGCTGCCACCAAGCCAGCTCTACAAGAAATACTAATGGTCTGCTTTAAGGAAAGGAAGGAAAAGAGACAGACAGAGAGGAACACAGGTACAAAATGGCAATGAATAAGTACCTATCAATAATAACCTTAAATGTAAATGGATTAAATGCTCTAATCAAAAGACACAGAATAGCGTCATGGATAAGAAAGTATGACCCACACATATGCTGCCTACAAGAGACCCACCTCAGGACAAAAGACCATCACAGACTAAAAGTGAAAGGCTGGAAACAAATTTTCCAAGCAAATGGACAAGAAAAAAAGCTGGGGTAGCAATTCTCATATCAGACAAAACAGACTTCAAAAAAGAGCCATAAAGAGTGACCCAGAAGGTCACTTCATAATACTCAAGGGAAGAATCCACCAAGAAGACATTAACATCATAAATATATATGCACCCAACATAGGAGCACCAAAATATATAAGGAGAATCTTAGAGGAATTCAAGAAAGATATAGACAGCAACACAATTATAGTGGGGGATTTCAATACCCCACTATCAAAAATGGACAGATCTTCCAAACAAAATATCAACAAAGACATTGTGGCATTAAACAACACCCTTGATGAAATGGACCTAACTGATATATACAGAGCTCTTCACCCCAAAGAAGCTAAATACACATTCTTTTCAAATGCACATGGAACATTCTCAAAGATAGACCACATGATAGGGCACAAAACAAGCCTCAACAAATTCAAGAATATTGAAATCATACCAAGCATTTTCTCTGACCATAAGGGACTGAAACTGGAAACCAACCCCAAAGGAAAAAACCCAGAACACCTAAAATCATGGAGACTGAACGGTATGCTATTAAACAATGAATGGGGGGACTTCCGCCAAGATGGAGGTTTAGGTGGATGTGCCGTGCCTCCTCACAAAACCAAGTTTAGGGACAACTAAATATTAGCATCAGAAAACACAACCAGAATACGGAAAACTGAACTTTTCGGAAGTCCGCTAACAACAAATTCTTCAGCCCGACCGGTAAGGGGCAAAACCGGCATCTGGTGAGGAGTTACAAAGGAGGGCTCGGTCGGACCCGGGCGCGGAATCCAGACGCGCGAATCCAGATGCACGGGTTCCAAACCCAGGATTGGACCTAGTGAGCGACCGAGCAACCCACCGGGTGAGCGACTGCAGAGGAGACAGTGGGGAGGTGGTGCAGCGTGTTGACTGCTGTTGCCTAATTGCGCGCGAGCGAGGGAGTGGGCGGTTGGACCGGCTGCGGCGGCGATAAACGGCGGCCTAGGCGACAGAGGGCGCCGCCATTTCCCCGCTCTGACCACGCCCCCACATACAGCGTCACAACCCAGCGACCTGGGACTCCAAGGCGCCGCTTCTCCCACTTAAAGGGCCAGAACAGACCAAAAATGTCGCAGGAAGACCTCAAAGCCCCACAGATAAATCTAAGCGACGAAGAAACAGCAAAACTCTCAGACGCACAGTTTAAAACACTGGTCATCAGCTTCCTCACAGATCTGGTGGATTATAGCCACAAATTAGAGAAACATATGAAGGCTAAATTAAGGGAAATGAATGGAATTCCACAGGAAACCCATAGAGATGAAAAGGACACTGGGACTCAAATCAATGGAGTGGACCAGAAGAAACCAAATAATGGCCAAACAGAAAAGAGTCAAGGAGCAAGAATTCAAAGAAATGAGGAGAGTCTTAGGAACCTCCAGGACATCTTTAAACGCTCCAATATCCGAATTATAGGGGTACCAGAAGGGGGAAAGACACAACCACCAGTGGAAAAACTATTTGAACAAATAATAAAAGAAAATTTCCCCAATCTGGCAAAGGAAATAGACTTCCAAGAAATCCAAGAAGCCCAAAGAGTACCAAAAAAGTTGGACTCAAGAAGAAACACACCAAGGCATATCATAATTACATTAACCAAAATTAAAATAAAGGAGAGAATCCTAGAAGCAGCAAGAGCTAAGGGGACAATCACCTACAAAGGAGTCCCCATCAGACTGTCAGCAGATTTCTCAAAAGAGACCTTACAGGCAAGAAGGGGCTGGAAAGAAATATTCCAAGTCATGAAATCTAAAGATCTACAACCAAGATTGCTCTATCGAGCAAAACTTTCATTTAGAATGGAAGGACAGATAAGGTGCTTTTCAGATAAGACCAAATTCAAGGAGTTCATCATCACCAAGCCCTTATTATATGAAATGTTAAAGGGACTTATCTAAGAAAAAGAAGTTAAAGAAACATGAACAGTGAAAGGACAGCAAACTCACAGTTATTAACAACCACACCTAAAATGAAAGCAAACTAAAAGGACAGCTAGATCAGGAGTGGAAACAGAGAAATGAAGATCTCAAGGAGGGTTAGCAACAGGGGAGTGGGAGGAGGAGATGGGGGGAGAAGGTACAGAAAACAAGTAGCATAGACAGTAGATAGAAAATAGATGGGGGGGGCAAGAATAGCATGGGAAATATAGAACCTAAAGGACTTGAGACACATGGACATAAACTAAAGGGGGGTAATGGTGGGGTTGGGGGGGCAGGGTGGAGGGGAATGAAGGGGGGAATAGAACAACTGTAACAGCATAATCAATTTTAAAAAATAAATAAATTAAAAAAAAAGAAAAAAAAAAACAATGAATGGGTCAAGAATGAAATTAGGGAAGAAATCAAAAAGTTTCTGGAAACAAATGAAAATGATCTCACAACAACCCAAAACTTATGGGATACAGCCAAGGCTGTCCTGAGAGGAAAGTTTATAGCAATACAGGCCTACCTAAAAAAAACAGAAACATTTCAAACAAATGACCTTACTCTACACCTGCAAGAACTCGAGGAACAACAACAAAAGCAGCCCAAAGCAAGTAGAAGGAAGGAAATAACTAAGATCAGAGCAGAACTAAATGACATAGAGACTAAAAGTACAATTCTAAAGATCAATGAATCCAGGAGTTGGTTCTTTGAAAAAATAAACAAAATAGACAAGCCTTTAAGTAGGCTCATCAAGAAAAGAAGGGAACGGACACAAATAAACACAATCAGAAATGAAAGAGGAGAGATTACAACTGATACCACAGAAATAGAAAGGATTGTAAGAAATTACTATGAAGAACTGTATGCCAAGAAATTTGAGAACCTAGGGGAAATGGACACATTTCTAGAAAAATATAATCTCCCAAAACTCAATGAAAAAGAAGTAGAACACCTGAATAGACCAATAACAGCAAAAGAAATTGAAGCAGTAATCAAAAAACTCCCATCACACAAAAGCCCCGGACCAGATGGATTCACAGGAGAATTCTACAAAGCATTTAAGGAAGAGCTAACCCCCATTCTTCACAGACTATTCCAAAAAATCCAAAAGGATGGAAAACTCCCAAACTCCTTTAATGAAGCCAGCATCATCCTAATTCCAAAACCAGATAGAGATACAACAAAGAAAGAAAACTTCAGGCCAATATCACTGATGAACATAGACACTAAAATCCTCAACAAAATACTGGCAAATCGCATCCAACAATATATCCAAAAGATTATACACCATGACAAAGTGGGATTCATCCCAGGGATGCAAGGATGGTTCAACATTTGCAAAACAGCAAATGTAATTCATCACATAAACAAAAGCAAAGACAAAAACCACATGATCATATCAATAGACGCAGAAAAAGCTTTCGATAAGGTACAACACCCATTTTTGATAAAAACACTCAGCAAAATGGGAATAGAGGGAACATTCATCAATATAATAAAGGACATTTATGAGAGACCTACAGCCAATATCATACTCAATGGGCAAAAACTAAAAGCTTTTCCACTAAGATCAGGAACAAGACAAGGATGTCCACTTTCACCACTTCTATTCAATATAGTATTAGAAGTTTTGGCCACAGCGATCAGGCAGGAAAAGGAAATAAAAGGCATCCAAATAGGAAAGAAGGAAACCAAACTGTCACTGCTTGCAGATGACATGATAGTGTACATGGAAAATCCTATAGACTCTACCCAAAAACTGCTCAAACTAATTAATGAATTTGGCAAAACAGCAGGATACAAAGTCAATATCCAGAAATCAAAGGCATTTTTGTATACAAACAATGAATCAGCAGAAGCAGAAATCAAGGAAAAAAATCCCATTCGATATAGCAAAAAGAAAAATAAAATATCTGGGAATAAACCTAACCAAAGAGGTAAAAGACCTGTATGCAGAAAACTACACAGCACTGAAGAAAGAAATCAGGGAAGACACAAACAAATGGAAACATATACCTTGTTCATGGATTGGAAGAATTAACATCATCAAAATGTCCATACTACCCAAAGCAATATACCGATTCAATGCAATACCTATTAAAGTACCAATGGCATATTTCACAGACATAGAACAAACACTTCAAAAATTTATATGGAATCATAAACGAGCCCGAATAGCAGCTGCTCTTTTGAGAAAGAAGAACAAAGTAGGAAGGATCACAATACCTGATATCAAACTGTATTACAAGGCCACTGTAATCAAAACAGCCTGGTACTGGCATAAAAACAGGCACATAGACCAATGGAACAGAACAGAGAGCCCAGAAATCAACCCAACCCTCTACAGTCAATTAATATTCGACAAAGGGGGCAGTAACATAAAATGGAGTAAAGATAGCCTCTTCAGCAAATGGTGTTGGGAGAACTGGACAGCTACGTGCAAAAAAATGAAACTTGAGCACCAACTTACACCATACACCAAAATAAATTCAAGGTGGATAAAAGACTTAAATATAAGCCGTGACACCATTAAAGTCCTAGAGGAGAACATTGGCAAGAAAATCTCAGATATTCCACGCAGCAACATTTTTACGGATATGTCCCCTAGAGCAAGGAATATAAAGGAAAGAATAAACAAATGGGATCTCATCAAAATAAAAAGCTTCTGCATGGCTAAAGAAAACAGTATTAAATTAAAAAGACAACCAACTGTATGGTAATACATATTTGCCAATGATACCTCAGACAAAGGTTTAATCTCCAAAATATACAAAGAACTTACACGACTCCACTCTAGGAAGACATCGAACCCAATTAAAAAATGGGAAAGGCACTTGAACAGACACTTCTCCAAAGAGGACATACAGAATATCCAGAGACACATGAAGAGATGCTCAATATCGTTAGCTATCAGAGAGATGCAAATTAAAACCACAATGAGATACCACTTTACACCAGTCAGGATGGCTATAATAGACAAAGCAACAAACAACAAATGTTGGAGAGGGTGTGGGGAAAAGGGGACCTTAGTTCACTGTTGGTGGGATTGCAGACTGGTACAACCATTATGGAAAGCAGTATGGAATTTTCTCAGAAAAATAAAAATTGACCTGCCTTTTGACTCAGAATTCCACTGCTAGGATTATACCCCAAGAATCCTAAAACATCAATTTCAAAGAACCTATGCACCACAATGTTCATAGCAGCACAATTTACAATAGCCAAGAGTTGGAAGCAACATAGGTGCCCATCAGTACATGAATGGATCAAAAAATGTGGTACATATACACCATGAAATTCTATGCAGCAGAGAGAAAGAAGGAGCTACTACCTTTTGCAACAACATGGATGGAACTGGAAAGCATTATGCTGAGTGAAATAGGCCAGGCATTGAAGGACAAATACCATATGATCTCACCTTTGACAGGAAGCTAAAGAATAAAACAAACAAGCAAACAGAATAAAAACAAAGACGCTGAAATAGAGAACAAGTGGGCAGCGACCAGAGGGTAGAGGGAAGGGAACTTAAGGGGGAAAAGGGGGAGGGATTTTGAGGAACAAGTATGAAAGACACAGAGATGAGGACTGGGGGGGGGAATGGGAGGGAGGGGGGGAGACCGGGTGGGGGGGAGGGGTGGGATTGGAGAAATAGATAAAAAAAATGTACTTGAAAAGTAACTAAATAAAATTTAATATTAAAAAAATTGTGGTACATATACACAATGGAGTTCTATGCAGCAGAGAGAAAGGAGGAGCTACTACCTTTTGCAACAACATGGATGGAACTGGAAAGCATTATGCTGAGTGAAATAGGCCAGGCATTGAAGGACAAATACCATATGATCTCACCTTTGACAGGAAGCTAAAGAATAAAACAAACAAGCAAACAGAATAAAAACAAAGACACTGAAATAGAGAACAAGTGGGCAGCGACCAGAGGGGAGAGGGAAGGGAACTTAAGGGGAAAAAGGGGGAGGCATCTTGAGGAACAAGTATGAAAGACACAGAGATGAGGACTGGGGGGGGGGAATGGGAGGAAGGGGGGAGACCAGGTGGGGGGTGGGGTGGGATGGGAGAAATAGATTAAAAAAAAATGTACTTGAGAGATACTAATGATTTTCTTTTAAGTTATTGTAAAAGTTAGATGAAATAATATAAAAACATTTGTAGGTTTAAAAAAACAATTTATTGTATAAAAAAAGTAAAAATGAAATTCTATATTTCCAGTCGATGGTGGCATAGGTAAACATGGCTCACCTCCTTGCACAACCACATCAAAGTTTCAACTAAACTTTAACAGAACAACCATCACTCAGAACTGTCAGAAATCGAGTTGAATGGAAATCTGACAACTACAGAATTAAAGAAACCCATCCATCCAGACTGGTATGAGGGGCAGAGATGCGGAATAGGCTCATGAAAGCTATTAACAGTGGCTTTTCCATATGAGTGGCTGATCTTGGCTTATGCTTCAAGACTTCCTGAATCCTCTCAATCAAATGTTGTCTATGTAAGCTCCCAGCCCCCATATGTCTTGCTAAGTGGCTCCAAGACTGGCACTGGCAGCAGCCAGCCTAGATTCACAGATTGATTTCACCTGAGAATCTCCAAGTCCAGCACAAATAACAGTCATCACAGAGTGCTTTATAGTTAAGGAAGAGTGGCCCCAGGAAAAACACAGGTGGGGTCTGACCTTGGCTTGCACCACCTGGGAAATCCCAGGGCCTATATACCCGGTGGGTAGCTACATAGCATGTTGGAATACTACTACCCTACCCCTGTCCAGCTGATCCTCCATGGAGAGCAGAGGTTGGTGGTCAGGGGTCATAGTCAGTCCTCATGGCTGACTGGCCTGGGTAAATCCCTCCCATTAACCTGCCAACAGCAATCAAGGCTCAAATACAAGAGGAGGGTGTACTCAGCCCACACAGAGGGCGTGCCTTGAGTACCCAGCTTGGGTGATAGGGGAGGCTGGGCCACTGGACCGTACAGGACATACTATATTAGGCCACACTACAAAGACAGGTAGTCAAGGCAGCCTCTACCCAATACATACAGGGAGGATGCCAAAGCAAGGAGACAAAGAAACATGGTCCAAATGAACAATTAAAAGCCCAGAAAAAAGCCCTGGCTGGTGTAGCTCAGTGGACTGAGCGTGGGCCTGCAAACCAGACAATCGCAGTTCGATTCCCAGCCAGGGCACATGCCTGGGTTGCAACCCAGTTCCCTGCAGGCCAGTTCCCAGCAGGGAATGCAGGAAAGGCAACCATACATTGATGTTTCTCTCTCTCTCTCTCCTTCCCTTCCCCTCTAAGGATAAATAAATAAAATCTTAAAAAAAAGCCCACAAAAAGAGCTAAATGACATGCAGATAAGCAATCTATCAGGTACAGAGTTCAAAACACTGTTTATAAGGATGCTGGAGGAACTTAGTGGGGACCTTGGCAGCATAAAAAATTCAGCCAGAAACAAAAGATACACTAATTGACTTAAAGAACAATGTGCAGGGAAACAACAGTAGAGTGGATGAAGCTGAAATCAAATGAATGATTTGAAACATAAGGAAGCAAAAACTACCAGTCAGAACAACAAGAAGAAAAAATAATCCACAAAAAATTAGTGCAGTGTAAGCAGCCTCTGGGACAACTTCAAGAGTTCCAAGATAAGCATCATACAGGTGCCAGAAGAATAAAAATAGCTAGAAATTGGAAATCTATTTGAAAAAATAATGAAAAGAAGACTTCTTTAATTTGGGGAAGGAAATAGAGATACAAGACCAGGAAGCAGAGTCCCAAACAAGATGGGTACAAAGAGGCCCACTCCAAGACACATCATAATTAAAATGCCAAAGGTTAAAGATAAAGAGAGAAACTTAAAAGAAGCAAGAGAAAAGCACTTAGTTACCTGCAGGGAAGTTCCCATAAGACCATCAGGTGATGTCTCAAAAGAAACTTGGCAGGCTAGAAGGCATTGATAAGAAATATCCTAAGTCATGAAAAGCTGGGACCTACATCTAATATAGCTGTACCCAGCAAAGCTATCATTTAGAATTGAAGGGAAGATAAAGTGCTTCCCAGTCAAGGTAAAGCTAAAGAACTCCACCATCACCAAATCATTATTATATGAAATGTTAAAGGGACTTATTTAAGAAAAAGATAAAAACTATGAAAAATAAAATGGCAAAAAATGCATGCCTATCAACGATTGAATCTTAAAAAAAAAGCAAACAAGAAGAACAGAGACAGAATCATAGGTACAGAAAGCATTTTGATGTTTTCCAAATGGGAGGGTGTAGTGGGGAAATGGGTGAAGAAGTGGGAGGGATTAAGAAGTACAAATAGATAGCTACAGAATAGCCACGGGGATGTAACACAGTATAGGAAATAGAGTAGCCAAAGAACTTATACACATGACTTATGGGGCACGCACAATGGTGTGGGGGTTGCCTTAAGAAGCGGGGGTGCTGGGTGAAGGGGGACAAAAGAGAAAAATTGGGACAATTGTCACAGCATAGTCAGTAAAATAAAGAAAACTCTAGATAATTATTGTGGAGGGAGAGGTTATTCAAAAGAGAGTTTAAAAGTACTCAGACATCTATGTTCTGAGTCTACCTCAGGTCATGCATGGTTCAATATGGTAGTCACTAATTATATTTAATTTAAACTTATTAAAGTTAAAAATATTCCATTTCTAAGTTGCACTAGCCATATTTCAAGGGCTCAATATACCACCTTATAGCTATAGCTATTGAACAGCACAGATACAGAAAGTTTCTATTATTGCACAATGTTCTACTAGACAGCACTGCTTTACTTTCATTATTACTATAATCACCATTTTATATGACTTCTTATAGAGGCACTAAATTTATTTTGCTGTTCATCAAACCAGGATTTCTTAACTTGAGCGCCGTTGATATTTGGGGATGGGTGACTATTTTTTATGGGAGACTGTCCTGTGCATTGCAGGATGTTTAACAGCATCTATCCACTAGATACCAATAGCACTCTCTTCCCCAACTCATGACAACCAATATCTTCAGACATTGGCAAATGTCCCCTATGTGAGTGTGTGTGTTAAATTGCCCTTGCTTTGTGCCTTGAATGACGTGGCTCAGTTGGTTGGGCATCATCCTGCAAAGCGAAAGGTTCCTGGTGATTCCCATTTTGGGGCACATAGCTGGTTGTGGGCTTGGTCCCGACTGGGGCATGTGCAAGAAGTAACCAGGTGTTTTTTTCTCTCACACATCGATGTTTCTCTCCCTCACTTTCCCTCTTTCTAAGAACAAAAAATAAATCTTTTTAAAAAATAAATTGTCCTTTTTTGTATTAGTCTTAAATTTAAACCAACAATATTTTCTGGACTAATGCTTTACCTCTACTTCAATCCTAATTTGTGTCCATGGAAACCTGTCTTTTTTTAAAAAGCTTTTATTTATTTATTTTTAGAGACAGGGGAAGGGAGGGAGAAAGAGAGGGAAATGTGTGGTTGCCTCCTGCGTGCCCCCTACTGGACCTGGCCCACAACCTAGGCATGTGCCCTGACTCAGAATTGAACTGGCGACCCTTTGATTCACAGGCTCATACTCAATCCACTGAGTTACACCATCCAAGTCTGAAACCTGTCTTAATGAGGTCACAATCATGTACAAAATAGTACTGAATAGAAAAAAGAAATTCTTGTTTGTAATAATTACTACAGCTGTCGTTTAGGTGAAATTTTCTTTAGTGGTTTGTAAACAAAGAAAAACTCATAATAATATTCACACTTCTAGTCCTAGATACTACCCTAACTTCTAGTGTGATAGATTAATTTTGCCTGTTTTTGAACTTTATATCAAGGGTCAGCCTACTTTTTCTTAAAGAGCCAGATATTAAATATTTTAGGCTTGCAGGCCAGATGGTCTCTGCCACAATTACTCAACTCTGAGGTTGTGGCTCTGAAGGAGCCTATATCAATACATAAACAGATAAAGTTCCAATAAAACTTTAATTAAAAAAACAGGGCACAGCTCATGGACTGTAGTTTGATGACCCCTATTTTTTATAAATGGAATCATATTTTTTGTGGTTTGGCTTCTTTTGCTCAACATTATGTTTGTGAAATTCAGTTACCCTATTATTCAAAGCTGTAGTTCACCATTCTTATTACTCTATAGTATTCCATTGTAGAATTAATTAAATTGATTTATTTATCTATTATATTATTAGTGGACATTTGGGTTATTTCCAATTAAAGGTTTTTTATAGTAAGGGCTGCTGCAAACATATGTGTGGGTATTATACCTAGGTGTGGAGTCACTATTTGGGGTTTTTGTGTGTGTGTTTTGTTTTTAGTAAATACTGCCAAATGTTATCTGAAGTAGTTATAACAATTCATACTGTCACCAGCAGTATATGGGCGATCTAGATGCTCCATATTCTTGCTAGCACTTAGTATTATCTGTCTTTTTAATTTTTCCTATTTTTTCTTTTGGAATATGAGTAGAAGTATTACATTATGGGGTTTCTTTTGCATTTGCCTTGGACTATTTGTAATATGCAAATTGGAATGTCACACACCAATGCCTAGAAAACACCGAGAACATACTGAAAAAGAAACTCACTGTTTCAATATTGCTCTGTAATATTTTTAATTTAATTATTGTTCAAGTACAGTTTTCTGTCTTTTACTCCCATCCCAACCCACCCTCCCCAGTGTTCCCCATCCCCCTCCCATTTCCACCCCCCTTAGTTGTTGTCCATGTGTCCTTTATACTAGTTCCTGTGAATCCTTCCCCTTTTTCCCCTTAAGTTCCCTTCCCTCTCCCCTCTGGTCGCTGCCCACTTGTTCTCTATTTCAGCGTCTTTGTTTTTATTTTGCTTGCTTGTTTGTTTTGTTGTTTAGCTTCTTGTTAAAGGTGAGATCATATGCTCTGTAATATTTTAACACTTCCTTGGTCTTCTAGGACTGACTGAAGCTTCAAAGTCATTCTTCAGCAAAAAAGACAATTTCATAGACAGTCTTAATCAAAACATTTTTCTGTTTGAAACCATCACTATGTTCTTGATTTAAGTTAATTCTACGGTAATTATTCTGCATTTCACTAAACTATTACCTGACAAACCTGATATATCTAATGAATTTCCTCATTAATTATTCAGATTCAACATATCAGAGTTGTATTTGAGTTTTCTCTGTTTTTATCATACTGGCTCTGGCATTGCAGGGACTCTGTCATCCATCTCTGCTTTGAATCTCACTGAAGATCTCATCACCTCAGACCAAACCAATCTCAAGAGCAAGGCTGTCAGGACCAATTGCATCCCTGTGCACCTCAGTCACCAGCAGAGAGTTGTATTCACTAGTGCTTCTGTATGTTTCCTAGTATGAATCGGTCTCCTGCTCTATACCCACCCCTAAGCTTTTGTAAGAGTTAATTTTATGTGTCAACTTGACTGGGCCTAAGAGATGCTCAGATAGCTGGTAAACATTTCTGAGTGTATCTCTGAAGTGTTTTTTGGACGAGGTTAGCTTTTGAATTAGTATATTTAAAATGTAAAGACCACCCTCACTAATGCAGGTGGGCGTTACCCAATTAGCTGAGGACCTGAATAGACCAAAAAGGTGGAGGAAGGGTGAATTTGCTCTCTGCCTGAATTGTGATATCTGGTACATCCATTTTCTGCCTTTAGCCATCAGCCTAGTTCTTGGGCCTTTGTATTAGGACTGGGACATTTACCATGAGCTCTCCTGGTTCTCAGGTCTTCGTGTTTGGACTGGAATTATACCACCAGCTCTCCTGAGCCTCCAGCTTGCAGATGACAGATTGTAGGACTTCTCAATTCTGTAGGATCTTCATAATTCTGTGAGGCAGTCCCTCATAATAAAACTTTTGCTATAAATCTGCATATAGCCTATTGGTTCTGTTTCTCTGGAGAACTCTGACTAATATACACTTACTCATATACCATGTGCTCTGGGACTCATGGTCAGTCTTCAAAACCTCCTACATCTTCAACCTCTTTAAACCTGCACTTCCCTTTCCTGCTCTAACTGCAGGACACTGTTTTCATTGCATGCTTTTAGTGAAAGAAAATGAGCACTTTCTTTACCCATCCCTCATACCACTGGGCTTAAAGATGGGATTGATGTCCTTGTTATCCTTCCATGCTGCTTACAGAGCATTTCTGACTCATCATCTGCCTTCACAATTCCAGCTCTTTTGCAACTTGAGCCATTAAACTCTATTGCATTAGAGTCACACTTTCTCATGCATTGAAAACACAACCCCCTGGCTCATGGTCCTGTGTTGTACTTAGAGGAAAAAAACCCAACTCTGGGCACAGAAGTGCACTCAGACTGTGGTCTGCAGCAATTCTGTGATAGTGGGCAGTGGCCTGCTGGGGGTGGGGGATGGAGGTGGGGGTGCTCCTGGAGAACGCTAACCCCTCATTTACAACTCTTTGGGGAGCTGCGTGTGACCACAAGTCAGGAAGATAAGTAGCAATTCAAGATGGATGTGCATATTACTCCAGAGACCCATGCCTCAGAGCATACAGTGAACAAGCAGCTTGCAGATAAGGATCAGGTGGCAACTGCCCTGGAGAACACCCACCTGCTGGGGATTGTAAACCAGTGCCTGTCAGCCTGCTCCTGAGTCTGGCTTTTTGCCCCAGCCCCACCCAGGGCTCATGGCCTTGTTTTCATGAATCACTGACAATGAGAACCTAACATTTTTCATTTTGTAATAAACCCTTAATTTATATTTTTAAAAAAGCCCAACTCTGGATAAACATAACTCTCCGCCTACCTTATACCTGTCCTATGGCTGAGCATGGTTGGGGAAAAATACACAATTATGACAAGTGGTCTCACTTTAACTATGTCTTATTTAGGGGTTATCTTTTAATTTTCTTTAAAACATCTTTTAATAATAGAAATTCTTATATTACTGTAGATTAATTTATAAATATTTTCTTGCATTTTGGGTACCTGGTTTGGAACTACGTCTCTATTCCATACTCATGAATGATCTGAGGACTGGAGTCATCAAGAGACCATCCTTGGTCATGTTTTTCTGCCCATCTATTTAAGGGCACAGAGAAGGGCGATGGTTACAGAATTTGTAGTAGGATTTATTTAATGTAATAATTTTTTGACCCTGGCTGGTGTAGCTTAGTGGATTGAGCACGGGCCTGTGAACCAAAGGATCGCTAGTTCTGGGCACTGGGTTGCAGGCCAGTTCCCAGCAGGGGACACACGAGAGGCAACCATACATTGATATTTCTCTCCCTCTCTCCTTCTCTTCCCCTCTAAAGATAAATAAAATCTTTAAAAAAATAATAATTTTTGAGTAACACCTATACATGATTACTGATAGGCTTTTTGTTTGTTTTTTTTAAACTTAATATTATAAACATTTTAGCCATACACAAAAATACTACTTTATTGGGTTCCAGGACCCAATTCCATCATGTGGTGATGTGGAGAGGGGAGTAAGGAGGAGGTCCTCACACCAAAGAACGATTCTCAGACACTAGCAGGGTATCTGAGGATTCAACTCAATTCTGACACTATTTACCCAGAGATAGAATTAGATTCCTCAGGTTAAGTGTTCAGTTTTACAAGACTCCCCACCCTCCCCACCTTATCCTTCTGTCACAGGTGGAAACAGGTAACCAGGTTCTTGATGATCGGGGCAAAGAATTGAACTGAACACCCAGAGTTTATAGCTGAGAACATGGGAGCAGGCCAGCTCTAAGCAGAGATTGACCTCATGGGCTGGAGGGACTCTATTCTTATAGGGAGGATCCTTCCTGGCTACTTTTGGCAGGCTTTTACTGTGACAAGTACAAGTAGTTGTATTACTTTAAAGCTACTGCACATGTGGTCTCCCATGGTTTCCCTTGATTGGCTGCCAGGGAAGGGGGGTCCCACAATGTTACCTAGTTGACCCTCCTTCTCCTGGGGTCCCCCTGTACTGGGTTCACCTTTCCCTTCACCAGAGAATTATAGCTCTGCATGTTAGAGATTGGTGAAAAGGAAAGGAATTATTTATTCAAGTTATTCAGACTTAAGAGTAATGACTTACTGTCTTCATCAAAATCCCAAAGTCCCTTAAAACACCCACAAACACACACAGTCCTTCTTTCTCCCTTTCCCCAGTCCAAGCTACCATATCTCAGGAAAATAAATAGAAGGCCACGTGGTGATTCTCTGCCAAAACTGCGTGGTGGTTTTCTGCTAAAGCTGCATGATGATTCTTCTCATGGCTGTGGGGGTAGGGGGGGAGGCATGGGGAGTAGCCCCCCTACTCTGGCCAAAGCCATATGGTTCTCTTTGCTAAAGCTACATGGTGATTCTGTCTCACATGCCTGTGGGAGTCCACATTCTGGCCAAAAGCACGTGGTTCTCTCTTCAATGGCTACAGCCTCTGCCTTTAAATTCCCATGCCAATCTTCCTCTGCAGCCCCATTTCTGACTCCTCCCACAATCGGCTACACTTGCCAGGACTCCCATATCCCCCCAGCTTTACTGGGCTGCCATAGTGAGTCTGGGCAGGTATGGCCCCATGCATGGAGCCAATCATCTTCAAGCTCTCATGCAGGCTCTGTAATGGGGGCTGGGAGTTGCCTCCCAGTTACATCTTGGGTGGAAGTCACTTCCTTCTCCCTGGCTCAAAGTGTGGCCACAGCTATTTAACATATCTATGAAACCAGTTAAAAGTTATAGATATATTAAATGACCATTCTAGAGGTTATCTATGAAACTGTTGCTATGCAAAACAACTCAATGGCCCTGCTCTATTTATCCCATCCCCCTCAGCTCAGACTTGTGGGGGTGAGGACATCCCACATTTTTAATATTTCCTGGACACTCTGAGTTCTGGACCCCATTACAAATTCTTCTTTTGGGGGCCCCCTGGCTACACCCTCCTACACTTCTAAGATACACATACACACTTCAGACACAAGCCACAAGTCCAGCCTCTCTGTGCTTCTGACCATCTGGCTACAGATTAGAAGCTCCATGGACCCCCTCCAACTCAGAATGCTAATCACAAGTCAGGTTGTTACCTGTACTTTCTTGAGTTTGATTACTGTAATGTACTAGAATGACTCACAGAATTCAGAGAAACATGTTACTTAGTAGATCACTTGTTTATTATAAAGGGATATAACTCAAGAATAGCCCGATGGAAGAGATGCATAGGGCAAGGTGTGGGGAAAAGGCATAAAACTTCTACGCCCTCTGCAGGCATAACATTCTCCCTAAATCTCCATGTGTTCACCAACCCAGAAGCTCTGAGAAACCCCATCTTCTTGGGGTTTTATAGAGGCCTTATTACATTATGATTTATTGGCTATGGGACACTGATTCAACCTCCAGCCCCCTCTCCTCACCAGAAGTTGGGGGGTGGCACTGAAAGTTCTTATAATCAGGGTTGATACAATTGACAACCAACCGCCATCCTTAGGTGCTTTATAAATGTCACCTCATTAACATAACAAAAGACACCTCACATAGGCACACATACTTAGGAAATTCCAAGACTTCTGGGAAGTATGAACCAAGAATTGTGGATGAAGATCAAATATATATGAAAAATCTGAATGACCAAATATGTATTTCTTATACATCACACTATGGCAACTACCGATCATCCAGTTTCAACAATGATTAACATTTTACTATTCTTGTTTCATCTATCCCATTCCCATTGCTTTTTCTCTCTTGAATATTTTAAGGTACACCTCAGACACCACATCATTTTGCCAATAAAAACTTTTGTAAGTATTTGTAATTTTTTAAAATACATAATTACAATTCCATTATCATACCTAATAAAACTAATTATAATTCCTTAATATCTCAACTGTATTCAACTTCCTCCAAATGTCTCAAAAAATTTTCAGTTGGTTTGTTTGAATCAGAATCCAAACTCAGTCTACACATTTAATTTCATTTATATACTTATTAAGTATCTTTCTGGGTCATTGTTGTAAGATTTTTCTTATGTTTCACATTTGACTGATTCTGTTATTAGAATGTCATTTAGTGTGTTTCTCTAGCCTTACTGCCCCACCACATTTTCACATATTCCTATGGAAGCTTGATTAAATTCAGATCTAGTTCTTTTGTCAAGGGTACTGTTACAGAACAGATCCACGGGTGGGGAGAACAATATACTATTACCAAATGGACCCACCCTTGTGCTCTGGGGATCCTCCCTCCCTGTATTAGGTTTGATTTGCTGGCCACCAGGGAAAGTCATCTCTCAATGTCAGGGATCAGTGAAAAGGAAAGAGATTATTTATTTAAAGAGTTATACAGGACTTCTGCCAAGATGGAGGCATAGGTGGAAACACTGTGCCTTCTCCCACAACCAAGTTTAAAGACAACAAAGTTTTAGTAACAAAAAACACAGCCCAAACACAGAAAATTGAACTACACAGAAGTCCGACAACAACGAACCATTCAGCCAGACAGGTAAGAGAGGGGGAGCCAGCAGCAAAGCGGGGTAAGGCAGGAAAGATCCCCCGACCCAGGTGTGCAGGCAGCCGTGGGTGGATCCCAGGTGTGGGGTAGCAATGGGAGGACCCAGTGAGGATGCAAGGTGGCAGGCTGACCGTGGTCACGCATTCGAATGCAGATAAACCAGCAAAGGAGTGAGCAGTGAGACAGACCATGCAGGCCCCAGCAGTGGGAAGCAGCACAGGGGACAGCTATTGCCGCTCTTTGACCCCGCCCACACATACAGTATCACAACCCAGCGACATGGGTAGCCCCACCCTGGTGAACAACTAAGGCTTCGCTCCTCATACGTTACAGGCATGAACAGATCAAAACATGGCTCAAGAACAACCCAGAGCCCCAGAGCCCATAAATCTAAGTGACCAAGAAATAGCCAAACTTTCAGATGCACAGTTCAAAACACTGGTGATCAGGATGCTCACAGAACTGGTTGATTTTAGTCACAAATTAGAGAAACATATGAAGGCTAAACTAATTGAAATGAAGGGAATTGCACAGGAAAACAATAGTAATGGAAAGGAAACTGGGACTCAAATCAAAGGAGTGGACCAGAAGGAAGAAAAAAATGACCAAACAGCAAAATATGAAGAAACAAGAATTCAAAAAACTGAGGAGAGGCTTAGGAACCTTCAGGACACCTTTAAACGTTCCAACATTCGACTTATAGGGATACCAGAAGGGGAAGAGAAAAAGCCATGAGTGGAAAACTTATTTGAACAAATAATAAAGGAGAACTTCCCCAATCTGGCAAAGAAAATAGACTTCCAGGAAATCCAGGAAGCTCAGAGAGTCCCAAAGAAGTTGGACCCAAGAAGGAACACACCAAGGCACATCATCATTATATTAGCCAAGATTAGAATGAAGGAGAGAATCCTAGAAGCAGCAAGAAATAAGGGGACAGTCACCTACAAAGGAGTTCCCATCAGACTGTCAGCGGATTTCTCAAAATCCGCTGCAAGAAGGGGTTGGAAAGAAGTATTCCAAGTCATGAAAGCCAAAACCTACATCCAAGATTGCTCTATCCAGCAAAGCTTTCATTTAGAATGGAAGGACAGATAAAGTGCTTCTCAGATAAGGTCAGATTCAAGGAATTCATATTACTAAGCCCCTATTATGTGAAATGATAAAGGGACTTATCTAAGAAGAAGAAGAAGATAAAAAAAAATGAACAGTGAAAGGACAGCAAACTCACAGTTATTAAGAACCACACCTAAAAAAAAAGCAAACTAAGAGGACAGCTAGATAAGGAGTGGAAACATAGAAATGAAGATCACATGGAGGGTTAGCAACAGGGGAGTGGGAGAAGGAGAAGGGGGGAGAAGGTACAGAAAATAAGTAGCATAGACGGTAGGTAGAAAATAGATAGGGGGGAGGGCAAGAATAGTAGGGGAAATATAGAATCTAAAAAACTTGGGACATGTGGTCATAAACTAAAGGGGGGATGGTGGGGGAGGGGTGTGCAGGGTGGAGGGGAATGAAGGGGGAAATAGAACAAATGTAATATCATAATCAATAAAATACATTAAAAAAAAGTTTTACAAATTTTAGAGTAACGACTTAATGTCATCGTTGAGATCCCAAAGTCCTTCAGAATACCTACAAATGCATAGTCTTTCCTTCTCCCTCTGCCCAGTCTGGGGTACCGTATCTCAGGAAAAGAAATAGAAGTCCATGGTTCTCTTCCCAAGCCCTGTGGCTGAAAAAGATGCCACAGGGCTGCCTGGGTTTAAATCCCAGTGCCAATCTTCCTCAGCTGCACCATTTCCCACTCCTCCCACAATTTGCCACAGCTGCCAGTGTTCCTGTATTTTTCCAGCTTTAGTGGGCTACTGTAGTAAGTCTGGGCAGGTGTGGCCCTGTGGTGTGGCTCTAATCACCTCCAAGCTCTTCACAGGCTCTATAACCAGGGGGAATTGCCTCCCAGTAACATCCTAAATTGAAGTCACTCCCATCCCCCTAGCTCAAAGCATGGCCACAGCTATTTAACATATCTATGAAACCAGTTAAAGGTTATAGGTATGTAAATGACTGTTCCAGAGGTTATCTGCAAAACTGTTATTATTCAAAACAGCTCTCAGTGGCCCTGCTCCATGTGTCCTATCCCCCAGCTCAGACTTGTGGGGGTGAAGACATCCTAGATATATATAGTTTTCCAATATTTCCTGGACACCATGAGTTCTGGACCCCATTAGAAATCCCTACTTGGGGTGCCCCCTTGGCTGCACCCTGTTACAATACCACACTGGTGGTGTTGTGTACTTCCCATTGTAGCACATCAAGAGACTTCATTTTGTGTGATGTTAAAATGGATCAAAGGATTTAGGTATTGTGAGTTTAATTTCAACCTTTCACCTAATGGCTTTAGCAGATATTGTTAATTGTTGCCTAGACTTATGGCTTTATTTGGGGTTGTAGAATACTAACATTCTAATTATAGCATTCCTTTTACATTTATTGCAGAGAATTATTTTTATAAAGAAAAATATTCTATCCTGAGCAGCGTGTCTCAGTTGGTTGAGCGTCGTCCCACAAAATGAAAGGTCAGCTGTTCGATTCCCAGTCAGGGCACATGCCTGAGATGCAGGCTGGCTCCCCAGTTAAAGTGTGTTCGAGAGGCAACTGATCGATGTTTTTGTCACACATCAATGTTTTTCTCCCTCTCTTTTTCCCTCCTTTCCCATCTCTCTAAAAATAAATAAATAAAATCTTAAAAAAAAGAATGTTCTTCCAGTAACCGGTACTTTGTATTATGGACTGCATGCTTGAGTACCCTCTTCTCAAATCTAAAAGTCGAAATCCTAATCCCCAATATGATGGCTCTTGGAGGTGGGAACTTTGGAGGTAATTAAGCCATGAGGGTGGAGCCCTTGTGAATGGGACCAGTGCCCTTATAGGAAGAGACATGTAGGGACACAGCAAGAAGACTTAAGTCTGCAAACCAAGAAGTAAGCCCTCTCCAGACAATGGACATGCATGCACCTTGATTTTGGACTTCCTAATATCCAGAAATGTGAGAAATAAATGTTTGCTATTTGGGCCACCTAATATATGGTAAAAAATTATGGTAACAAGTAACCAACTGACTAAGCTGTTACCTGAATTAAGACACAATAAAATATAGTTTGCACAAAAAGCAGGATACATTCTTGAGTTGCTCCTTTCTGTATTAGTTTTCTATTTCTACATAACAAATCACCACAAATAGATCAACTAAAAACACCATTCATTTATCATTTCACAGTTCCAGAGATCAAAACTCTAGTCAGGCTCTGCTTAGGGTCACAGAAGGTCAAAGTCAAGGTGTTGGCTGGCCTGGAATCTTATTTAAGGTTCTGGAGAAGAATCTGCTTCTCAGCTCATTTGGGTTTTCACAGAATCCAGTTTTTTTGCTATTCTAAGTCTGAGGTCCCTGTTTCTTTGCTAGTTGTCAACTGAGGCCACTCTCTGCTCCAGAGGCTACTTGCATTCCTTCTTACATGGTGCCCTCTTTCTCATGCTTGAGTTCTTGTGCCTAGTGTTTTTCCAATATTTGTTATAAAGAACACAACTAGTGATTTCATATTACTTCACTCTTTCTTAGAAAATGGATCAACCACTTTCTTTTTGGATCTCTTTCGCTGCCTTTCATAAACTGCTTGTTCTTGCTGACAGCCATGGTGCTGCTCAGAGATCCAAAAGCTAAATTTTATTTTTTTAACATCTGTTACTAGCAAATCAAATAAAGCCGAATTTGAGACATAGTAGCCATTCAGATAAATGAATGAGTTGATCAATGAGTGAGTGAGTACGTGTGAATGCAAGGGCAGAAAAACATTAATAGTTCTGGCCCATTCCAGAATGAGGGAAAAATGATAAAATGATTACTTTGGATATCACGTTAAAAGTATTTTGTATTTTAAAGTTGGTAAACTGTGGATGTTTAATATTGATTGTCTATTGGAAACCACATGTGAAAGAGACAACCAGGCTTCTAGAATTTGACACTGTTTTATAAGTCTACTTGCAGTGTTTTTTTTTTTTTAAGATTTTATTTATTTATCTTTAGAGGGAAGGGAAGGAGAGAGGGAAAGAAACATCAATGTATGGTTGCCTTTTGTGCGTCTCCTGCTGGGAACTGGCCTGCAGGGAACCTGCCTGCAACTCTGGCATGTGCCCTGACTGGGAATCGAACTGCGATTGTCTGGTTCGCAGGCTTGTGCTCAATCCACTGAGCTACACCAGCCAGGGCTTGCAGTGGTTTTAAAATAATAGGACATATTCAGTATGAATGCATTATTGTTAATATTTTTTCAGAGAGTTATTGTTTTCCCTTAGACCATGTCTCATTACAGGTGCTGTTACATTATTAAATATAAATGTATTACATCCAAAGACCAATTTTTATACCTGTGCGGTATGTATTTCTGATTCTGTAATAGAAATCAATGGGTAAATAAGATTTTTTCACTTTATTTATTTATTTATATATTTTAATATATTTTATTAATTATACCATTACAGTTGTTCTATTCCCCCCTTCATTCCCTTCAACCCTGCACACCCCCTCCCCCACCATTCCCCCCCTTTTGTTCATGAACACGTGTCTCAAGTTCTTTAGATTCTATATTTCCCCTACTATTCTTGCCCTCCCCCTATCTATTTTCTACCTACCGTCTATGCTATTTATTTTCTGTACATTCTCCCCCCTTCTCCTTCTCCCACTCCCCTGTTGCTAACCCTCCATGTGATCTCCATTTCTATGGTTCTGCTCCTGATCTAGCTGTCCTCTTACTTTGATTTTCTTTTAGGTGAGGTTCTTAATAACTGTGAGTTTGCTGTCCTTTCACTGTTCATCTTTTTTATCTTCTTTTTATTAGGTATGTCCCTTTAACATTTCATATAATAAGGGCTTGGTGAGGATGAACTCCTTGAATTTGATCTTATCTGAGAAGAATTTCATCTGCCCTTCCATTCTAAATGAAGGTTTTGCTGGATAGAGCAATCTTGGATGTAGGTGTTTGCATTTCATGACTTGGAATACTTCTTTCCAGCCCCTTCTTGCCTGTAAGGTCTCTTTTGAGAAATCCACTGACAGTCTGATGGGGACTCCTTTGTAGGTGACTGTCCCCTTAGCTCTTGCTGCTTGTAGGATTCTCTCCTTCATTTTATTCTTGGCTAATGTAATGATGATGTGCCTTGGTGTGTTCCTTCTTGGGTCCAACTTCTTTGGGACTCTCTGAGCTTCCTGGATTTCCTGGAAGTCTATTTTCTTTGCCAGATTGGGGAAGTTCTCCTTTATTATTTGTTCAAATAAGTTTTCCACTCATGGCTTTTTCTCTTCCCCTTCTGGTACCCCATACAATTTGGATGTTGGAACGTTTAAAGATGTCCTGGAGGTTCCTAAGCCTCTCCTCAGTTTTTTTGAATTCTTGTTTCTTCATCCTTTTCTGTTTGGTCATTTTTTCTGTCCTTCTAGTCCACTCATTTGATTTGAGTCCCAGTTTCCTTTCCATTACTATTGTTTTCCTGTGCATTTCCCTTCATTTCACTTAGTTTAGCCTTCATATGTTTCTCTAATTTGTGACTAAAATCAACCAGTTCTGTGAGCATCCTGATCACCAGTGTTTTGAACTGTACATCTGAAAGTTTGGCTATTTCTTCATTGCTTAGATTTATGGGCTCTGGGGCTCTGAGTTGTTCTTGAGCCATGTTTTGATCTGTTCATGCCTGTAACGTATAAGGAGCGGAACCTTAGTTGTTCACCAGGGTGGGGCCACCGAGGTTGCTGGTTTGTGATGCTGTACGTGGGGGCGGGGTCAGAGAGTGACAATGGCGGTCCCCTCTCCCGCGTTCTGCCACTGGGGCCTGCACGGTCTCTGTCACCGCTCCCTCCTTCACCGGTTTATCTGTGCGCAAATGTGTGACCGTGGTCAGCCTTCAGTGAGTCCACCACCTTGCGCCCTCAGTGGGTTGGCCCCCTTCTCCACACCTGGGATCCGCCTATGGCTGCCAGTGCGCCTGGGTCTCAATCCTGGGTCCGTCCGGTGGATCTTTCCTGCCCTACCCCACTCTGCTGCTGGCTCTGCCCCTCTTACTGGTTTGGATGAAGGGTTCGTGGTTGTCAGACTTCCGTGCAGTTCAATTTTCTGTAGTTTTGGCTGTGTTTTTGTTGCTGAAACTTTCTTGTTTTTAAACATGGTTGTGGGAGGAGGCACAGTGCTTCCACATACACTTCCATCTTGGCAAAAGTCCCCTTATTTATTTAAAATAATATTTCACGTACAGTTTTCTGTCTTTTAATCCCATCCCAGTCCACCCCATCCGTGCTTCCCACCTCTCTCCCATTTCCAGCCCCCTAAGCTGTTGTCCATGTGTCCTTTATACTAGTTCCTCTAAATCCCTCCCCGTTTTCCCTGAAGTTTCCTCCCCTCACCCCTCTGGTTGCTGTCCCTCTGTTCTTTATATCAATGTTTTTGTTTTTATTTTGCTTGCTTTTTTATTTTATTGTTTAGTTTCCTGTTAAAGGTGAGATTATATGGTACTTGTCTTTCAACACTGGGCTTGTTTCACTCAGCATATTGCTTTCCAGTACCTTCCATGCTTTTACAAATGGTAGGACCTCATTCTTTCTTTATGCTGCATAGAATTCCATTGTGTATATGTACCATGATTTTTTGATCCATTCATTTACTGACAGGCACCTAGGTGGCTTCTAGCTCTTGGATATTGTAAATTGTGCTGCTATGAACATTGTGGTGCATAGGTTCTTTGAAATTGATGTTTCACGGTTCTTAGGGTATAATCTTAGCAGTGGAATTGCTGGGTCAAAAGGCAGGTCCACTGTTAGTTTTCTGAGAAAATTCCATACTGTTTTTCATAATGGTTGTACCAGAATGCAATTCCACCAACAGTGAACTAGGGTCCCCTTTTCTCCACAACCTCTCCAATATTTGTTGTTTGTTGCTTTGTTTATGATAGCCATTCTGACTGGTGTAACGTGGTATCTCATTGTGGTTTTAATTTGCATCTCTCTGATAGCTAGCAATATCGAGCATCTTTTCCTGTGTCTCTGGATCCCTTGCGTGTCTTCTTTGGAGAAGTGTCTGTTCAAGTCCTTTTTCCATTTTTTAATTGGGTTGATTATCTTCTTAGAGTGGAGTCGTGTAAGTTCTTTGTGTATTTTGGAGATTAAACCTTTGTCTGAGGTATCATTAGCAAATATATTTTCCCATAGAGTGAGTTGTCTTTTTAATTTAATACTGTTTTCTTTAGCCATACAGAAGCTTTTTATTTTGATGAGATCCCACTGTTAATTTTTTCCTTTATATTCCTTGCTCTAGGGGACATACTAGTAAAAATGTTGTTACGTGAAATATTTGAGGTTTTCCTGCCAATGTTCTCCTGTAGGACTGCAATGGTGTCATGGCCTATATTTAAGTCTTTTATCCACCTCGAATTTATTTTGGTGTATGCTGTAAGTTGGTGCTCAAGTTTCACTTTTTTGCACATAGCTGTCCAGTTCTCCCAACACCATTTGTTGAAGAGGCTATCTTTACTCCATTTTATGTTACTGCCCCCTTTGCTGAATATTAATTGATTGTAGACAGTTGGGTTTATTTCTGGGCTCTCTGTTCTGTTCCTTTGGTCTATGTGCATGCTTTAATGCCTGTACCAGTCTGTTTTGATTACAGTGGCTTTGTACTACAGTTTGGTATCAGATATTGTGATCCCTCCTACTTTGTTCTTCTTTCTCAAAATTGCAGATGCTATTCAGGGTCGATTATGGTTCCATATAAATTTTCGAAGTGTTTGTTCTATGTCTGTGAAATATGCCATTGGTACTTTAATAGGTATTGTATTGAATCTGTAAATTGCTTTGGGTAGTATGGACATTTTGATGATGTTAATTGTACCAATCCATGAACACAGTATAGGTTTCCACTTGTTTGTGTCTTCCTTGATTTCTTTCCTCAGTGTTGTGTAGTTTTCTGCATACAGGTCTTTTACCTCCTTAGTTAGGTGTATTCCCAGATATTTTATTTTTCTTGTTGCTATATCGAATGGGATTTTTTTCTTGATTTCATCTTCTACTGCTTCATTGTTAGTATAAAAAATGCCTTTGATTTCTTGATATTGACTTTGTAACCTGCTGTTTTGCTAAATTCATTAATTAGTTCCAGCAGTTTTTGGGTAGAGTCTATAGGATTTTCCATGTACACTATCATGTCACCTGCAAACAGTGACACTTTTGTTTCCTCCTTTCCTATTTGGATACCTTTTATTTCCTTTTCTTGCCTAATTGCTGTGGCCAAAACCTTCAATACTATACTGAATAGAAGTGGTGAATGTGGACATCCTTGTCTTATTCCTGATCTTAGTGGAAAAGCTTTTAATTTTTGCCCATTGAGTATGATGTTGCCTGTAGGTCTCTCATAAATGGCCTTTATTATGTTGAGGAATGCTCCCTCTATTCCCACTTTGCTGAGTGTTTTTATCAGAAATGGGTGTTGTACCTTATGAAGAGGTTTTTCCACATTTATTGACATGATCATGAGGTTTTTGTCTTTGTTTTTGTTTATGTGATGAATTACATTTACTCACTTGCAAATATTGAACCTTCCCTGCATCCCTGTGATGAATCCCACTTGGTTATGGTGTATAATATCTTTGATATATTGTTGGATGCGATTTGCCAATATTTTGTTGAGAATTTTAGAGTCTATGTTGATCAGAGATTTTGGCCTGAAGTTCTCTTTCTTTGTTGTGTCTCTGTCTGGTTTTGGAATTAGGATGATGCTGGCTTCATAAAAAGAGTTTGGGAGTTTTCCATCCTTCTGGATTTTTTGGAATAGTCTGTGAAGAATAGGTGGTAGCTCTTCTTTAAATGCTCTGTAGAATTCTCCTGTGAAACCATCTGGTCCAGGGCTTTTGTGTGATGAAAGTTTTTTGATTGTTGCTTCAATTTCTTTTGCTGTTATTGGTATGTTCAGGTTTTCTTTTCTTTTTAATGAAGTTTTGGATGATTATATTTTTCTAGAAATGTGTGCATTTCCCTTAGGTTTTCAAATTTCTTGGCATACAGTTCTTCATAGTAATTTCTTAAAATCCCTTTTATTTCTGTGGTATCAGTTGTAATCTGTCCTCTTTCATTTCTAATTGTGTTTATTTGAGTCCTCTCTCTTCTTTTCTTGATGAGCCTACTTAAAGGCTTGTCTATTTTGTTTATTTTTTCAAAGAACCAACTCCTGGATTCATGGATCCTTAGAATTGAGCTTTTAGTCTCTATGTCATTTAGTTCTGCTCTGATCTTGGTTATTTCCCTCCTTCTGCTTGCTCTGGGCTGTTTTTGTTGTTGTTCTTCGAGTTCTTGCAGGTTTGTTTGAAATGTTTCTATCTTCTTTAGGTAGGCTTGTATTGCTATAAACTTCCCTCTCAGGACTGTCTTCGCTGTGTCCCATAACCTTTGGGTTGTAGTGAGTTTGTTTTCATTTGTTTCTAGAAACATTTTGATTTCTTCCCTAATTTCGTTCTTGACCCATTTGTCGTTTAATAGCATACCATTCAGTCTCCATGATTTTGGGTGTTTTGGGTTTTTTTATTTGGGTTTGGTTTTTAATTTCAGTCCCTTGTGGTCAGAGGAAATGCTTGGTATGGTTTCAATTTTCTTGAATTTGTTGAGGCTTGTATTGTGTCCTATCATGTGGTGTATTTTTAAAAATGTGCCATGTGCACTTGAAAAGAATGTGTATTTAGCTTCCTTGGGATGAAGGGCTCTATATATATCAGTTAAGTCCATTTCCTCTTCGGTGTTGTTTAATGCTGCAATATTATTGTTGATATTTTTTTTGAGAAGATCTGTTCATTTTTGATAGTGGGGTGTTAAAATCCCCTACTATAATTGTGTTGTTGTCAATATCTTTCTTGAAGTCTGCTAAAATTTTCTTGATATATTTTTGGGTGCTTCTATGTTTGGTGCATATATATTTTAGATGTTAATGTCTTCTTGGTGGATTCTTCCCTTCAGTATTATGAAGTGACCTTCTGGGTCTCTCTTTATGGCCCTCTTTTTGAAGTCTATTTTGTCTGATATGAGAATTGCTACCTTAGCTGTTTTTTCTTGTCCGTTTGCTTCGAAATTTTGTTTCCAGCCTTTAACTTTTAGTCTGTGATGGTCTTTTTTTCCTCAGATGGGTGTCTTGTAGGCAGCATATATGTGGGTCATGCTTTCTTGTCCATTCAGCTATTTTGTTTCTTTTGATTAGAGCATTTAATCCATTTACGTTTAAGGTTATTATTGTTATGTACTTATTCATTGCCATTTTTGTACCTGTGTTCCTCTCTGTCTGTCTCTTTTCCTTTCTTTCCTTAAAGCAGTCCTTTTAGTATTTCTTGCAGAGCTGGTTTGGTGGAGGCGTATTCTTTTAGGCTTCTTTTGTCTTGGAAGCTCTTATTTGGCCTTCTATCTTGATTGAGAGCCTTGCTAGGTAAAGTAGCCTTGGTTGTAGGCCTCTAGTTCTCATTACTTGGAATATTTCTTGCCATTCTCTTCTTGCTTGGAGTGTTTCCATTGAGAAGTCAGTAGCTAACCTTACTGGGGATCCCTTGTATGTTACTTCTTTTTTCTCCCTTGCTGCCTTTAAGATTCTCTCTTTGTCTTGGAATTTTGCCATTTTGATGATGATGTGTCTTGAAATGGGCATCCTTGGGTTCCTCTTGATTGGGACTTTATGATTCCTGGATTTGTGTGACTTTTTCTCTCATCAAATTTGGGAAATTTTCTCTCATTACTCTTTCAAATAGATTTTCTATCCCTTGTTCTTTTTCTTCTCCTTCTGGTATCCCTATTCTTGGGATATTATTATGTTTCATATTGTCTTGTATTTCTTTTAATCCCTCTTCATTCTTTCTGAGTTTCTTTTCATTTTCCTGCTCTTTCTGTGAGATGCTTTGTACTTTGTCCTCCAGCTTGCTAATCTGATCTTTCGCCTCATCTATCCTACTTTTGAAACTATCTACTTTGTTCTTCAATTCAGAAATTGTATTCTTCATTTCCTCTTGTCCCCTGCTGATAGTTTCTATTTCCTTTTTCACTGTGATATAGTTTGAGGTGAGACCGTTGTAGCTCCTCTGTAGTTTCTGTTAGCTCATTTTGAGCTCTTTGAACTTCGTGATTACCAGTGCTTTGAATTCACTGTCTGATAGTTGATTAGCCTCTATTTCATCTAACATTCTTTCTGAAGTTTCTGCTTTTTCCTTCATTTGGGGTATTGTTTCTTTGTCTTCCCATTGTTTGAGACTCTTCTTGTTAGCCTCAGCTTATAAAATTGATCTGTTCTGACTCCCTGGGTTTATGTTTTGAACCTCTGTGGTATAATACCTGTGGATTTCAGTGGGGCAAGCTCCTTCGGGTATCTTGATGTTCTTCGTTTCCACCTACTCCTTTTATCATGTATGTGTAATCAGTTATAGGAGGAGGCAAAATGGTTTACGACAGCAGAAGCATTTTTTTTAAATATTTTATTATTTATTTATCTTTAGAGGGGAAGTGGGGGAAGGAGAGAGGGAGAGAAACATCAATGTATGGTTGCCTTTTGTGCGTCCCCTGCTGGGAACTGGCCTGCAGGTAACCGGCCTGCAACCCAGGCATGTGCCCTGACTGGGAATCGAACCGCGATCGTGTGGTTCGCAGGCCCGCGCTCGTGTGGTTCGCAGGCCCGCGCTCAATCCACTGAGCTACACCAGCCAGGGCCAGAAGCATTTTTTATGATATTTACAGTCATAGCCGGTAGAGAGAAGATAGGTGATCTTTAGGCTATATATAGTGTTAACCGCATTCTTCAGCCCAACTTGCCACTTTTTTGAGAGGCTGGACAAAAGATAAGCCTGTTGTTCAGGAGGGAAGGCTTGTTAGTTGGAACTAGAAAGCAGTGTTTTCAGATGGTCAGATTTTGAAGTAAGGTGAGTGTAAGGAACAGTAAATAGGTGTAGTGTGTGAGCAAATATAGTTAATCACTACAGTGGTAGAATTCAGGGCCCTGTACAATGGGCTAAGATCCGGGAGATGTGTTGTGACGTATTTACTGTTGTATGATCGGCTATTATTTACACTAATATTAGAGCAGCACTCATATAACAAACTCTATGTGATGTGTCTGAGTTAGGAATATAGAGGTTTAGGTAGTTTGCTAAAGGAAAACAAGTGGTGTGGAGTTTAGAGGATTAGCAAAGCACTGTGGAGGAAAGGACAGGGGGAGCCTGTCTAAGAATACAATATAACTAGTCAAGACTGAGAAGCCTATACAGAAAGAGGAGAAATACAGAGACATTATTAAAATATAAAAGACGTGAGAATAATGTTCATCATCACCAAGCCCTTATTATATGAAATGTTAAAGGGACTTATCTAAGAAAAAGAAGTTAAAGAAACATGAACAGTGAAAGGACAACAAACTCACAGTTATTAACAACCACACCTAAAACAAAAGCAAACTAAAAGGACAGTTAGATCAGGAGTGGAAACATAGAAATGAAGATCTCAAGGAGGGTTAGCAACAGGGGAGCGGGAGGAGGAGAAGGGGGAGAAGGTACAGAAAATAAGTAGCATAGACAGTAGACAGAAAATAGATGGGGGGCAAGAATAGCATGGGAAATATAGAATCTAAAGGAATTGAGACACATGGTCATAAACTAAAGGGGGGTAATGGTGGGGATGGGGGGGTAGGGTGGAGGGGAATGAAGGGGGGAGTAGAACAACTATAACAACACAATCAATTTAAAAAATTTAAAAAAAAGAATAATGAAAAAAATATGGAATACCTCGTGGCTTCTCTGCTGTAGGAGGGTGGAATTTGTCTCTCTGCCTCTACTGTTGAGATGCCCCCACTTTGGGTCCCATTCTGGTCCTTTCACAGTTCCTAGTTGTTTGTGTCTCTTGTGGGTAAAAGGAAACAAAGCAACAAACAAACAGTCAAACAAAAAGGCAGTAGAAGGGAGGCAAAAGCGATGAGTTTAAGAGGAAGGGAAGTAGGACTAAACAGGGAAAAAGAAAGGAGAGGAACAAAGCATAGAAAGATAAAGCAGTGATAAAATTAAAAAATATATAAGATTCCTAAACAAATGCACAAAAAAATTACTAAAAAAAGGGAAAAAAAAGAAAAAAAACCCCAAAGAAACAACAACAACAACAAAAAATAATAACAACAACAATAGCAGAGAAACCCTTCCCTTGTTGGTTTCAAACTGTCCAGACTGGTTTTTCTGGTTGCAGCAGGATCTCTCTTTGGGCTGGGATGTCTGCGCAAGTGCTCACACCAGCCAGGCTACCAGATTGGGGTGTGAGCGCTCGCACACTCGCCAAGCTGCTTGGGTCCCACGGGTTCTGGTAGAGTCCTTCCCAGTCCTGTGGTGGGACTCAACTGCTTCTGCGCTTGTGCACACCGGACAGTTGAAACCGGCAAGGCACTTCCCAGTCCTGTGTCAGGGACTCAGAGGTTTCTGCACCTGTGTGCTCTCGCCAAGCTGTCTGGGATCCAAGAAATCAGCAAGGTGCCTCCCAGCCCTGTGGCAGCAACCCAGAAGCCTCCTCGCCCGCGGCCGCCTTCCGGGACTCGCAAAACCAGCAGGGCGCTTCCCGGTCCTGTGGTGAGTTCTCAAATGTCTCTGCTTTCCCCCTGGCTTACTGCAAGGCCAGGTGGGAAGCAAGCCAAGCTGTCCTGGCAGGAGAACACCTCAGTCCACTTAAAAAAAAAACACCAAAATTCTCTAGACAGCCTGCCTCTCAGTCCAGCCCAGTCCCCAGTGAGACCAGTGAGGCCAATGCATCTCTCAGTTCTCCCAGGCTTGTGACCACAGAGTCTGCAGTTGAACTGGGCCCTATGTCTTTGTAACCCTCCCTGATAATGCAAGCAGGCAAGCAGACAGGTCTCTGCCCAGTGTTGTCCAGTTTTGCTTATATGGGGAGTGGGGGAGCTGCTGGCCTGCACTGGTGGCCACTGGCACCGCTGGGTGCCCAAGCTCCTGTGGTAGATACCTCTGGTGTTGGTTTCAGACCAATGGCTCTCGTCCCTGGCTGTAGAGGCAGCACCGGGGCCACCTGGCCGGGGGCGCTGGTCCCTGCCACCGCTTTGTCTTTACTCCGGTCCCCAAGACCCCACTGACCTGCCGCTTTCTGGTGTTTCAGCGTCCGTCACAATCTGTTCTTTCAATTTCACAAATGGTGGATAACCAATGGATTAGTGTGCTGCTTCTCTATAGATCTGCTAGGATTTTCACCCACGAGTAGGGGAGCTAGAATCCGCTCCATCCTACTCCATCGCCCATCTTCCCAGCACCCCCTATTTAAACTCTTTAATATTCAATCTGTATCTCTATTTTTCTCATACTGAAAACTTTGGTTCTCAATTTCATCAACATTTTACATGAAACAGTCTCAGCGTACCAACATCAACACTACCCCTAGCACAATTATTGAAAGAACTTAAGATGTTTTTGGACTTCCTTTTTTGCTTAGAGAACACCTTACTAGGAATATAAAGATAAATTACTGTATTTAAAAGTAACTGGAAATAGTTATTCTCTGTGTGGTTTTTCTGCCATTTTGATTGACAATTTGGTTCATTTGTTTCATGAAGTTTCTGGTTTTTAGAATTTGCTTTTTTTTAAATTGAATTTTGTTTTCTATTGTAATTATGTAAAATAGTTGGTTTCAAAATCAATTATACAAAACAAGACATATTCAGGGAAGTTTAGCTTCCATTCTTGTCCTTCCAACCTTTTAAAAAATGGTTTTCGTTCATTCTTCTGTTTTAAAAAAGTAAGCAAACCCATATTAGGAGATAATTTTCTATATATCTCATTATATATAGATACACACATATATATATATATACACACACACACATATAGATATATGGTATATGCACACCTTGAGATATATGACTATGCGTACCTTGTGAATAGTCACTGATTGCTTTTTGCCCAAACTATCTTCTCATGGATGTTTGTATAGTTAATATTCTTAGAATATAGAGACAGTGTCTCCCTTGGGAGATAAGGCAGGTAGGTTTATTGCCCATTATAAAAGATTCAGGTTTATAAGCCCAGGGTTCCTTTCCTGTAATGGAGCCAATTGCTCATTCAGGCATTACACCATCCTTTTTATGTCACACTTTAGGAACGGAAACTTGGGGAACTGGCTCAAAAGCTAATACTCTGACTAATGCTTTTCCTGTGAGTGATAAGTTTTATTACCCCTGCTTGATGATCAGTGAGTTTTGAGCAAAGAAATGCCTTGCTCTTAGAGGGATGTGATCTTATATACTTAAAAAAAATCACTTTGGCTGAAGTGTAGACAATCACCTGTATGAATGAAAGGATGAAAATAAGAAGCCACTGAAAACTAGTCCAGACTTTTGATCAAGATGGTGGTGTAGGTAAAATGTGGTACTTACCTTCTCCCGCAACCACATCAAAATGGTAACTGAGCTACAGAATAACCATCATTCAGAACATCCTGAAGGCAAGCTGAGTAGAAATCCTACAACTAGAGAATTAATGAAGAAGCCACATCAAGGCTGGTAGGAGGAGCAGAAACATGGAATGTGCTGGTCTTATATCCACATGAGATAGATGAAAATTGGGAGGATATTAGCTGTGGAGGTCTCCACAATGGATCAAGGGATACCAAACCCACACCAGGCTCCCATCCCAGGGTTCCAGTGACAGGAAGAGAAACCCCCATAACTTCTGGCTGTAAAAATCAGTGGTAATCGAGACTGAGTGAGACAAACAGCTTCTGGAGTCCCAGGCAGTTGTTTCTAAACAGCCCATGCACAAACGAGAATGGACTTACTCCCTCTGAGTTCCAGCATGGGGGAAGCATGTTGAAAGTCACCAGAGACATATGAGGAAGAACTGAATTGTCCAGCATCAGGGCAAAAGCTGGAGGAGCAGCTTTCTTCCAGAGAAAAGTTCTACAGAAGTTATTGTTTCTTTTCTTGGCCCTCCCCTGACAGAGCAACAGAACCAGCTAGTAGGCAGTATATCTGAGGCTCCATCAACCTAACTTACACTGTTTGACCCACCCTGGTGATTCCCTGAGGTCCTGCCCCACCCAACTTTTCAGCCCACCTGAACTGTTTCCAATGACTTTTCCATACAAAAGGCCTGTCTTGGTTCATGCTTTAGATTTTCATAGAGTATCTCAAACAAGAAGCATCTGTCCTCCACAAGCCTTGTACCTCTCATTAATTGGCCCCAGGCCTAGCAGCAGCAGCAGTGCATCTTGGTTCACACCTTGGCCTCGCTTCAGCACCTCTAAGCATAGCACAAGCAACAGCTATCTACAGATTATTTTGTAGCTCATGCCAGGTGGCCCTGGGTAGAACACAGGCAGTGGCTGATCTTGGCCTGCACCTCTGGAGAGACCCCAGAGTCAGCGTACCTAGTGGATAAGCTTTAGACCTTGTTGAAGCACCACTGCCCAACTATCTCCAAGAACAACATACTCAAGAGGTGAACTCAGTGGGCACCAGAGAACCACTGTGGGGTGGGCCCCTGCACAGCTGATACTCTACAGTGGTCAAAGGCCAGTGGTTGGTGGTTGTAGTCAGTCCTTGCAGCTGATTGACCTAAGGATAAATTGATATACTAACAATGATTAAAGCTCAACTACAAGAGAAGGGGTATACCCCACATTGGGGGCATACTTTGAGTGCTCAGCTTGGGTGATTGAGGAGGCTGTGCCACTGGACCTTAGAGAACACCTACTACATCAGGCCATGCTACCAAAACAGGGAGTCATAGCAACTTGACCTAATACATAGAAGCAAACACTGGGAGGCTGCTAAAATGAGGAGACAATGAAACATGTTCCAAATGAAAGAACAGAACAAAACTTCAGAAAAAGAACTAAATAAATGGAGACTAGCAATCTACTAGATACAGAGTTTAAAACACTACATATAAAGATGCTCAATGAACTAAGTGAGAACCTTAATAGCATAAAAAATGACCAGTCAGAAATGAAATATGCACTAACTGAAACGAATAATTTACATGGAATTAACAGTAGAATTGATGAAGCCAAAAATCAAATCAGGATTTTGGAATATAGGGAAGCAAAAAAGAAAATCAGATCAGCAAAAAGAAAATAGAATTAAAAAATGAGGATAGTATAAGGAGCCTCTGGAACAACTTCAAACATACCAACATTTGCATATGGGAGTGCAGGAAAGAGAAGACAGAGTGCAAGAAACTGAAAACTTATTTGAAAATTAATGATGAAAAACTTCCCTATCTTGGTGAAGTAATAGACAAACAAGTCCAGGAAGTGCAGAGAGTTCCAAACCAGTCCCAAACAAGAGTCCCCCAAAAAAACCCAAAGAACCCCAAAAGGCCCACACCAAAACACATCATAATTAAAATGCTGAAAGTGAAAGACAAAGAATCTTAACAGTAGCAAGAGAAAAGCAATTAGTTACCTATAAGGGAGCTCCCATGAGACTGTCAGCTAATTTCTCAAAAGAACATTTTCATGCAAGAAGAAATTGACAAGAAATATTGAGTGATGGAAAGCAAAGGCTTACAATGAACATTACTCTAAACAACAAAGCTATCTTTTTGAATCAAAGGACAAATAAAGAGCTTCTCAAACAAGAAAAAGTTAAAGGACTTTATCACCACAAAACCAGTATTATGTGAAATGTTAAAGGGTATTCTAGAAGGAGAAGGGAAAGGGGAAGGAGAAGTTGAAAAAAAAAGGAGGAGGAGAAGGAGGAAAAGAAGAAGAAGAAGATAAAAACTATGAAATGGCAATACATACTTATCTATTAACAACTAAATCTAAAAAGCAAAATAGACAGGCTGTCTCTGGAGCACGCCCACACCTTTTTTCCTTTTCACGCATATGTATTTACTTTTTTACCCCAAACTCTAAAGACCCCGTAAGACTTGCAACCAAGGGAACAATGGGTAATGGCAGCTCATCTTGAGCTTACTTCCTGAACCTGTCTTCAAGGCCCCCCCTTTCCCTGACTTTGTAGTGAGCTAACAGCAGCCCAGTGTGGCTCACTTTTTTCCTATAATGTTTCTAGAAAGCCATAGCAAAGCACTGCCTAGTCTGAACCTTTGCTTCTCCTGTCCCAGACTTTTCTGGGAGCTAACAGCTGCCCCACTTGACGCAATTCTTTCCTATAATAATTCCAGGGAGCCAACACAGAGCACTGCCTATGCTTTCTCCTGTTGCTCCTCCTATCCAAAACCTTTCCTTTGTTTCACTGTCCCCAGCTTTAATAAACATACTCTCTAAATAAAAAAAAAGTAAATGAACAGAACAGAAACAGACTCATATATACAGAGAATATTTTGATGGTTGCCAGAGATGAGGGAGGTTGAGGGGATGGGTCAAAAAGGTGAAAGGATTAAGAGGTTCAGATTGGTTGTTACAGAATAGTCATGGGGATATAAAGTGTGGTACAGGATATATATTAAATATTCTAATAACTATGTCTTGTGTCAGATGAGTTTGAGATTTATTGGGATGATCACTAATATATTATATAACATCTGATCACTGCAGTGCTCACCTGAAACTAATATATAATGTAATGTCAACTGTAAATAAAAATAAAAATGATAAAAATAAAGTATATGACTTGCAAATAAAATATTGCTTGTAAAGAAAACTAGTCCAAGGAAATAAGATGGCATGGACCATGGTGGGAGTAGAAAGCTAATGAAGAGAGGACTGATTATGAATATATTTGACCCTCTTGAATCAGATATTAGATGTGTCAGATTCAAACTATAAAGTTAGTATATTTAAAAAGATGACTTATGGGGCAAGAGCCAAGCAAGTGACATTGTTTCCTCTCTGACCGCTCCCCCACATACAGCATCACAAAGCAGCAAAGTGGGTTGCCCCACCCTGGAGCACCTAAGGCTCTGCCCCTTACAATATAACATGTGCACCAACATGGGCAGTCAAAGCAGCTCTACCTAATACACAGAAACACAGGGAGCCTGTCAAGTTGAGGAGACAAAGACATAGGGCCCAAATAAAAGAATAGATCAACACTGCAGAAAAAAAAAACAACTAAGCAACACAGAGATAGCCAAACTATTAGATGCAGAGTTCAGAACACTGGTGATCAGGATGCTCAGAGAAATAATTGAGTACAGCCACAAAATAAAGGAAGAAGTGAAGGCTATACAGAGTGAAATAAAGAAAAATATACAGGAAACCAACAGTGAAGGGGCGGAAGCTGGGATTCTAATCAGTAATTTGGAACAAAAAGAAGAAGTAAACATTCACCTGGAACAGAAAGAAGAAAAATTATTTTAGAAAAATGAGGAGAAGCTTAGGATCTTTTGGGGTAACTTTAAATGTTCCAACATCTGAATCATAAGGGTGCCAGAAGGAGAATTGGGAGAACAAGAAATTGAAAACTTATTTGAAAATATAATGAAAAAAAACTTCCCCAATTTGGCAAAGGGAATAGACCCCCATAAGAGAAGACAAGTCCAGGAAGCACACAGAGTCCTGAACAAGTTGAACCTGAAAGGGCCACACCAAGACACATCATAATAAAAAATGCTAAAAGTTAAAGATAAAGTGAGAACAGCAAGGGAAAAAGTTACCTACAATGGCGTTCGCTTAATACTATCAGCTGGTTTCCCAAAAGAAATCTTACAGGCAAGAAGGGACTGGAAAGAAGTATTCCAAGTCATGAAAAGCAAGGACCTACACCCAAAATTACTCTATTCAGTAAAGCTGTCATTTAGAATGGAAGGGCAGATAAAGTGCTTCCCAGACATGGCAAAGCTAAAGGAGTTCATCATCACCAAGCCCTTATTGTATAAAATGTTACAAGGATTTATCTAAGAAGAAGAAAATCAAAACTATGAACAGTAAAATGACAACAAACTCACAACTATCAACAACTGAACCTAAAACAAAAATAAAAACAAACTAAGCAAACAACTAGAACAGGAACAGATCATAGAAATGGAGATCACATGGAGGCTTGTCAGTGGGGAGGGGGAATAATGGGGGAAAGTTTGAGGAAATAAGAAGCATAATTTGTAGGTACAAAATAGACAGGAGGAGGTTAAGAATAGTATAGGAAATAGAGAACCAAAGAAGTTATATTTATGACCCATAGACATGAACTAAAGCGGATTACTGGAGGGAATGGGAGTACCAGTTGGAGGGGGACAAAGGAGAAAAGTGGGACAACTGTAATTGTGTATTTAATCAAATATACTAATTTCAAAAAATAGAAAAGCTGTTTAAGTTTTCATTTTATTAATTTATTTAATAGATATGAAATGGCATCAAAAGACATGCATTGAAAAAGTCTTCTTTACAACTTTATTCCATAGTCATTCAATCCACTTTCCAGAGGCAGTTAAAGTTACTAATTACTTAAACTGTTGAAAGAAATATGAGATAAAATTACAAGGCCTAAAAATCTTGTGTACTGCCAGAATTCATGACACTGTGGCAGACTAACTTGTTAGACTGCAAGTAGAATAAAATCTCAGACCCTTCAGTTTAATTCCTTAGGCAAATGCTAGTGTTCTATACATGCTTTGCTCATTTAAGCATAAAATGTACAAAATATTTAAAATGTAGGAACTGGATGAGATCTATGGAGTGAGTGCAGATCAAAAAGAAGTCCAAGGGTGAGCCCTGGAGCATTCCGATATTTGAAGGTTGGAAAGATGAAGAAAAATCATTGTAGAAGACTGAGAAGAAGCAGCTAGTAAGGTAGGAAGGGAATCAAAAAGGGTGATGCCCCAGTTTCTGAAGTCTTTTCTTGAACAACATTCTTAAAAATCTCTAAAGTAGCATTCCACCACCAACCCAGTAACTCTGTATTTATCACCTCTTTAAACACTTAATAGTGTTTATAACTCTCTGAAATTGTTTCTTTTTTTTTTGTTTGTTTATTTAACTTCCACATTAGATCATTTACTCCATGAGAGCAGAGACTGGTCTAAAGTAGAGACTTCATTCTTAGCAAATAAACCAAGGCCTGAGAATCCCTATAGTCCAAGCCAGGGCAAATTGTGTGCATGGGTGTGTTTTAAAAAAGGAAATAAGGATAATCCAAATAATTATAGATATCTAGATACTTGGGAAAATATCAGAACAAATTGTGAACCTATCGATTTTCTAGTACTTAAGAAAGCAAAAATCAGTGTGTTGCTAGCAGTATGATCACATGGTGAGCCACTATGCCAGACTTATTCTTTTTTTCTGTTATGAGTGCCATGTCATGCTGAGCCTGAGGAAGCAATAGATGTAATCTATTCAGACTTCATTAAAGCTTACATGTCCTCCAGCATGCTTTTCTAATCAACAAACTAGACAGATAAGGTCTATATCTACTGTGTCCAAGACTTTTTTCTTTGCCCAAAGTGTAGCAGAGACCCAGTCATATTTATTGCTACTCTATAAAGCTATTAGCAGTCTGGGGAGAGTGTGATGGAGAAGATGATGGGCTTGTAGGGGAAAAGTAAGCACAAAAAAGTCAAGGGAAAGGAAGGTTTGATAATACCTTGGTTAAAATATTATTTATTATTAATGCATAAAAAACACTCAGTTCTCCCCTGTGGTACTTGATAGATACAACTGTTAACCTTGGACTAGCTATAGGACTTTGATAGCAGAGCTTATCAGGTTTAATAAATAAATACATTTTATAAGCAATAGACAATTTTTTCAGCTTATAGTACCTTTGAAAGTTATTTTATTTTTTCTGAGGATAGATATGATTAACAGTATCTAAAAGAAAAGAAAACAGACTGTAGGATATATTAAGAAGCAATATAGCTTGGTGTTTAAACAGCCATGAACTTTGGTGTCAGACAATACCAGGTTAAAATTTAGACTCTGTTACTTTATCGAAACTATATAACCCTTATCTTGCTTGAGCCTCAATTGCACAAAAATAAAACAGAAGTAAGTATGCTTAATTTGTAAGACTGTTGTAAAGATTAAAGGAGCTTAGATTTTTTTACTTCAGAAAACATAGAAGACTGGATAGTCTGAGAAACCTTTTCATAATAAGGCACCCAGAAATTCTAGATAAAATACAAGCTCCCTAGAAAGGAGCTTGTATTTTAGCTTGTAAGAAAAATCTCTAGGGGTCAAAACGGAACAGAAATTAGAAACCAAAGTGATAGGCAAGCCCCAAACCCACTCCTACTTGTCACTATTAGGAATGTATAACTCTGGTTCTTAATACCTGAACAGAGACACAGGATGTAGAACTCTGGGCCCCCACAGAAGGGTGTTAGAAGTGCAACTTCATATGAAGTCAGAACCCTCTAAGAATTACAGCATAGTGAAATGGTAGGTCAGATAAACATTCTTCTTGAAGCAAGGATAGAAAATGAGTCTTATCTGTCTTAATTTCTCCTCTAAGTGTGAAAAACTGTCTCCCCTGAAAATTTATAACTGTAAGAAGACCTTCATATATGGTTAGAATTCAAACTTATATCACCTATGAAGTCTAAGAATTTAATTTAAAGTGATCCTGGGTTCATGACATCCTGTGATGCTTGATAGAAGATAACAGAGATTCTTTCTGTAGAAATTTGGCCCTGAAATTAGATTCCTCAAAATTTCCACAGGTGATGCCCTGGCTGGTGTAGCTCAGTGAATTGAGTGCAGGCCTATGAACCACATGATCGCAGTTCGATTCCCAGTCAGGGCACATGCCTGAGTTGCAGGCCAGTTCCCAGCAGGGGACTCACGAGAGGCAACCATACATTGATATTTCTCTCCTTCTCTCCTTCCCTTCTCCCCTAAAGATAAATAAATAAAATCTTTTTAAAAATTTCCACAGGTGAAATTTACCTAAGCAGAAACAAATATAAAATTATAAAATACTTAAAGAAACAAAACTCAATCAAAATAAAATATAGCAGAATTGCATTTTCCTGAATTTCAGATATTAAATGTATCAAATTCAAACTACAGTATTAGTATATTTTAAAAGTTGTTTTAATTTTAATTTCATCAATTTATAAAATAGGTCTGAAATGGCACCAAAGGAGATGCATGCAGTCTTCTTTCCAACTTTATTTTACAGGCATCCAACCCCTTTCCAAAGGCAATTAGAGTTGCTAGTTAGTTAAATTGTTGAAAGAAATATGAGATAGAATTGTAAATATAAGCAAGGACAAAAGCATATGAAAAATAGTAAAACAAATTTGAAAATAGATACGAATAACACTTTTAGAAATAAAAATATAATCATTGAAATACATGCTTAATGAGTGGATTAGATTAGACATATCTAAAGATACAACAACTGAACTAGAAGAAAAGTATGAAAAAATGCACATAATATAGCACACATACACATAGGACAGAAAATATGAGAGGACAATAGAAATGAAGATGTGAGACAATTCGATATACATTTAAATGAATGTCCTGAAGGAGGTAGCAGAAAGGGTTGGGAAAAGGTTAATATCCAAATTCATAATGGCAGGGAATTTTCTAGGATTGTTGAAAGGCATAAATCTTCTGGTTCAAGATCTACAGTGAGCTCTGATAACACTAATGAAAACATATTTTTAGACTTATCATAGTAAATCTGCAGAAAACCAAAGACAAAGTGAACAAGGTGGTCATTGACTGTGGTAGTGGGGAATTGGCAGGGAAGGGGAGAGCAATGGGAGAAAATTAGGACAACTGTAATAGCACAACAAAAATAACAACAACAAAAAAAACTGTCTTTAGCCAGGACGCCAATCCTACCAAGAAATGTTAAAAATATATGAATGAAATTCTAAGTAAAATACACTATACTGTATTTCTAAACATAAAAAAGAAAATCTTGCCTGGCTGGTGTAAGTCAGTGGCTTGAGTGCAGTCTGAAAACCAAAGGATCACAGTCAGGGGCACATACCTGGGTTGCAGGCCAGGCCCCTGATGGGGGACACATGAGAGCCAACCACGTATTGATGTTTCTCTCCCTTTCTCCTTCCCTTCGCCTCTAAATAAATAAATAAATAAATAAATAAATAAATAAATAAAATCTTAAAAAAGAAAAAAGAAAATCTCAAAAGAAATAGAAAAAAGGAAAGAAAGAAAAGGATTACTAAAAACTAAGACCAATTGGATTGATAACAAATTTATTAGAAGCAAAAATAAAACTAGAAGATGGTGGATTATACCATTAAAATGGGGAAAAATAATTGTCAACCTGGAAAAATTACATTTTGAAAAAATAAATGATCTTTCTGCTTACATTAAGTTCAGTCCATGAAATAAACTAATTTCATAGACAATGATATGTGTATAAGAAATGTTTTTTGCAGCTTTATTTGAAGAAGCAAAACATACACATAAATATGGGACTAGATAAATTATGGTATATTCATAAAATGGAATACTATATAATTATTACAATGATATCAAAATATATCCAGTAAATATTTTCAAATTATAAAAAATGTAGTCCAGCAATGTCCTATTATGATCCCATTTTTGTGAATATGCACATGCATACATATGAATTAAAATCATACAGAAGAACACGCTAGAATCTGTTGACAGTGGTTATATCTTCATCTGAAGTCAGATGGTAGAGTAGGTAGAGGGAATTTGACTCTGAAATGTATAACCTTCTTGTACCTTTTTTTTTCTCAAACAATTTTTTCAGAAGATTATCTTTCAGAAGATTAAGAGTTAGATGAGACTTCCAGTCAAGGTGGCAGCATATTTAAATATGGCTCTCCTCCTCACAAAGCACATCAAAATTACAACTAAATTATAGAACAATCATCACTCAGAAGAGTCAGAAATGGAGTTGAATGGAAGTCTGACAACTATGGAATTTAAGAAACCACATTCATCCAGACTGGTAGGAGGGGTGGAAACAATGAACAGGCTGCTCTCACATCCACATGTAGTGGATAAAAATTCAGCAGGGATTTCTTGGGAGGAAGGAGTCCCAGCTCCACACCAGGCCCCCCGACCCAGGGTTTCAGTGCCCAGTAGATAAGTCACCTATAACTACTGGCTGCAAAAACTAGCAGGACTGAATTGGTGGAAGAAACTTCTAGAGTTCAAAGCAATTCTTCTTTATTAGCTCCCACATGGACTTACTCAGACTCACTCCCTCCAGCTCCAGCACTGGGGTAGCAGCATGAAAGACACCAGTGGCATACAGGAAGGAACTGAAGTATCTGGCATCGAGGTGAGAGCTGGGTGACAGCTTTCTCTCAGACAGAAAGGCAGGCAGAGGCCCTAGTTCTTTTTCTGAACCCTAACCCCACAGAGCTGGCAAGCCAGTGCAATATCTGAGATTCTATCAATCTGGCTAACACTCTTTGCCCCACCCTGGAGATCCACAGAGTCTCTGTCCCAACTTACAGCTGTTAACAGTGGCTTTTCCATATGAATGTCTGATCTGGGTTTATGCTTCACAACCTCTTAAATCCTTTCAAACCAGAAACAGCCAGCCTCAGTGAGTGCCCAGCCTCCCTGCCTCTTGCTAATTGGTCTCAGGCCTGGCACTAGCAGCAGCCATTCTAGATTCACAGCTTTGTTTTGCCTGGGAATCTCCAGTCCAGCACAAGTAGCAGCCATCTCAGATTGCTTTATAGCTCAGGTAGGGTGGCCCTGGGCAAAACACAGGTGAGGGCTGACCTTGGCCTTGGAAACCCCAGGACCTGCACACACAGTGGAGAGCTACAGACCATGTCAGAGCACCACTACCTTGCTCCTGCACAGCTGGTCCTCCACAGAGGGTGGAGGCTGGTGGTCAGTGGTCATAGCCAGTCCTTGCAACTGACTGGCCTGGTTAAATCCCTCCCATTGACCTGCAAACAACTACCAAGGCTCAACTACAAAAGGAGGGTGTACTCAGGTCACATGAAGAGCATACCTCAAGCACTAAGTTTGGGTGATAGGGGAGGCTGTACCACTGGACCCTACAGGACACCTACTCCATTAGGCCATACTACCAACATAAGGTGTCATAGTAGCTCTGCCTAATACATAGAAACAAACATAGGGAGGCTTCCAAAACAAGGACACAAAAAAACATGGCTCAAATGAAAAACAGATAAAAACTTCAGAAAATGAACTGAACAAAATGGAGATAAGCAACCTATTAGATGCAGAGTTCAAAACACTGGTTATAAGGATACTCAAGGAACTTAGTGAGGACCTCAACAGCATAAAAAGATCCAGTCAGAAACAAAGGATACACTAAGTAAAGTAAAGTACAACTTACAAGAAAACAACAGTAGAGTGGATGAAGACGAGAATCAAATCAATGTTTTGAAACATAAGGAAATTTAAAAAAAAGCAATCTGAACAACAAGAAGAAAAAAGAATCTAAAAAATGAGGATAGTGTAAGCAGCCTCTGGGACATCTTCAGGAATTCCAACATCCACATCATAAGGGTACCAGAAGGAGAAGAGAAAGAGCAAGAAATTGGAAATCTCTTTGAAAATAATAAAAGAATATTTCTCTAATTTGGTGAAGGAAATAGACATGTAAGTCTGGGAAGCACAGAGAGTCTCAAACAAGATGGATACAGAGAGGCCCAGTCCAAGACACCATAATTAAAATGTCAAAGATTAAACATAAAGAGAGAATCTTAAAAGCAGCTAGAGAAAAGCATTAGTTACCTACAGGGGAGTTCCCATAAGACAGTCAGGTGATGTCTCAAAAGAAACTTTGCAGACTAGAAGGCATTGGTAAGAAATATTCAAAGTAATGAAAAGCAGGGACCTACTTTCCCTGCTTTTGCTGAGTAGAACAGTCAAGCTTGTTCTACTCAGCAAAGGTATCAAAGGGCAGATAAAGAGCTACCCAGACCAGAAAAAGCTAAAGAGCTTCATCATCACCAAACCATTATTATATGAAATGTTAAAGGGACTTATTTAAGAAAAAGGAGATCAAAAGTATGAACAATAAAATGGCCAAGATACATATCTGTCAACAATTGAATCTAAAAATCAAACTAAGCAAGGAAGGAATCATGGATACCAAAAGTGTTTTTAATGGTTGCCAGATGGAAGGGGTGTGTGAGGGAATGGGCGAAGAGGAGAGGAGATTAAGTACGAATAGATAGTTACAGAATAGCCAGGGGGATGGAAAGTACAGTGTAGGAAATGGAAAAGCCAAAGATCTTATACACATGAACCATGGACATGAACAATAGTGAGATTGCCTGAGGGAGTAGGGGCATGCTGGGTGGAGGAGTGGCAGAGTGGAAAAACTGGGACAACTGTAATAGCATAATCAATAAAATAAAATCTAAAAAAAATATCTCTCAAAACCAAAAAAAAAGAAAGATTGGAGTGGAAGTAAAGATGTTTCCAGATACAGAAAAACTGAGAATTAGTTGCCATACATTCTTCAGGAAGAAAGGTTCCCTCTTCTTCAGGAGGAAAGGTCTGATATATAAGATTAAATGATAGACAAGTAAACTTGTAAAAACTGAGGGGGCTGGGTCTAAACACACATTGACTCTATCAATAATAATAATAATGCTTAATTTGGGTCCAAAAAATTAAGATAGGACAAAACGATGTGCAGTACAGGAGATTTCAAATGATCTTAGAGTGTTCTAAATTTCTTCTATTGTTCATGAAGAGATATAGAATAACATTAGATTTTAAGGTATGTATGGTAACATTTTGAGTTATTGTATAACTCTAGAAATAATAGAAATAGAATGCATAGTTCCAGAACAAAAGAGGAAAAATAAATAAAAAAAATCTTAAACCTAAAAAAGACAGTAAAGGAGAAAAAAAGCATAAGAAAAGTGGAGAAAAAAAGGCCTAAGTAAGATGGCATAAATAACTGCCAATGCATCAGCAATCACAGTAAATATAAATGGACTATATTTATCAATAAAATGTCAAAGATTGTTAGAATAAAAAATAAAATCCAGGTTTACATTTACCAACAATATTCAATGCTTCAGAAAGATTAAAAATAAAAGGGTAAGGAAAGATATTTGGATAACAAGGACTAACCAAAAGAAATGTGTACTTAAAGTAGTATCAGACAAAGTAAATTTTATGATGTAACAGAGCTACCCAGCTATCCATTGAGATCTCTTGTTTTGTTTTGTTTTCATATAGAGTTATAGCTTGGAAGTGGCCAATCAATCAGGAATTAGATTTCCATGTCCTTCTTTCATCTACAAGTGACCATATGACCAATTACTGCCAATCAACCTGACTGAAATTGATACTCGCCAAGCACAGGGCTCTGCATATACTGGCATAAAAATTTTATGCAAAATTTCCTTGTATTTATTGTTAGAAACAAAATTTACCCCAAATCTCACCATGCAGTATAAAAATTTTATTTTACTTCTTCCTAGGTTTCATGTCTAAATATAACTCTGTAAATGTAAAACAAAATTGGGACCTCATTGTATATACAGATTTGTTTGGATTCTTTATTAAATCCTATATTCTTGCTTCTCTTCCATGTTGTCAAATACTTCTCCAAAACATGAGTTTTAAGCTTGTCAAAGCAATTTGTAACTTGCATGGTGCTTGACACAAGGTAGGGTTTAATAATGTGAGTGATAAGTGATGAAGAGAAGGAGCCTGAGGATGATAAGAAAGGAGATGGAGGATATAATACAGTTTACCCAACTGCTTCCCATATCTTTGTGTATATCTCTGGCAATATCCTAAGAATAAAATGGTAGAAATAGAATTACAGGGTCCAAGCCTATAAGCACATTCAAGACTCTTGATATAGATTGTTAAATTGCTTTCTGCAGAGATTGCAACACTTTATAATTCACACAACTGCCATTTAAAATGGGAATCATGCATTGGCTGGTGCAGCTCAGTGGACTGAGTGCCAGCCTGCGAACCAAAGAGTCACTGGTTTGATTCCCAATCAGGGTACATGCCTGAGTTGTGGGCCAGGTGTCCCATAGGGGGAGCTCAAGAAGCAACCATGCATTAATGTTTCTCTCCCTCTCTTTCTCCTTCTCCTTCCCTTTCTCTAAAGATAAATAAATAAAATATTTAAAAAATAAAATGAGAATCATTCCCATTTAAGATGTCAGATAACTATGGCTCAGAGAAGATTAAGAAACCTGTTCCAAGTCACTGCTAAAGTTGGGCTTTTAATCCATCTACAAAGTCATTGTTGCAATCTATTTCTAATTTACTTTGGGGCTCAGATTCTTCCCCCCCAAAAAATGAAGCCAAACTTCCAAAATGATAGGCCTGAATTCTTAAAAATGCCAATGTCATGAAAAACCAAAAGAGAAACAAAGAAAATCAACTAGGAACTCTTCTAGATTAAAGGAAACTAAAGAAACATGTACTATGTGATCTTCCATTACATACTGGATATATGGGAAATCTCTGTACATTCCCTTCAATTTAGCTGTGAGGATTAAACTTCTATAAAAATGAAGTCTTAAGAAATAAATAATAGAGAGGGAAGATGGTGACCGAGTAGGACGAAGCGGATTCCATTTCCCCATACACATGAGAGAAAATCCTGGCCGATCTACAGAGGAATAGCACAAACAGCCAACAGTTCTCCAGCATATATGAAAATAAGAGACCAGAAATTGTAACAGGCACTGAAAAACCAGACAGTAAAGAGACAGCTGCAGGGCATTAGGGGCTCAGGGACTGGAGCCAAGACAGGAACAGCAGCGGCTTCCGCAGGTGCCTGGCGCCAGGTGCCCGGTGAGTCTACCATGGACCCTTTGGGAGCTCCGGGACTGCCAAAGGGTCCTTGGGAGACAGCCGGGTCATCAGCTCCCTCCCTCCCAGGCCAAACAAGGTTGGGCAACACCAGGGAGAGACCTGTTTGCTTGAGTTTACAGAGAAGGTGATAAGGACAAAGAGCCTTGATCAACCGCAGACTCTGTGATTGCCAACTCGGGAGAATTGAGAGGCACAGTGTCGGGCTCTGACTCCAGTAGTCACCAGTCTGGCTAGGGGATTAGGCTGTGCTGAGAGGCAGGCTTTCTTAAGGAGAAATTTTTTGGAAAGTAAACTGAAGGTTCTCCTGCCACAGCCCCTTGGCCTGCTCCCCACTCAGCATGGTAGTGATCAAGAGATTGGGCGGAAGCCCTTGAGTTCCCCCACAGAACTGGGAAGGTCCGTGTCAGATCCCGGGGGACCCAGGCAGCCTGGTTGGTGCGTGCTTGTGCCTGCACCTCATCCAAAATCTAGGACCCCCTGGAAAAGTGCTCTGAAAAGAACCTAGATCACCTTTGTGGGGTGCTGGGGAAAGGCACCAGGTTAGCTCTTGGAAGAGTGCTCACAGAAAGACCACAGGAATCTCCCCTCAGCCTGCTGCAGCCAGAAAAACCAGTTTGGCCAGTTTGAAACCACCAGGAGATTTTTTTAAAAAGTAATCTTTTATCTTTTTAATTTTATTATTGTTTTATGTTTCAATACTTTTTTCCTCTCTTTTCTTCTTTTCTGTTTTATTTCTTTTTTCTTCCTTTCTTTCCAAACTTATCATTTTTTCCTCCCTTCTCCTGCCTTTTTTTTTCTTTCATCCACAAGTGACACAAACAACTTGGAACTGTGAAAAGACCAGAGTTGGACCCAAAGAGGGGGCATCCCAACAGTAGAATCAGAGAGACAAATTTCACTTTACTATACAGAGAAGCCACAAGTTGCTGCGTATTTGTATTACTATTATTTTTTCATTATTCTCACTTTTTTTATATTTTTATAGTATCTTTCTATTCCTCCTCTTTCTGTATAGGCTTCTCAGCCTTGGCTGGTTATATTGTATTATATGAGAGGTTTCCCCTGTTCTCTCCTCCACAGTGTATTGCTAATTTTCTACACTTCATGCCACTTGTTTTCATGTAGCACACTACCCAAAGTTCTATATCCCCTATTCATGTTATCCAGATCACATAGAGTCTGTCATATGACTGTTGCTCTAATATTATTGTAAATAATAGCTCTTCTATACAAGAGTAAATACTTCACAACACATCCCCTGGATCTTAGCCCAGTTCACAGTTTCCTGAATTCTATTACTGTAGTGATTAACTCTATTTGCTCACACACTACACCTATTTACTATCCTTTACTCTCACCTTACCTCAGAATCCAACCTCCCACAAACTCACTGCTTCCTAGATCCAGCTCACAAGTCTTCCCTCCCCAACAAGAGACTTATCTTGTATCCATACTTTCTTAAAAGTGGCAAGTTAGGTTGAAGAGTACAGTTAACACTATATATAGCGTAAAGATCTTCTATTCCTTCTCTACTGGCTGTGGCTGTAAATATGATAAAATACTCTCCCGCTGTCCTAAACAATGTTGCCTCCCCCTCCAACTGAACACACACACAAAAAGGATTAGGTGGAAGCAGAGAACACCAGGATACCTGAAGGAGACTGCACCACTAAATTTCATAGTCATTCTACCAAAGAAGCTCACACCATAAGCCCAGGGTATCAGAACACATCAATTTAAAGAGCTGAGGCTAATGAGAAGAGTCTCACAAACAATGGGAAGACAAAGAAACAATCCCCAAATGAAAGGAGAGGAGGAAGCCTCAAAAAGAATGTTAGATGAAATAGAGGCAAGTTAACTATCACATATCGAATTCAAAGCACTGATTATCACGAAGTTCAAAGGGCTCACAATGACATGCTAGAAACTACAGGGGAGCTACAATGAACTCACTACAAAGTATATCAACATGAAAAAGGAAACAGAAACTTTCAGCAAAGGCCAAGGGGAAATAAAGAATACAATTTCAGAGCTGAAGAACACTGTGGAAAGAATCAAAAGCAGTATTGATGAAGCAGAAGATCAGATCAGTGAGGTGGAGGACAAAGTAGAAAAAAACTCCCAGAAAGAGCAAGAAAAGAAAAAGAGGCTCAAAAAGAATGAAGAGGGATTAAGAAAAATGCAAGACAATATGAAACATAATAGTATCCGAATAATAGGAATACCATAAGGAGAAGAAGAAGAGCAAGGGATAGAAAACCTATTTGAAAAAGTAATGATGGAAAACTTCTCTAATTTAATGACAGAAAAAGTCACACATATCCAGGAATCACAGAGAGTCCCAGTCAAGAGGAACCCAAGGAGGCCCACTTCAAGACACATCATCATTAAAATGGCAAATTCCAAGACAAAGAGAGAATCCTAAAGGCACCAAGAAAGAAAAAGGAAGTAACATACAAGGGAGCCCCAATAAGGTTAGCTACTGACTTCTCAATGGAAACACTCCAAGCAAGAAGAGATTGGCAAGAAATATTCCAAGTAATGAAAACCAGAGGTCTACAACCAAGGCTACTTTACCCAGCAAGGCTCTCAATCAAGATAGAAGGCCAAATAAAGAGCTTCCAAGACAAAAGAAGTCTAAAAGAATATGTCTCCACCAATCCAGCTGTGCAAGAGATGCTAAAAGGACTGCTTTAAGGAAAGGAAGGAAAAAAGAGAGACAGAGAGGAACACAGGTACAAAAATGGCAATGAATAAGTACCTATCAATAATAACCTTAAACGTGAATGGATTAAATGCTCTAATCAAAAGACACAAAATAGCTGAATGGACAAGAAAGCATGACCCACATATATGCTGCCTACAAGACACCCATCTGAGGAAAAAAGACCAACACAGAGTAAAAGTGAAGGGCTGGAAACAAATTTTCCAATCAAACAAACAAGAAAAAAAGCCACAGTAGCAATACTCATATCAGACAAAATAGACTTCAAAAAAAGGGCTATAAAAAGAGACCCAGAAGGTCACTTCATAATACTCAAGGGAAGAATCCACCCAAAAGACATTAACATCATAAATATATATGCACCAAACATAGGAGCACCAAAATATATCACGAAAATTTAAGAGGACTTCAAGAAAGATATTGACAGTAACACAATTATAGTAAGGGATTTTAACATCCCCTTTCAAAAATGGACAGATCTTCCAAACAAAATATCAACGAAGATATTGTGGCATTGAAAAATGGCCTTGATGAAATAGACTTAACTGATATATATAGAGCCCTTCATCCCAAAGAAGATAAACACACAATCTTTTCAAATGCACATGGAACATTTTCAAAGATAGACCACATGATAGGAACACAAAACGAGCCTCAACAAATTCAGGAAAACTGAAATCATATCAAGCATTTTCTCAGACCACAAGGGAATGAAACTGGAAACCAACCCCAAAGGAAAAAACCGCAAACACTCAACATCATGGAGATTGAATGGCACGCTATTAAACAATGAATGGGTCAAGAATGAAATTAGAGAAGAAATCAAAAAATTTCTGTAAACAAATGAAAATGAACTCACGACAACCCAAAACTTATGGGACACACCAAAAGCAGTCCTGAGAGGGAAGTTCATAGCAATACAGGCCTACCTAAGAAAAATAGAAACATCTTAAACAAACAACCAAACCCTATGCCTACAAGAACTTGAGGAACAACAAAGACAGCCCAGAGCAAGTAGAAGGAAAGAAATAAACAAGATCAGAGCAGAATTAAATGACATAGAGACTAAAAGCACAATTCTAAGGATCAGTGAATCCAGGAGCTGTTTTTTTTTAAAGATAAACAAAGTCGACAAGCCATTAAGTAGGCTCATCAAGAAAAGAAGATAGAGGACCCAGATAAACAGAATCAAAAATGAAAGAGGACAGATTACAACTGACACCACAGAAATAAAAGGGATTCTAAGAAATTACTAAGAAGAACTGTATGCCAGGAAATTTGAAAATCTAGGTGAAATGGACATTTTCTAGAAAAATATAATCTTCCAAAACTCAATGAAAAAGAAGCAGAAAATCTGAACAGACCAATAACAGTAGATTAAATTAAAGCAGTAATCAAAAAACTCTCATCACACAAAGCCCTGGACCAGATGGTTTCACAGGAGAATTCTACAAAGCATTTAAGGAAGAGCTACCCCTATTCTTCACAAACTATTCCAAAAAATTTTAAAAGATGGAAGACTCCCAAACTCTTTATGAAGCCAGTATCATCCTAATCCCAAAACCAGATAAAGACACAACGAAGAATGAAAACTTCAGGCCAATATCACTGATGAACATAGACACTAAAAACCTCAACAAAATATTGCTAATCACATCCAACAATACATTACAAAGATCATACACCATGACCAAGTAGGACTCATCCCAGGGATGCAAGGATGGTTCAATATTCACAAATCAGTAAATGTAATACATCACATAAAGAAAAGCAAAGACAAAAATCACATGATCATATCAATAGATGCAAATAAAACTTTTGATAAGGTACAATACCCATTCATATAAACACTCAGTAAAGTGGGAATAGAGGGAGCATTCCGCAATATAATGAAGGCCTTATATGAGAGGCCTACAGCCAATGTCATACTCAATGGGCAAAAACTAAAATCTTTTCCACTAAGATCAGGAATAAGACAAGGTTGTCCACTTCTACAACTTCTATTCGATATAATATTGCGACTTTTGCCAACAGTGATCAGACAAGAAAAGGAAATAAAAGGCATCCAAATCAGAAAGGAGGAAACAAAACTGTCATTGTTTGAAGATGACATGGTAGTGTACATGGCAAATCCTATAGACTCTACCAAAAAACTGCTCAAACTAATAAAAGAATTTGGCAAAACAGTGAAATACAAGGGCAATATACAGAAATCAAAGGCATTTTTGTATAGAAATAATGAAACAGCAGAAGCAGAAATCAAGAAAAAAATCCCATTCAACATACCAAAAACAAAAATAAAATACCTGGGAATAAACCTAACCAAGGATGTAAAAGACCTGTATGCAGAAAACTATACAACACTGAAGAAAGAACTCAAGAAAGACACAAACAAGTGGAAACATATACTGTGTTCAAGGATTGGAAGAATAAACATCATCAAAATGTCCATACTACCCAAAGCAATTTACAGATTCAATGCAATACCTTATTAAAGTACCAATGGTGTATTTCACAGACATAGAACAAACACTTCAAAAATTTATATGGAACCACAAACGACCCCAAATAGCAGCCAAAATTTTGAGAAAGAAGAAGAAAGTAGAAGGGATCACAATATCTGATACCAAACTGTATTACAAGGCCACTGTAATCAAAACAGCCCGGTACTGGCATAAAAGCAGCCACATAGACCAATGTAACAGAACAGAGAACACAGAAATAAACCCAAATTTCTACGGCCAACTAATCTTCTACGAAAGTGCCAGTAACATAAAATGGAGTAAAGATAGTCTCTTCAGAAAATGGTGTTGGGAGAACTGCACAGCTATGTACAAAAAAAAGAAATTCGACCACCAACTTACACCATACACCAAAATAAATTCAAGGTGGATAAAAGAGTTAAATATGAGCAGTGACAGGATTAAAATTCTAGAGGAGAATGTTGGCAGAAAAATCTCAGATATTTCATGTGGCAACATTTTTACTGATATGTCCCCTAGAGCAAGGGACATAAAGGAAAGAATAAACAAATGGGATCTCATCAAAATTAAAAGCTTCTGCATGGCTAAAGAAAAGTGTATTAAAATGAAAAGAGAACCAACTGTATGGAAAAATATATTTGCCAATGATACCTCAGACAATGGTTTAATCTCCAAAATATACAAAGAACTTACACGACTCGACTCTAAGAAGACAAGCAACCCAATTAAAAAATGGGAAAATGACTTGAACAGACACTTCTCCAAGGGGGATATACAGAGGATCCAGAGACACATGAAAAGATGCTCAATATCATTAGCGATCATAGAGATGAAAATTAAAACCACAGTGAGATACTACTTCATACTGGTCAGAATGGCCATCATAAACAAAGCAACAAATAACAAATTTTGGAGACTTTGTGTGGAAAAGGAGACATTAGTTCACTATGGGTGGTATTGCAGACTGGTACGACCACTATGGAAAATAGTATGGAATTTTCTAAGAAAACTAAAAATGAATATGTCTTTTGACCCAGCATTTCCACAGTTGGGATTATACTCTAACAACACTGAAACACTAATCCAAAAGAACCTCTGCACCCCAGTGTTCATAGCGGCACAATTTACAAAAGCCAAAAGCTGGAAGCAACTTAGGTCCCTGTCAGTAAATGAATGGATCAAAAAATTGTGGTACATATACACAATGGAATTCTATGCAGCAGAAGGAAAGGAGGAGCTCCTACCCTTTGCAACAGCATGGATGGAACTGGAAAGCATTATGCTGAGTGAAATAAGCCAGGTGTTGAAAGACAAATACAATATGATCTCACTTTTAACAGGAACCTAAACCACAAAACAAACAAGCAAGCAAAATATAACCAAAGACAGTGAAATAGAGAAGAGGCTGACAGGGACTAGATGGGAGAGGGGAGGGAATTTCAGGGAGAAAAGGGGAAGGATTCACAGGAACAAGTATAAAGGACACATGGACAAAAACTAACAGGGATGGAAATGGGAGGGAAGTGGGGAGCATTGAGGGGTGGGCTGGGATGGGGGTAAAAGACAGAAAACTGTACTTGAACAATAATTATATTTTTTAAAAATTAAGAAAAAATAGAGACTTCCGCCAAGATGGAGGCATAGGTGGATGTGCTGTGCCTTCTCACACAACCAAGTTTAGAGACAACTAAATATTAACAACAGAAAACACAGCCAGAACACAAAAAATTGAACTTTTCGGAAGTCCGTTAACAACAAATTCTTCAGCCTGACCGGTAAGGGGTGAAAACAGCGGCTGGTGAAGCGGGGTTGCACAGGAAAACTTGGTCAGACGGACTCAGGCGCGGAATCCAGGCGCAGGGTTGGACCTAGTGAGCGAGCGAACAGGCGAGCAACCACGGGGGAGACAGCGGGGGAGCGGTGCTGCGTGTTGACTGTGGTCGCACATTTGTGCGCGGGCGGACAGGCGAGGGAGTGGGCGGTTGGACCAGGGCCCAGCGGGTCCCCGCGCGGCAAGCGGCAGTGGAGGGCGCCGCCATTTCCCTGCTCTGACCCCACCTCCACATACAGCATCATAACCTAGCGACTCTGAGTGGCCCGGCCCAGGGGAACCACCTAAGGTGCTGATCCTCACCCAGCTGTGAGAAACAGCAGAGGGGGTCGCCATTTCCCTGCTCTGACCACGCCCCCACATACAGCGTCACAACCCAGTGACCTGGGAGTCCAAGGCGCCTCTTCTCACACTTAAAGGGCCAGAACAGACCAAAAATGTCGCAAGAAGATCTCAAAGCCCCAGAACCTATAGATCTAAGCAATGAAGAAATAGCAAAATTCTCAGACGCGCAGTTTAAAACACTGGTCATCAGGATCCTTACAGAACTGGTTGATTATACTGACAAATTAGACAAACATATGAAGGTGAAACTAATTGAAATGAATGAAATTGCACAGGAAACCAATAGCAATGAAAAGGAAACTGGGACTCAAATCAATGGAGTGGACCAGAAGAAAGCAAATAATGGCCAAACAGAAAAGAGTGAAGAAGCAAGAATTCAAAGAAATGAGGAGAGTCTTAGGAACCTCCAGGACATCTTTAAACGCTCCGACATCCGAATTATAGGGGGTACCAGAAGGGGAAAGGCACAGCCACCAGTGGAAAACTTATCTGAACAAATAATAAAGGAGAATTTCCCCAATCTGGCAAAGGGAAATAGACTTCCAGGAAATCCAGGAAGCTCAGAGAGTCCCAAAGAAGTTGGACCCAAGAAGGAACACACCAAGGCACATCATCATTACATTAGCCAAAATTAAAATGAAGGAGAGAATCCTAGAAGCAGCAAGAGCTAAGGGGACAGTCACCTACAAAGGAGTCCCCATCAGACTGTCAGCTGATTTGTCAAAAGAGACCTTACAGGCAAGAAGGGGCTGGAAAGAGGTATTCCAAGTCATGAAATCCAAAGACCTACAACCAAGATTGCTCTATCCAGCAAAACTTTCATTTAGAATGGAAGGACAGATAAGGTGCTTCTCAGATAAGATCAAATTCAAGGAGTTCATCATCACCAAGCCCTTATTATATGAAATGTTAAAGGGACTTATCTAAGAAAAAGAAGTTAAAGAAACATGAACCGTGAAAGGACAGCAAACTCACAGTTATTAACAACCACACCTAAAACAAAAGCAAACTAAAAGGACAGCTAGATCAGGAGTGGAAACATAGAAATGAAGATCTCAAGGAGGGTTAGCAACAGGGGAGTGGGAGGAGGAGAAGGGGGGAGAAGGTACAGAAAATAAGTAGCATAGACAGTAGATAGAAAATAGATGGGGGGGCAAGAATAGCATGGGAAATATAGAATCTAAAGGACTGGAGACACATGGTCATAAACTAAAGGGGGGATAATGGTGGGGACGGGGGGGTAGGGTGGAGGGGAATGAAAGGGGGAATAGAACAACTGTAACAGCATAATCAATAAAAAAATTTAAAAAAAATTAAAAAATTAAGAAAAAATAAAGAAAGATTAAAAAAAGAAAAAGTCTATGAAGGACTTTTTGGGAAAGTTGAAGATATTTAAATATTGAGTATATGTTAGACAACGATACCATGCTAATGTTAAATTTCTCAAGTAAGATAACTATATTATGGTTATGTAGTAGTACATCTTTATTCTTAAAAGTTACTCATTAAAATATTAAAATCAAAGTGTAGCCCTGGCTGGTATGGCTCAGTTGATTGAGCACCAGCCTGCTAAACAAAGGGTTGGGAGTTGGATTCCCAGTCAGGGCACATGCCTGGGTTGCAAATCTAGTCCCCAGTAGGGGGCACGCGAGAGGCAAACAGACATTGATGTTTCCCTCCCTCTCTTTCTCCCTTCCCCTCTCTCTAAGAATAAATAAATAAAATCTTAAAAAAATCAAAGTGTAATGTCTGCAGTGAACTCTCAAATGGTTCAGCAAAAGAGGGAAATAAAAGGAGTAACAAGGGCAAATAGACAGACATAGATAAAATATATATGGGGAAGAGAGGGAAGAGGGAGAAAGTAATTGTGCCACATTTTGCAACTCTTGTTGAAGGGTATATAGGTGTTCAATATACTATTCTTGCAACTTTTGTGAAGGTTTGGAATTTTAAAAATCACTATACTGCTGAATAAAAAAATGGGTACAAAAACATGGCATTGGTACTGGATCTTTAAAATAATTTCTAAGGCTGTAAAGACTTTGAACAGCTTTTCTTTCTTTTTAAGGCATTATGCCTTAAAAAGAGCCCAATGCTCATTAGACACAAAAGACCCTAAAGAATTTTCCCCATCAAGCTGACTTTTAGGCTTAGTAATTGCTGCTGACATTTTCTTGTGGTCCCTGAATTTTGTTGTTTAGTGCTGTGATTATCATTGTCTTGGTAATTAGAAATCTCTTACATAATCAGAGCTGGATTTTGTGTCTTCTTTCTCCACACCAGGCAGCAATCATAACTCATCCCTGGGAGGATCATTGGTGTGGATACTAGGCAGTGAGAGAGGATAGGATTCTTCTTAATATTTTTATTTCTTTTCTTTTTATTGGCTAGCTGTATTTGTCATAAATAAGTTGAGGGAAAATTAAAATCTTAAGGTATAATGTACTTTTAAAAAAATTATTTTATTGTTGTTCAAGTACAGTTGTCTGCATTTTCCCCCCACCACTCTCCACCACCACAGTCATCCCCATTTCCTTCCCCTGATTCCACTCCCCTTGGTTTTGTCCATGTGTTTTTTATAGCTATTCCTGAAAACCCTTTTCCCTCTTCCCCCATTACCCCCTCCTACCTCCCCTCTGGTTAGTATCATATAATATATTTTTCTGACACACTCTATTGTCCAACCTAAAATATGCTATCTAAACTATGCACATTCATTGACACAGCTGAGATTTGGGTTTTGTAATAGAAAATTCTGTTCACCATTGTATAAATGTAGACATCGTATTTTGCTTTTTGAGAAACTATTTTAAAATATACTATTGAAATCAGAATTGTTTGAAAATTAAATGGTATCACCTTTCATCTTATCTAAATAAGTAGAATTTTATAGTGCTAACATTATCATACCTATGCAATAATAACTAGTAGAAAAGGACAGTTGAGTCACCCAAGTTTTTTAATGAAAAGTTTAGTATAAGCTAATTTCCAGGGAGTTGGCAGATGTCTCCACAAATGCATCTTGTTTCTAGATTAGCTCCACTTAAGGGTAGCTCTGGGATTGGAGTGTAAACAGCTTGGCTAATGGGTGCATTCTTTTGGTTAATTTGATTTATTCTTGGATATTATCTTTGACCATTGCCTTTCTTCTAGCACCCATGTTTATCTGCCTACTCCTCTGAAACTAATTCTTCTCTCAGTGTGGCTACAAATACACATGGACAATATCTAGTGCATGTGAGAATTTGATCATCATAAATTAGATTAAACAAGGAAAATTAATTTTCACTAACTTAGTAATCACAACATGGTTTTTGGGAAGTGAGGCAATAATATGGACATCTCAGAGGGCTTCATTTAGGGCTCTGAGTTTTGAGTGGAGTAAGATTTCTAATGGGTGCGTTTTAATTCTGTTTGTCTGTTTTAGTCCCTCTGGGTTACTCTGAGAAGTACAAATCTCTCAGAAGGTCAATGTTCAGCTCAATGTGGTGGTTTCTTCTGGCAACATCTCCTTGCAAAATATTTGTTTTTGAAAAACAGGAAGACATTGATAAGGAATAAATGTTAACAGGGTGAAATCTTTATGAACAAATATAAACAAATAACACACAGTTTAATCAAGTTGAATTAACATTTGCTTACTTTAGGACAGGGTATGTAGTTGGAGTCACAGTTGCAATATATTCATAAGGTTTTTATTTATTATATCTAATTTTAACTTTTTACTTTCAAATAATTTAAAATTACAGATGAGTTTCATTTAGAAAAAATAGTACAAAGATTTTGAGTACATCCTTTACACAGGTTTATCAGCTATTAACATTTTACCACAATTACTTTTTCACTTTATCCCCCTACCTCAACATAATTTATGTATATACATTTTATTGTCTTTGTTGTTATTAGTTTTCTAAACCATTTGAAAGTAAGTCACAGACATTGTGCCTTCCCCCAACACTAAATACTTCAAGTTGTATTTCTTTTTAAAATTTTTGAAAGTATTTGTTTTTAATTATTCTTTACATTCAATATTATTTTGTGCTAGTTTCAGTTGTATAGTATAATGGTCAGACAATCATATACTTTACAAAGTGTTCCCTCCAATATTATCAGTGCCCACCTGTCACTCTACATAATTATTAGAATATTACTGACTATATTCCCCATGCTGTAATTTACATCCCCATGACTATTCTGTAACTAACAATCTGTACTTCTCAGAATCCCAGCGCCCTCCCTTCTGACAATCATCAGTTTGTTCTCTGTGTCTATGAGTCTGTTTCTATTTTCTTTGCTCATTTATATTATTCTTTAAATTCCACATGTAAGTGAAATCATATATTTGTCTGTTTCTGACTGACTTTTTTCACTTAGCATAATACCCTCTAAGTCTGTCCATGCTGTTGCAAATGGTAAGTTTTTTTTTATGGCTCAATAATATTCCATTGTATATACATACCACCACTACCACCACTTTTTTATCCACTCACCTATTAATGGGCACTTAGGTTGCTTCTATACCTTGGGTATCGTAAATAATGCTGCAGTAAATATGGGGGGTACATATATTCTTTCAAATTAGCATTTTGGGTTTCTTTAAGTATATATACAGGAGTGGAATCTCTTGGTCATAAGGCTGTTCCATTTTTAATATTTTGAGGAACCTCCATATTGTTTTCCACAGCGGCTGCATCAATCTGCATTCACACCAATAGTGCACAAGTGTTCCCTTTTCTACATATCCTCACCAACATTTGATGTTTGTTGATTTATTGATAACAGCCATCTGACAGGTGTGAGATGATATCTCATTGTGGTTTAGATTTGCATTTCTCTGAGAGGGGTAGGGGTATATAGAGTTTAAATGGTAATGAAAAAATACAATAAAGATTAAATAAAATATTTGCATTTCTCTGATGATTAATGACTTTGATCATCTTTTCATGCCTGTGGGCCCTCTGTATATCCTCTTTGGACAAGTGTTTATTCAGGTTCTTTGCCCATTTTTAATTGGATTATTTTCAGGGTGTTAAGTTGTATGAGTTCTTTAAAAATTTTGGATGTTAACCCCTTATTAGATATATCATTAACCAATATGTTCTCTCATTCAGTGGATTATCCTGTCATTTTTTTAAAAAATATTTATTTTTAGAGAGAGGAGAAGAGAAAGGAGAGAGCAAGAGCAGGGGAGAAACATCGATGTGAGAGAGAAACACCAATTGATTGTCTCTTGCATACACCCTAACCAGGCCTGAACTTGCAACCCAGGCATGTGCTCTGACTGAAAATTGAACCAGCGACCTTTTGCTTTGTAGAATGATAATCAACTGAGTCACACTGATCGGTGCTGTCTTTTCATTTTGTTGATGGTTTTCTTTGCTGTGCAAAATGTTTTTAGTTTGATGTGGTCTCATTTGTTTGTTTTTTTGTTTGTTTCTTTCCCTTGCTGGAAGACATATATCAGAAATATTGCTGAGAGAAATGTGAGAGATTTTACTGCCTGTGGTGTTTTTTTAGCAGTTTCAAACTGTCATAGCCATAATAAAATAATCAAATTTAAAAGAATATAATACTGATACTATAATATGATCCAGCATACAGTACATATTCAGCTTTTGCCAGTTGTCACAACAATGTGTTTTATAGGAAATTTCTACCCCCACTTTGATTTAGGATCCAATCTAGGATTATACTGCACATTTAGCAGTCATATTCTCTTTAAACTTTTAAAATCTGGGAAAATTTCTTTATTTTCATTTGTTTTTCATGACATTAACATTTTAAAAATAGTACAGGCCAATTGTTCAGTAGAATGCTCCTCAATTTGGGTTTATGTATATCTTCATTCTTAGATTCAGATTGTATGCATTCATATTTGGCAGAATATCAGAGAAGTAATGTTGTATTCTTTTCAGTGCTTGAGATTAAGAGGTAAGTTCTTTCCATTATTTAAAGTTAACTTGAATTATTTGGTTATGGAAGTAACCTCCACATTTCTCTACAGTAAAATGCTAATTTTCCTTTTTAATGAAATATGTCTTTGAAGCTGCTGCTTAATATATTATAATGGCTAAAGGCAGTAGTAGAAATTGAAAGTAGTGCAAAGTTATAAATCTGGTACATAGATAATAAAAGTAACTCTACTATTCTAGATAAAAGTTAGAAATCAGATTATAGATTTAGCTGTTGCACACAAAATCTTATGCAATTTTGTGTTCATCTCACAAGGAATTGAATGATATGAGTATTTTGCCTAAAACTTCACATAAACCATCTATTTAAAATGTGCTAGCTTTTTGTCTAGTTTTACTCTCCTTTGGAATACTCTGCATTATAAATAATATAAATATAGTTCCGTTTCAATTATAATTATATTTTATATGCTTATTCTAATGTGGTTCCCAGCACAGAGGATATCAGGACATTTGTATTTTTCAATAAACAGTTAAATAAAACAATTGAATGCATCTTCCTTAATGTCTTCCTGAGAAATCTTGGAAACTGAAGCAAATATGAGTTTGGTCATAATACAGACACATGGAACATCTTAAAATATAGTATAGATCAGAGCAATATGCCTCTATATAGTAGTGTTGAATTTTTTTAAATTTTTCTAAATGATTTCACATCAGCAACCATCCAATGATGATAAGCAATTATTATAACAAAGAAGTATTTCTGTGGGCTCAGGCTACTCACAGTCCACATTGCACATCATTAGGGCTCCTGATATATTTCTTTGCGGCTTCTTTTCTCTGACCACATCAAAGCCTGAGGCAAAATATAGTGATTTAAAAAGATAGACCTGGGCGATGTATTGACCGCTAAAATTGGCTGCCGGTACAACGTGGCTGCTTCTCATTTCTGGGAACCCTTTTTAACAACTGTCTCTTAATTTCTTCCTGGCTTGAACTGCATTTCAATAGGCTCTGATTTTGTTAGAATGACAGTAGGAAAACTGCCACCTTGGATAATGAGATTGGAATGTTAATCTCTATGTTTCAGGATAGCCTATTAGTTTAATTTTAAAATAGCTTTACATATTCTCACCCCTTCCACACACAAAGATGACAATATAGAGAATCATTGAATTGGAAAATTTTACAAGACTGTTGATCCTCTTTTCTTTTTTAAACATCATAAATGTTAAATGCAACACATTACAACCTTCTGAAGGAATGATTCTAGAAGCAAGTAGGAAACTTACAAAGCTGCTCATGTTAGCTGGTCTGTAGCAATGCCATAGTTATTTTGTTTTGGAGTTTTTTGAACTAATTATGATATTATCATAACTCATATATCAGGTTCCTGGGTTACAGAAAGCTCTATTTTTAACTTGATAATTAAGCTTTAAAATTGATCTTATTTCTTAAGGGTAAATTTTTATTTCAGACCATGTATTAGTTTCTATCACTACCGTAGTATATTATCACAAACTAGTACAGATTAGTCCCTTAAAACCAGACACATTTATTAGTTCACAGATCTGTAGGTCCAAAGTCTGGGTACAACATGGCTAAACTGGATCTTCTACCTAGGGTTTTACCATGCCCAAGTCAAAATGTTGGCAGGACCTTTCTAGAGATTCTTGATTAGAATCCACTTCCAAGGTCAATCAGACTGTTGGCTGAATTTAGTTCATTGTGATTATAGGACTAAGGTTCCATTTCCTTGTTGGCTGTCAGGCAGGGGCTAGTCTTTGCTCCTAGAGGCTGCCTACATTCTATCTCATGCTTTCCATATGAATGACCTCATCTAGCAACAGCAGGTCAAGCTTTTCTCATGCTTCAAACCTTTCTGACTTTTCCTTCTGCCACATCTCTCCTTTGCTTTGAGTCAGAGGAAGTTCTCTGCTTTTAACATCTCATGTAATTAGGGTGGGCCCAGTTGGATAATCCAGGATAATCACCCTATCTTGAAGTATATAACCTTGATAGCATCTGCAAGTCCCCTTGGCCATGTAATGTAACATATTTTCAGGTTCCTAGGGTTAGAATGGGACATTTTGGGGAGGCCATTATTCCTCCTACCACAGGTCAGGAAAAAAAGGACAGACTGGAGATTTATCATGAACTTAATATTTTCAAGCACAGATATCTGCCACTTTCTTGAATTAGTGTATAGCACCTACTATAAAGTATGGTACTGGATTGACTTTCCCACTTAGTAGGTGCATATAGAAGTTAGGAGTCTTAAAGATGAACAACAGATAACCCCAGACAGTCTTCTGATATGGATGAGTTAATCAAAGACTTTGGGGTGAGGCTAGGGATGAACTTGTGGAGCTATACTCCTAGAGCTTGACACAGAACATGACAAAGTGGCGAATATTTTAGAAAAGACCTGAATGCCTTCTTGGGTCTCTCAGTGATTTCTTCAAGAGTAAAACAGCAAATCCTCTGTGGATGTAAGGACATGTGACAAGGAAATTTTAAATGAGATTAGATATTCTCTGGTTAAAACAAACATTACTTTTATTTAACAATTATTGGATAAAATGTTAAAAATCCAATCTGATATTAATAACTACAAACATTCATAATCATTTTAATTTAGTTGAATATTACAATAGTCAATCACCATTGTGTGAAATGGCTTCATAAATAAGGTTATAAGAGAAACTTTACTTGAAGAGAAGAAAAATTCGACTGGGGAAGATGACAGTGAGGTAGGTGGGAGTGGAGCCCAGTTCTCCCTGTGCCCAGCTGGAACACCTAGCCCATCTTCTGAGGAACAGAGTGAACAGCCAGTGGAATCCCAGCTTACATGAAGTTTGGAGGCAAAAAATTGCAGAGGACATTGAAAAACAGAGAGTGAGAAGAGTGTGCTGGGATGGTCAGGTCCCGGGATCTGTGCAGGGAGCAAGGCTGCTGTGGCCCTCAGCCTGGGGCCTGCTGCAGGATATAGGGAGGACAGTTAGAGCACCAGCTCCCTCCCCTACCAGAGCAGGGAGGGCAGCCTAGCACCAGGAGGGACCTGGGTGCTGGAAGTCGCTGTGGGGAATAGAGACAAAGTGGGAGACACACAGAGGCAGCACACACCGGCTGGGACTGTGGACGCTGGCACCAGAGAAATTGGAGTGCCAGCAACACCTGGAGGAGGGAGGAGTTGGGCCCAGTCAACCCTGACTTGGATAGTCTTCAGAAGAGTAGAAAAAATGTGGCTGTGTGGTGCGGGTGTTAAGAATGGCAGGCAGCTGCTTTTTAAGGAACTCTCCAGAAGCTGCTGGTATGCCCTGAGGGAGATTTCAGCTGTGTGTGCCCAGAGTGAGTGGCAGAGGGAAACTGTGAGCCCCGCAAGTCTCACACTGCGTGCCCAAAGACAGTAACTGAGCTGAAACTTGCACCCCGTCTGTCTCATACTGCGCACACCCAGAATGAGTGGTGAAATATCCATGTACCCCTCTGCTCTGGCACTGCATGCACAAAGACAGTAGTAGAGGGGAACCATGAGCCCTGCTTGTCTCGGGCTCTGTGCCAGAGATGGACTCATGCTGTGAGCAGTTGAGTGGCTGATTTGAGCCTGATAGCTAATGGAAGACCTGGGCCAGAGGCCAGGAAACTGAATAGTGCAATCCAAACCTGGTCCCCATCCTCTCAGAACCAAAGGAAGACAGAAAATCGAAGCCCTGCCCCCTCTTCCTGTGCCATCTAGGAAGACCAGCAGAACTCGCTGAACAGCTTTAAAGTCAGCAGGAGGCTTATTATATTTTTCCCTTTTCTTTTTGGATCCTGTCTCTTCTTTCCTCCCTTTTTTTCCTTCTTCCAAGTGAGACAATAAGGGAGTTACAAAGGGTCCAGAGACATACGAAAGGGGGAGCATAAGGCTAAACCCCAAAAGTGAGAAACTAAGACAAATGTCACTTTGTTATCCTAAAGACCTGGCATTTTATTGTGTATGTGAATTATTATTATCTGGCCATTATTTTTTTACCACTTTTATTTATTAGTATTTTTTAATTTCTTTTTTTGTTTAGTTTTCCTAATTTATTTCCCTGTTTAATTGCATCGCTTGACTGCTTTTCCTTATTCTTTCTGTATTGTATTTTATTTTTTCATCTTTCACTTCACCCATGTTATAATAACACACAGCTCTTGATTGGATACTTTCTATTCTGGTTATCCAAGTCATTTATTTCTTGTCATATTATTGTTGTTCCAGTACTATTGTAAATAATTGTTGTTCCATACAATTGTACATACTACACAGCAACCTCCCTGATCTTAGCCCACTTCACTTTAACCCTGAGCATTAGTATTGTTGTGGTTAACTCTGTTCTCTCTCACTCTACATCTACTTTCTATACTTTAATCTCACTATATCTCACCATCTAATCTTGCACAAGCACTCTGTTTTCTGGATTCAGCTCACAATCATCCTCCTCTCTAACAAGAGTCTTATCTGTCTTTCACCTTTTATAAAAAGTGGCTAGTTGGATGAAATATCACAGTTAACACTATACTTATCCAAAGAATCTCCTATCTCTTCTCTACTTGCTGGTACTTTAAACCCAATAAAATACTCTCTTGCTGTTTTAATCCATTTTGCTTAACCCGTGCCTCAGAGAAAATACAAGAATAGGTGGAAGCTACAAACATCAGTATACTTTCAATACCAGTATTAGGGGAAAAAAAACACCAATAAAGGAACCACCAAAAGTTACAAACCCAAGTACAACAAGAGAGCCCACACAAACAGAAGAAAGGACAAACCTAGAGCATCTAGTCAAGGAGATCAGACACCACACCACTGAACTTCATAGACTTCCTACCATAGAAGTCCACTCTACAAAGACAGCTAACAAAGTGAAACATCAAGAAGCACAGAAACAAACAAAAAGACTCATCTAAAATGGTGATGTAAAAAAAGAATATGCAATCAAAAGGAATGGAAGACTCCCCACTAAAAGAGCTAAAAGAAATGGAGGTAACCAAACTATCAGATATAGAATTCAAATTAATGGTTATAAAGATGCTCAAGGAGCTCAAAGACAACTACAAGGAACTGAGTCAGAACTCCATCAGCATGAAAAAGGAAATAGAAACCATAAAAAAATTGGAAAGAAATGAACAATAAAATCTCCGAAATAAACACATTAGAAGGAATTACAAGGAGGCTGGATGAAGCAGAGGATCAGATCAGCAAGTTGGAGGACAGGCAGAAAAAAACTCCCAGATAGAACAAGAGAAAGAAAAGAGACTCAGAAAGAATGAACAGGTGGTAAGGGAACTGCAAGACAACGTGAAATGTAACAATATCCATGTAATAGGGATACCAGAAGGAGAAGAAGAAGAGCAAGTGATAGAAAACCTGTTTGAAAAGTAATAATGGAAAACTTCCTTAATTTGATGAGAGAAAAAGTCACACAAATCTAGGAAACACAGAGAGTCCCAATCAAGAGGAACCCAAAGAGGCCCACTTCAAGACACATCATCATTAAAATGCCAAATTGAAGGCAAAGAGACAATCTTAAAGGCAGCAAGGGAGAAAAAGAATGTAACATACAAGGGTGCCCCAATAAGGCTAGCAGATGATTTCTCAATGGAAATGTTCCAAGCCAGAGGAGAATGGCATGAAATACCCCAAGTAATGAAAGCCAGAGGCCTGCAACCAAGATTACACTACCCAGCAAGGCTCTTAATGAAAAGGGAAGGCCAAATAAGGAGCTTCCCAGACAAAAGAAGTCTAAAAGAATACATCTCCACCAAACCGGCTCTGCAAGAGATGCTCAAGGGACTGCTTTAAGAAAAGGGAGGAAGAGAGTGAGAGAGAAACACAGGTATGAAAAAATGGCAATGAATAAGTACCTATCAATAATAACCTTAAACATAAATGGAGCAAATGATCCAATCAAAAGACATAGAGTACCCAAATGGATAATAAAGCATGACCCACACATATGCTGCCTATAAGAAACCCACCTCAGAAAAAAAGACCTACACAGACTGAGAGTGAAGGGCTGGAAACAAATATTCCAAGCAAATGGACAGGAAAAAAAAGGCGGATAGCAATACTCATATCAGACTAAACGGACTTCATAAAAAGAGATCCATAAGGTCACTTCATGATAATCAAGGGAAGAATCCATCAGGAAGACATAAATTGTGGGGTGATTATGCCCACAAGTCCCCCCATCTGCCACAGATGAGAGTAAACACTACCAAGACATGATCTGCTTGGGGAGGAAAGGTGGCCAATCTTTCAAAGGGGAAGGACCAGGAGCTCCTTTCTCCAGCAGCTTTTATTGGGTTGTAATACACAGGAATACAGGGTGGCAAGGATAAAACTGTAGATAACATTTCAAAAAAATCTGAGGGCTTAGTCTGAGTCAGTGTCTGTCAGGAAAGGGGTTGCAGAACTCTGGGAGACATACTTATTTCCTGCTTGGACCCTTATTATATGAATGAAAGCACTCTTAGCAAAGCAGTTTTCACAGGACTTTTAGGAATTCTTTTTTATGCCTGATTACCCTGGGGAACCCAGGATAATTTCCTGGGCCATTACCAGCACAAGACTTCACCACCCTTTGTCATTGTTTTCAGGCTTAAGTCAGGCAGAGGAGGCAGATAGTCAAAGAATTCTCAGAGACTTCTCCCAGACAGACTGAGGACTCGGTTTAAGACTGAGACTTTGTCAAAGCTGGGGGGTGAGGGTACATGACCCCCTTTCTCCATAACCCTCCAAGTCCTTCCCTGGAGCCTCCACATGATCATGCCTGTCTTAGGTGATCCCCCCCTTGGGGAATCTTACCTGTCATTGGCTAAATGATCAAGCATTGGAGGCCAGTTAAGGAAAAAGGAGCAGAAGCAGCACTCCTACCAGGGAGATAAGCTTTGTCTCCTTAGTGGCTTATGGTCTGAAGGTTGCTCACTCAGTCTTACCACGGGGGGTTTAAGCTCCTGAAACCAGGCAGGGTGGTCCCCGACAATACATATTATAAACATACATGCACCCAACATAGAAGCATCCAAATACATAAAGAAAATACTGGAGGACTTTAAGAAAGATATTGACAGCAACACAATTATAGTAGGAGATTTCAACAGCCCACTGTCAAAAATGGACAGATCTTCCAAACAAAATATTAACAAACATATTGTGGCACTGAACAATTCCATAGATGAGAAGGACTTAACTGATGTATACAGAGACTTTCATCCCAAAGAAGCAAAATACACGTTCTTTAAAAGTGCACATGGAACATTTTCAAAGATAGATCATATGATAGATCACAAAACAAGCCTTGACAAATTAAAAATATTGAAATCATAACAAGCATTTTCTTTGACAACAAGAGACTGAAAGTAGAAACCAACCTTAAGGAAAAAAGTCAAAAACACTCAAACTCATAGAGATTGAAAACCATGTTATTAACAAACGAATGGGTGAAGAAGGAGATAAAGGAGGAAATCAAAAAGTTTTTAGAAAGAAATGAAAATGAACTTAAAACAACCCAAAACTTATGGAACACACCAAAGGCAGTCCTGAGAGGGAAGTTCATAGCTATATAGGCCTACCTAAAAAATATAGAAACATTTCAAAGAAAGAACCTAACCCTATGCCTACATGAACTCTAGGAACAACAACAAACAAAGCCCAGAGGAGTAGAAGGAAGGAAATAATCAAGATCAGAGAGGAATTAAATGGCATAGAGACTAAAAGCACAATTCTAAAGACCAATGAATCCAGAGGCTGGTTCTTTGAAAAGATAAACAATATTGATAAGCCTTTAAGCAGGCTCATCAAGAAAAAAGAGATAGGACCCAAATAAACACAATCAGAAGTGAAAGAGGAGAGATTACCACTGACACCACAGAAATACAAGGATTGTAAGAAATTACCATGAAGAAGTTTATGCCAAGAAACTTAAAAACCTAGGTGAAATGGACAAATTTCTAGAAAAATATTATCTAAAACTGAATAAAGAAAAAGAAGCAGAAAGCCTGAACAGATCAATAACAGCAAAAGAAATTGAAGCAGTGATCAAAAAATTCCTGACACACTAAAGCCCTTGAACAGATGGTTTCGCAGGAGGATTCTACAAAGCATTTAAGGAAGAGCTAACCCCTATTCTTCACAGACTATTCAAAAAAATCCAAAATAATGGAAGACTCTCAAACTCTTATGAGGCCAACATCATCTTATTCCCAAAACCAGATAAAGACACAACAAAGAAAGAAAACTCAGGCCAATATCGCTGATGAACATAGACACTAAAAGCCTTAAAAAATACTGATTGTCAAAGTGCATCCAACAACACATTAAAAAGATCATACACCATGACCAGGTAGGATTCATCCTAGGGATGCAAAGATGGTACAATATTTGCAAATCCATAAATGTAATACATCACATAAACGAAAGCAAAGATAAAAATCACATGATCATATGAATAGATGTGGAAAAAGCATTTGATAAGGCACACCACCCATTTATGATAAAAACACTCAGGAAAGGAGGAATAAAGGAAGCATTCCTCAACATAATAAAGACCGTATATGAGAGACCTACAGTGAACATCATAGTCAATGGACAAAAACTAAAAAATTTCTCACTAGGATCACAAACAAGATAAAGTTGTCCACTTTCACCACTCCTATTCAACATAGTATAGGGAGTCCTAGCCACAGAAACCAAACAAGAAAAATAAATAAAAGGCATTCAAATTGGAAAAGAGGAAACAAAATCATCATTGTCTGCAGAAGACACAATAGTGTACATAGAAAACCCTATATACTCCATCAAAAAACTGCTCGACCTAATAAATGAATTTGGCAAAACAGCCAGATACAAAGTCAATATACTGAAACCAAAGGATTTTTGATACCAACAATGAAATATCATAAACAGAAATCAGAAAAAATCCATTTGATATAGCAATAAAAAATAAAATACCTAGGAATTAACCTAACGAAGTAGGTAAAAGACCTGTACACAGAAAAATTCACAACACTGAAGAAAGAAATCAAGGAAGACACAAAAAAATGGAAACATATATTGTGTTCATGGATCAGGAGAATTAACATAATCAAAATGTCCATACTACCAAAAGCAATTTTGGAACTACCTAGAGCAAGGGACATAAAGGAAAGAATAAACAAATGGGATCTCATCAAAATTACAAGCTTCTGCATGCCTAAAGAAAACAGTATTAAAATACAAAGAACCAATTATATGGGAAAATATATTTGCCAATAATAACTCAGACAAAGGTTTGATCACCAAAATATATAAAGAACTCACACAACTCCACTCTAAGAAGACAAACAACCCAATTAAAAAGTGAGCAAAAGACGTGAACAGAGACTTCTCCAAGGAGGACATACAGAGAATCCAGAGTCACATGAAAAGATACTCGATAGCTATCAGGGAGATGCAAATTAAAACCACAATGAGATACCACTTTATACTGGTCAGAATGGCCATCATAAACAAAGCAACAAACAAGTGTTGGAGAGGTTGTGGAGAAAAGGGAACCTTAGTTCACTGTTGGTGGGATTGCAGACTGATACAACCACTATGGAAAACAGTATGGAATTTTCTAAGAAAACTAAAATGGATCTGCCTTTTGACCCAGCAATTTCACTGCTAGGATTATATCCTAAGAACCCTGAAACACCAATCCAAAAGAACCTATGCACTCCAATGTTCATAGCAGCACAATTTACAATAGCCAAGAGTTGGAAGCAACCTAGGTGCCCATCGGTAAATGAATGGATCAAAAAACTGTGGTGCATATACATAATGAAATTCTATGTAGCAGAAAGAAAGAAGGAGCTCCTACCTTTTGCAACAACATGGATGGAACTGGAAAGCACTATGCTAAGTGTAATAAGCCAGGGAATGAAAGACAAATACCACATGATCTCACCATTAACAGGAACCTAATCAACAAAATGAACAAGCAAGCAAAGTATAGCCAAACACATTGAAATTGAAAACAGACTTGACAGTGATCAGAAGGGAGAGGGAAGGGGATAATGGGGAAAAAGTGTGAAGGGTTTGCAGGAACAATTATAAAGGACATATGGACAACATCAAGGGGGGTGGAAATGAGGGAGGGGTTGGGGAGGAATGTGATAGTAGGTGAAAGTGGGGGAAAAGGCAGAAAACTGTACTGGAAGAACAATTACAAATATTAAGAAAAGAAATAAAAAGCTTAAAACTAGGGGGAAAAAGAGAGAGAGAGACTTCCAGCCAAGATGAAAGTACAGGTAGACACACTGTGAGTCCTAGCACAAGCAAAAGAAGGACAACAACAATTTAAAAACAAAAAACAAGCAGAATTGACAGAAAGTTAAACTGTATGGAAGTCCAACAACCAAGGAGTAAAGAAGACACATTCATCTAGACGAGTAGGAGGGAAGGAGTCCAGAAGCCAGGGTGAAGAGGAGTTGCAGCAAGGCCATTGGTAGCAGACTCTGGTGTTCAAGGAGGCGGATGGTGGTCCTACATTCACACTCAGATAAACCAGGCAAAACAAAGCGGGAGTGGGAACTCCAGCCTCACAGGAGAGTTCATTGGAGAGACCCACAGGGTCCTAAAATGTACAGAAACTCACCCACACAAGAATCAACACCATAAGGGCCCAATTTGTTTGTGGGAAGTGGGGGAAGTGACTGAAATCCAACAGAGAGTGGAGCTGGTGCATTGGTCCCTCTTGGACCCCTTCTTCACATATAGCATCAGACCCACTGATGCGGGTTATCCCACCCCAGTGAACATCCAAGGCTTTGCCCCTCACTATGTAACAGGCATGTCAGGATGTCAGGACAAAAAAAATGGCTCAAATGAAAGAAAAGATCAAAGCTACAGAACAAATAAAACTAAGTGATGCAGAGGTAGTAAACCTATCAGATGAACAGTTCAGTACACTGGTAATCAGGATGCTCACAAAATTGTTTGAATATGGTGGAAAATTAAATGAAAAAACAAAGGTTATGCTAAGTGAAATAAAGGAAAATGTACAGGAACCAATAGCAATGGGAAGGAAAGTGAGACTCATATCAACTATGTGGACCAGAAAGAAGTAAGAAACATCCAATGAGAATAGAATGAAGAAACAAGAATTTTTTAAAAAAAAGAGGAGAGGCTTAGGAACCTCCAGGATATCTTTAAGTGTTCCAACATCCTAATCATAGGGGTGCCAGAAGGAGAATAGGAAAAGCAACAAATTGAAAACTTATTTCAACAAATAATGAAAAAGAACTTTTGCAATCTGTCAAAGGAAATAGACATCCAGGAAGTCCAGGAAGCTCAGAGAGTCCCAAAGAAGTGGGACCCAAAAAGGAACACACCAGAGAACACTGTAATTAAATTACACAAGATTAAAGATTAGGAGAGAATCTGAAAAGCAGCAAGAGAAAAAGAGACAGTTACCTACAAAGGAGTTCCCATTAGACTACCAGCTGATTTCTCAAAAGAAACGTTACAGGAAAGAAGGGGCTGGAAAGCAGTATTCCAAGTCATGAAAGGCAAGGGCCTACAACCAAGATTGCTCTATCCAGCAAAGCTTTCATTTAGAATGGAAGGGCAGATAAAGTGCTTCCCATATAATGTCAAGTTAAAAGAGTTCATCACCAAGCCCTTATTATATGAAATGTTAAAGGAACTTATCTAAGAATAAGAAGATAAAAACTATGAACAGTGAAATTACAGTAAACCCACAGTTATTAACAACCACACCTAAAACAAGACAAAAACTAAGCAAACAACTAGAACAGGAACAGAACCACAGAAATGGAGATCACATGGAGGGTTAGCAACAGGTGAGTGGGAGGGGGAGAGAGAAGGAAAAGGTACAGAGAATAAGTAGCATAAATACTACATAGAAAATAGACAAGGGGAGGGGTAAGAATAATGGGAAAAGTAGAAGTCAAAGAACTTATATGTATGACCCATGGACATGAACTAAAGAGGGGAATGTGGGTGTGAGGTGGTGTGCAACGTGGAGGGGACTAAAGGGGGAAAATAGGACAACTGTAATAGCATAATCAATAAAATATATTTTAAAAAAGAAAAATTCAAAAATGTCAAAGGGGAGAAAGATATTAAACAATAGTTCTTCATAATAAAATTTCTAATTTTGATATAGGCTAAATTAAAGGCTTTTAGGCCCATTAATAGTGTAAAGTTATTTGTGGGAGAAACTGACTCAGGAATCCAGCATTCATGATATATTGATAAGTAAATACTGAAAAAAAATAGCATGCATATGAGAGTCTTCGGTCTTTTAGCATGCATAGTAGAGAGAGAGAGAGACTTTTTAGTGTATGTGTGTGTGTGTGTGTGTCTGTGTGTGTGTGTATAAAGAATGTGAGGACACATGCAAAAATGACAATAGTTGTTGTCATCTTTGGGTGCTATGATGGGTATTTAAATTTTTGTCTTTGTGGTCTTCTGACTTTTCACAACTTCCTCCACTGAGTGTGCATTACTTCCAGAATTAGATTGAACTGTATAAAAATCAAACAACAAAAAGGGAGATTGAACTCAAAATATGAAGAGTAAAGAGGAACCATTCAAGAATGGAGCTCTCGTCCTCTTAATATCTTTACCTGCACTCTTGATGAATCTGGTTAAAAGCTTGTGGATTTGTTTATCATTTAAACAAATGATAATCATTAAAAATATATATTTTATTGATTATGCCATTACAATTGTCCCATTTCCCCCCCTTCATTCCCCTCCACCCTGCATACCCCCTCCCACACCATTCCACCCCTTTAGTTTATGACCACGTGTCCCAAGCTCTTTAGATTCTATATTTCCAGTACTATTCTTGCCCTCCCCCTATTTTCTACCTACCATCTATGCTACTTATTTTCTGAACCTTCTCCCCTCTTCCCCTCCTCCTACTCCCCTGTTGCTAACCCTCCTTGAGATCTTCATTTCTATGTTTCCACTCCTGATCTAGCTGTCCTTTTAGTTTGCTTTTGTTTTAGGTGTGGTTGTTAATAACTGTGAGTTTGTTGTCCTTTCACTGTTCATGTTTCTTTAACTTCTTTTTCTTAGATAAGTCCCTTTAACATTTCATATAATAAGGGCTTGGTGATGATGAACTCCTTGAATTTGATCTTATCTGAGAAGCACTTCATATGTCCCTCCATTCTAAATGAAAGTTTTGCTGGATAGAGCAATCTTGGTTGTAGGTCTTTGGATTTCATGACTTGGAGTACTTCTTCCCAGCCCCTTCTTGCCTGTAAGGTCTCTTTTGAGAAATCAGCTGACAGTCTGATGGGAACTCCTTTGTAGGTGACTGTCCCCTTATCTCTTGCTGCTTCTAGGATTCTCTCCTTCATTTTAATCTTGGCTAATGTCATGATGATGTGCCTTGGTGTGTTCCTCCTTGGGTCCAACTTCTTTGGGACTCTCTGAGCTTCCTGGATTTCCTGGAAGTCTATTTTGTTTGCCAGATTGGGGAAATTCTCCTTTATTATTTGTTCAGATAAGTTTTCCACTGGTGGCTGTGCCTTTTCCCCTTCTGGTACCCCTATAATTCGGATGTTGGAGCGTTTAAAGATGTCCTGGAGGTTCCTAAGCCTCTCCTCATTTTTTTGAATTCTTGCTTCTTCACTCTTTTCTGTTTGGCCATTATTTGCTTTCTTCTGGTCCACTCCTTTGATTTGAGTCCCAGTTTCCTGTCCATTACTATTGGTTTCCTGTGTATTTTCATTCATTTCAATTAGTTCAGCTTCCATATGTTCCTCGAATTTGTGACTAAAATCAACCAGTTCTGTGAGCATCCTGATCACCAGAGTTTTGAACTGTGCATCTGAAAGTTTGGCTATTTCTTCATTGCCTAGATTTATGGGCTCTGGGGCTCTGAGTTGTTCTTGAGCCATGTTTTGATCTGTTTGTGCCTGTTAGGTATGAGGAGCGGAGCTTTAGATGTTCACCAGGGTGGGGCCACCTAGGTCGCTGGTTTGTGACTCTGTATGTTGGGGTGGGACCAGAGAGGGACAATGGCAGTTCCCTCTGCCGCTTCCTGCCACTGGGGCCTGTGGGGTCCGACTCACTGCTAGCTCCTTCACCGGTTTATCTGCATGCTAATGTGTGACTGTGATCAGCCCTCAGTGGGTCTACTGCCTTGCACCCTCAGTGGGTCCAATGCCTTGCACCCTCAGTGGGTCTGCTTGCTTCTCCACACCTGGGATCCGCCCATGGCTGCTGGTGCATCTGGGTCGCATGCCCGGGTTGGTCAGGTGGATCTTTCCTTCCTGACCCCGCTCTGCTGCTGGCTCTGCCCCTCTTACCAGTTTGGCTGAAGGGTTCGTTGTTGTCAGACTTCTGTGTAGTTCAATTTTCTGCGGTTTGGCTGCGTATTTGTTGCTAAAACTTTGTTGTTTTTAAACCTAGTTGTGCTAGAAGGCACAGTGCTTCCACCTACGCCTCCATCTTGGCAGAAGTCCTGTGAATGATCTTTTTAATAAATTGTTGGATGTGGTTTGCCAATATTTTGTTGAGGATCTTAGAGTCTATGTTAATCAGTAATATTGGTCTGAAGTTTACTTTTTTGTTGTATGTTTATCTGGTTTTGGAATTAGGATGATGCTGGCTTCATAAAAAAAGTTTGGGAGTCTTCCATCATTTTGGATTTTTTGGAATAGCCTGTGAAGAATAGCGGTACCTCTTCCTTAAATGTTTTGTAGAATTTTCCTGTTAAACCATGTGTTCTAGGGCTTTTGTACTTCAGGAGATTTTTGATTATTGCTTCAATTTCATTTGCTGTTATTAGTCTATTCAGGCTTTCTGCTTGTTCTTCATTGAATTTTGGAAGATTATATTTTTCTAGAAATTTGTCCATTTCACCTAAGTTTTCAAATTTCTTGGCATACATTTCTTCATAGTAATTTCTTAAAATCCTTTCTATGTCATTTAATTCTGCTCTAAGCTAGGTTTTTTTCTTCCTTCTACTTGCTCTGGCCTCTCTTTTTTGTTGTTCCTCAAGTTCTTGTAGACATAGAATTAGGTTGTTTTAAATGTTTCCATCTTTTTTAAGTAGGCCTGCATTGCTATGAACTTCCCTCTCAGGACTGCCTTCACTGTGTCCCATAAGTTTTTGGTTGTCATGAGGTCATTTTCATTTGTTTCCATAAACTTTTTGATTTCTTCCCTAATTTCATTCTTGACCCATTCATTGTTCAATAGCATGCTATTCAATCTCCATGATTTTGAGTGTTTGGGGTTTTTTCCTTTGGGGTTTGTTTTGAGTTTCAGTTCATTGTGATTGGAGAAAATGCTCAAGATAATTTCAATATTCTTGAATTTGTTGAGGTTTGTTTTGTGACCTATCATGTGGTCTATCTTTGAAAATGTTCCATGCACATTTGAAAAGAATGTGTATTTAGCTTCTTTGGGGTGAAGTGTTGTATATATATCAGTTAAGTTCATTTCATCTAGGATGTTGTTCAATGCCACAATATCTTTGTTGATATTTTGTTTGGCAGATCTGTCCATTTTGACAGTGGGATGTTAAAATCCCCAATTACAATTGGGTTGCTGTCAATATCTTTCTTGAAGTCCTCTAATATTTTCTTAATATATTTGGGTGCTTCTATGTTGGGTTTATATATATTTACAATGTTGTCTCCTTGGTGGATCATTCCCTTGAGCATTATGAAGTGACCTTCTAGGTCTCTTTTTATGGCCCTTTTTTTGAAGTCTATTTTGTCGATATGAAGTCTATTTTGAAGATATGAAAATTTCTACCCCATCTTTTTTTTTCTCTGTTTGCTTGGAAAGTTTCTTTCCAGCCCCTCACTTTTGGTCTGTGTAGGTCTTTTGTCCTGAGGTGGGTCTCTTGTAGGAGGCAAATGTGTGTGTCATGCTTTCTTATCCATTCAGCTATTCTGTGTCTGTCTTTTGATTGGAGCATTTAACCCATTCACATTTAAGGTTATTATTGATAGGTATCTATTCACTGTCATTTTTAGACCTGTGGTTCTCATTGTCTCTTTGAGAAGAGACAATGTCTCATTGTCTCTCTCTTTTCATTCATTTCATGAAAGCAGACCTTTTAGTATTTCTTGCAGAGCTGGTTTGGCGGAGGTGTATTCTTTTAGATTTCTTTTGTCTTGGAAGCCCTTTATTTGGCCTTCTGTCTTGATTGAGAGCCTTGCTGGGTACAGTAGCTCTGTTTGCAGGCCTCTGGTTCTCATTACTTGGAATATTTCTTACCATTCTCTTCTTGCTTGGAGTGTTTCCAGTGAGAAGTTAGCAGCTAACCTTATTGGGACTCCCTTGTATGTTACTTCCTTTTCCTTCCTTGCTGCCTTTAAAATTCTCTTGTGTTCTTTAAATTTTGCCATTTTAATGATGATGTGTCTTGAAGTGAGCCTCTTTGGTTTCCTCTTGATTGGGACTTTCTGTATTTCCTGGATTTGTGTCACTTTTTCTCTCATCAAATTAGAGAAATTTTTCATCATTACTTTTTCAAATAGATTTTCTATCCCTTGCTCTTCTTATTCTCCTTCTGGTATCTCTATTTTTCAGGTATTTTTATGTTTCATATTGTCTTTCATTTCTTTTAATCCATGTTTATTTTTTCTGAGCCTGTTTTTCTTTTCTTGCTCTTTCTGGGAGATTTTTTCTACTATGTCTTCCAACTCACTGATCTGATCATCTGCCTCATTGATCGTGCTTTTGATTCCTTCCACTGATTCCTTCTTCAGCTCCAAAATTGTATTCTTCATTTCCTCTTGGCCCATGCTGATAGTTTCTAATTCCTTTTTGATGTTGATATAGTCTGCAGTGAGTTCATTGTAGCTTCCTTGTAGTTTCTGGTAGCTCATTGTGAGCTCTTTGAGCTTCCTGATAACCAGTGTGTTGAATTCAGTATCTGATAGCTCACTTGCCTCTATTTTATCTAACATTCTTTCTGAGACTTCCTCCTTTCTTTTCATTGGGGGGCTGTTTCTTTGTCTTCTCATTGTTTGTGAGACTCTTCTTGTTAGCTTCCTTGATTTATGGTGTGAACTTCTGTGCTATAATACCTGTGAGATTCAGTGGTGTAGTCTTGATTTCCACAGGTTGTTGGTCTTGGGCTGTCCTTTAAGTTGGCTTTGAGTTTGTCTTTAGGTTTTTGTTGTTTCGGGGCTTTTTTTGTGGGTCCTTTTCACCATCTGGTGACCTGATATTCCCTCTGTCCAATACCTGTTTTAATTTGCTGTGTTGGTGAGGGTGGGATGGGTTGAAGCTAGTTCTTCTGCGTGTACAAGGTTCTGAGGGTTCTCTTTTTTTCTTGTTCAGTTGTTTGCCCTTGGTAGTTTCTCCACTGTTTAATTGTATTTCCAGATAGGTCTTGGGTTGAGGTTTTTGTGGTTTCTACTCCCTCCTTCACCTTCATCTGTTTTTATCTGTTGATGGTTTCTTTGTTGTTGGGTTTCCTCTTCCTTGGGGTATCCTGGTGTTCACCGCTTCCACCTACTCTTTTGTGTGTGTGTGTGTGTGTGATCAGTTAGTTGGAGGGGAAGGGAAATGGTTTATGACAGCTGGAGAGTATTCTGTGATATTTACAGTAGTAGCCAGTAGATAAGAGATAGGTGATCCCCTGACTATGTACAGCAATAACTGTAATCTTCAACAAAACTAGCCATTCTTTAGAAAGGATGGAAGGAAGATAAGCCTCTTGTTGGGGAGGGAAGGTTTGTGATTTGGATCTAGAAAGGAGTGAGGTTGAGGGAGTTCAGATTCTGAGGTAAGGTGAGAATAAAAGATAGTGAATAGATGTAGTGTGAGAGAGAATATAGTTAACCACTACCATATTATAGTTCAGGCAACAATGATGTAGGCTAAGAACTGGTCGTGGGGGTGTTGTGTAGCATTTACAATAGTATGTAACAACTATTATTTACAATAATATTAGAGCAACAATCATATGACAGAATCTATTAAATACCAGATTGAGAAGTACTGGACCTTCAATAGTGTGTTAACTGGGCAACGGGAAGTAAAGGACAGTAAATTAGCAATACACTATGATTGAGGAGAGAGGGTAAACCTGTCAAGTGATACAATATATCCAGCTAAGGTAAATAATACTGTACAGAAAGAGGAGTTATACAAAGATACTATTAAAATAAAAGATGCAAGAATGACAAAATAATGAAAAAATACAAATATGCAGTAACTTGTAGTTTTTCTGTTATAGCAAAGTGAATTTTGTCTTTCTGTCTCTACTATTGGGATGCCCTCTTTTTGAGTCCAACTCTGGTCTTTTCGTTATTCCAAGTCTTTTGTCTCTCTTGGGGGAAAGGGGGGCAAAAAGAAAGGAAAAAAAGGCATCAGATGGAAGGAACAAGTGGTAGGTTTGGAAAGAAAGTAAGAAGGAACAAAACAAGAAAGAAGAAGAGAGAGGGTAAAAGTATTGAAAGATAAAACAATAATAAAGTTAAAGAAATAAAGGATTATTATTTTTTTTAAAAAAGCAAAAACAGAAAACAAAAAACCTCTTGTTGGTTTCCAGCTGGTCAAACCTTTTCTTCTGGTCACACTAGCTGCAGCAGTCTGAGAGGCGATTAGTGTGGCCTTCCTCCCTTCTCGGTGAACTCAGCGAGTCTCACCAGTGTGCTCCCAAGATCCAGACTGGTGCCTCTCCCCAGAGCCTCACTGAGAGCAGATTTTCCCCAGCATTTACAGTCCTGGCCTGGGGTGTGGCCCTGTGCTTCTGGCCAGGCTTCCCTGGTCTCATAGGCTTGGGGGCGAACCTTTCCCAGTGCTACGGTGGAATGCAAGGATGACTCTCAATTCTCCTATGGAGACCACAGACTGATTCCACAGGTGATCAGAGCTCTCTGGTGTGCTTCCTAATGCCCATGTCTCTCTCTGACACTCCAAGCAAACTGATCTCTCCTGGCATTTTTCAGTCTGTGCCTGGCCCTGTAGGGAGGGAGCTGATGACTAGCTTTCTCCCAAGGACCTTGCTGCAAGCACTCGACTCCCTGAGTCCATGGCAGACCCTGAAGACCCAGCCCAGGCCCAGTGCAATGGGGAATGCATGGGCATCTCTCAGTTCTCCCAAGCTGGTCAGCACAGACTGACTCCACGGGTGATCAGAGCTCTCTAGTTTGCTTCCTAATGCCCACTCCTCTCTCTCTGACTCACCGAGCAAACAGATCTCTCCTGGCATTTTTCAATCTGTGCTAGGCTGGGTAGGGAGGGAGCTGATGACTGGCTTTCTCCCAAGGTCCTTGCTGCCAGCTTTCAGCTCCCAGAGACCAAGGCTGACCGCCCCAGCCCTGGCATGGCCCAGTGGAGGGCCTATAGCCTCTGCACTGTTCTCTCAGACCTTGCTGATCTGCAGTCATCCCCTCTTCTCACTGTCTGGTCATTCAGTGTACGCTACAATTTCTGGAGTCCTACCTTCCTATATGCTGTATCCCTGTTGGCTATCCACAGCACTCTTCCTCAGATCAGCCTGGTTTTTCTCCAGTGCATGGGGGGGAAGCGAAATCCTTTGTCCTACTCTGCCACTATCTTCTTCCCTATTCTGTCTGTAATGTTCCTTTTGAGAAATCAGCTGATAGTCTAATGGGAACTCCTTTGTAGGTAACTGTCTCTTTTGCTCTTGCTGCTTTTAAGATATTCTCCTTATCTTTAATCTTGTGTAATGTTATCAGGATGTGCCTTGGTGTGATCCTCCTTGGGTCCACCTTCTTTGGGACTCTCTGAGCTTCCTAGACTTCCTGGATGTTTATTTCCTTTGACAGATTGGGGAAGTTCTTCTTCATTATCTGTTCAAATAAGTTTTCAATTTGTTGCTCTTCCTCTTCTCCTTCTGGCACCCCTATGATTAGGATGTTGGAATGTTTAAAGATGTCCTGGAGATTCCTAAGCCTCTCCTCATTCTTTTTTTTTAATCTTGATTCTTTATTCTGTTCTAATTGAATGTTTATTTCTTCCTTTTGGTCCACACCAATGATTCGAGTCCTGGTTTCCTTCCCATCACTGTTCGTTCTCTGTACATTTTCCTTTCTTTCCCTTACCATAGCCTTCAATTTTTCATCTAATTTTCAACCATATTCAACCAATTTTGTGAGCATCCTGATTACCAGTGTTTTGGTTGGCTACCTCTTCATCACCATTTGTACTTTCTCTGGAGCTTTGATCTGTTCTTTCATTTGGGCCACTTTTTTTTTGTCCTGATGTGCCTGTTACATAATGAGGGGCGAAGCTTTAGGGGATCACCAGGGTGAGGCAAGCCATGTCACTTCGTTGTGATGCTATATGTAGGGGAGTGGTCCAACAGGGAACAGTACCCCTTGCTCTGCTCTCTTGCCACTTCTAGTCACTTTCTCCTCTTCCCACAAGCAAATTTGGCCCTTTTGGTGCAGTTTCCCAGATGGGTGGACTTGTGTACATTCTAGGACCTGTGGGTCTCTCCAACAAACTCTCCTGTGAGGCTGGGAGTTTATTCCACTGCTGCCTCAACCCACACAGGTGTTTTTAGTCAGAGGTTTGAGGGCTAATTTCCCCACACTAGAACCCTGGGTTGTGAGGTCTGTGTAGCTCCACAAACCTGATTTATCTGCATGAGAATGTGGGGACCACCAGTCTGCAACCTGCCGCCTCTCTGGGTCTGGTAGTCACCACTTTGCCCACCCCTGTCCTCTAGCTGCTGACTTGCTGTGAGTCTTTTCTGCCCAGCTGCCCACCTCTGCCCCTCCTGCTGATCTGGATGAATGTTTCTCTGTAACTCCTTGGTCGTCAGACTTCCATACAGTTTGATTTTCTGTCAGTTCTGGATGTTTTTGTTTTTAAATTGGTTATTCTTCTTTCGGTTGTGTGAGGAGGCACAGTGTGTCTACCTATGTCTCTATCTTGGACAGAAGTAAATTGATCTGTTTTGGCTCCTGAATTTGTGGTGTGAACTTCTATGGTAGGAAACCTGTGAGATTCAGTGGTGCAGTCTCCCGATCTCCTAAACTTGATGCTCTTTGGATGTCCTTTTTGCCATTTATGTTGACTCTCTGGGTGTAATTGGGTTTTGACTATTGCTGGGTTATTCTTTGGTGGGTCCTTCCCTCTAACTGTTTGACTGAGGATGACTTCATTTACCATGTCTTATATGCTGTTGTGTAGGTACACTGTTTTTTCTTTCTGGATCTGCCTCTGGTGATGTGAGATGTTGACCTCATCTGACATTAGGTAGCCTGTTCAAGACTTCCAGGGATCTACTGTCTGTGACTGACTCCTTCAGTTGTTAATCTAGTCACTCTGAACTCAGCAGGCAGCCTTTAGCACCATATGGTGGGTCTATTGTTTCCCTTCTGGCTGCTGCCACTTGGAGGGGAGTGGTCTGGCTAAGCTGGATGGCTACTGCTCTATGGGGGATGACTTGGCACTAGGATCCCAAAAGTTACTCTCTCAGTTTTCTCCTGAAAGCCTTTGTCCACAGTCTCTCCTCAAGTCTCTGTAGTCCATTCTGCCCCACCTTTGCCAGGGATTTACTGCTTATGGCTGACTCCTTCCATTGTTAATTTAGTCACTCTGCCCTCAGAAGTCAGGTTTAAGCACCATAGGGCAGGGTAGAATTCCTCCTGGGGTTGGGGATATTGTTCCCCCGGAGGCTGTTGCTGCTTGGAATTGAGTGTTCTGCCTGAGCAGGATGGCCGCTGCCCTATGGGGGATGACTCAGCACCTAAATCCCAGTGACTACTCTCTCCACAAATCTTCTGTCCCTAGTCTCTCTTTGGACATCTCTAGTCCACTCTTCCCCTGCTTTTGCCAGAGCCCAGGGTAAGTGGCTGCTAATGAAAATTAGTGTGTTGGCTCTTTGCATCTCCAGCCTCCTGTCTCTGGCAGAGAGCAACCCTACCACTTTTTGTCACTGGTTTTTATCTGTGTACTTTTGGGGCTCTAGTACTCTAGGCTGGGGATCCCGGCTTAGGGTTTAGACCCCACACTTCTCAGGGGGATCCAACCAGCTGCTTAATTATCCCTCTGGCACTGCTGCCTGTGGGCACCCAGCCAGCCCTCTTGAGTCTCCACCCCACTCCTTACCAGTCATATTGTACTAAAGCTGATTCTTCTTGCCATGGTTATAAGTCTTCTCTCTCACCATTGTTCAGTTGTTTGTTCCAAGTGATTTCTTCACATTTTAGTTGTAATTCCAGATTGGTCCTGGGAGGAGGTTAGTGTGACTTCCATTCAGTCTTCCAACCATCTTCTGCGTCTCCCCTTTGTGTTCTCATTGGCATATGTATTGCTTTTTAATTTGTTATAGGGCCAACAATATAATTATATACAACTTATTTTATTTTATTTTTTAAAGATTTTATTTATTTATCTTTAGAGGGGAAGGGAAAGAGAGAGGGAGAGAAATATCAGTGTGTGGTTGCCTCTCATGGGTTGCCTGCTGGAAACTGCCCTACAACCCAGGCATGTGCCCTGACTGGGAATCGAACCGCGATCCTTGGGTTCACAGGCCTGCACTCAGTCCACTGTTCTACACTAGCCAGGGCACAACTTATTTTATTTAGGTACTATTAAAATCATCAAGAAGAAATGTACATTTCTACCATTTATTTAATAATTACTAGTGCACTTTGTTATTGTGCATGGATTCAGATTACAACCTAGGTGCACTTGATTTCTTCCAGAGGAACTTTCTTTAGTATTTCTTTTTTTTTTTTTGCATCCCATTTTTTTTAATTTTTAATTTTTATTTTTTAAAAATATTAAATTTTATTTAGTTACTTTTCTTTTTTTTAATATTAAATTTTATTTAGTTACTTTTCAAGTACATTTTTTTTTTATCTACTTCTCCCATCCCACCCCACCCCTCCGCCCGGTCTCCCCCCTCCCTTCCATTCCCCCCCCCCCCCAGTCCTCATCTCTGTGTCTTTCATACTTGTTCCTCAAAATCCCTCCCCCTTTTTCCCCTTAAGTTCCCTTCCCTCTCCCCTCTGGTCGCTGCCCACTTGTTCTCTATTTCAGTGTCTTTGTTTTTATTCTGTTTGCTTGTTTGTTTTATTCTTTAGCTTCCTGTCAAAGGTGAGATCATATGGTATTTGTCCTTCAATGCCTGGCCTATTTCACTCAGCATAATGCTTTCCAGTTCCATCCATGTTGTTGCAAAAGGTAGTAGCTCCTTCTTTCTCTCTGCTGCATAGAATTCCATTGTGTATATGTACCACTATATTTTGATCCATTTGTTTAGTCATGGGCACCTAGGTTGCTTCCAACTCTTGGCTATTGTAAATTGTGCTGCTATGAACATTGGGGTGCATAGGTTCTTTGAAATTGATGTTTTAGGATTCTTGGGGTATAATCCTAGCAGTGGAATTGCTGGGTCAAAAGGCAGGTCGATTTTTTATTTTTCTGAGAAAATTCCATACTGTTTTCCATAATGGTTGTACCAGTCTGCAATCCCACCAACAGTGAACTAAGGTCCCCCTTTTCCCCACACCCTCTCCAACATTTGTTGTTTGTTGCTTTGTCTATTATAGCCATCCTGACTGGTGTAAGTGGTATCTCATTGTGGTTTTAATTTGCATCTCTCTGATAGCTAACGATATTGAGCACCTCTTCATGTGTCTCTGGATATTCTGTATATCCTCTTTAGAAAAGTGTCTGTTCAAGTCCTTTTCCCATTTTTTAATTGGGTTCGATGTCTTCCTAGAGTGGAGTCTTGTAAGTTCTTTGTATATTTTGGAGATTAAACCTTTGTCTGAGGTATCATTGGCAAATATGTTTTCCCATACAGTTGGTTGTCTTTTTAATTTAATACTGTTTTCTTTAGCCATGCAGAAGCTTTTTATTTTGATGAGATCTCATTTGTTTATTCTTTCCTTTATATTCCTTTCTCTAGGGGACATATCCGTAAAAATGTTGCTGCGTGGAATATCTGAGATTTTCTTGCCAATGTTCTCCTCTAGGACTTTAATGGTGTCACGGCTTATATTTAAGTCTTTTATCCACCTTGAATTTATTTTGGTGTATGGTGTAAGTTGATGCTCAAGTTTCATTTTTTTGCATGTAGCTGTCCAGTTCTCCCAACACCATTTGCTGAAGAGGCTATCTTTACTCCATTTTATGTTACTGCCCCCTTTGTTGAATATTAATTGACTGTAGAGAGTTGGGTTGATTTCTGGGCTCTCTGTTCTGTTCCATTGGTCTATGTGCCTGTTTTTATGCCAGTACCAGGTTGTTTTGATTACAGTGGCTTTGTAATACAGTTTGATATCAGGTATTGTGATCCTTCCTACTTTGTTCTTCTTTCTCAAAAGAGCAGCTGCTATTTGGGCTCGTTTATGATTCCATATAAATTTTTGAAGTGTTTGTTCTATGTCTGTGAAATACACCATTGGTACTTTAATAGGTATTGCATTGAATCTGTATGTTGGTTTGGGTAGTATGGACATTTTGATGATGTTAATTCTTCCAATCCATGAACACGGTATATGTTTCCATTTGTTTGTGTCTTCCCTGATTTCTTTTTTCAGTGCTGTGTAGTTTTCTGCATACAGGTCTTTTACCTCCTTGGTTAGGTTTATTCCCAGATATTTTATTTTTCTTTTTTGCTATATCGAATGGGATTTTTTCCTTGATTTCTGCTTCTGCTGATTCATTGTTTGTATACAAAAATGCCTTTGATTTCTGGATATTGACTTTGTATCCTGCTGTTTTGCCAAATTCATTAATTAGTTTGAGCAGTTTTTGGGTAGAGTCTATAGGATTTTCCATGTACACTATCATGTCATCTGCAAACAGTGACAATTTTGTTTCTTCCTTTCCTATTTGGATGCCTTTTATTTCCTTTTCCTGCCTGATCACTGTGGCCAAAACTTCTAATACTATATTGAATAGAAGTGGTGAAAGTGGACATCCTTGTCTTGTTCCTGATCTTAGTGGAAAAGCTTTTAGTTTTTGCCCATTGAGTATGATATTGGCTGTTGGTCTCTCATAAATGGACTTTATTATATTGAGGAATGTTCCCTCTATTGCCATTTTGCCTAGTGTTTTATCATAAATGGGTGTTGTACCTTATCGAAAGCTTTTTCTGCGTCTATTGATATGATCATGTGGTTTTTGTCTTTGCTTTTGTTTATGTGATGAATTACATTTACTATTTTGCGAATGTTGAACCATCCTTGCATCCCTGGGTTGAATCCCACTTGGTCATGGTGTATAATCTTTTGGATATATTGTTGGATGATATTTGCCAATATTTTTTGAGGATTTTAGCGTCTATGTTCATCAGCGATATTGGCCTGAAGTTTTCTTTCTTTGTTGTATCTCTATCTGGTTTTAAGATTAGGATGATGCTGGCTTCATAAAAGGAGTTTGGGAGTTTTCTATCCTTTTGGATTTTTTGGAATAGTCTGTGAAGAATGGGGGTTAGCTCTTCCTTAAATGCTTTGTAGAATTCTCCTGTGAACCCATCTGGTCCGGGGCTTTTGTGTGATGGGAGTTTTTTGATTACTGCTTCAATTTCTTTTGCTGTTATTGGTCTATTCAGGTGTTCTACTTCTTTTTCATTGAGTTTTGGGAGATTATATTTTTCTAGAAATGTGTCCATTTCCCCTAGGTTCTCAAATTTCTTGGCATACAGTTCTTCATAGTAATTTCTTACAATCCTTTCTATTTCTGTGGTATCAGTTGTAATCTCTCCTCTTTCATTTCTGATTGTGTTTATTTGTGTCCGTTCCCTTCTTTTCTTGATGAGCCTACTTAAAGGCTTGTCTATGTTGTTTATTTTTTCAAAGAACCAACTCCTGGATTCATTGATCTTTAGAATTGTACTTTTAGTCTCTATGTCATTTAGTTCTGCTCTGATCTTAGTTATTTCCTTCCTTCTACTTGCTTTGGGCTGTTTTTGTTGTTGTTCCTCGAGTTCTTGCAGGTGTAGAGTAAGGTCATTTGTTTGAAATGTTTCTGTTTTTTTTAGGTAGGCCTGTATTGCTATAAACTTCCCTCTCAGGACTGCCTTGGCTGTATCCCATAAGTTTTGGGTTGTTGTGAGATCATTTTCATTTGTTTCCAGAAACTTTTTGATTTCTTCCCTAATTTCATTCTTGACCCATTCATTGTTTAATAGCATACTGTTCAGTCTCCATGATTTTAGGTGTTTTGGGTTTTTTCCTTTGGGGTTGGTTTTCAGTTTCAGTCCCTTATGGTCAGAGAAAATGCTTGGTATGATTTCAATATTCTTGAATTTGTTGAGGCTTGTTTTGTGCCCTATCATGTGGTCTATCTTTGAGAATGTTCCATGTGCATTTGAAAAGAATGTGTATTTAGCTTCTTTGGGGTGAAGAGCTCTGTATATATCAGTTAGGTCCATTTCATCAAGGGTGTTGTTTAATGCTGCAATGTCTGTTGATATTTTGTTTGGAAGATCTGTCCATTTTTGATAGTGGGGTGTTAAAATCCCCCACTACAATTGTGTTGCTGTCTATATCTTTCTTGAATTCCTCTAAGATTCTCCTTATATATTTTGGTGCTCCTATGTTGGGTGCATATATATTTATGATGTTAATGTCTACTTGGTGGATTCTTCCCTTGAGTATTATGAAGTGACCTTCTGGGTCACTCTTTATGGCTCTTTTTTTGAAGTCTGTTTTGTCTGATATGAGAATTGCTACCCCAGCTTTTTTTTTCTTGTCCATTTGCTTGGAAAATTTGTTTCCATGCTTTCACTTTTAGTCTGTGGTGGTCTTTTGTCCTGAGGTGGGTCTCTTGTAGGCAGCATATCTGTGGGTCATACTTTCTTATCAATGACGCTATTCCGTGTCTTTTGATTGGAGCATTTAACCCATTTACATTTAAGGTTATTATTGATAGGTACTTATTCATTGCCATTTTTGTACCTGTGTTCCTCTCTGTCTGTCTCTTTTCCTTCCTTTCCTTAAAGCAGACCATTAGTATTTCTTGTAGAGCTGGCTTGGTGGCAGCAAATTCTTTTAGACTTCTTTTGTCTTGGAAGCTCTTTATTTGACCTTCTATCTTGATTGAGAGCCTTGCTGGATAAAGTAGCCTTGGTTGTAGGCCTCTGGTTCTCATTACTTGGAATATTTCTTGCCAATCTCTTCTTGCTTGGAGTGTTTCCATTGAGAAGTCAGTGGCTAACCTTATTGGGATGCCCTTGTATGTTATTTCTTTTTTCTCTCTTGCTGCCTTTAAGATTCTCTCTTTGTCTTGGAATTTTGCCATTTTAATGATGATGTGTCTTGAAGTGGGCCTCTTTGGGTTCCTCTTGAATGGGACTCTGTGTGATTCCTGGATTTGTGTGACTTTTTCTTCTGTCAAATTAGGGAAATTTTCTCTCATTACTCTTTCAAATATGTTTTCTATCCCTTGTTCTTCTTCTTCTCCTTCTGGTATTCCTATTATTCGGATATTATTATGTTTCATATTGTCTTGCATTTCTCTTAATCTCTCTTCATTCTTTCTGAGCCTCTTTTTTCTTTCCTGTTCTTTCTGTGAGATGCTTTCTACTTTGTTCTCCAATTCACTAATCCAATCTTCTGTTTCATCCACCCTATTTTTAATGCTTTCCACTGTGTTTTTTAATTCAGAAATTGTATTCTTCATTTCCTCTTGGCCCTTCCTAATAATTTCCATTTCCTTTTTCATGTTGATATAGTTCACAGTGAGCTCATTGTAGCTCCCTGTAATTTCTGGTAGCTGATTGTGAGCTCTTTGAACTTCCTGATCACCAGTGCTTTGAATTCAGTATCTGATAGTTGACTTGCCTCTATTTCATCTAACATTCTTTCTGAGGATTCCTCCTTTCCTTTCATTTGGGGATTGTTTCTTTGTCTTCCCATTGTTTGTGAGACTCTTCTTGTTAGCCTCAGCTTCTTAGATTAATCTGTTTTGACACCCTGGGTTTATGGTAGGAACTTTTGTGGTGGAATGCCTGTGAATTTCAGTGGTGCAGCCTCTTTTGGTTATCCTGTTGTTCTCTGCTTCCACCTACTCAAATATGCAGCAACTTGTGGCTTCTCTCCTACAACAATGTGCAATTTGTCTCTCTGACTCCACTATTGGGAGGCCTCTTCTATGGGTCCAGCTCTGGCCTTTTCATATTTTCAAGTTGATTGTGACTCTTGTGGGTAAAAGAAAGAAATGATAAGGAAAGAAATAAAAGGAAGAAAGAAAAAAATGGTAGGGGAATGGAAGAAAGGGCAATCAGTTTAGAAAGAAAAGAAAAAGAAATAAAACAGAAAATCCGGGAAAAGAGGACAAAAGTATGGAAAGATGAAACAGTAATAAAGTTTAAAATAAATAACAGATTACTTTAAAAAAGCAAAAAGATAAAGAAAAGGAATGGAGAAGGAAGAAAGGTAAAAAAAAGAAAGAATAAAAATAAAATAAAGTAAAAAAACAAAAAACAAAAACCGCACAAACAAAAATAATCTCTCAAAAGCAACCTCAGAAAAGGAAATGTCACTTGTTGGCTTCAAACTAGCCGAACCGGTTTTTCTGGTTGCAGTTGGCTGAGGGTCGATTGTTGTGATTTTTTTCAGCCAGCCCCTCTCAGGATCCAGACACTTGGCGCCTCTCCCCCAGCTCCCTACAATGGGGAACTAGGACTTTCTCGCAGCGCTCCCCTCCCAGGGGTTACTGCCATAGTCTGGTTTGCTGTGTTTGCAGGCACCTGCACCAGCCTGGTTGCCTGGTTCCCTCGGGATTGAGCACAGGCCTGCCCCCGTTCAGTTGGGAAGCCCCAGACCCTCTGCCCAATCCTGGGTTTGCTGCCAAGCTGGGTGTGAAGCAGACCAGTCTGCCGTGTCTACTGGATTCAGAGCCCCAGGCTGCACCTCTGAGTTCTCCTGGGCTGGCAACCACAGAGTCTTTGGTTGGGGCCCTTTGTCCTCCACACCCTCTCTGTAAACTCTATCAAACAAGTCTCTCCTGGCACCCCACCTTGCTAGGCCAGAAAGGGAGGTGGTTGAGGTTCTCAGCTCTTTTCCCAGGACCCCTCAGCGCCTGGGGCTTCCAGATAGTCTGAGGGGGGTAGACTGGAAGCCGGGAGCCGATCTGAGGACTGGGCGCCGACCTAGAATCTCTGTGTGCTCAGCATTGCACGCTGCGTGTTGTGTATCCCTTCTGCTCCTGTGTTTGTCTGGGTCCCCTGGCCAACCTCTGGCAAAAAAAATCCTAGGGATGTAGCAGCACCACGCCAGGTGCTGGACCCAGAACTGTGTGCAGGCTGAAATCTCCTCTGCTCCCCTCTGGTTGGGTCTCTTGGCCGGTCCGGGCCCAAAAATCCTAGGGAGGGAGCTTTCTGGGCACTGAAGGCTGTCCCAGGTGCCTTTAGGCACTCTCTCAGACACAGTTCCCTCCAGGAGCTGAACCTCCGAGCTATGCACAGACTGAAATCACCTCTGCTCCCCTCTGGTTGGGCCACTTGGCAGGTCCCTGGCCCAAAAATCCTAGGGAGGGAGCTTTCCGGGCACTGAATGTTGGCCTAGGCGCCCTCAGGCACTTGCCCAGACACACTGTGTGTGGAGCAACTAGTTCCCCAACTTGCGTGCAGGCTGAAGTTTCTTCCACACCTCTTTGCCTGGGCCACTCGGCCTGCCCGGCAGAAAAATCCCAGGGAGGGAGCCGTCCGGGAGCTGAAGGTTGTCCCAGGAGCCGTTGGGCTCTAGCCACAGGGCACTAGTTCCCCTACCCTGCACCGGCTGTTTCTCCCTGCTCCGTCCCAGAGACTACTGTACCGCTGCTGTCTCCCTACCGTCTGGTTCCTCCGTGACCGATGAGGTTTCTGGTCTCTTATTTTCATATATGCTTGGCAACTGCTGGCTTGCTGGCCTCACCTCCTCCGATCGGATAGGTTTCTGTCTCTTTTGTACTAGGAACTGGTATCTGCTCCGTCCTAGTCCACCGCCATCTTGAAACCTCTTTAGTATTTCTTATAAGGCAGGTCTAATTGCAACACATTGTTTTGGTTTTTGGTTATTTGGAAATGTCTTTATTTCACCTTTATTTTTTAAAATAAGCTTTGCTGGATGAAGAATTCTTGGTTGACCGGTTTTTTTCCCCTTTATGTCCCCCTCCCCCACTCCAAATTCCAGAGGTCATTGCTTGCTATTTGTTTGATTATTATTATTATTATTATTATTAGTAGTAGTAGTAGTAGTAGTAACTGACTGGATTATTTTAGTAGTTTATCTCCCCCCTTCTCATTGAAGTCTCTCATGCTGATCTTCAGGGAGTGCCCTCTAGGGTATGCCCAAAGTCACCCTGAGATGACAGTAGTTTTGGCAGGACTCTCGCTGACTATCTCTTTCCCTTACCACACCCAGTTGCTAAGCTCAACTCATTGCCATCTAATTGCCTTATTGTTTTAAACAATATATTAGGGTATAACTAGTTCCACAGACTTTCCCAATTAAATTCACTACCTTTTGGAAATATAGTTCTTGAGGTCAGTGCTTGAGATTTGTTCTGATCCTTAAGGAGCTCCTCCAAGCTACCTCCTTCCCTAGGTTCTCTCTAGGAAAGTAGCCAGCCTGCAGTTTAACCTAGATCTTCAATGATTTTACCAGTTTTCTTCCAATTGACTTTTACCACAACCTCCACTATTTTAAAGAATACCCTAAGGTTGAGCTTTTCTTCACTCTGTGGTAAATTAAGTCAGTTACTTTCAGAAAAGATTCAGAGCTCTGTTTTAAAGTTTGTGTCTCCCACTGGGGACAATTTCTGATCCATGTTTCTGAAACTGTGGGTGGAAACAATGGTGTACATGTCTCTTAATGGGACCCCCACTTTAGGAACTAAGGGTTTTGTGCAGGAGGACAGTAGCCTCAGGTCTTATCAACTTGCCTTTTCCCACTTGAAATCTCTGCCTTATATACTGGGGCAAGGGAGATGGAGGCCCTAGTATTCTCAGCAGTGCTGTGTCCAAAATGGAATTTCATCCCATAAGTAGCTGATGGAAGAAGAGTGTCTACTTCTTAGCTGCCTTTTCCAGGAAGTTAGCCCTCTGACTAGGAGCTGAGGGGAATCCTGTATTCTTGGCTGCAGCATTCTGGAGTAGAGTTTCTTGCGAAGCTGGCAAGGGGGAAGTAGAGATTATTGGTCCAGGTATCATAAACTCTATCTGTCCTTACCAAGTTTTGGTAAATTATCCTGAATAATTTTTTGTTTGCTTTATGCCCTTAGGACCATTTCTAGAATCTTTGAATGATTATTTAAAAAAATAGGCTTCAGTAGTTTCTCTACAGAAGTGTTCGTGGAGTTCTTCACACTGTTCCTTGATGTAGTAATCCTTGCCTTTGATTTTTACATTGATCCATGATCACTAGTTAAGGTAATGAATTATACCAGTGTGAAAGAATACCATAGGCTCAATTACCTTTATAAATGAGTAGATGAGTTTAAGGAATTTTCATAAAACAGGAACCATAACTAATGGGTGGACATGGAAAGAGAATCATATACAGAGCATGGTACCTGAGTGACTGACTCACTGTGTCACAGTGGGCTAAACTTACCTTCTTTCTTTTTAAATACAACATATATTTAAATGTTACAGTATTTGGTTAAGTTGATTTAATCATTATCATGCCAAAAGTACTCATAAAGGAACAGACTAACAATTGTTGGCTTAGCAGAAATAATAAAAAATTTTAATCTCTTTGCTTCCTATATAACCACCCAGTTTGGCATTCTTTTTGCACCTTTTATTTCCCTCCTTTTGAGATAAAATTTCAATAACCCATTTATATAATGACATGACTTATTCCACAGACTTGTTAAGTGACCAACTTTGCAGATATGTTTTTCAGAAAGAATTGTTTTAGTAGCATTGATTCTTTCTAGCAGTAATAATGGCAAAGCATTCGTCCTGGATAGTGAGTTTTGAATAGTTTGCAATGGGGAACCAAGATTGAATTTGAAAGATTTATCTGGGCAGAAGATTTATAAAACCTACTCTGTGTTTACTCCTTATCAAACATCTTTGTTTGATAGAATTGTTAGAATGGCATTTTCTTTTAGTTCTCTCTCCACCTGAAAAATCTATTTCTGAGGTTTCTAGGTCAAACAATATTTTTAAAATCAGAGACTAGAAAGGAAGGACAGGATTACCACTTCTCTGGTTCTTTGGGAGCATTGTCCCATGACATGAAGTTATGAATTAGATTATTACAAATAATTAATTTTCAGTCCAAGTTATTATTGGCTGTATGTTTGAATAAATACCAACCAAAGCATATACAGTCCTTGTAGCTCTAAAAGTAAATATAACATAATACAAAAAAACTCTCTAGAGCCAAAGTCTTTTCTGACACATATCCTGACAGAAATAAAAAAGTATAGGGATTTTTGAGCTTCCAGCCAAGATGGAGGCGTAGGTAGAAATCCTTTGCTTCCTTGCACAACCAAAAGGAGGATAACAATCTAAAATCAATAAACAACCAGAAGTGACAGAAAATCTAACTGCATGGAACTCTGACAACCAAGGAATTAAAGAAACAGTCAACCAGAACAACCAGACCAGTAAAAACCTGTGGCTAGGTGGTGGAACGTCCGGGCAGGGGTGGCTGAACAGAAAACTGAGATGCAGAGCTGACTGTGGACTATGGTAGTGGCTATGGTGGGAGACACTCCCAGTCTCACATGAGAGTTCTTGGAAAGTGGGCTAAAGCCAAGCAGACGAACTGCATTGTCCCCTCATCAATGCCTCCCCAATGGGCAGCACCACAGCACAACAAGGGGGTTGCCCTGCCCCCTTACAATTTAACAGGTGTGCAGAGACAAAGAAATAGGGCCAAAACAAAAGAACAGAGCAAAACTCCAGAAAGAGAGCTGAGCAATGAGGAGATACCTAACCTATCTGATATGGAATTCAAAACATTGGTAATCAAGATGCTTACAGAACTGATTGAGCTTGGTCAAAAAATGAAAGAACAAATGAAGACTACCCAAAATGAAATAAAGCAAAATATTCAGGGAACCAACAGTGACAGGGAAGGAAGCCAGAACTCTAATCAACAATTTGGAGCAAAAGGAAGAAATAAACATATAACCAGAACAGAATGAAGAAACAAGAATTTTTTTTTTAATGAAGAGAAACTTAGGAACCTCTGAGACAACTTGAAATGTTCCACTATCTTAATTATAGGGATGCCAGGAGAACAAGAGCAGGAAATTAAAAACTTATTTGAACAAATGATGAAGGTAAACTTTCCCAATCTGGTGAAGGAAATGGACTTCTAGGAAGTCCAGTAAGCCCAGAGAGTCCCAAAGAAGAACACACCAAGGCACATCATTATTAACTTACCCAAGATTAAAGATAAAGAGAGAATCTTAAAAGCAGCAAGAGTAAAGGAGTTACCTACAGAGGAGTTCCCATAAGGCTATCAGCTGATTTCTCAAAAGAAACCTTGCAGGCAAGAAGGGGCTGGAAAGAAGTATTCCAAGTCATGAAAGGCAAGGATCTACATCCAAGATTATTCCATCCAGCAAAGTTTTCATTTAGAATGGAAGGGCAGATAAAGTGCTTCCCAGACAAGGTCACATTAAAGGGGTTCATCATCACCAAGCCATTATTTTATGAAATGTTAAAGGGACTTATCTAAGAAACAGAAGATAAAACATATAAATGGTAAAATGACAACAAACTCTTAACTATCAACAAATGAACCTAAAAGAAAAGACAATGAAAACAAAAACTAAGCAAACAACTAGAACAAGAACAGAGTCAGAGAAACGGACATCACATGAAGGCTTATCAGTGGGAAGAGGGAAGGGAGAAATATGGGGAAAAGATACAGGGAAGAAGAAGCATAATTGGTAGCCATAAAATAGGTGGGGAGAGATAAAAAATGGTATAGGAAGCAGAGAACTCAAAGAACTTATATGTACAACCCATGTACATTAATTAAGGAGGGGAAATGTTGGAGGGTTGGGGGTGCAGGGTGGAGGGGGGATAAAGGGGGAAATTGGGAAAATGGTAAGAGCATAATCAATAAAATGTACTTTAAAAAAGAGTATATGGTTTTCTCAAACCACACACCAGAAACAATACAAGCATTAATGCCATTCTTTTCCCTGGGTAATAAAAATGCATGTGAAGATAGGTAGAGCAATTAGAAAGCCTTTATGCCTGTTACCTGGTTGTTGATTCTGAGATTTCACCTTTGACCCATTAAACTCTCTAGGGAATTTACTTTAGAGCCAATGTTTGAGGAAAAAAATGTATATTATTAAATTATTTAAAACATATATTTAGTTGACCCTTGAGTAATGTGGAATTCAGGTGCACTGACCTTCTTGTAGTAAAAAATCTGCATATAACTTGTGATTCTCCCAAAACTTAAGTTGTCTTTTGGTATCCACAGGTGATTTGTTCTAGGACTCTCCTGTGGATACCATAATCTGTGGATGCTCATGTCTGCCATATAAAATAGCATATACAATGCATATAGCTAGATCTCTACATCCACAGCCTCTCAGACATGGATCAAAAACAGTGCAAGTATTTATTTTTTAAAAATTCATGTATAAATTCAAGGTGGATAGAAGATTTAAATATAAGTCATTACACCATTAAAGTCCTAGAGGAGAACATAGGCAGGAAAATCTCAGGTATTTCATGCAGCAACATTCTTACTGATATGTCCCCTAGAGCAAGAGACATAAAGGAAAGAATAAACAAATGGGATCTCATCAAAATAAAAAGCTTCTGCATGCCTAAAGAAAACAGTATTAAAATAAAAAGAGAATCAACTGTATGGGAAAACATATTTGCCAATGATACCTCACACAAGGGTTTAATCTCCAAAATATATAAAGAACTCACACAACTCCACTCTAAGAAGATAAGCAACCCAATTAAAAAATGGGCAAAGGACTTGAACAAACACTTCTCCAAGGAGGACATACGGAGGATCCAGAGACACATGAAAAGATACTTAGTATCACTAGACATCAGAGAGATGCAAATTAAAACCACAATGAGATATCACTTTACACCAGTCAGAATGGCCATCATAAACAAAGCAACAAATAAGTGTTGGAGGGGTGGTAGAGAAAAGGGAACCCTAGTTCACTGTTGGTGGGATTGCAGACTGGTACAACCACTGTGGAAACAGTATGGAATTTTCTCAGAAAACTAAAAATGAATCTGCCTTTTGACCTAGCAATTCCACTGCTAGGATTATATCCTAAGAATCCTGAAACACCAATCCCAAGGAACCTATGCACCCCAATGTTCATAGCAGCACAATTTACAATAGCCAAGAGTTGGAAGCAACCTAAGTGCCCATCAGTAAATGAATGAATCAAAATACTATAGTGCATTGACACAATGGAATTCTATGCAGCAGAAAGAAAGAAGGAGCTCCTACCCTTTGCAACAGCATGGATGGAACTGGAAAGCATTATACTGAGTGAAATAAGACAGGTGGTGAAAGACAAATACCATATGATCTCACCTTTAACGGGAAGCTAAACAATAAAACAAACAAGCGAGCAAAATATAACCAAAGATACTGAAACTGAGAACAGGCTGACAGTGACCAGAGGGGTGGGAGTTTAGGGGAAAGGGGGAAGGGTTTGAAGGAACTAGTATAAAGGACACATGGACAATAACAAGCGGAGGTGGAGATGGGAGGTAGGTAGGGAGAGCAGGGGCAGGTTGGGGTGGGATGGGGGTAAAGGGTAGAAAACTTTAGTTGAACAACAATTAAAATAAAAAATAAAAAAGTAAAAATAAAATCATGCATAAACAAACTCATGCCATTCAAACCCATGTTGTGCAAAGGCCATTTGTATAAATATATGTTAGTGTGAAGTTTTTGTTTCTTTAAAACCAATTCCCAAATGGAAGCAAAGTCTCTGATGAAGTAGTTAATAAGCAACACAGTCCTCTAGAGGGAATTGCTGTGTCTTTCCAAAGATTTTTGTTGTTGTTGTTTTTAAGGCTACAAAAATCACCCTCTTAAAATGTGTTTCTGAAAAAATAATTGGTAACAAATTTCAATGTTTTAAAATTCTATTAAAAGGCCAACTGATTTCTTTCAGGCATAGCCTCATTTGTTTCAACCCCCAGAGCAGTATTCATTTCTATTATTTGCAATGCAAGAACTCACAAAGAGAATTATATTTAAAGCAAATATTATTTAAGTATTGAGATTGTTGAATTATATTCATTGAAACATAATTAAAGTACAGATACATATAATATTAAGTGGGTGGAAGTGTATGCAATAATAATTCAAGGTAATTATTGTGTTATGATTGTGCTGCAGATTAGAGCAGAATATAATGAGGTCTACATTTAATTAGAGTACTTTAATTCTAAGTCAGACTGGGGGCAAAGGGTACTTCAGAAAAATGCCGGTCCCATTTTTCCTATAGAGGCAGGTGAAAATGTCTCCTGCAAAGATTCTAATTTGAGTTTAGGAGTAGCCAGTGAAATGATAGATAAAATTTACCTTGTTACTCCATCACTTTATTGTGTGTACATAGGATAGAATCCTTATCTAAGACTGTGCAACTAATTCTTTTTTTTAATAAGATTTTATTTATTTAAAATTTTTAGAGGAAGTGAAGGAGAGAAGGAGAGAAATATCAATGTGTGGTTGCCTCTCGTGAGTCCCCTGCTGAGAACTGGCCTGCAACCCAGGCATGTGACCTGACTGGGAATAGAACCGCGATCACGTGGTTCGCAGGCCAGAGCTCAATCCACTGAGCTACACCAGCCAGGGCTTTAAGACTGCACAAATAATTCTTGACTGGAGCACCCATACGTCTTCCAGTCAATGCCCATCTATCTCTCCTACCTTAGCTCATGTTATTTCACCACAGAGAATCTCTCCTCTGGCCAATGTCCTTGGCCTTGGCACTGAAAATACCATGAACACTTTCTGAGAACATGCATGTCAAGGCACCTGGTGCTGCTAAGAGTTGGTGAAATGAGAGCCTGGGAGCGATGAAGTTATTCAGCCAGAGTCTTTGGAGTTGCTCAGGGTCAGCTACCAGACTCCTGCATCTGGCTATACCCCCTGGCTCCCAGGAGGACTTGTATTTCAATTTTCTTCAGTCCAACCAATCCACCATGTTAGAAGCCCCTCAGAATGGCTGCCAGGACCCTCGTGTGTAAGAAAATGACACCCTTTTCTGGTCTTACTAAATAAGTGCTAAACTGTCTCCAATCCTTCTTACCTCCTGGTTAGAGCTCTGCACAACTCTGAAGTGCCCAGAGGCCAAACCTATCCTCCTTTTTAACTTCCTTGCTGGAGCAGCTTCCAAACCTCTCCTCTTTGGTGAGCCCTTGGGCTTCAAAAGTCACTCCTACCTCTAAATTCCTCTGACTCTGATTGTCTGTGGGACTCACAGAACAATTTGTGAATGGATGCTGAAGTAATACATCATATACTTGTCTTCCTCCTAATGTAATCTTTCTGTAAGTATTCTTTCAAGGTTTTTTGTATCCTCAATGGCTAGCAGTGACAGTTGTGGAAAGGTAGTTTTATTTATTGTGTAGTGGTTAAGAATGTGGGCTGTGCATGAGATTCATTGTAAAGGGCAATATAGACTGGTAGACACCACCTTAACCAAGTGATCAAAGTTAACACCTCTAGTAATGGAACCAAATGACATTATGTGCCTTCTGATTAAATACACAGAGGACACTGTATCCTTTTTTGTGGTATTCTTGCCAAAAAAAGTATAACCTGAATCTACACATGAGAAAACATCAGATAAACCACATTGAGTGATATTCTATAAAATAACTGGCTTATACTCTTCAATCATGTCAAGATAAAAAAACAACAACAAAGAAATACTGAAGAAATGTTCCAGGTTAAAAGAATCTAAAGTAATGTGACAACTGAAAGCAATGTATGATCAAACATTTGATGCTGGACAAAAAGATTTTTTTCTGTAACAGACATAATTGGAAAAGTTGGCAGAATCTAAATAAAATCTGAAAATCTGATAATAGTATTGTTTTAATGTTAATTGACAGTATAGTGACAGTTATTCCATGTTTATATAAGAGAATGTTGTTTTTAAAAATACACGTGCTGAAGTATTTTGGAGTAATTTTCTGCACTATTCTTGCAATTTGAAGTCTGAAATTATGCCAAAATTAAAGTGTTGTGGTTTTTTGTTGTTGTTTTTTGGTTTGTTTGTTTTGCTGTTTGCTGAAGTGTGGACTCTGGTGTCAGGCTCCCTGGATTAGAATCCCACCTTTGCCATTTACCAGTCATCTGACAGGGGAATGTGACTTAGCCCCTGCTGTACTGTTTGCTCATCTGTATTATGAAGACAATAATAACAATGCCTTGAGTGGGCTGCTGTGAGAATACCATATGATTTCACTAATGTGTGGAATCTAATGAAGAAACTGAACTAACAAGGAAAATGAGAACAGACTCATAGATGGAGAGCAGAATGACAATTAGTATGGAGGGTGAGGGTATAGAGGGATTGAGCAAAAAGGAAAAAGGACTCATGGACATAAACAGTGTGGTGATTGCTGGAGGGAGGTGAGTATAAGGGAACTAAATGATAAAAATACAATAAAGATTTTTAATAGATTTTATTTATTTATCTTTAGAGGGGAAGGAGAGAGAGAGAGAGAAACATCAATGTATGGTTGCCTTTCATGCATCCCCTGCTGGGAACTGGCCTGAAGGGAACCAGCCTGCAACCCAAGCATGTGCCCTGACTGGGAATTGAACTGCGATCCTCTAGTTCACACACCTGTGCTTAATCCACTGAGCTACACCAGCCAGGGCTAAAGATTAAAAAAAAAAGGATTAAACAAGGTAAACTGCTCATCAGGTGCTTGGCCCAGAGTGAGCGCTGAGTGAATAAGAGCTTCCATTATTGAATGATCCAGTTCATATTCCCTGCTGCTTATGACAAGGATGATGTTGGAGAATCATGAATTAGTAGGGTCAGGAAGGAATACCATAGATCTTGAGTCTCTTGCCTACTTCCAAGAAGCTTTACTAGCAGCTATGACTACTGAAAGCACATGGGGGCTCTTGTTACCTAATTTTTAAGATCATTAGGATGTTTAGATTAAAGAGGGCTTACTTTGGTTTGGATCTTCAACCAGAGCTCAAGCACAGTAGGATGATCACCCTACAGGTTGGTGACACATGGCTACCTGTTAGGACTCCACCAGACTCATTCCCAAAATGGGTTTTAACATATTGCCTGGTGAACACATATGCTTTGGGTGGATGCCCAGAATATCTGTCCTCTCTTACCAAACAGCGAGCTGTTCTAAATAGCTCAGAATCTCATTTGCTTTGCTGACCTTGAGTTCTACATTCAGAGTGATGTCTCCATTGGGAGAGAAGAATTATTATGGTATTTGTCTTTCACTGCCTGGCTTATTTCACTTAGCATAATGCTCTTCAGATGCATCCATGTTGTTGCAAAGGGTAGGAGCTCCTTCTTTCTTTCTGATGCATAGAACTCCATTGTGTAAATGTACCATAGTTTTTTGATCCATTCATTTACTGATGGGCACCTAGGTTGCTTCCAGAAGGGTTTTTAGGAATATGTATAAAGAACACATGAACAAAGCCAAAGGGTGGGGAGTGGGGATGGCTGGTGTCGGGGGGAGTGGTGGCAGGAAAATAGAGAAAACTGTACTTGAACAACAACAACAAAAAGATAAAACAAAATGAAAAGAATTATTATGGAATCACCTAGAGCCAGGGATGCCAAACTTCTGGTGTCTCTGGGCCACACTGGAAGAACAGGAGTTGTCTTGGGCCACACATTAAATACACAAACACTGATGAAAACTGATGAGCAAAAAAAAAGTTTTCAGTAAATTTACAATTTTGTGTTGTGCTGAATTCATAGCCATCTTGGGTTGTATGCAGCCCACGGGCTGTGGGCTGGACTACCCTCTAGACCAAGTCCCTTACTTTACTAAAGAAGGAACCAAGGCCAAGAAAGTTGATGAGACATGGTTGGGATTACTCTGCTGGTTTTGGCAGAGGGCTAGAACAAGTTTTCTAACTCTCACATCATTGTCCCTTTCCACCAGGCCACATTGTAATTGGTAGAACCAAGAAGTTCAGAGGGGCAAGTGTGAAGGGAACAATAGGAACAGGGGCAAATGTTCCCCTCACAGGTTTGAGCCAGTAAGAACTAAAGAGCCTTTCTGCTGAGACATCCTTTGGAAGGACCCCATGTCACAGTGATACAATAAAAGTAAGATGGTAACATTTGCTGATAGTTGGGCAGTAGTTCTGTGTAGGTTCAGGTGGTGAATTTAATGCTCCTTTAATTTAGTTGTGTTTTACACCACTGACCAAAATAAAGTGTTCATATTTCATTACACAGTTTGTTTCCCTGATTTTTATATCCTCTGTCTTATTTCTTTATCAAGAAGCTTATTAACCACTTTCTCTGGTTCTAAGTTTCTGCCATGTTGCTTCATCAATCTTTCTGGTTTCTGCTTTGATTGACCATCTTGGACTTGAGATATTGTGTGGCTTCAGTGGAAAGTTTATGGCTGAACTTGACCTTGAATAATTCAGAGAGTAAAGGACTACTGTAGAAGGAAAATTCAGTTAACTTTTGTTATTAGATAAAAAAAAAAACCTAATTCCAAAACAACCTGAACATAAACTTAAAAAACTAAAGTTGTTATTGGTTAAAAAAAACCTATTTCTGAAACAACTGAAGATAGACTCGAAAAGCTATAGACTCTTGGAGCTAAACATTTCTGTAGAACTTATCCCACCCATTGAGGCAAGCAGTCCTCCTCTTTAACACCTGAAAGTTAAGACAATCAATTTTCATTTTTTTCTCAATAATTTTATTTAGTTATTTTTTAAGTACAGTTTTTTGCCTGTTTCTCCCATCCCAGCCCCCCCACCCCATGCTCCCCACCTCCCTCCCATTTCTACCCCCCCAGTTCTCATCCCTGTGTCCTTCGTATTTGCTTCTCCAAATCCCTCCCCTTTTTCCCCCTTAAATTCCCTCCCCTCTCCCCTCTGGTCACTGTCCCCTTGTTCTCTATTTCAGTGTCTTTGTTTTTATTCTGCTTGCTTGTTTATTTTGTTGTTTAGCTTCCTGTTAAAGGTGAGATCATATGGTATTGAGACAATCAATTTTCATCAAATTCTTCTGGAAAGAAGGCAATACAATTAACATAGAAAAATATGCAAATGGGCATCTAGAAGCATTATTTTCTTTTTCCAGCATATGGGTGTTACTCTGAGGGAGGGTCTCAAGGCTGAAGGGAGAAGTGAGAAGCTGATTCTAGAATGTTCAGAAAAAGCACTCTATTTTGACTGACGCATGTACTTGAAGGAGAGCAAAGTAGATTTCTGGATTCACTATGAAGCTCTCATTATTTGCTTGGCAAGATGTTAAGATATTTTAGAATTTTGCATATGTAGCCAGTGTGAGGGTATGATGAATATCATATGTGGTGCTTTTGTAAGTATCTTTACTTAGAAATATATGTATATGTGTGTCAATATATATATATTTACTCCAAAGTATCAGAATCAGCATCTCTGAATTTGAATTAAAAACCATTGAGCCCTGGCTGGTGTGGTTTAGTGGATTGAGCACTGGCCTGTGAACTGAAAGGTCACTAGTTCAATTCCCAGTCAGGGCACATGCCTAGGTCCCCAGTTTGGGATGTGAGAGAGGCAACTAATCAATGTTTCTCTCCCACTCTTTCCCTCTCTTTCTCCCTCCCCTCCCCTCCCTCTAAAAATAAATAAATAACATCTTTTAAATAATTGGTATTAAAAAATCAGATAAGCATATCCAAAATCCAGAATCTTGACTCTTAAGGAAAATATTAAGATACCTGTAGCTGTTAGATTTTCTCTTGGTAATCTATTTTTCTGGAGAGAAAAATCATCAAATTTTAAGACAATTATAAAATTTAGTGTTCAATTAGTGATGTGAAAAATTCTGCTGGAAATAGGAATGCTTTGCTTCTAGCAGCCTTTGGCTTCCAGCAGAGGCATGCAGCCTGCCACTTTTTCTCAGAGCAGACGCCCAAGAGCGAGGAACCCAGTGAGTCAGCAGCCTTCAGATCTCTCTTCACTCAGAGCTGTGCAATTGTTAGAGCCACTGACAGCAGAGTCAGCATTTGTTCAAGGGAAGATAAAGAACAAGCAATTGCTCAGAAACCAGGGTCTCTGCTAAGTTTCAAGAAAACAGATTTTAAAGAATTAGAACTTAGTTAAGTGACCATGACATAAAACTAAATTTTGAAAGCTAAGGGTGTGGAGTAAAACAGACATCTGAATATCTGAAAGGGCCACAATGTCTTTTTCTCTTGTAAATCTAGTTTTGTCTATTAAGTTCTATCCTTTCTACTTCCATCTGAAGACAAGATCTCATTCTGAAGGGACTAAGTGGTTTTGATTCTCCCATCTAATCCAAAATCCATTCTTCTGTTGGAGTTTAATTTAAGAAGAAAACAACTTTGTGGAAAATTAGAGGGAACCAGGATGTCCAACAGCAGGAAAATAGTTGGAGGCACTTTGGTTTATTGATATAATGAAGTATTTATTGTATAGTGATTGAAGTCTGAACAATGAAGGAATTCTTCATGATCTGGGGAATGGTCATGATAGGGTACTGGGTGACAAAAGTGGTGTGGCTTATGTGATTTCAACCAGGTCACCTGAATTTCTGCATAAACTTAGCTATGCTTGTCATATTTGGAAACGCAAGAAGGTACTGTCTATTATCAGAAAGAAAATCTTACTATAGACCAACCTTTCTCAGCTGTAGTCTTGTGATAAAATTCAATCCTAAGGCATCCATTGTATGCAATAAATTAATTTCTTTTCAATATCTCTGGAATGGAACTATTATGTACCTCTTTGGAAGAATTGAGAAAATGATCACCTGAATCATTTTTCTATGTTGTGTGATTTAGAAGACCATCCCACTTATAGACCATCATACATGTGCAGAGTGCACATGATGGGGTGAAACAGTCCTTTACTTTTGCCATCAAGTCAACTATCCTTAGGGTCATCCTCAGATGGGCATCAGAGGCCCCCTTCACCAGTCTCTCACCCAAGGTATTCAATGTCATGATCCCCTGGATCTTTGTATTCCTTTTCCTCAAATCCTCCCAGACCCAAGTTCTTCCAAGTGTTAATCAACTGTGAACTCAGGTCCTGGGGTGAGGTGGCAGAAACTGGACCAATCATTGGGAAGAAAAAGTAAAGAAAAAAAAAAGAATTCCATAAAGTGGATAGAAGCCATGAGGATGATGTTCAAGGCATTTGAAATGATGAATAGGAGAGTCAGAAGAGATGGAAATATTTGTCCACTCATTCCTTTGTTCTTCCATTCATTTATTCAACATATATTTACTATAAATCAGTAAGTGTCAGGCAGATACTGAGCTGAGCACTAAAGATACAGTCATGAGTAAGAAAAATGTTATTCTATGCCTAATATAAAAATGTTACAGACTAGACAGGCTAAACAATAGAGAGAAAAACAAGGTTTTACAAATTCCAAAGGAAAACCACATTTATCCAAAACTTTGCAGAGAAGCAAAAGAACATAATAAATATATAAATTGGGACCAGATTGCTCAATTGACCCCTGCTGATCCAGGCAGCTCTCACTGACACAGTGGCCAAAAAGAATACATTGGGAGAACTTCCGCCAAGATGGAGGCATAGGTGGATGTGCCGTGCCTTCTCACACAACCAAGTTTAGAGACAACTAAATATTAGCAACAGAAAACCCAGCCAGAACATGGAAAATTGAACTTTTCGGAAGTCCGTTAACAACAAATTCTTCAGCCTGACCGGTAAGGGACGAAACCAGCGGCTGGTGAGGGGTTGCACAGGAGGACTCAGTCAGACGGACTCAGGCGTGGAATCCAGGTGCTGGGTTGGACCTAGTGAGCGACCAAGCGAGCCACCAGGTGAGCGACCGCGGAGGAGGAGGAGACAGCGGGAAGCGGTGCTGTGTGTTGACTGTGGTCACCCATTTGTGCGCGAACTGACAGGCGAGGGAGTGGGCAGTTGGACCAGGGCCCGGCGGGTCCCTGCAGCAAGCAGCAGTAGAGGGCGCCGCCATTTCCCCGCTCTGACCACGCCCCCACATACAGCCTCACAACCCAGCAACCTGGGCTTCCAAGGCACCGCTTCCCACACTTAAAGGGCCAGAAGAGACCAAAAATGTCACAAGATCTCAAAGCCCCACAGCCCATAGATCTAAGGGATGAAGACATAGCAAAACTCTCAGACGCACAGTTTAAAGCACTGGTCATCAGGATCCTCACAGAACTGGTTGATTATAGCCACAAAGTAGACAAATATATGAAGGTGAAGCTAATTGAAATGAATGGAATTGCACAGGACACCAATAGCAATGAAAAGGAAACTGGGACTCAAATCAATGGAGTGGAACAGAAGAAAGCAAATAATGGCCAAACAGAAAAGAGTCAAGAAGCACGAATTCAAAGAAATGAGGAGAGTCTTAGGAACCTCCAGGACATCTTTAAACGCTCCAACATCCAAATTATAGGGGTACCAGAAGGGGGAAAGGCACAGCCACCAGTGGAAAACTTATTTGAACAAATAATAACGGAGAATTTCCCCAATCTGGCAAAGGAAATAGACTTCCAGGAAATCCAGGAAGCTCAGAGAATACCAAAGAAGTTGGACCCAAGAAGGAACACACCAAGGCACATCATCATTGCATTAGCCAAAATTAAAATGAAGGAGAGAATCCTAGAAGTAGCAAGAGCTAAGGGGACAATCACCTACAAAGGAGTCCCCATCAGACTGTCAGCAGATTTCTCAAAAGAGACCTTACAGGCAAGAAGGGGCTGGAAAGAAGTATTCCAAGTCATGAAATCCAAAGACCTACAACCAAGATTGCTCTATCCAGCAAAACTTTCATTTAGAATGGAAGGACAGATAAGGTGCTTCTCAGATAAGATCAAATTCAAGGAGTTCATCATCACCAAGCCCTTATTATATGAAATGTTAAAGGGACTTATCTAAGAAAAAGAAGTTAAAGAAACATGAACCGTGAAAGGACAGCAAACTCACAGTTATTAACAACCACACCTAAAACAAAAGCAAACTAAAAGGACAGCTAGATCAGGAGTGGAAACATAGAAATGAAGATCTCAAGGAGGGTTAGCAACAGGGGAGTGGGAGGAGGAGAAGGGGGGAGAAGGTACAGAAAATAAGTAGCATAGACAGTAGATAGAAAATAGATGGGGGGGCAAGAATAGCATGGGAAATATAGAATCTAAAGGACTGGAGACACATGGTCATAAACTAAATGGAGGGTAATGGTGGGGATGGGGGGTAGGGTGGAGGGGAATGAAGGGGGGAATAGAACAACTGTAACAGCATAATCAATAAAAAAATTAAAAAAAAAGAATACATTGGACAGTGTCTCCTTGGGGAGGAGGTGGGAAACCATTCTGTTGGCAAATCTTGACCTCTGTAAGGAGTAGCAGAGCTGTGGTAAGCATGGCATTGTGAGATCAGCAGGTCAAACTACTTCTGGGCTAGGTGTGCTTGGCCTGCTAAGGCTGTGCTGAGGAGGTGTGGTAGATGCTTGTGTATCTTGTATCACATCCCCTTGGCCCTTTCTAACTTTAGTTGAAGTTGGCATGAATGAGCCTTAAGCTCAAGGGTCTCTTAGTTTCTCTATGGGCTTTTACCAAAGCTTTTAACAAGGCATCCAGAAAGTGGAAGGAGGTAAAGCCTAGGAATACCCATCAACCAGTGAGAGATTAGAGATGGAAGATAAATGGTTTCACCTATTGTCCTCCAGATGGACAATTCTGAGGGTCAGCCTATATGATTCCTCAGTGGTTCCCAGTGAGAATGGGTCTGCAGGAGTAACCAGCTTATAAAGGCAACCTTTGTTTAACTTCTTTCCCTTCCCTGTGTCACTGTCCTCACTCTCTCATCTTGTTCCTGGGGTCACCTTCCAAACAAACTACCTGTGACCAAGTCCTCATTTCAAGCTCTGCTTTTTGGAGAACTCGAACAAAGACAGGCACCATATACCCTTCAACAGAACTACCATAGCCCCAAGGAAAGAGGTTTTGCAGACAAATTTCTGAGCTTGGGACTGCCTTGCCTAGTGTGTCATACCTGTACTTGGTTACTGCTCATGCTATGTGTACAGAGGCTCCCATTTTTTTCCTCCAGGTGTTTTCTAGTCTTCCCAGGCATACCCATGGCTTCTCTGACCTCTGCTTTAATGTCCCACCCCTAGAACCACATGTCCTTCTGGCTTTCTCGGGGCTTGAGATTCTCTTTTTTGGGTCCCCTATTTTTCTGAATACTGGTGCAGTTACTGGTCCACTTGAGATTACTGGTCCAGCAAACTCATGTCAGCTGGCCACTTGAGATGGTGTTCTGAGTGGGTGCAGTATATTTATTGGTGTTAGTGGCTATTGAGACCTACACCATCCCCACCATACCTCAGGCTAAGAGATCCAAAATTTGGAGTTTACCACATACCTCTTAATGTCAGGGACAGAAAGATGGATCAGAAGTTCACAGTGAGGAGTGAGAACCAGGGTAAAACTAGAGGCAAGGAACATTGTGAGGAGAAGATATTCATTAATTGTCACCACTAAACATTATCCTCTGCACTGTCTCATGATGAAACTGCCCAAAGGAGTTGATCTAGATTTCTAAGGAAAATTGGAGGTGATGGACCTCGGCCTCTAGGGCCTCTGGAAGAGCCTGGGGGTAGGGATCCTGGGCTCTGCTTTGTGTTCCTGAGCAAAACACACTGGGAAGAAATGGGTCCTTTCCACACATTTCAGGAGAAGATGCAGCACAAGCAAAATTAAAAAAGCAAGAACCTAGGGACCATGAAAAGCAAGTGAGGCTTGGCTTGGCAAACAATAGCACGCATGCCATGAGAAGACACATAGCATGAGGTGTCAAGGGGAAGGAAACTCATGGAATGCTAGTGAAGTCTCTGAACACCTTCAGACCATCAGCAAAGGAAAGAAGTAGTTCTGAGATTACACAGAATTTTGAAGGTCTGGAGTGTGAGCTGTATTCATCACCATGATAAACTTCATTTTATCCTTTGAAGGACACAGGTCAAGAGGAATCACATGTGGAACAAATACTCATATTGAGGATGACAATCTCAGTTTTCCTTTTCTATTTATTCAGGGCTCACCTCAAAAGGATGGAAAGAAATGACATTTGCTTTCCTCTCTTCCTTTCTCCCAAAGATGCTTATCTTTGAGAAAAATTCTTGTCCCTTATAGCAAGTAAGGTATTTCTATTTACATGGTGGTTGAATGATAATATTTTTATACACTGAAAATCAGAAAGCAGGCAGGCTCATTTCAGGAAAGAGGGCTGGGAGGAGTGTGGCCCTATCTGCACAGAGCTAGAGGGCCATCACTCTGATTCAGGTGAACAAAAGCCCACCCTTCTTCTCCCTGCTCCAGGCCATACCATTCTGCACTCAGTGCCTCATTACCTGAAAAAAGTTGAACCATCCCATATTCTGCTCATACAATGAGTGGTATTTTCCCTGTCATAGACCCCATGATTTGCTTTCTTACATGGACAATCAGCTTCTTGCTCATGAGGTGAAGAATTAGTCTTATTTCATTGGCCTTTGAGTCCTCTCTCCACCAAAAGTTAATAGGTTATCTACTAACTTTGGTTTGGATAATCATTCAAATTAAAGACATCCATTCACTTCACATCTTACAAATCAAACATTCCTGACTCCAAAATTACTTTCTGGGTTCAGAGTCTCAAAATCACAATAATCAACTTGGCCATATGCAAAGTCATTTACAACAAAAGTCTGATGAGGCTCCTCTTCAATTGATGCTAGAAATGTCTCCGTAAAGCTAGCTTATTAAAACAATGAGCCCGAGGATGCTGGGAAGATGGCGACGGAGTAAGATGGAGCTGATGCTAGCTCCTGTACTCATGGGTGAAAATCCTGGCAGATCTATAGAGAAACAGCACAATAAACCATCAGTTATCCAGCATTTATGAAATTAAAAGACCAGAGATTGTGACCGATGCTGAAACACCAGACGGCGGCAGACTCAGCTACTGGAGCTGGGTCTCACGCGGCCCCTGTGCTGCCACCAGAGCAACAGGCCTGGGAGCCAATGAGTCAGGTATGGGAGCTGGACACTCCAAGTACCTGTGACGGTCCTGGGAGACAGAGGAGTCAGGAACCGGAGCGGGGACATTCTCGGCCCCTGTGCCGATGCCATAGCTACCGGCCTGGGCAACGGAAAGGTCAGTTGCAGGAGCTGGGACACCAAAGGCCCCTGTGACGCCGCCATAGAGACAGGCCTGGGACCTGAGGAGCCAACTATGGGAGCCGGGACGTTCTCAGCCCCTATGCTGATGCCACAGCGACAGGACTGGATGCTGGAGAGTCAGGTATGGAAGCCGGGACTCTCCAAACCCCTGTGACACAGCAGAGGAGCCAGCTATGGGAGCCTGGACATTCTTAGCTCCTGTGCCGCTGCCATAGCAACTGGACTGGACGCCCGGGAGTAAGTGACTGGACTGGACGCTGGGGAGTCTGGTATGGAAGCCGGGACATTCCAAACCCTGAGATGGCCCTGGGAGGCAGAGGAGCCTGCTACGGGAACTGGGACTTTCTCAGCCCCTGAGCCGCTGCCATAGCTACAGGACTGGACATTGGGGAATCAGGTATGGGAGTTGGGACATTCTAAGCCTCTGTGCCACTGCCATAGAGACAGGACTAGACGCCGGGGAGTCAGGTACGGAAACCGGGACACTCCAAACCCCTGTGATGGCCCTGGGGGGCAGAGGAGCCAGATACGGGAGCCGGGACATTCCCAGCCTCTGCGCCACTGCCATAGTAACGGGCCTGGGTGCTTGAGGAGGCGACTACTAGAGCCGGGACATTCAGCAGTGGTAGGCAACCAACGCAGGGACCAGCGCGAGGACAAGCGTGAGTGTAGGTGGAGACGAACAACATCAAGAAACTTCAAGGAGTCTGCAACACTGAACTTCACAAGGATCATACCACAGAAGTTTACACCATAAAACCAGGGTTTCAGAACAGATCAATTTTAGAAGCAGACACTAACAAGAAGAGTCTCAAACAATGGGAAGACAAAGAAACAATCCCCAAATGAAAGAAAAAGCAGAAACTTCAGAAAGAATGTTAGATGAAATAGAGGCTGATCAACTATCAGATAGTGAATTCAAAGCACTGGTTATTACGAAGTTCAAAGAGCTCACAGTGAACTACCAGAAACTACAGGGGAACTACAATGATCTCTCTGCAAACTACAGCAACATGAAAAAGGAAATGGAAACTATCAGCAAGAGGCAAGAGGAAATGAAGAATACAATTTCCGAATTGAAGAACACAGTAGAAAGTTTCAAAAATAGGATAGATGAAGTGGAGGATAGGATTAGTGAGTTGGAGGACAAGGTAGAAAGCATCTCACAGAAAGAGCAAGAAAATGAAAAGAGGCTCAGAAAGAATGAAGAGGGATTAAGAGAAATACAAGACAATATGAAACGTAATAATATCCGAATAATAGGATTACCAGAAGGAGAAGAAGAAGAACAAGGGATAGAAAACATATTTGAACGAGTAATGAGAGAAAATTTCCCTAATTTGATAAGAGAAAAAGTCTCACAAATCCAGGAATCACAGAGTCCCAATCAAGAGGAACCCAAGGAGGCCTACTTCAAGACATATCATCATCAAAATGGCAAAATTCCAAGACAAAGAGAGAACCTTAAAGGCAGCAAGGGAGAAAAAAGAAATGATATTCAAGGGAGCCCCAATAAGGTTAGCTACTGACTTCTCAATGGAAACACTCCACGCAAGAAGAGAATGGCAAGAAATATTCCAAGTAATGAGAACCAGAGGCCTACAACCAAGGCTACTTTACCCAGTAAGGCCCTCACTCAAGATAGATGGCCAAATAAAGAGCTTCCAAGACAAAAGAAGCCTAAAAGAATACACCTCCACCAAACCAGCTCTACAAGTAATACTAAAAGGACTGCTTTAAGGGAAGGAAGGATAAGAGGGAGACAGAGAGGAACACAGGTACAAAAATGGCAATGAATAAGTACCTATCAATAATAACCATAAACATAAATGGGTTAAATGCTCCAATCAAAAGACACAGAATAGCTCAATGGATAAGAAAGCATGACCCACACATATGTTGCCTAAAGAGACCCATCTCAGGACAGAAGACCATCACAGACTAAAAGTGAAAGGCCGGAAACAAGTTTTCCAAGCAAACTTACAAGAAAAAAAAAAGCTGGGGTAGCAATTTTCATATCGGACAAAATAGACTTCAAAAAGAGGGCCATAAAGAGAGACCCAGAAGGTCACTTCATTATACTTAAGGGAAGAATCCACCAAGAAGACATTAGCATTGTAAACATATATGCACCAAACATAGGGGCACCCAAATATATCATGAAAATCTTAAAGGACTTCAAGAAAGATATTGACAGCAACACAATTATAGTAGGGGATTTTAACACCCCACACTCAAAAATAGACAGATCTTCCAAACAAATTATCAACAAAGATATTGTGGCATTAAACAACACCCTAGAGGAAATGGACTTAACTGATATATATAGAGCCCTACATCCCAAAGAAGCTAAATATACATTCTTTTCAAATTCACATGGAACATTTTCAAAGATAGACCACATGATAGGACACAAAACGAGCCTCAGAAAATTCAAGAAAATTGAAATCATACCAAGCATCTTCTCTGACCACAAGGGACTGAAATTAGAAACCAACCCCAAAGAAAAAAACCCAAAGCACCCAAAAACATGGAGACTGAATGGTATGCTATTAAACAACGAAGGGGTCAAGAATGAAATTAGGAAAGAAATCAAAACGTTTCTGGAAACAAATGAAAATGATCTCACAACAACCCGAAACTTATGGGACACAGGGAAGATCGTCCTGAGAGGAAAGTTTATAGCAATACAGGCCTACCTAAAGAAGATAGAAACATTTCAAACAAACAACCTAACCCTACGCCTGCAAGAACTCGAGGAACAACAACAAAGACAGCCCAGAGCAAGCAGAAGGAAGGAAATAACCAAGATTAGAGCAGAACTAATTGACACAGAGACTAAAAGCACAATTTTAAGGATTAATCAATCCAGGAGTTGGTTCTTTGAGAAGATAAACAAAATAGACAAGCCTTTAAGTAGGCTCATCAAGAAAAGAAGAGAGAGGACACAAATAAACACAATCAGAAATGAAAGAGGAGATACCACAGAAATAGAAAGGATTGTAAGAAATAACTATGAAGAACTGTATGCCAAGAAATTTGAAAACCCAGGGGAAATGGACACATTTCTAGAAAAATACAATCTTCCAAAACTCAGTGCAAAAGAAGCAGAAAATCTAAATACACCAATAACAGCAAAAGAAATTGAAGCAGTAATCAAAAAACTCCCATCACACAAAAGCCCCGGACCAGATGGTTTCACAGGAGAATTCTCCAAAGCATTTAAGGAAGAGCTAACCCCTATTCTACACTGACTATTCCAAAAAATCCAGAAGGGTGGAAAACTCCCAAATTCTTTTTATGAAGCCAATATCATCTTAATTCCAAAACCAGATAGAGACACAACCAAGAAAGAAAACTTCAGGCCCATATCACTGATGAACATAGATGCTAAAATCCTCAACAAAATATTGGCAAATTGCATCCAACAATATATCAAAAAGATCATACAGCATGATCAAGTGGGATTCAACCCAGGGATGCAAGGATGGTTCAATATTTGCAAATCAGTAAATGTAATACATCAGATAAACAAAAGCAAAGACAAACATCACATGATCATATCAATAGATGTGGAAAAAGCTTTTGATAAGGTACAACACCCATTTATGATAAAAACACTCAGGAAAGTGGGAATACAGGGAGCATTTCTCAAAATAATAAAGGCCATATATGAGAGACCTACAGCCAATATCATACTCAATTGGAAAAAACTAAAAGCTTTTCCACTAAGATCAGGAACAAGACAAGGATGTCCACTTTCACCACTTCTATTCAATATAGTATTGGAAGTTTTAGCCACAGCGATCAGGCAAGAAAATGAAATAAGAGGCATCCAAATGGTAAAGGAGGAAGCAAAACTGTCACTGTTTGCAGATGACATGATAGTGTACATGGAAAATCCTATAGACTCTATGCAAAAACTGCTCGAACTAATTAATGAGTTTGGCAAAACAGCTGGTACAAAGTCAATATCCAGAAATCCAAGGCATTTTTGTATACCGACAGTGAATCAGTAGAAGCAGAAATAAAGAAAAAAATCCCTTTTGATATAGCAAAAAGAAAAATAAAATATCTGGGAATAAACCTAACTAAGGAGGTAAAAGACCTGTATGCAGAAAACTACACAGCCCTAAAGAACGAAATCAAGGAAGACAGAAACAAATGGAAACATATACCTTGTTCCTGGATTGGAAGAATTAACATCCTCAAAATGTCCATACTACCCAAAGCAATATACAGATTCAATGCAATACCTATTAAAGTACCAATGGCATATTTCACAGACATAGAACAAACACTTCGAAAATTTATATGGAACCATAAACGAGCCCGAATAGCAACTGCTCTTTTGAGAAAGAAGAACAAAGTAGGGGGGATCACAATACCTGATATCAAACTGTATTACAATGCCACTGTAATCAAAACAGCCTGGTACTGGCATAAAAACAGGCCCATAGACCAATGGAACAGAACAGAGAGCCCAGAAATCAACCCAACTCTCTACAGTCAATTAATATTTGACAAAGGGGGCAGTAACATCAAATGGAGTAAAGATAGCCTCTTCAACAAACGGTGTTGGGAGAACTGGACAGCTACGTGCAAAAAAAAAAAAGAAACTTGAGCACAGACTTACACCATACACCAAAATAAATTCAAGGTGGATAAAAGACTTAAATGTAAGTCGTGACACCATTAAAGTCCTAGAGGAGAACATCGGCAAGAAAATCTCAGATATTTCACGCAACAACTTTTTTACTGATATGTCCCTTAGAGCAAGGAATGTAAAGGAAAGAATAAACAAATGGGATCTCATCAAAATAAAAAGCTTCTGCATGGCTAAAGAAAACAGTATTAAATTAGCAAGACCACCAACTGTATGGGGAAACATATTTGCCAATGATACCTCAGACAAAGGTTTAATCTCCAAAATATACAAAGAACTTACACGACTCCACTCTAAGAAGACACCCAACCCAATTAATAAATAGGACAAGGACTTGAACAAACACTTCTCCAAGAACATTCAGAGACATATGAAGAGATGCTCAATATCGTTAGCTATCAGAGAGTTGCAAATTAAAACCACAATGAGATACCATTTTACACCAGTCAGGATGGCTATCATAAACAAAGCAACAAACAACAAATGTTGGAGAGGTTGTGGGCAAAAGTGGTCCTTAGTCCACTGTTGGTGGAATTGCAGACTGGTGCAACCATTATGGAAAACAGTATGGAATTTTCTCAGAAAAATAAAAATTGACCTGCCTTTTGACCCAGCAATTCCACTGCTGGGATTATATCCTAAGAATCCTAAAACATCAATTTCAAAGATCCTATGCACCACAATGTTCATAGCAGCACAATTTACAATAGCCAAGAGTTGGAAGCAACCTAGGTGCCCATCAGTAAATGAATGGATCCAAAAATTGTGGTACATATACACAATGGAATTCTTTGCTGCAGAGAGAAAGAAGGAGCTACTACCTTTTGCAGCAACATGGATGGAACTGGAAAGCATTATGCTGAGTGAAATAGGCCAGGTGCTGAAAGACAAATACCATATAATCTCACCTTTAACAGGAAGCTAAACAAGAAACAAACAAGCAAGCAGAAAAAAAAAAAAAACAAAGACACTGAAAGAGAGAACAAGGGGATAGTGACCAGAGGGGAGAAGGAAGGGAAGTTAAGGGGAAAAAGGGGGAGGGATTTGGAGGAACAAATAGGAAGGACACAGGGATGAGAACTAAGGGGGGTGGAAATGGGAGGGAGGTGGGGAGCAAGTGGCGGGGGAGGCTGGGATAGGAAAAACAGACAAAAAACTGTACTTGAAAAATAACTAAATAACATTAATTAAAAAAAGATAATAAAAAGTATTTCTGCAAAAAACCCCCAAAAACAATGAGCCCGCTAATATCCAAGCAATTTTCAAATTGCTATAAAATATTAAAAGTGTATTCTCTGTTGATAATAATGATTCAAATACTGATGTAAGCCCACTAAGTTACACCAAGCACATGCTTATCAAAATGGATAGATGGTGATATTGAAATATTTCTTCATGCCATACATAAACAAGATTACGTGCCTTTGATTTTTCTTAGTCTTTTCTAGTTAGAAGCTTATAAAACATCTTTCATGTTTATAAGTATAATATTTATAGTCTTCACATTTTTTATGTTGAAGTTTCTATATCATTTATTTTCATGGTCATTCACTTACTGACCTATATGTTTGTTCCTAAACAAACATACAAATGAAAGGCACCATGTAGTTGCTTTAGGAAATAAAAATAGAGCAAAATGGTTCTTAATGCTCATAGGAAGCCATCCTTTCAAAGACTGATCTAGTTTTCTTCTTAACGATGAAATTGATAGTGGCCTCTCTTGTCATTTGGTAGAGAAGAAGTAATCAAAAGTGCTGCCATAATAGATCAGAGAATGAGAGAATTCATGTGGGTATACTTTACAAAGCCCAAAGTAACTTTAAAGCACAACTTTAAATTACAGCTTTAAAGCAATTATTATGATTGCTCTTTATTTTTAAGAACCCCTACATCAAACATATAAATCACTATGAGAGGAACACTTGCTGACTTTGGAGTACTTGTAGACCTGAAATTTCTCACTTCCTTGCTCAGGCATGGTTTTCTGAAGTTATGGCTACTACAGTTTCCATCCAGGCCTTCACTCTGGGAACCTTGTTCTGGTAGAACCCAAATGTGCTATGAGGCCACCTTGCTCTCTGCAGAACTTCCTTACCGTTGGGCCTTAGAGAAAGTGTAGTCACCAATTACCCAGCCACCTCTTTTCTTTTTTCTCTTCCTCTATTCAGATTCTTCCAAAAAATAAACATAGTCAGCATACTTATAAAACTTGATACATTTGGGGAAATGCCAGGAAAAGTTGTTAAAAGATTACAAGGGAATAGAATTAGGTCTGTAGTTGCCATATTAAGAAGTTTGATCTAGCTATATTTGTTTTCCTTTTCTCAGGCAGTCAGAGTCACTGACTGTGCTAGTGTTTTAATATGTTTCCACAAATTCTTGAATACTACAGCCACCAAGGGAGATTCTACTCCCTTCCCTTGAATGTGAACTGGACTATAGTGAGTCACATCTAATGAATAAATTGCAGAGGAAGTGACACTGAATGGCTGCCGATGCTAGGTCAAAAAAAGTAACACAACTTCTGCGAGGCTCTTGCTCTCTTGGGACAAATGCCTTGGAATATTGGAGTTATCATGCAAGAAGTCTGGCTACTCAGAAGCCACATAGAGAGATCCCAAAGAGACAGAGAAAGGTGCATGGAGAGCAACAGCTGTCCCAGACTGAAGCTGTTTGACTTTACTCAGCATCAAGCTCCAGATATGTGAGTGGGTGAGCCTTGGATGGTTCCAGCCCTCAGCCTTCAACTTGTCATTGCTAATGCCAAGGGAAGCTGGCCTTTGAGTCACCTCAGCTGACATGGAGTGGAGCAGTGATGAGCTATCCCTGCTGAACTCTGCTCAGATTGCAGATATGTGAGCAAAGTAAATGTTGCTGCTTTAGGCTGTTTTTCAGTGGCTTATTATACAGCTGAAGAACTAGTATACCTACTTAATTTTGTCATACAGTCAGTTTTATTTCCCCTGAATTGACCAATAGAACAGCTGTTAAACAGAGCCAGGCTTGCTATTTTTGGAAATGAAGTTTCCAAAGTGGGTCTTCATATCTGGGACATGTAAGCCATAATCATTTTAATCTACTTTCATTTAGTGGCAGAGAAGTGGGTTGATTTCCCCCTATTTTATTATGTATGATAAAAGCAGTATCTGTGGGTTTGAATTCAGATATTTTCTCAATCCTATGTCAGTTTTTGTTGTTGCAAGTTTTCTTTCCCTCAAAGAAATGTTTTTTCATTAATTTCCAGAATCCAATACTGCCCACTGTTAATTTTCAACTCACACAGCATTTAATAGTGATTTATCTACAGAAAAAGTCATCTCTATATAATTTTCTCTTTCTGTGATAGAAAGCTGCTGGGTTAGCATAAATTTTACTTATTTATTTTACTTTTTCTTATATTTCTATTACAATTGTCCCAATTTTGCCCCATTGCTCTCCCCTGCCCTGCCAAGCCCCTCTCCCACAGATGGGTCAGTATAAATTTTAATATTATTTTTCCTTGCATACTCATTTACTATTTTAAGGGGGGTACATGTTTTTGAGTTCTTGGAAATGGCCATTTTAGTTCACAGACAAATGGATGTTTACAAATGAAAAGAAGGAATGTAATCTAGTAAAGAGGTAATATGAAGAAATTCCTCAGTTCTTATAAAATCAAACTATTGGTAAATCATCCATCTAGATTACATGAGACAGAAAAAATAGGAAAGAAAATAATATTTGCTTAAAAATACGTGGATGATTGTTAAAGAGCTATCATAATTTATTCATAGACTGGTTCCAGCTTTTACTCAGAGATTATTTTTACATAGAGCAATAAATTCTAGCTTCTGGATTTGCAAATATTTTGCACAAAAGTGTAATATTTTTGGTCATCTGATTTCCCAGTGCAGGGTAGATTAGAATTAACAAAGTAAGCAAGAGGGAGGTGCTTACAGGGAAAAGATGCTGGAGATAGGCATAGTGACAGCAGTGGGAAAGAATATTTGAGAACATGTGACCAAAAACTTAAAAATGACATCAGAAACTAGAACCTGTAGTCTGGTGCCCTTGGCACGGGGGCATCTATGAGGCTCTACATGCCTCGGTGGTCCAGGAGAATGCCATTGATATTCCATAATTGACAAGTAGTAGTTAATTTTTTAGGATACTTTTTACGAAAGCAGGAAAAATTGTTTCTGCTATATTTTAGAGAGACTATAAAAAATGATCTAAAGAAATGTGTTAGCACTTAAGGGGATAAAGTTCAGTTACCTCAAAAAATCACTTATGTGGAAATATTTTTTCATATATTGGTTAAATGGAGACTTCCCACATTATGAATATTTATCTTAAATGACTGTGGAAGTCGTGTTGATTAGTGTGATGTATCGATGCTTAGATTTTTGTCTTTAATGAGACTGTAGGGTTATCAATTTATTCCTTGTGCCCAGTTCACCTCCTTTCTTTTGGATGCAAGATTGCTTTCTTCTGGGAGATTGTACTTTAACCCTAGGGTCAAATGGGAATTGTGATCTTCTTATAGACCTCAATTCCTTGGTCATAGTCATTGTCAAAAGGTGACATCTGTCTTAATTGACTGGATTCCTGGCAACAATGATGGGACTCAAGCATGAGCTTGTCACCTGAGACAGACATGCACCCTATGAAATAATTTTAATCAGAACAAAACAAAGAGTTTACTTTCCTATAGGGTGGTGAAACTGAGTGAATGTGAGGCCTGAAGCTGCCAGGGACTTGATCTCAGCCTCTGGGCAAAAGCTGGTCTGAGAGAATGTCACAGATGCACAGAGGGAAGCACGAAGGACACATGGAGAGAAAGCACACTGGTTTTGAGGACCTTCTTTCCAATCTATGAGATCCTTGAAGCTGTCCTGATTTTAACTCCACAACTCATGTTTATTTAGCAAATTTCCTGATTCTAGGAGCTACTCACAGTGTCCTTTCAACAGATACTTTTTTTTTCAGAAATTCATTGTTTTTATTTTTATTATTATTATTTTTTAATTTATTGAGTTATTTTTCAAGTACAGTTTTCTTTTGTCAATTTCTCCCATCCCAACCCCCCCTCCGCCCTGTCTCCCCCCCTCCCTCTCATCCCCCCCCTCCCCACAGACCTCATCCCTGTGTCTTTCATACTTGTTCCTCAAAATCCCTCCTCGTTTTTCCCCTTAAATTCCCTCCCCTGTCCCCTCTGGTCACTGCCCACTTGTTCTCTATTTTAGTGTCTTTGTTTTTATTCTATTTGCTTGTTTATTTTGTTATTTAGCTTCCTGTTAAAGGTGAGATTATATGGTATTTGTCCTTCAATGCCTGGCGTATTTCACTCAGCATAATGCTTTCCAGTTCCATCCATGTTGTTGCAAAGGGTAGTAGCTCCTTCTTTCTCTCTGCTGCATAGAATTCCATTGTGTATATGTACCACAATTTTTTGATCCATTCATTTACTGTCGGGCACCTAGGTTGCTTCCAAATCTTGGCTATTGTAAACTGTGCTGCTATGAACATTGTGGTGCATAGGTTCTTTGAAATTGATGTTTTAGGATTCTTGGGATATAATCCTAGCAATGGAATTGCTGGGTCAAAAGGCAGGTCAATTTTTATTTTTCTGAGAAAATTCCATACTGTTTTCCATAATGGTTGTACCAGTGTGCAATCCCACCAACAGTGAACTAAGGACCCCTTTTCCCCACAACCTCTCCAACATTTGTTGTTTATTGCTTTGTTTATGATAGCCATCCTGACTGGTGTAAAGTGGTATCTCATTGTGGTTTTAATTTGCAACTCTCTGATAGCTAACGATATTGAGCACCTCTTCATGTGTCTCTGGATATTCTGTATGTCCTCTTTGGAGAAGTGTCTGTTCAAGTCCTTTTCCCATTTTTTAATTGGGTTCGATGTCCTCCTAGAGTGGAATCTTGTAAGTTCTTTATATATTTTGGAGATTAAACCTTTGTCTGAGGTATCATTGGCAAATATGTTTTCCCATACAGTTGGTTGTCTTGCTAATTTAATACTGTTTTCTTTAGCCATGCAGAAGCTTTTTATTTTGATGAGATCCCATTTGTTTATTCTTTCCTTTATATTCCTTGCTCTAGGGGGCATATCAGTAAAAATGTTGCTGAGTGAAATATTTGAGACTTTCTTGCCGATGTTCTCTTCTAGGACTTTAATGGTGTCACGGCTTATATTTAAGTCTTTTATCCACCTTGAATTTATTTTGGTGTATGATGTAAGTTGGTGCTCAAGTTTCATTTTTTTGCACGTAGCTGTCCAGTTCTCCCAACACCATTTGTTGAAGAGGCTATCTTTACTCCATTTGATGTTACTGCCCCCTTTGTCAAATATTAATTGACTGTAGAGAGTTGGGTTGATTTCTGGGCTCTCTGTTCTGTTCCATTGGTCTATGGGCCTGTTTTTATGCCAGTACCAGGCTGTTTTGATTACAGTGGCTTTGTAATACAGTTTGATATCAGGTATTGTGATCCTTCCTACTTTGTTCTTCTTTCTCAAAAGAGCAGTTGCTATTCGGGCTCGTTTATGGCTCCATATAAATTTTCGAAGTGTTTGTTCTATGTCTGTGAAATATGCCATTGGTACTTTAATAGGTATTGCATTAAATCTGTATATTGCTTTGGGTAGTATGGACATTTTGATGATCTTAATTCTTCCAGTCCATGAACATGGTATATGTTTCCATTTGTTTGTGTCTTCCTTGATTTCTTTCTTCAGTGCTGTGTAGTTTTCTGCATACAGGTCTTTTACCTCCTTGGTTAGGTTTATTCCCAGATATTTTATTTTTCTTTTTGCTATATCAAATGGGATTTTTCTTTATTTCTGCTTCTGCTGATTCATTGTTTGTATACAAAAATGCCTTTGATTTCTGGATATTGACTTTGTATCCTGCTGTTTTGCCAAATTCATTAATTAGTTTGAGCAGTTTTTGGGTAGAGTCTATAGGATTTTCCATGTACACTATCATGTCATCTGCAAACAGTGACAGTTTTGTTTCCTCCTGTCCTATTTGGATGCCTTTTATTTCCTTTTCCTGCCTGATTGCTGTGGCCAAAACTTCTAATACTATATTGAATAGCAGTGGTGAAAGTGGACATCCTTGTCTTGTTCCTGATCTTAGTGGAAAAGCTTTTAGTTTTTGCCCATTGAGTATGATATTGGCTGTAGGTCTCTCATATATGGCCTTTATTATATTGAGGAATGCTCCCTCTATTCCCACTTTGCTGAGTGTTTTTATCATAAATGGGTGCTGGACCTTATCAAAAGCTTTTTCTGCGTCTATGGATATGATCATGTGGTTTTTGTCTTTGCTTTTGTTTATGTGATGAATTACATTTACTGATTTGTGAATGTTGAATCATCCTTGCATCCCTGGGATGAATCCCACTTGGTCGTGTTGTATAATCTTTTGGATATATTGTTGGATAATATTTGCCAATATTTTGTTGAGGATTTTAGCATCTATGTTCATGAGCGATATTGGCCTGAAGTTTTCTTTCTTTGTTGTATCTCTATCTGGTTTTGGGATTAGGATGATGCTGGCTTCATAAAAGGAGTTTGGGAGTTTTCCATCCTTTTGGATTTTTTGGAATAGTCTGTGAAGAATGGGGGTTAGCTCTTCTTTAAATGCTTTGTAGAATACTCCTGTGAACCCATATGGTCCCAGGCTTTTGTGTGATGGGAGTTTTCTTTATTACTGGTTCAATTTCTTTTGCTTTTATTGGTCTATTCAGGTTTTCTACTTCTTTTTCATTGAGTTTTGGGAGATTATATTTTTCTAGAAATGTGTCCATTTCCCCTAGGTTCTCAAATTTCTTGGCATACAGTTCTTCATAGTAATTTCTTACAATCCTTTCTATTTCTGTGGTATCAGTTGTAATCTCTCCTCTTTCATTTCTGATTGTGTTTATTTGTGTCCGTTCCCTTCTTTTCTTGATGAGCCTACTTAAAGGCTTGTCTATTTTGTTTATCTTCTCAAAGAACCAACTCCTGGATTCATTAATCCTTAGGATTGTGCTTTTAGTCTCTATGTCATTTAGTTCTACTCTGATCTTGGTTATTTCCTTCCTTCTACTTGCTTTGGGCTGTTTTTGTTGTTGTTCCTCGAGTTCTTGCAGGCGTAGAGTAAGGTCATTTGTTTGAAATGTTTCTGTCTTCTTTAGGTAGGCCTGTATTGCTATAAACTTCCCTCTCAGGACTGCCTTTGCTGTGTCCCATAAGTTTTGGGTTGTTGTGAGATCGTTTTCATTTGTTTCCAGAAACTTTTTGATTTCTTCCCTTATTTCATTCTTGACCCATTCATTGTTTAGTAGCATACCATTCAGTCTCCATGGTTTGGGGTGCTTTGGGCTTTTTCCTCTAGGGTTGGTTTCTAATTTCAGTCCCTTATGGTCAGAGAAAATGCTTGGTATGATTTCAATTTTCTTGACTTTGTTGAGGCTCATTTTGTGACCTATCAGGTGGTCGATTTTTGAGAATGTTCCATGTGCATTTGAAAAGAATGTGTATTTAGCCTCTTTGGGATGAAGGGCTCTATATATGTCAGTTAAGTCTATTTCCTCTAGGGTGTTGTTTAATGACACAATATCTTTATTGATATTTTGTTTGGAAGATCTGTCCATTTTTGATAGTGGGGTGTTAAAATCCCCTACTATAATTGTGTTGCTGTCAATATCATTCTTGAAGTCCTCTAAGATTTTCTTGATATATTTTGGTGCTCCTATGTCGGGTGCATATATATTTACGATGTTAATGTCTTCCTGGTGGATTCTTCCCTTGAGTATTATGAAGTGACCTTCTGGGTCACTCTTTATGGTCCTCTTTTTGAAGTCTATTTTGTCTGATATGAGAATTGCTACCCCAGCTTTTTTTTCTTGTCCGTTTGCTTGGTAAATTTATTTCCAGCCTTACACTTTTAGTCTGTGATGGACCTTTGTCCTGAGGTGGGTCTCTTGTAGGCATCATATGTGAGGGTCATGCTTTCTTATCCATTCAGCTATTCTGTGTCTTTTAATTGGACCATTTAATCCATTTACGTTTAAAGTTATTATTGATAGGTACTTATTCATTGCCATTTTTGTACCTGTGTTCTTCTCTGTCTCTCACTTTTCCTTCCTTTCCTTAAAGTAGTCCTTTTAGTATTTCTTGTAGGACTGGTTTGGTGGAGACATATTCTTTTAGACTTCTTTTGTCTTGGAAGCTCTTTATTTGGCCTTCTATCTTGATTGAGAGCCTTGCTGGATAAAGTAGCCTTGGTTGTAGGCCTCTGGTTCTCATTACTTGGAATATTTCTTGCCATTCTCTGCTTGCTTGAAGTGTTTCCATTGAGAAGTCAGTAGCTAGCCTTATTGGGGCTCCCCTGTATGTTACTTCTTTTTTCTCCCTTGCTGCATTTAAGATTCTCTGTTTGTCTTGGAATTTTGCCATTTTGATGATGATGTGTCTTGAAGTAGGCCTCCTTGGGTTCCTCTTGATTGGGACTCTGTGTGATTCCTGGATTTGTGTGACTTTTTCTGTCATCAAATTAGGAAAATTTTCTCTCATTACTCTTTCAAATATGTTTTCTATTTTTTGTTCTTCTTCTTCTACTTCTGGTATCCCTATTATTTGGATATTATTACGTTTCATATTGTCTTGTATTTCTCTTAATCCCGCTTCATTCTTTCTGAGCCTCTTTTCATTTTCCTGCTCTTCCTGTGAGATGGTTTCTACTTTGTCCTCCAGCTCACTAATCCTATCCTCCGCCTCTTCTATCCTGCTTTTGAAACTATCTACTGTGTTCTTCAATTCAGAGATTGTATTTTTCATTTCCTCCTGTCCCTTGCTGATAGTTTCTATTTCCTTTTTCATGTTGCCATAGTTTGTGGTGAGGTCATTGTAGCTCCCCTGTAGTTTTTGGTAGCTCATCGTGAGCTCTTTGAATTTCGTGACTACCAGTGCTTTGAATTCACTATCTGTTAATTGATTAGCTTCTATTTCATCTAACATTCTTTCTGAAGCCTCTGCTTTTTCTTTTATTTGGGGATTGTTTCTTTGTATTCCCATTGTTTGTGTGACTCTTCTTGTTGGCCTCAGCTTCTAAAATTGATCTGTTCTGACTCCCTGGGTTTATGCTGTGAACTTCTGTGGTATAATACATGTGAATTTCAGTGGTGCAGGCTCCTTCAGGTATCTTGATGTTCTCCGTTTCCACCTACTCCTTTTATTGTGTATGTGTAATCAGTTGTAGGAGGAGGCAAAATGGTTTATGACAGCATAAGAGTTTTTTATGATATTTACAGTCACAGCTGGTAGAGAGGAGATAGGTGATCTTTAGACTGTATATTGTATTAACCGTAGTCTTCAGCCAAACTTGGCACTTTTACGAGATGATGTTCAAAAGATAAGCCTCTTGTTGGGGAGGGAAGTCATGTTAGTTGTAACTAGAAAGCAGTGAGGTTTTAGATGGTCAGATTTTGAGGTAAGGTGAGTATAAGGAACGGTGAATAGGCGTGGTGTGTGAGCCAATAGAGGTAACCACTACAGTGATAGAGTTCAGGGACCTGTACAGTGGGTTAAGATCCGGGAGATGTGTTGTGAACTATTTACTGTTGCATAGATCAGCTATTATTTACACTAATATTAGAGCAGCACTCGTATAACAATCTCTGTGTGGTCTGTCTGAGTAGGGGGTATAGTGTTTTAGGTAGTGTGCTAAAGGAAAACAAGTGGCGTGTAGTTTAGAGGGTTAGCAAAGCACTGTGGAGGAAAGGACAGGGGGAGCCTGTCTAATAATACAATATACCTACTCGAGACTAAGAAGCCTCTACAGAAAAAGGAGGAATACAGAGATATTATTAAAATATAAAAGAGGTGAAAATAATGAAAAAAAAATGCATCTCCTCATGGCTTCTCTGCTATAGGAAGGTGAAGTTTGTTTCTCTGTCTCTGCTGTTGAGATGCCCCCTCTTCGGGTCCCATTCTGGTCCTTTCACAGTTCCTAGTTGTTGGTGTCTCTTGCGGGTAAAAGGAAATGAAGCAACATACAATCAAACGAAAAGGCAGGAGAGGGGAGGCGAAAGCAATGAGTTTAAGAGGAAAGGGAGAAGGACTAAAACAGGGAAAAACAAAGGAGAGGAACAAAGTATAAAAAGATAAAGCACTGATAAAATTTAAAAAATATATAAGGTTACTAAACTAATTCACAAAAAAGTTACTAAAAAAAGGAAAAAAAACATAAAAAAATTTAAAAAAACCCAAAACACAAACAAGTAAACAGCAAAAAAAAAAAAAACCCAAATAAACAATAACAACAACAACAGAGAAACCCTTCCCTTGTTGGCTTCAAACTGTCCAGACTGGTTTTTCTCGTTGTAGCAGGATCTCCGTGTGCTGGGATGCCGCCGCAAGTGCGGGCACCAGCCAGGCTACCGGATTGGGGTCTGGGCGCCTGCGCACTTGCTGGGCACACTCCCGGGGCAGTCCGGGACTGCGCAACCAGCGCTTCCTGGTCCGCTCTGGCCCCAGCACTTCCCGATCCTAAGTGGCATCAGCCTAGAGTTCTCTGCGCCCCCGCTCGCGCCCAAGCTCCTGTGGTAGACCTCTCTGGTGTTGGTCTCAGACCGATGGTTCTGGACCCCGGCTATAGATGCAGCACCGGGGCCACCTGGCCTGGGGCGCCAGCCCCCGCCACTGCTTTGTCTTTAAACTGGTCCCCAAAGCCCTACTGACCTGCCGCTTTCTGGTGTTTCAGCATCCAACAGAGTCTCTGTTCTTTCAATTTCACAAATGCTGGATAACTGATGGATTAGTGCGCTGCTTTTCTATAGATCTGCCAGGATTTTCACCCATGAGTGCGGGAGCTAGAATCCGCTCCCTCTTACTCCGATGCCATCTTCCCAAAAATCAGTCAACAGATACTTTTTAATTTTTAATTTATTTTATTGATTATGCCATTACAGTTGTCCCACTCCCCCCTTCATTCCCCTCCACCCTGCACACCCCTCCCCCTACCTTCCCCCCTTTAGTTCATGTCCATGTGTCATAAGTTCTTCAGCTTCTACCTTTCTCACACTACTCTTACCCTCCCTATTTTCTCCCCACCATTTATGCTACTTATTCTCTGCACCTTCTCCCCCTTCTCCTCCTCCCACTCCCCTGTTGTTAACCCTCCATGTGATCTCCATTTCTGTGGTTCTGTTCCTGATCTAGCTGTCCTCTTACTTTGCTTTTGTTTTAGGTGTGGTTCTTAATAACTGTGAGTTTTCTGTCCTTTCACTGTTCATCTTTTTTAACTCCTTTTTCTTAGATAAGTCCCTTTAACATTTCATATAATAAGGGCTTGGTGATGATGAACTCCTTGAATTTGATCTTATCTGAGAAGCACCTTATCTGTCCTTCCATTCTAAATGAAAGTTTTGCTGGATAGAGCAATCTTGGTTGTAGGTCTTTGGATTTCATGACTTGGAATACCTCTTTCCAGCCCCTTCTTGTCTGTAAGGTCTCTTTTGAGAAATCTGCTGACAGTCTGATGGGGACTCCTTTGTAGGTGACTGTCCCCTTATCTCTTGCTGCTTCTAGGATTCTCTCCTTCATTTTAATCTTGGCTAATTTAATTATGGTGTGCCTTGGTGTGTTCCTTCTTGGGTCCAACTTCTTTGGGACTCTCTGAGCTTCCTGGATTTCCTGGAAGTCTGTTTCCTTTGACAGATTGGGGAAATTCTCCGTTATTATTTGTTCAAATAAGTTTTCCACTGGTGCCTGTGCCTTTCTCCCTTCTGGTACTCCTATAATTCGGATGTTGGAGTGTTTAAAGATGTCCTGGAGGTTCCTAAGACTCTCCTCATTTCTTTGAATTCTTGCTTCTTGACTCTTTTCTGTTTGGCCATTATTTGCTTTCTTCTGTTCCACTCCATTTATTTGAGTCCCAGTTTCCTTTTCATTGCTATTGGTTTCCTGTGTAATTCCATTCATTTCAATTAATCTCGCCTTCATATATTTGTCTACTTTGTGGCTATAATCAACCAGTTCTGTGAGCATTCTGATCACCAGTGTTTTGAACTGTGCGTCTGAGAGTTTTGCTATTTCTTCATCGCTTAGATTTATAGGTTCCGGGGCTTTGAGCTCTTCTTGAGCCATTTTTGGTCTGTTCGTGCCCTTTAAGTGTGAGCAAGGGAGCCTTGGACTCCCAGGTTGCTGGGTTGTGACGCTGTATGTGGGGGCGTGGTCAGAGTGGGGAAATGGCGGCACCCTCTGCTGTTTTGCACGGCTGGGTAGGAGCAGAGCCTTAGGTGGTTCACTGGGCCGGGCCACTCAGAGTCGGTGGGTTATGATGCTGTATGTGGATGTGGGGTCAGAGCAGGGAAATGGCGGTGCCCTCCCTGCCACTTGCTTTGGGGACCCACTGGGTCCCGGTCCAATCGCCCACTCCCTCGACTGTCTATCCGTGCACAAATGCGCGACCACAGTCAACACGCAGCCCTGCTCCCTCGCTGTTTCCCCACGGTCGCTCGCTTAGTCGCTCGCTCGGTCGCTCACTGGGTCCAACCCTGCGCCTGGATTCCGCGCGCCTGAGTCCATCTGACCGAGTTTTCCTGTGCAACCCTGCTCCACCAGCTGCTGGTTTTGCCCCTTACCAGTCAGACTGAAGAATTTGTTGTTAACGGACTTCCAAAAAGTTCAATTTTCTGTGTTCTGGCTGTGCTTTCTGTTGCTAATATTTAGTTGTCTCTAAACTTGGTTGTGTGAGAAGGCACGGATATCCACCTATGCCTCCGTCTTGGCGGAAGTTACACATAGAACCTGTACTCTTAACATACTAAAATTTTTCCTATTGATTCAGAATGATGCCCTTGTTGGCAATTAGAAAGCTAGAGTGAATACAGATATCAGTCTTCCTGGAACACATACCAGGGTCAGAGAGTACCTTAGTAGTCATCTAGTTCAGTCCTAGTCTGATTCAGTCCTACTCTGGTGGCTTAGTAGTCACCTAGTCAGTCCTTGCCTTCCACAGCAGATATGCTCAGAGTTAAGAAATTCATAAAATTAAAGAAATCTTTATGTGGAAAAGATTTATAAATAAATCTTTAGAAAACTTTCTAAACTTTAGAAAGTTTTTTATATTTAGCCAGATCATCCTGTTACTACTACATGACAGTAATTACAGTATGCTCTTGTTAAAGTATACAATTCTTTCAGATCACAATTAATATTTCACAGAGAAACAATATTGTCTACAAATACAGGTAGAATAGCTCACTTTTCCCTCCCTCAAAATAATTCTTCAGCCTTGCCGGTGTGACTTAGTTGGTTGGATGTCATCCGCAAACCAAAAGGTTGCTGGTTTGATTACCAATTAGGGCACATACCTGAGTTTTATTTAGGCCTGGTCCCTGATTGCAGTGTGTGCAGAAGGCAACCAGTTGATATTTCTCACATCCTCATCTATGTTTCTCTCCCTCTCTTTCTCCTTTCCTTCCCCTCTTTAAACTCAAAAATTAAAAAATTCTTCAGCTGATAATCTTTAATATAATATAGTTATTACATATTGTCTTCATCATAATTAAAAATAGAATTTAAAATGTAAATGCACCTATGTAGTATTCCTGATAAAAATACATAACCCAAGTCTAACTATGAGTAAACCTCAGATAATACTAAATTGAAAGACATTCTAGAAAAAAACTGACCTGTACAATTCCAGTACCATGATGTATTACATCATGCCGAAGAAAAGCTAAGGAGCTGTTCTAGATTGAAATAGAAAAAAGAGATGTGCCAGTTTAGTGTAACCTGTGATGCTGAATTGGATTCAGGGAATACAAAGAAGGGGGAAAATGCCATAAACCAGGAGTCCTCAATCCCCGGACCATGGATTGGTACTGGCCGGCGGCTGTTAGGAATTGGGTAGCACAGCAGTAGGTGAGCAGCGGGTAAGTGAGCAAAGCTTCATCTGTATTTACAGCCACTCTACATTGCTTGCATTACCTCCTGAACTCCATCCCCTGTCAGATAAGTGGGGGCATTAGATTCTCATAGGAGCATGAACCCTACTGTGAACAGCAGTGTGAGAGATCTAGGTCATGCATTCCTTATGAGAGTCTAATGCCTGATAATCTGAGATGGAGCTAAGGCAGTGATGCTAGCACTGGGGGACAACTGTAAATACAGATTATCATTAGCAGAGAGGTTCAACTTTACAGAGACCATAATAAATCAATTGCTTGCAGACTCATATCAAATCCCTGAGTGAGTAACAAGTGACAATTAAGCTGCACCTGGTGGCAGGCTTTATAGTGGCAAGTGAGTCTATAGACTTCCATTATATAGCTGCATCTACTGGCAGGCTTTAGCCAGAATTCAACACTTATTTTAGTCCACATGTGGCCCACCCATTATTTTATTTACCACTTCTATCTACACCTCTTTTCTGCATTGCACACTTGTCTCAGTCACAGTTTTCTGTTGTTGTTTTAATATATTTTATTAATTATGCCATTACAGTTGTCCCATTTCCCCCCTTTATTCCCCTCCACCCTACATACTCCCTCCCCCCACATTCCCCCCTTTAGTTCATGTCCATGTGTCACAAGTTCTTTAGTTTCTACATTTCCCATACTATCCTTGCCTCTCCCCGTCTATTTTCTACCTACCGTCTATGCCACTTATTTTGTACCTTCTCCCCCCTTCTCCTCCTCCCACTCCCCTGTTGCTAACCCTCCATGTGATCTTCATTTCTATGGTTCTGCTCCTGATCTAGCTGTCTGCTTAGTTTGCTTTTGTTTTAGGTGTGATTGTTAATAACTGTGAGTTTGCTGTCTTTTTACTGTTCATATTATTCATATTTTTATCTTTTTCCTTAGACAAGTCCCTTTAACATTTCATATAATAAGGGCTTGGTGATGATGAACTCCTTGAATTTGATCTTATCTGAGAAGCACTTTATCTGCCCTTCCATTCTAAATGAAAGCTTTGCTGGATAGAGCAATCTTGGTTGTAGGTCTTTGGATTTCATGACTTGGAATACTTCTTTCCAGCCCCTTCTTGTCTATAAGGTCTCTTTTGAGAAATCAGCTGACAGTCTGATGGGAAGTCCTTTGTAGGTGACTGTCCCCTTATCTCTTGCTGCTTCTGGGATTCTCTCCTTCATTTTAATCTTGGCTAATGTAATTACGATGTTCCTTGGTGTGTTCCTCCTTGTGTCCCACTTCTTTGGGACTCTGAGTTTCCTGGACTTCCTGGAAGTCTATTTCCTTTGACAGATTGGGGAACTTCTCCTTCATTATTTGTTCAACTAAGTTTTCAGTTTGTTGCTCCTCTTCTTCTCCTTCTGGCACCCCTATGATTAGGATGTTGGAACCTTTAAAGATGTCCTAGAGGTTCCTAAGCCTCTCCTCAGTTTTTTGAATTCTTGTTTCTTCATTCTAATTTGGTCGAATGTTTCTTTCTTCCTTTTGGTCCACTCCATTGATTTCAGTCCCAGTTTCCTTTCCATCACTATTAGTTCCCTGTGCATTCTTCTTCATTTCACTTAGTGTAGCCTTCATTTTTTAAATTTAATTTGTGACTAAAATCAACCAGCTCTGTGAGCATCCTGATCACCAGTGTTTTGAACTACGCATCTGATAAATTGGCTATCTGTTCGTCACTTAGAAGTATTGGTTCTGGGACTTTGAGCTGTTCTTCTGCCTGAGCCATCATGTTTTGGTCTGTTAGTGCCTGTTATGTATGAGGGGCGGAGCCTAGTTGTTCACCAGGGTGGGGCAACCCAAGTCTCTGGGTTGTGATGCTGCAAGTGGGGGCAGGGTCAGAAAGGGAGCAATGGCACTGGTTCATCTCTATCTTGGATTTTAGTCCCCTCTGCCACTTCCTACAAACAACCTGGGCCCTTCTGGTGCTGGTTCCTGGGTGTGTAGGCTTATGTACATTCTAGGAACCTGTGGGTCTCTCCAGTAAACTCTCCTGTGAGGCCGGGAGCTTCTTCTGGCACCTAAACCCCCCAAAGTTTTTCCAAGTGGTGCTTTTAGGCTTTATTTCCCATCACTGGGGCCCTGGGTTGTGTGGTCTGTCTCACTGCCGTGTTTTGTGTTTCTGTGGTCAGCCAGCCGCCTTGTGAGCCTTACTGGGTTTTCACTCCATGTCTGTCCGGGGTCGCCAACTACCGCCTTTTCCTGCTGGGACCCCTCTCCACCGGCCACTGACTCCACTCCTCTTACTGGTCTGGATGAATGGTTCATTGTTGTTGGACTTCAGTATAGTTCAATTTTCTGTCTGTTTTGGTTGTGTTTTTGTTTCTAAATCTTTGTTATCTTTAAATTTGGTTGTGCCAGGAGGTTCCGTATTTCCACCTATACCTCCATCTTGGCCAGAAATCCCTGTCTTCAGTCACAGTTTTGGTAAGCCCACGAGCAACCCCTTCCCGAAATGAGTACAAAACAAATGTCACTGGAAAACTTCTCTGAAAAGGTGGAAAGACCCAATGATGAGACATCAGAAGACTCTGAGACTGCCAACAAACGAAAGCTGTATTTAAAAGTAAATAAAGAGTCCTACTTAAATTACAGGTTCATTGCAACAGGTGATTCACAGTCTCCAAACCCACTTTTTATAATATGTGGCAACCAGCTATCCAAACAAGACATGAATCTTCAAAACTGCTTTGCCATATGGAGACCAAGCACCCCACATTAAAAGGCAAGCCTTTGGAGTTTTTCAAAAGAGAAAAATGTGAACATGAAGAACAGAAGCAATTATTGAAGGCCACCACTTTATCAAATGTGTCTGCACTGAGAACATCATTCTTAGTGGCTAACCACATTGCTAAAGCTGAGAAGCCCTTTACCATTGGTGAGGAGTTGACCCTGCCTGCTGCTAAGGACATTTGTTGTGAACTTTTAGGAGAGGCTGCAGTTCAAAAGGTGGCATGTGTTCCTCTTCTGGCTAGAACCATAACTAGATGAATTGATGAATTAGCAGAGGATATCGAGGCACAACTGTTAGAGAGGACAAATGAGTCACCATAGTACACAGTACAGGTTGATGAGTCTACTGATGTTGACAACAAGGCAACAATGATGGTGTTTGTGCAATATATTTTTCAGGAGGTTGTACATGAGGATATGTGATGTGCACTTTTGTTGCCAACCAACACCACAGCTGCAGAACTATTCAAGTCTTGGAATGATTACATATCAGGAAAACTGAATTGGTCATTTTGTGTCAGTATATGCATGGATAGAGCAGCTGCCATGACTGAACAGCTTTCTGGTTTCACTTCTTGGGTAAAAGAGGTCAGTTCTGAATGTGAGTCTATGCAATGTGTAATCCATAGAGAAATACTGGCTAGCTGAAAAATGTCACCTGAATTTATCATTTTGCAGGTAATGTTATGTAATTAAAATTATCACCCACATTGAAGTACATGCCCTTAACTCATGTCTATTTGCATAGCTCTCTGAGGCAATGGGCACAGAGCACATGCATCTTCTCTTATACACAGCAGTATAATGGCTTCTTTTTTTAAAGCAGTTTTTCTTTAATTAATTTATTTTTAAAGAGAGGGGAAGGGAGGGAGAAAGAGGGAGAGAAACACCAATGTTTGGTTGCCTCTTGTACTCCCCTTACTGGGGACCTGGCCCAAAACCCAGGCATGTACCCTGACTGGGAATCAAACTGACAACCCTTTGGTTTGCAGGCCAGCAGTCAATCCACTGAGCCGCACCAGCCAGGGAATGAGATGGCTTTCTAAGTGTAGATCACTGGCGAGAGTTTTTGAGTCACAAGAGATGCTCCAGAGATTTCTTTTAGAAAAACAGTAACCACTGGCAGCACATTTCAGTGGCAAAGAATGGGCTGCAAAACACTTACTTGTGTGATATATTCAACCTGCTCAGTGAACTCAAACTGTCACTTTGGGGCAAACAACAAGTGTGTTCAGGTTGGGAGATAAAGTGGCTGTATTCAAAGCCAAATTGGAATTATGGAGATAATGAGTGAATGTTGGGATTTTTCACATGTTTCAAAAATTAGCATTGCTTTTGAAAGAAACTGATCCAGGGCCTTCTTTCTTCCAGCTGGTGCATGATCATCTATCTCAACTTTTAAGAGTCTGAACAGTACTTCCCACAGAAGACCACAAAAGAGCACTGAACTGGGAAAGAATTGATCTTTGACCCATTTGTGACTAAGACAGGTGAATCGATTTTGTCTGTGCTAGAAGAGGATCAACTGCTTGATATCACAAATGACAGTGCCCTTAAAAGTATGTTTGAGACAACTTCAAATCCCCGTATGTTCTGGATTAAAGTCAAGGTGAATATCTGAGATTGGCACAAAAGTACAGATAGACCTGCTTCTATTTCAACATCTTATCTTTGTGAAGCAGGGTTTTCTGCAGTGACAGCAACCAAAACTACATCACAGAGTAGACTGGACATAAGCAACACACTTTGGGTGTCACTATCTCCCATCACCCCCAGATGAGACTGTCTAGTTGCAAAAACAAGCTCATGGCTCTCATTGATTCTGCATTATGGTGAGTTGTATAATTATTTCATTATATATCACAATGTAATAATAATAGAAATAAAGTGTACAATAAATGTGATGTGCTTGAATCACCCACAACCCTCCCCACCCCCCATCCATGGAACAATTGTCTTCCACAAAACCAATCCCTGGTGCCAAAAAGTTTGGGGACCACTGCCATAAAGGATACCATTGGGACAACTGGCAACATTCAAATACAGATTGTATATCAGATTACAGCATCACATCAACACTACATTTTCTGATTTAAATACTTTAGCTGTGATTATGTAAGAGTATGTCATTGTCCTTAGGAAATGCACACTGAAGAATTTAGGGGAAAAGGGGCATGAGGGCTGCAATTTACTCCCAAGTGGTTCAGGAAAAATAGGGAAAGAGAAGATGTAGCAAAATGTTAAATGCAGATGTGGGTGAAGAGAGTTTGGGATTTCTCTGTAATATTCTTACAACTTTTCTGAGTGTGATTGAAATTATTTCAATATAAATTGAATATACTTTTGGATGAGTGACTTCAGTATAAGTTTCCTTTAGAAGAGTGACTTAAATTTCCACCAAAATATGAATGATGGCCATGGGCACATTTACTGAAAAGGGATAGGTGGCAATTGATTAAAGCCAGACCAGTTGGAAATCACTCATGGTCCCTTAGAAGCACCTCATAACCTAAAAGAGTAAGCGAGTTATTGGCTTTTGAAAACTGCTCTCTGTATGTTCCTCCTGAATATATTTGTTGGGATTTTTTTTTAAACAAACAAGGCTTTTGGGGAGTGGCAAAGAGACTCTGTGAAGCCACCTTCAGGAGCCAGAGCTGTTGCATTACCTCCTCTTCCACTTCTGGTTGCAACCAGCAAAAGCTGTTCTTCACCATGGTAGGCTTCTGCTGCAGTGCAGGCGACATTTCACAGAGGGTTCTCTGGCCAAACTGCTGGCATCTCTAGATGGCTGAGCTGCACAGAAACCTGCATGTGGAGATCATGGCTGCGGGGAGGCGCAACACTTTGCCCAGTTATGTTGCGCAGTTCTTGCAGTGGTTTGGTAGAACTGGGAACCTGATGACACAGGCCTTCCACTCGCATCCACAGGCTCCCTGGCCAGTAGCTGCCTCTAGGACGAGCTCCACGCTCAGACATGTCAGCAGGGTCCCCACCTTCGACTGGTTCTTTGGATATGAGAAAACCCAGGAGCTCCTACTGCCCCTGCTGCTGGGGGGGCCCAGCCTCCCTGTCCACTGCCAGTATAAGATGTGGGCTATGGGGCCTTGAGCCTGTGTACAGGCCTCTACAACAAGTGCCTGTACCCTGTGGACATTGCTGGGGGAGGACTTCTCCCTTGTGGTTGTGGCTCACATGAACAGCACACTGGGCCACCCTGCCTCCACTTTGTGCAAGCTGATGCCCAGAACCTGGAACCAGTGGCTTCCTCAGCCTTCTTCCAGCTAGTGCTGGACAAGGACACTTGGGATGCTGTTGCAGGTGGTAGTCTACCTGGAGTTTATCAGCTGCTGTCATGATGCCTCAGGGTCAAAACCTCTATGGGACCCTGATTTAATTTTCAGATGAAGACCCTGATGTGTGGCTTTCCTGCCTGGAGCAAGGATCCTAAAGCTGGACTGTGACTGTGCAGGAGATAGGCCCTTTCAGGAGCATCATCTACTTTACTTACTTGGTTCAAGGCTCTCATTAAAGACTTTTAGTCTTGACCCTAAAGTTTTGTTGGGTGAGAGGTGGAGAGAGCTTTGCCTTTGCAAAATGGCTGGAAAATGAGAATTTGAGTTATGGCTTTCACGTTTACTAGCTGAGTAATATAATAGTATTAACTATTTCTGTCCCCCAGTTTACTCACCAGCTGGGTAGGATTAATACTGGGAGTTATGAGGACTACATACAGTGATAGTTGAAACACTTAGCAGGCCCAGGCTCAAGATGAGTGTTGAGTAGAAATGGTACAAGTGGATCATTCCGCACCCTCAACTAACTGGAACTCCTAAAAGCATCAGATACAAATCCCAGCATTGACTGACTTGTGTGACCCAATGGCCTAACCTCTAAGCTATTTTTTTCTCACTTATAAAAGGGGAAGATTGTGAAAAGATGGGTGGAAGGACTCCATAAGCAAACCTAGGTGAAACGTTCAAGGGAGAGAGAACAAACAATATTCACCCTCAAAGCTCCTGGGAGGCAGGAGATAGGAGTATTCTACAGAGTGGCTTCTGCTGACATGAAGCCTGTTGCTGGGTCCCAGGGGGACCTAGAGGGATTGGAAACTTCCTGACAGCTGTGTCCTTGGGAATCCAGGAGGCATATGTTGCTCTACCTGTTCCTGCTTGCACCTGAGCACTGGGTTAAAGGTCCTTAAGGAACACCTGGGGTCCAGTTGGATCCATGTCCAGCCTGGGGTGGGGGAAGGAACTTAAAGAGCCCATCAACAATAAAAAATATTCCTAATATATTGAATTTTTTAAAAAGATAAAATGAATTTGTGATACTTGTTTCCCTTTAGATCAAATAAATCTTTTGCGTTTTACAAAAAGTCATCAAGATCACAGTGAGCTTAAGAGTAAAGAGGAACAGTGATCACTTGTAGCCCCAGGATCACAATGTTACCAATCCCAACACAGAGGAAGTTGTAGATCATGTGGAAGCATTTAAGAAGTGCTAAGGAGGGGAAAAAACCAATAAGTATGGTAGTATAAAGTATATTAAGGAGAAAGACAATGGACTAGAGAAAGATGGCTGTATTTTCCTGTAATTACATACTGTATAAGCAAATGTTTTTTGTGTGTTCATAGGTGGCAGGAATTGATAGGTAAAATAAAAAGAAAAATTGAGTGGATTATTCATCAGTTATTGGTATAATCTTACTGTAAAGCAAACCAATTCAAAATCCAGTGGCTTAAACAATTATCTTTTTTCACTTGCACATCTCAGGCTGGGCTCAGCTGCGCTTGGCTCAGAAGTCTGCTCCATCCCCAGAGCATGTAATTCACATGGCTATGGCCAATGAAAGGGAAGCAGCCCAGCTGTGCAAGTCCATTTCAAGGCCCTGCTTGCATCACTTTTATTAATATCCCTTTGGCCAAAATGAATCACTTGGCTGAGGCTGAATTCAAGGAGTAAAAAAATAGATTCCATCTCTAGTGAAAGGAACCACAAAGTTACACAGCAAGTGATATAGAAACAGGGAGGGAGGACAAGATGGGAACAATGTACCATAAAAGGAACCAATCAGCAAGGAGGAAAAAGGTTTATTTGTTTTTCTCATTAGAAAGCAAATCATTGCAATCATCTGTGTTTGAAGATTTATATTTTTATTTTTCCAGATAGGCTTTTGGGCAAAATCTTTCTGGTACATGGAAAAGAGACTATTCTTAGCTGCCAGCCCAGTCCTCTTTGCCAAGCCACATCATATAAGAGGCAGCATAAGATAAAGAGAGGCTGGGTAGTATAATGATTTAGAACACAATTAAATTTTGGTTTCACTACTCATTGGTTGTGTGACCCTGGGCAAATCATTAACATACCTATGCCTTGATCTCTTCACCTGTAAAGTGGGGATGGTAATAATGATACCTACTGCACAACTATGAAGATGAAGTGAGTCAACTTAGAACAGTACTTGGCACATAGGTAAAGCTGTATGTATAGGTCTAAAGCCAAGTGGTGGTTAAGCTACCCTCTGTGCAGCCTTCCTAAAAGATTTCAAGTATTGCCTTATTTTCAAGTCAAACCTGCTTTCCAAAGGTTCTAGTGGTGTTTGTTCAGGCATTTCATAAACCAATGAAAAGAAGATGCTATTAGAATTTTACCAGATTATAGGATTCAACTCAATTAATAGACCTCATTAATTTCTAACTCTTAATTCATTACACTAATATGCTCATTCCATGGACAGACAGTTCTCCTAGCTATGTCCATGGTTTAAATTTTATTACAGGTTTTAACATTATCCTCGAAATACTTTTTTTTGGCCTTGCTCCCTGATTTCATGAGCTGAAAAGCACAGCATTGGATGGTGCATGGCATGGGGGCCTTCTAAGGAGCTCCAAGAGGAAACGTGGCAAATCCTCATTAACTTGGATTCCACTGACTCTGAATTTTGACACAGGATAAATGAGAAGTTCTCAGCATTGTTATAAGAAAAAGGTGTTGTACTCAAGTTTTGCCAGGTTAAACTTAACATGTAGTTTTATATCCAAAGTGAGGAGAGAAGAAAAGAAGCTTGGAGAACAGAAAAGGCCCAGATCTTTGAGGAAGACTTGGCCCAATTTTAAGCTTGGACATTCACACAGCAGGTAGAATTAGGAAGTAAAAACACTCTGAAAATAAAGCAAAGTGATTAACTTTTAAAACTAACATGAGTGTTTATGACCCAATTGGCCCCATGGAAAATCAGCAGGTTGGAGATCTGAGCCTCAGCACAGGGGGGTTTACTTGGGCATGTTCTCTAGCTTCTTTGACCTTATCAGTAAAATGGGGCTAATGTTTACTCTGCAGAACTATTGAAAGGATTTATGGGAATAATCTGTGTAAAGTCCTTGACATTGAATCTGGTGAGAAGCCAGAGGCTCATTCCAAAAATACTGTCACTACTCAAATTATATTTTTGAAACTCATATTTTTAAAGTGATTTCAGATTTGATTTGATTAACCTGGGAAAGAAAAGTTTCATTGCCCTGGAATCATATTTCATTTTTGACATTAAAAAATATTCTCCAGATTGGTCTTTTGACCTACTTATCAAACATGGGTGGCTTTTGACTATTTCCAAAAATTAAATCACCACTAAAGGAAAGAAATGTATTGCCTTTCATGGTATTTTAAAAATCACATATTATAGTTTGTAGGCAAACCTAACAAAATATTTCAAAAATGTTCAAGCAATGATTTCATCAATTTTGGCATTATTGCAAACCTTCAAAAAAAGACGACTTAGAAGATATTAGAACTTCATAGAAGTGTACATTCTAGTGGGTTTGTTTAAAAACACATATAATATTATAATTTTATCTCAGCTTATATCAGAAACATTGAATTTTCAGTTGTAAAAATGATGTCATTTCCCTGATATCACATTTGGTAAAAAACCAATTTCAATTTCTAAGCATAAAGAGGATTTATAAAAGCACAGTAGTTTCCTTTTAATCATTTGATTCAGAAGAGAAGTCAAACCTTGAGACCAGTTAACAACAAAGTTCCAGAAGTGCCTAGAATACAAAATATGTGATCCAGGAAAATTATAGAGAAGATATGTGGCCTAAAATAACAGCCATTGTATAATCATCAGCAGGAGAGTGAGACTACTAAGAGCCAAAACACAAAGCAAGAAAAAATTTTAAAAACCTTATTGTTTGATTTTTAAAAGAGCTTTATCCAGATATAAATCACATAACAATTAACCCATCTAAAGTGTACGAGCCAATGGTTTTGAAAATATTCAGAGTGTGCAACCATTACTACAATATCACTTTAGAATATTTTCATTATTCACCAAAAGAAATCCTTTAATAGCCACTCCCTATTTCTTCCAACTCTCCCTCTTCCCATAGCCCTAGGGCAACCAGTAAGCTACTTTCTGTCCCTATATATTTGCCTATTCTGAACATTTCATATAAGTGGAATCATCTAATATGTGATCCTTTGTGACTGGCTTCTTTCATTTAGCAGAATGTTTTCAAGGTTTGTCCTGGTTGTAGCAGATATCAGTCCTTCTTCCTTTCCATGGTGAAATAATATTCTACTGCATGTAGCCAAGATATGGAAGCAACCCAAATGCCCATCAACAGATAAGTGGATAAAAAAGTGGTGGTACGTATATACAATGGAATATTAGTCAGCCAAAAAAGCATAATGAAATCTTACCATTTGTGAAAACATGGATAGACCTGGAAGGAATTATGATAAATTAAGTAAGTCAGTCAGAGAAAGACAAATACCATTCAATTACACTTATACGTAGAATCCAAAGAACAAAATAAACAAACAAAATAGAAACAGACTCATAGATACAAAGAACAGACTGATGGTTGTCAGAAGGTTTGGAGGGTTTAGGTGAAAAAAGGTGAAGAGATTGAGAACTACCAGTTAGTTACAAAATAGTCACAGAGGTATAAAGTACAGCATAGGAAATATACTCAATATATTAGTTATTACAACTATGTATGGTGTCAGGTGGGTACTGGACATATTGAGGGGGAGTGTCTTTGTAAAGTATATGATTATCTAACCACTCTGCTATACATTTGAAACTAAAAATAATATTGAATGTAAACTGTAATTGAAAAATAAAATTAAAAATTTCAATTGTATGAATATATTTCATCTTTTTCATCTATTCATCAGTTGATAGGCATTTGGGTTATTTCTGCTTTTTTGACTATTATGAATAATGCTGCTATGAACATTTTTGTACAAGCTTTTGTGTGGACACAAATTTTCCTCTCTTAGGTACACAACAAATATAGAGAAGTGGAACTGCTAGGTCATATGATAACTCTACATTTAACATTTTTTTTCTTTTTTTAAAATTTAATTATTGTTCAAGTACACTTTTCTGTCTTTTACTCCCATCCCAGCCCACCCCTGCCCCGTGCTCCCCACCACCCTCCCATATCCACCACCCTTAGTTTCTGTCCATGTGTCCTATGTACTAGTTACTGTAAATCCTTTCACTTTTCCCCCTGAAATTCCCTCCCCTCTCCCCTCTAGTCACTGTCCCCCTGTTCTCTATTTCAGTGCCTTTGGTTATATTTTGATTGCTTGTTTGTTTTGTTGTTTAGCTTCCTGTTAAAGGTGAGATCATATGGTATTTGTCTTTCACCGCCTGGCCCATTTCACTCAGCATAATGCTTTCCAGTTCCATCCATGTTGTTGCAAAGGGTAGGAGCTCTTTCTTTCTGCTACATAGAATTCCATTGTGTACATGTACCATAATTTTTCAACCCATTCATTTACTGATGGGCACCTAAGTTGCTTCCAGCTCTTGACTATTGTAAATTGTGCTGCTATTAACATTGGGGTGCATAGGTTCTTTTGGATTGGTGTTTCAGGGTTCTTAGGATATAATCCTAGTAGTGGAATTGCTGAGTCAAAAGACAGATCCATTTTTAGTATTCTGAGAAAATTCCATATTTTATTCCACAGTGGTTGTACCAGTATGCAATCCCACCAACAGTGGGTTAGGGTCCCCACTTCTCCACACCCTATCCAACACTTGTTTGTTGCTTTATTTATGATGGCCATTCTGACCAATGTAGAGTGGTATCTCATTATAGTTTTAATTTGTTAGTGATATTGAGCATCTTTTCATGTGTCTCTGGATTCTCTGTATGTCCTCCTAGGAGAAGTGTCTTTTTTTCTATTGGGTGGTAGGTGGGATGGAGAGGACCTATTTGACAGATTACCTCATTGGCATGTGTAGTTTTCTGCATACAGGTCTTTTACCTCTTTGGTTAAGTTTATTCCTAGGTATTTTATTTTTCTTTTTGGTATATCAAATGGGATATTTTTCTTGATTTCTGTTTTTGCTGTTTCATTGTTGGTTGGTGTACAAAAATACCTTTGATTTCTGGATATTGACTTTGTATACTGCTGTTTCGCCAAATTCATTTATTAGGTTGAGCAGTTTTTGGGTAGAATCTATAGGATTTTCCATGTACACTATCATGTCATCTGCAAACAGTGACAGGTTTGTTTACTCTCTTCTGATTTGGATGCCTTTTCATTCCTTTTCTTGTCTGATCGTTGTGGCTAAAACTTTCAATACTGTATTGAATAGAAGTGGTAAAAGTGGACAACCTTGCTTTCTTCCTGATCTTAGTGGAAAATATTTTATTTTTTGCCCATTGAGTATGATGGTAGCTTTAGGTCTCTCATATATAGCCTTTATTATATTGAGGAATGCTCCCTCCATTCCCACTTTGCTGAATGTTTTTATCATAAATAGGTGTTGTACCTTATCAAAGGCTTTTTCCATATCTATTGATATGATCATGTAATTTTTGTCTTTGCTTTTGTTTATGTGATGTATCACATTTACTGATTAGCAAACATTGAACCAACCTTGCATCCCTGGGATGAATCGCACTTGGTCATGGTGAATGATCTTTTTAATGTATTGTTGGAAGCAGCTTGCCAATATTTTGTTGAGGATTTTAGCATCTATGTTCATCAGCGATATTGGCCTGAAGTTTTCTTTCTTTGTTGTGTCTTTATCTGGTTTTGGGATTAGGATGATGCTGGCTTCATAAAAAGAATTTGGGAGTCTTTCATCATTTTGGATTTTTTGGAATAGTCTGTGAAGAATAGGGGCTAGCTCTTCCTTAACTGCTTTGTAGAATTCTCCTGTGAAACCATCTGGTCCAGGTCTTTTGTGTGCTGGGAGTTTTTTGATTACTGCTTTAATTTCATCTGCTGTTATTGGTCTGTTCAGGGTTTCTGCTTTTTCATTGAGTTTTGGAAGATTATATTTTTCTAGAAATTATCCATTTCCCCTAGATTTTCAAATTTCTTGGCATACAGTTCTTCATAGTAATTTCTTACAATTTCTTCTGTTTTCGTGGTGCCAGTTGTAATCTGTCCTCTTTCATTTCTGATTGTGTTTATTTGGGTCCTCTCTTCTTTTCTTGATGAGCGTACTTAATAGCTTTTTGATTTTGTTTATCTTTTCAAAAAATCAACTCCTGGATTCATTGATACATAGAATTGTGATTTTAATCTCTATGTCATTTAATTCTGCTCTGACCATGGTTATTTCCTTCCTTCTGCTTGCTCTGGGCTGTCTTTGTTGTTGTTCCTCGAGTTCTTGCAGGCATAGGGTTAGGTTGTTTGTTTGAAACGTTTCTGTCTTTTTTAGGTAGGCCTGATTGCTATGAACTTCCCTCTCAGGACTGCCATTGCTGTGTCCCTTAAGATTTGGGTTGTTGTGAGATCATTTTCATTTGTTTCCAGAAACGTTTTGATTTCTTCCCTAATTTCATTCTATTTTTTTAAGATTTTATTTATTTATCTTTAGAGAGGAAGGGAAGGAGAGAGGGAGAGGAACATCAATGTATGGTTGCCTTTCATGCGTCCCCTGCTGGGAACTGGCCTGCAGGGAACTGGCCTGCAACCCCAGTATGTGCCCTGACTGGGAATCGAACCGCAATTGTCTGGTTCACAGGCCCTAATTTCATTCTTGACCATTCGTTGTTTAATACCATACCATTCAGCCTCCATGATTTTGGGTGCTTTGGGTTTTTTCCTTTGGGGTTGGTTTCCAATTTCAGTCCCTTGTGGTCAGAGAAAATGCTTGGTATGATTTCAGTTTTCTTGAATTTTTTGAGACTTGTTTTGTGTCCTACCATGTGGTCTATTTTTGAAAATTTTCCATGCGCATTTGAAAAGAATATGTATTTAGCTTTTTTGGGATGAAGAATTCTATATATATATCAGTTAAGTCCATTTCATCAAGGACGTTGTTCAATGCCACAAAATCTTTGTTGATATTTTGTTTGCAAGGACTGTCCTTTTTTGACAGTGGGGTGTTAAAATCCCCAACTATAATTGTGTTTCTGTCAGTATCTTTCTTAAAGTCCTCTAAGATTTTCTTTATATATTTTGGTGCTCCTATGTTGGGTGCATATATATTTAAAATGTTTATGTCTTCTTGGTGAATTCTTTCCTTGAGTATTATGAAGTGACCTTCTGGGTCTCTCTTTATGGTCCTTTTTTGAAGTCTATTTTTTCTGATATGAGTATTGCTACCCCAGGTTTTTTTTCCTGGCTTTTTGCTTGAAAATTTTTTTTCTAGGCCCTCACTTTTAGTCTGAGTAGGTCTTTTGTCCTGAGGTGGGTCTCTTGTAGGCAGCATATATGTGTGGGTCATGCTTTCTCTTCCATTCAGCTATTCTATGTCTTCTGATTGGAGCATTTAATGTATTTACGTTTAAGGTTATTATTGATACATACTTATTCATTGTCATTTTTATACCTGTGTTTCTCATTCTCTCTATCTTTTCCTCAAAGCAAACCTTTTAGTATTTCTTGCAGAGATGCTTTTGTGGAGGTGTATTCTTTCAGACTTCTTTGGTCTTGGAAGCCCTTTATTTGGCCTTCTTTCTTGATTGAGAGCCTTGCTGGGTAAAGTAGTCTTGGTTGCAGGCCTCTGGTTCTCATTACTTGGAATATTTCTTACCATTCTCTTCTTGCTTGGAGTGTTTCCAGTGAGAAGTCAGCAACTAACCTTATTGGGGCTCCCCTGTATGATACTTTTTTTCTCCCTTGCTGCCTTTAAGATTCTGTCTGTATTGAAATTTTGCTTTTTTAATGATGATATGTCTTGAAGTGGGCCTCTTTGGGTTCCTTTTGATTGGGTTCTCTGTGATTCCTGGATTTGTGTCACTTTTTCTCTCATCAAATTAGAGAAGTTTTCCATCAGTACTTTTTGAAATAGATTTTCTATTCCTTGCTCTTCTTCTCCTTCTTGTACTCCTATTATATGGATAGTATTACGTTTCATATTGTCTTGCATTTCTCTTAATCCTTTTAAATTTTTTTGAGCCTCTTTTTTTTTCTTGCTCTTTCTGGGAGTTTATTTCTACTTTGTCCTCCAGCTCACTGATCTGATCTTCTGCTTCATTGATCCTGCTTTTGATTCCTTCAACTGTGTTTTTCAGCTCTGAAACTGTATTCTTCATTTCTTCTTGGCCTTTGCTGATAGTTTCTTTTTCCTTTTTCATGTTGATATAGTTTGCAGTGACTTCAGTGTAGTTCCCCTGTAGTTTCTGGTAGCTCATTGTGAGCTCTTTGAACTTCCTGTTAACCAGTGCTTTGAATTCAATATCTGATAGCTCACTTGCCTCTATTTCATCTAGCATTCTTTCTGAGTCTTCCTCCTTTCCTTTCATTGGGGTTTTGTTTCTTTGTCTTCCCATTGTTTGTGAGACTCTTCTTGTTAGCTTCAGCTTCTTAAATTGATTTGTTCTCACTTCCTGGATTTATGGTGTGAATTTTTGTGGTGTAATACCTGTGAGATTCCATGGTGTAGTCTCCTTGATCTCCCAAGATCACTGGTCTTGGGCTGTTCTTTACGTTGGCTCTGAGTTTGTCTTTGGGTTTTTGTTGTTTTGGGGTCTTTCTTTTGTGGGTCCTTCCTACCAGCTGGTGAACTGATGGTCCCTCTGTCCAATACCTGTTTTAATTTGTTGTGCTGGTGAGGGCGGGTTGTGTTGAAGCTAGTTCTTGTGTGTGTGCAAGGTTTTGAGGATTCTCTTTTGCTCTTGTTCAGTTGTTTGCCCTGGGTAGTTCCTTCACTATTTAGTTGTATTTCCAGATAGGTCTTGGGTGGAGGTTTGTGTGGTTTCTACTCCCTCCTTCACCTTCTTCTGTTGTTATCTGTTGGTGGTTCCTTTGTTGTTGTGTTTCTTCTTCCTTTGGGTATCCTGGTGTTCACCGCTTCCACCTAGTTTTTTTTTTTGTGATCAATTGGAGGGGAAGGCAAACTGGTTTATAACTGCAGGACAGTATTCTATGATATTTACAGTAGCAGCTTATTAGAGAAGAGATAGGAGATCCCCTGGCTACGTATAGTGATAACCGTAATCTTCAACACAACTAGCCATTTTTTAGAAAGGATGAAAAGAAGATAAGGCTCTTGTTGGGGAGGGAAATTTTGTGGTTTGGATTTAGAAAGGAGTGAAGTTGAGGGAGGTCAGATTCTGAGTTAAGGTGAGAATAAAGGATGGCAAATAGGTGTAGTGTGAGAGAGAATAGCATTAACCACTACAGTATTATAGTTCAGGCAACAATGAAGTAGATTAAGATCTGGGGGGAGGTGTTGTGTAGTATTTACAATAGTATGTAATAGCTACTATTTACAATAATATAGCAACAATCATATGATAGAATCTATGATACACCAAGAGTAGGGAGTATTGGATCTTTAATAGTGTGCTAACTAGGCAAGAAGAAGTAAAGGACAGTAAATTAGCAATATACTATGACTGAAGGGACCGGGGAAACTTGTCAAGTGATACAATATATCCAGCTAATGTAAAGAAGACTATACAGAATGAGGAGGAATACAAAGATACTGTTAAAATAAAAGATGTAAGAATAATGAAAAATAATAATACAAATATGCAGTAACTTATAGTTTTTCTGCTATAGCAAAGTGAATTTTGTCTCTCTGTCTCTCTGCTGGGATGCTCCCTCTTTGAGTCCAACTCTGGTCTTTTTGCAGTTCCAAGTTATTTGTCTCACTTGGGGCAGAGGGGTTTGAAAAGAAAGGAAAAAAGGCAGCAGAAGGAAAAAACAGTAGGTTTGGAAAGAATGGAAGAAGGAATAAAACGAGAAAGAAGAGAGAGGGTAAAAGTATTGAAAGATAAAACAATAATAAAGTTAAAAAATAAAAGATTATTAAAAAAACAATAAAAAACCTCTCTTGTTGGTTTCCAGCTGGTCAAACTGTTTTTTCTGGTCACAGTAGCTGCAGCAGTCTGAGGTGCAATTGGTGTGGCCTTTCTCCTTTCTCTGTGAACTCAGCTGGTCTCATGAGTGCTCTCCCAAGATCTGGACCGGCGCCTCTCCCCAGCACCCCACTGAGAGCAGACTTTCCCCAGGATTCACAGTCCTGGGCAGGGGTGTGGGTGTGTGCTCCTGGCCAGGCTTCCCTAATCCCGCAGGCTTGGGTGCGAACCTTTCTCAGTTCTATGGGGGAACGCAAGGGTGACTCTCAATTCTCCCAAGCCCACGACCACAGACTCCTTGGGTGATTAAAGCCCTATCATTTGCTTCCTCCTGCCCATTCTTCTCTCTGACACTAAAGCAAACAGAGCTCTCCTGGCATTTTTCAAACTGCACATGGCCGGGTAGAGAGGGAGCTGAAGACTGGCTCTCTCCCAAGGACCTTGCTGCCAGCCCTTGCTCCCAGAGTCCAAGGCGGACCAGCCTGGGCCCTGGCGCGGCCTGGCAGAGGTGGTAGCCTCAGCCTGAGGCCTCTGCACTGTTCCCTCAGACCTTATTGACCAGCAGCCATCTCCTCACCATCTGGTTGTTCAGTGTCTGCTCCAATTTCTGGAGCCCTATTTTCCTGTATGCTGGGTCCCTGTTGGCTATTTGCTATGCTCTTCCACAGATCAGCCAGGTTTTTCTCCAGTGCGTGGGAGGAAGCGGAATCCTTTGTCCTACTCCACTGCCATCTTCCCTGAGATCCTGTTTAATGTTTTGAGGAACTGCCAAACTCTTTCACAGCAGCTGCACCATTTTACATTCCTACTAGCAATGTATGAGGATTCTGATTTCTCCATATGTGTTTGATTTTGTTTTAAATCAAACTTGCAAGACACCTAACAGCAGATCAAGACTGTTAAGATGGAAAGAATTAGAAAGAAATATAACAAACATATATAAAATGTTTCAGGACAGCTGACGGTGTTATGAGTGTCACGACAGTGGATGAAGAGTCAGGGGGAAAAATCCCTGCATAAACTGTTGGCAGAAATGCAGGCTGGTGCAGCCACTGTGGAAAACAGTATGGAACTTCCTCAGAAAACTAAAAATGGAACTGCCTTTTTCCCAGCATTAGCACTGCTGGGATTATACCCTGAGAACTCTGAAACACCAATTCAAAAGAATCTATGCATCACAATGTTCACAGCAGCACAATTTACAATAGCCAAATGTTGGAAGCAACCTCAGTGCTCATCAGTAAATAAGTGGATCAAAAAGCTGTGGTAAAGCTGTGGGACTTATCTAAGAAAAAGAAGTTAAAGAAACATGAACAATGAAAGGACAGCAAACTCACAGTTATTAACAACCACACCTAAAACGAAAGCAAACTAAAAGGACAGCTAGATCAGGAGTGGAAACATAGAAATGAAGATCTCAAGGAGGGTTAGCAACAGGGGAGTGGGAGGAGGAGAAGGGGGGAGAAGATACAGAAAATAAGTAGCATAGACAGTAGATAGAAAATAGAAGGGGGGGCAAGAATAGCATGGGAAATATAGAATCTAAAGGACTTGAGACATGTGGTCATAAACTAAAGGGGGGGTGATGGTGGGGATGGGGGGTAGGGTGGAGGGGAATAAAGGGGGAATAGAACAACTGTAACAGCAAATCAATAAAAAAAATTTAAAAAAAAAAAAAGCTGTGGTAGGTGGGAAGATGGTGATTGAGTAGGACGGAGCAGATTTCACTTCCCTCTACACATGGGAGAAAAACCTGGCCAATCTACAGAGGAACAGAACAAACAGCCAGAAACACCCCATCATATATGAAAATAAGAGACTATAAATTATAGTGGACACTGAAAAACCAGATGGTAAAGAGACGACTGCAGGACAGTAGGGTCCCAGGGACTGGCGCAGAGACAGGGGCTGTGGCCACCTCGGTCAGTGCCTGGCACCCGGCTGATCTACCACAGACTCTTTGGGAGACCTTGGCCTGCCACAGAGTCCTTGGGAGAGAGCCGGGGCATCAGCTCCCTCCCTCTCTGGCCAAGCAGGGTTTGGGCAACACCAGGAGAGACCTGGTTGCTTAAGGTTGCAGAGAGGGGAATAAGGTCAAACAGCAGACACAAGGGCCATGATCACCTGCAGAGTCTGTGGTCTCTGGCTTGGGAGAATTAAGAGGCATACTATTGGGCTCTGATAGTCACTGGGCTGGCTGGAGAATTGGGCTGTACTGAGCAGCAGGCTTGATTAGGAGGAATTTCTCAAGAGGTAAACTGAAGGATCCTCCTGCGACATCCGTTTGGCCTACTCCCTACCCAGCCTTGCAGCTTTCCCGAGAGTGGGTGGAAGGCCTTTCGTTCCCCCATAGCACTGGGAAGAGTTTGCACCCAAACCTGCAGGACTCAAGCAGCCTGGCCGGGGGCACGTGCCCACATCCCAGCCCACAGCAATGATCCCAGGAGAAAGAGTACTATGAAGAGGACCAGAATCCCGTGTGTGGAGCACTGGGGAGAGGCACCAGACTAGCTCTTGGGAGAGTGCTCATAGGACTGGCTGAGTACACATCAGGAAGGGACAAAGGCCACACAATACAACCCTCAGCCTGCTACAGCCAGTGAGAGCAGAAAAACCAGTTTGGCCAGTTTGAAACCAACAAGAGATTATTTTAAGTAATCTTTTGAAAAAGTTTTATTATTGTTTTATCTTTCAATACCTTTTTCCTCTCTTTCCTTCATTCTTGTTTTATTATTTCTTCCTTTCTTTCCAAACTTATCACTTCTTGCTCCCTTCCCCTGCTTTTTTCTTTTACTCACAAGTGAGACAAACAACTTGGAACTGCAAAAAGACCAGAGTTGGACTCAAAGAGGGGGCATCCCAACAGTAGAGACAGAGAGACAAATTTCACTTTACTATAGCAGAGAAACTACAAGTTGCTGTATATTTGTATTATTATTATTCTTACTTCATTATTCTTATTCATTATTCTTACATCTTTTATTTTAATAGTATCTTTGTAGTCCTCATTCTGTATGGTCTTCTTTGTGTTGGCTGGTAATATTGTATCATTTGACAGGTTTCCCCTGTTCTTTTTTCCACAGTGTATTGCTAATTTACTAACCTTCATATCACTTGTGTTCCTTTAGCACACTACTCAAAGTTCTATACCCCCTATTTATGTTATCCGAGTCACATAGATTCTGTCATGTGATTGTTGTCCTAATATTATTGTAAATAATAGCTGTTCTGTACAATTGTAAATACTTCACAACATCCCTCCTGAATCTTAGCCCACTTCCTTAACTATATTACTGTAGTGGTTAACTATTCTCTCACATTCTACATCTATTTACTATACTTTACTCTCGCCTTATCTCAGAATCTGACCTCCCACAACCGCACTACTTTCTAGATTAAACTCACAAACCTTCCCTCCCCAGCAAGAGTCTTATCTTTTGTTCATCCTTTCTTAAAAGTGATTAGTTGGGTTGAAGATTACCATTAACACTATACATAGCCTAAGGATTTTCTATCTCTTCTCTACCTGCTGCAGCTGTAAACATCATAGAATACTCTCCTGCAGTCATAAACCATTTTGCCTCCCCCTCCAACTGGTCAGACAAAAAAAGAGTAGGTGGGAGCAGAGAACACCAGGATACCCAAGGGAAGAAGAAACACAACAACAAAGGAACCACCAACAGATAACAACAGAAGAACATGAAGAAGGGAGTGGAAACAACACAATCCTCAATCCAACACCTATCTGGAAATACAACTAAATAGTGAAGGAACTACCCAGTACAAAGAACTGAAAGAGAGAAGAGAATCCTCAAAACCTTGTACACACACAAGAACTAGCTTCAACACAACCCGCCCTCACCAGCACAACAAATTAAAACAGGTATTGGACAGAGGGACCATCAGTTCACCAGCTGGTAGGAAGGACCCACAAAAGAAAGACCCCAAAACAACAAAAACCCAAAGACAAACTCAGAGCCAACGTAAAGAACAGCCCAAGACCAGTGATCTTGGGAGATCAAGGAGACTACACCATGGAATCTCACAGGTATTACACCACAAAAATTCACACCATAAATCCAGGAAGTGAGAACAAATCAATTTAAGAAGCTGAAGCTAACAAGAAGAGTCTCACAAACAATGGGAAGACAAAGAAACAAAACCCCAATGAAAGGAAAGGAGGAAGACTCAGAAAGAATGCTAGATGAAATAGAGGCAAGTGAGCTATCAGATATTGAATTCAAAGCACTGGTTATCAGGAAGTTCAAAGAGCTCACAATGAGCTACCAGAAACTACAGGGGAACTACAATGAAGTCACTGCAAACTATATCAACATGAAAAAGGAAATAGAAACTATCAGCAAAGGGCAAGAGGAACACAGGGGAGGAATCAAAAGTAGGATTGATGAGGCAGAAGATTGGATCAGTGAGATGGAGGATAAGGTGGGACAGAACACTCAGAAAGAGTAAGAAAAGGAAAAGAAGCTCAGAAAGAATTGAGGTATTGAGAGAAATGCAAGACAATATGAAACATAATACTATCAATATAATAGGGATACCAGAAGGAGAAGAAGAGCAAGGGATAGAAAATCTATTTGAAAAAGTAATGATGAAAAATTTTCCTAATTTGATGACAGAAAAAGTCACACAAATCCAGGAAACACAGAGTCCCAATCAAGAGGAAACCAAAGAGGCTCACTTCAAGACACATCATCATTAAAATGGCAAAATTTAAAGAATACAAGAGAATTTTAAAGGCAGCAAGGGAAAAAAAGGAAGTAACATACAAGGGAGACCTAATAAGGTTAGTTGCTGACTTCTCACTGGAAACACTCCAAGCAAGAAGAGAATGGTAAGAAATATTCCAAGTAATGAGAACCACGGGCCTGCAAACAAAGCTATTGTACCCAGCAAGGCTCTCAATCAAGATAGAAGGCCAAATAAAGGGCTTCCTAGACAAAAGAAGTCTAAAACAATTCTCCACCAAACCAGCTCTGCAAGAGATGCTAAAAGGACTGCTTTAAGGAAAGGAAGGAAAAGAAAGAGACAGAGAGGAACACAGGTACAAAAATGGCAATGAATAAGTACCTATCAATAATAACGTTAAATATAAATGGATTAAATATTCCAATCAGAAGACATAGAATAGCTGAATAGATAAGAATGAAGGACCCACACATATGCTGCCTACAAGAGAACCCACCTCAGGACAAAGGACCATCACAGACTAAAAGTGAAAGGCTGGAAACAAATTTTCCAAGCAAATGGACAGGAAAAAAAAAAGCTGGGGTAGCAATTCTCATATCGGACAAAATAGACTTCAAAAAAAGGCCATAAAGAGAGACCCAGAAGGTCACTTCATAATACTGAAGGGAAGAATCATCCAAGAAGACATTAACATCGTAAATATATATGCACCCAACATAGGAGCACCCAAATATATCAAGAAAATCTTAGAGGACTTCAAGAAAGATATTGACAGCAACACAATAATAGTTGGGGAGTTTAACACCCCACTATCAAAAATGGACAGATCTTCCAAACAAAATATCAACAAAGATATTGTGGCATTAAACAATACCCTTCATAAAATGGACTTAACTGATATATATAGAGCCCTTCATCCCAAAGAAGCTAAACACACCTTCTTTTCAAATGTACATGAAACATTTTCAAAGTTAGACCACATGATAGGTCACAAAACAAACCTCAGCAAATTCAAGAAGATTGAAATTATACCAATCATTTTCTCCAACCACAAGGGACTGAAACTGGGAACCAACCTCAAAGGAGAAAAGCCAGAACACTCAAAATCATGGAGATTGAATGGCATGCTATTAGACAACGAATGGGTCAAGAATGAAATTAAGGAAGAAATCAAAAAGTTTCTGAAAACAAATTAAAATGAACTCACAACAACCCAAAATTTATGGGACACAGCAAAGGCATTCCTGAGAGGGAAGTTTGTAGCAATACAGGCCTACCTAAAAGAGATGGAACTATTTCAAACAAACAACCTAGCCTTACACCTACAAGAACTTGAGGAAAAACAACAAAGACCAGAGCAAGTACAAGGAAGGAAATGACCAAGGTCAGAGCAGAATTAAATGACATCGAGACTAAAAGGGGAATTCTAAGGGTAAGTGAATCCAGAAACTTGTTTTTTAAATAGATAAACAAAATCGACAAGCCTTTAAGCATGCTTATCAAGAAAGGAAGAAAGAGGAGCCAAATAAACACAATCAGAAATTATAGAGGACAGATTACAACTGACACCACAGAAATACAAAGAATTGTCAGAAATTACTAGGAAGAACTGTATTCCAAGAAATTTGAAAACCTAGGGGAAATGGACATTTTCTAGAAAAATATAATCTTCTAAAAGTCAACGAAGAACAAGCAGAATGCCTGAGCAGACCAATAACAGCAGATGAAATTGAAGCAGTAATTAAAAAACTTCCATCACACAAAAGACCTGGACCAGATGGTTTCACAGAAAAGTTCTAAAAAGTATTTAAGGAGGAGCTAACCCCTATGCTTCACAGACTATTCCAAAAAATCCAAAAGGATGGAAGACTCCCAAATTTTTTATGAAGCCAGCATCATACTAATCCAAAAACCAGATAAAGACCCAACAAAGAAAGAAAACTTCAGGCCCATATCACTGATGAACATAGATGCTAAAATCCTCAACAAAATATTGGCAAATTGCATCCAACAATATATCAAAAAGATCATACAGCATGATCAAGTGGGATTCATCCCAGGGATGCAAGGATGGTTCAATATTTGCAAATCAGTAAATGTAATACATCAGATAAACAAAAGCAAAGACAAACATCACATGATCATATCAATAGATGTGGAAAAAGCTTTTGATAAGGTACAACACCCATTTATGATAAAAAAAACTCAGCAAAATGGGAATAGAGGGAACATTCCTCAATATAATAAAGGCCATTTATGAGAAACCTACAGCCAATATCATACTCAATGGGCAAAAGCAAATCTTTTCCACTAAGATCAGGAACAAGACAGGGTTGTCCACTTTCACCACTTCTATTCAATACAGTATTGGTAGTTTTAGCCACAGAGATCAGACTAGAAAAGGAAATAAAAGGCATCCAAATTGGAAAGGAGGAAACAAAACTGTCACTGTTTGCATATGACATGATAATGTACATGGAAAATCCTATAGACTCTATCCAAAAACTGCTCGACCTAATAAATAAATTTTGCAAAACAGCAGGAAACAAAGTCAATATCCAGAAATCAAAGGCATTTTTGTATACCAACACTGAAACAGCAGAAACAGAAATCAAGGAAAAAATCCCATTCGATATAGCAAAAAGAAAATAAAACACCTACGAATAATCCTACCCAAAGAGGTAAAAGACCTCTATACAGAAAACTAAACAACAGTGAAGACAGAAATCAAGAAAGATACAAACAAATGGAAACATATACCGTGTTCATGGATTGGAAGAATTAACATCATCAAAATGTCCATAGTACCTAAAGCAATTTACAGATTCAATGCAATACTTATTAAAGTACCAATGACATATTTCACAGACATAGAACAAACACTTCGAAAATTTATATGGAACCATAAACAAGCCCTAATGGCAGCTGCTCTTTTGAAAAAGAAGAACAAAGTAGGAGGGATCACAATACCTGATGTCAAACTGTATTACAAGGCCACTGTAATCAAAACAGCCTGGTACTGGCATAAAAACAGGCACATAGACCAATGGAACAGAACAGAACAGAGAGCCCAGAAATCAACCCAACTCTCTACAGTCAATAATATTCGACAAAGGGGGCAGTAACATAAAATGGAGTAAAGATAGCCTCTTCAACAAATGGTGTTGGGAGAACTGGACAGCTAGGTGCAATAAAATGAAACCTGAGCACAATCTTACACCATACACCAAAATAAATTCAAGGTGGATGAAAGACTTAAATATAAGCTGTGACACTATTAAAGTCCTAGAGGAGAACATTGGCAGGAAAATCTCAAATATTTCATGCAGTATCATTCTTACTGATATGTCCTCTAGAGCACGGGACATAAAGGAAAGAATAAACAAATGGGATCTCATCAAAGTTAAAAGCTTCTGCACAGCTAATGAAAACAGTATTAAAATAAATAGAGGACCAACAGTATGAGAAAACATATTCCAGTGATACATCAGACAAGGGTTTAATCTTCAAATATACAAAGAATTTACATGACTCCACTCTAAGAAGACAAGCAACCCAATTAAAAAATGGGTGAAGGACTTGAACAGACACTTCTCCAAGGAGGTCATACAGAGGATCCAGAGACACATGAAAAGATTCTCAATATCGCTAGCTATCAGAGAGATGCAAATTAAAACCACAGTGCAATACCACTTTACACCAGTCAGAATGGCCATTATAAACAAAGCAACAAACAGCAAGTGTTGGAGAGGTTGTGGAGAAAAGGGGACAGTAGTTAATTGTTGGTGGGATTGCAGACTGGTACAACCACTGTGGAAAACAGTATGGAATTTTCTCAGAAAAATAAAAATTAACCTGCCTTTTGATCCAGCAATTCCACTGCTAGGATTATATCCTAAGAATCCTGAAACACCACTCTCAAAGAACCTATGCACCCCAATGTTCATAGCAGCACAATTTACAATAGCAAAGTGCTATAAACAACCTAAGTGCCCATCAGAAAATGAATGCATCAAAAACCTGTGTTACATTTACACAATGGAATTCTATGCAGCAGAAGGAAAGAAGGAGCTCCTACCCTTTGCAACAACATGGATGGAACTGGAAAGCATTATGGTGAGTGAATTAATCCAGGTGGAGAAAGAAAAATACCATATGATCTTACCTTTAACAGGAAGGTGAACCACAAAACAAATAAGCAAGCAAAATATAACTAAAGATACTCAAATAGAGAAAAGGCTGACAATGACCAGAGGGAAAAGGGGAGGGAATTTCAGGGCAAAAGGGGAAGGATTTACAGGAACAAGTATAAAGGACACATGGACCAAAACTAAGGGGGGGTGAAAATGGGAGGGAGGTGTGGAGTACTGGCAGGGGGGGTGGGCTGGGGTGGGAGTAAAAGACAGAAAACTGTACTTGAACAACAATTAAATAAATAAATTTTAAGAAAGGAAAAAGAAAAGATAATGAGTAAAATAATAATAAAGCTGTGGTACATTTACACGATGGAATACTACACAGCAGAAAGAAAGGAGGAGTTTCTTCCTTTCACAGCACCATGGATGGAACTGGAGAGCATTATGCTGAGTGAAATAAGCCAGGTGCTGAATGAAATACCATATGATCTTACCTATAAGTGGAACCTAATCAAGAAAACAAAGAAACAAGCAAAATACAACCAGAGTTATTGAAATGAACAAACTGACAGTAACCAGAGAGGAGGTAGATGGGAGAGGATAATGGGGTGGCGGAAAGGGGTAAGAGTCTTCAAGGAACGTGTATAAGGGACACAGGGATAAAACCAAAGATGGGTAGGATCGAGGGTGGGAGGTGGGGATGGCTGAGGTGGATGGGAGTGGAGGGAGGAAAATGGAGACAATTTTATTTGAACAACAATAAAGAGAGAGAGAGAGAGAGAGAGAGAGAGAAACCAGACAGATATTTGGGGTGAGGGGAAATCACATGTAAAATGAAATGAAATGAAGGCCCTGGCTGGTGTAGCTCAGTGGATTGAGTGCGGGCCTGCAAACCAGACAATCGCAGTTTGATTCCCAGTCAGGGCACATGCCTGGGTTGCAGGCCGGTTCCTTGCAGGCCAGTTCCCAGCAGGGGACCCACGAAGGCAACCATACATTGATGTTTCTCTCCCTCTCTCCTTCCCTTGACCTCTAAAGATAAACAAATAAAATCTTAAAAAAAATAAATAAGTGAAATGAAATAAAATAAAATAAAATTAAATATTCTGAACATTATCATCATCACCCAAGATTGCATGTCACCACCTGTTCTTTTGTCCTTAGTGGAAAAGCAAGTCCAACTGTGTGTCTCACTCCTAGGCAGCATGCATATTCATATTTTGAGACTTTAAGAACAAAAACTCAAAAGGGAGAGAGCTCAATGGAAAATAATAATTGAAGATAATTATATTTGAGAGAGAAAATGGAGAACTATTTATGATATTATTTCAATGTGATGTATTATCAAGATAAATGTCCAACTGCACCTCCCCCATTCCCTTCCAGAAAACTCCATTCTAGTCAGTACCTCAACACCCACTGTCCCTGTCCCACCATTTGATGACACTGCTATCCCATCTATCCTGGAATCTTTGGCGATGGCTCCATTTCTGCTTCTGAACACACAGCCTTTACTCCTCAGATTCCTCACTTGGCACCTTTTGACATATACTAACATCTCTTGTAGTTACTTAACTTTTGATGCACAAATGCATTGGCTCCTCCCTTCATAACCTCCTGAGTATTGTTAGGTCATTAAATTTGTATCGAACTTCCTAATTCACCAAACACAGCTTGGGACTCTAATGTAAGAATTTCATAAGGGCATTTAATTTATCTTTGTTGAATGATTTAATTCTGAATCATGATATAAATTTCAGTGATGTCACAAGATGACAAGGCACAAATTTTTGCAACTTCTGTACCCTGAAAATGAGCCCAAAGAAATGCCAGTTTTAAAAAACAATATACTAGGTTTCCAATATACCAATAAAATATACCAGTTTCCAAATAGCAACAGCCAATAACAACCATAAATAAATATTGACCATAAACTGATGCAATCCAATGTCTGACTCACCCCATGTACAATCCACTTCCCATCTGAGTATATACACACATACACACACACCCACTCCATCCACACAACTCCAAGAAAACTTTACCTGTCAATACCTGCTTCTGAGTATAACAAACTTGAGCAGCAACAAATAATAGGAGTTGCCACTTTCATGAAAACCAGAAAATCTGCTCCCAAGACTAGGAAGATAATATTCATCCTCTTGAACCACTGAAAGATTTTATTTGTGGCTTTTTATACTGCAGAGCTTATGAAATAAGATAATAATGCAACACAGTATATGTTGATTTTATATAGCATCTTTCAACCAAGGAGCTTTAAGAAAATCACTCATTACTCATTCACCTTCATAAATTTTTCTTATTGAATTAACAGGTTAGTCTACCAAACAAAAGTTAAAAGCAATAAAACAACCATATTTTGTGGAATGACTCTGCCAAATGTTCCAGTTTCCATTTTCTTGACTTACATGAAGTTATTTAGCCTCTCATTAGTTTCAGCCTCCAGGAGATAAGGCAACAATGAACTGCTGATATGTATACATGAAAAACTTATTCAAAGCTTTTGTCCCCTTTGTCTTTTCCATCTTACCTAGGGCTTTAATTCTGAAGAATAAAAAATCTGTGATATATTTTTTATCTTTTCAACTCAATATGTATTTCATGTTTTATGACAACCCCACTAAGCCTATAATAGGGTTTGAGCTTTTGGGAGAAACTCTGGTGACAAAAAAGTGACATATTCCTGGGAGTCTCACATATTTTTATGGCCTAGCCATTTGTTCTTCGATGCTGATATTACAAAGCCCAAGTTTACTTAAATCATATGTTTATGCATGTGGTGGGGAGGACAGTGGGGAGAATCTTTTACCAGTTGGAAAAAAACATAATGAAGCTACTTGAGGATGCTCATTTATACAATATAGTTGCATTGGAGGTCTATCTTCTCAGGTAGTTCTGTCTATAGTCCTAGGACTCTTAAGACCTGTTATTGGAGCTCCAGTAAACTCCATGGTGGTTTTTTTGAAGTGAGTACTAACCATTCTAATGAATTGTTTCTTGAATTAACAGAAAAGCAAGATAATGCTAAAAATCAACATTAAAATAATATTAGAATGTCTTAAAACTGCTTGCAATGGGCAATAATAAAATGGATTTTCTGTTTTTAAAATATTTTATTTATTGCCCTGGCTGGTGTAGCTTGGTGGATTGAGTGCAGGCTGTGAATCAAAGGGTTGCCAGTTCAATTCCCAGTCAGGGCACATGCATGGGTTGCAGGCCAGGTCCCTAGTATGGGGCACATGAGAGGCAACCATACATTGATATTTCTCTCTTTCTCTTCCCCTCTCTCTACAAAGATTTTATTTATTTATTTTAGACAGAGGGGAAGGGAGGGAGAAAAAGAGGGAGAGAAGCATCAATGCATGGCTTCCCCTTGCACACCCCTCACTGGGGACCTGGCCCACAACCCGGGTATGTGCCTGGACTGGAAATCGAACTGGTGACCCTTTGGTTCGCAGGCTGGCGTTCAGTACACTGAGCCACACAAGCCAGGGCTAAAATAGATTTTCCCTAGAAAAGTAGAAGCCTCCATATTTGAATCACTCTATGCTCCACTCCAGATACTTCTCCAACCATATTTTTGTCTGTGGTCTGTTTGCTGGGAAAACTTCACACCTGCTTGGATGTTGAACTAGACCAGAAACTGCAAAAGTGTTTTATAATCACAATATATGAAGCTCTCTAGTCTCTTATAAATGCCAAGGCAAATGTTTAGAAGACATAAAGTAAAATATTGCCTGTAGCTTTATTTTTCTAAATGAATTACCTTAAAGGAAAATTTAACAATGTTCAAGTGTTTTAGCTGATTGTGATTTTAGCCCTATTTAAAGTGTGAAAAAATAGTTTATTTTAGGGGAAAAGAAGGCAAAATAGTCCCACTTATTATTTGGCATGGTGCAAATAAAAAAGAATAAAAATTTGTTGGTTTTAAAATCTTTTGTTACATAACACTAAAAACATACTAAAAGACAGAGAATAATGAACACATATATCCCTTACCATAAAAAGAACAAATATTAACATTGGCCTTGGTGACTTTATTCTCTCAAATAAAATAAAATAATATTAATTGAATTTATTCTTTAGTTAAAGCTTTATACTTTTCCCTTACCCTTGTGGTTGAAAAAGGGGCCACATACCAAACCTAGCAAGCTCAGAGGAGGCCTGCATGGTAGACCTTACAAACATGGAGACCAATGTAACCATGTGGGATGGTCTGAAATTAAGACTTCCTAACTAAAAGCAGTTGTGGTGGGTAGTCATGTCCTAGGCCTATAGCTTCCTTGACAAAGGTCAATTTTACCTTAAGTTAGTCTGTCTCTTTTTGCATCTATGAAAACATATCTTTAAGATGTCAGAGTAATTGCCTTATCCACACACCTCAGGACACACCCACAGAACCTGAGCTTCAGACCACAGAACCCCTCATTGTTATCTTGTTCCTGAGTACCATCTCTGTGTACAGTTAAAAGTTAATTATTAACTACCCTGTACCCACCAATTTAAAAGAAGTATGTATTTCTCTATTTTACTTCTTTTTTCCAATCCTAGAGATTCCCCACTTTGTTCCCTCCCCTATCTTAATCTACCCCATTGAATTTCATGTAACCCTCTTTATGTTTCTTCCTTTTAGTCTCATGTATAAAATAGGCTGCAAAACTGCCATTCTTGAGAGCATTTTCTCAATCCATTGAGATTTTCTCCCCAACAGTTGTCTGTAGTTTGGCTCAAATAAACTGATAAAAATTCTCTATAGGTTTGGATGTTTCTTACATCAACATCTTCTTTCATTACTAAAGAAAATCAGGATCTTAAAGTGGATGTGCATCATTCACATACATATATGAATCAACTGAGAAAGTACTATTGTTGGCTATTTATTCATTTACTGATTCTTAAATTGATGGAAGTGAAATTTATTTTCATAATTACAGTGTTGCAGTAAACACATATACATTTACTTGCACACTTGTAGGAGAGTAAGTTTAGCGTGTATGTGGACACATGGAATCTTGGGTTGTTGGGTAGTCACATAATCAACTTTGCTATGTATGGTCAATCTGCTCTTCAAATTACTCAAATGAAGGCTCTTGTAGTTTCAGATTGTCACCATCACTTAGTGTTTTCAGGCTTATTAAATTTCATACTTACTAAATTTTTGCCAGTCTGCTGTGTGTAAAATGATATTTAATTTACATTTTTCCTATTACATTGCCCTTATTATCCTTCTCTCCCCTCCTGCCTGGTTACTGTCAGATTGTTCTTTATTTCAATGTATCTGGTTGTATTTTGCTTGATGTTTGTTTTGTTGATTGGGTTCCACTTATACGTGAGATCATACAGTATTTTCTTTTACCACCCGGCTTATTTCACTTAGCATAATGCTCCCTAGTTCCATCCAGAAGGAGCAAAGGGTAGGAGCTCCTTTTTTTCTTTCTGCTGCATAGAATTTCATTGTATAGATGTACCGCAGTTTTTTGATCCACTCATTTACTGATAAGTACTTAAGTTGCTTCCAGCACTTGGCTATTATAAATTGTGCTGCTATGAACATTGGGGTGCATAGGTTCTTTTGAGTTGGAGTTCACTGTCACGTTGTGACAGTGTATGTGGGGGAGGGGTTTGAGAGGGAACAGTGCCACTTGTTCTGTTCTCTGCCATATTTCAGTCACGCTACCCACAATCAAATTGGGTCTTTCTGGTGCTGATTCCCCGGGTGGGTGGGCTTGAGTACATTCTAGGACCCTGTTGGTCTCTCCAGTGATTTCTCCTTGGAGGTTGGGAGTTTCTTCCGCTGCTGCCTCAACCCCCACAGGTGTTTTCAATCAGAGGGTTGAGGCTTTATTTCCCTGCGCTGGAACTCTGGGTTGGACAGTCTGTCTTGCTCTGGAGTTGTTTCTCCCGGATTATCTGCACGGAAATGTGGGGCTTCCCAGTCTGAAATCCGCCATTTTGACCACCAGCCGTAGCCTTTTCTGCCCAGGTAATCTAGCCACTGTCTTGCTGCAAGTCCTGTCCACCCCACTGCCCTTCTCTGACCCTCCTACCAGTCTGGATGAATATTTCTTCTTCAACTCCTTGGTTATTGGACTTCCATACAATTCAATTTTCTGTCAATTCTGGTTGTTTTTTTGTTTTTGAATTTGTTGTTGCCCTTCATTTGGTTGTGTGAGGAGGCACAGTGTGTCTACCTACACCTCCATCTTGGCCAGAAGTCCTATTTTTTTAGCCTTTTTTTTTTTTGTGCAGCTGCTCTACCTGGGCATTTCTTTCTACTTTGTCTTCCAGCTCATTAATTCAGTTTTCTGCTTCATCCAGGATGCTTGTAATTCTTTTTAGTGTGTTTTTGATTTCAGAAATTGTATTATTCATTTCTTCCTGTTTCTTATTTATAGTTTCCATTCCTTTTTTCATACTGTTGTGGTTCTCAGTCAGTTCTTTGTAGTTGTTTGTGAATTCCTTGAGCAAACTTATAACCATTCTTCTGAATTCTATATCTGATAGTTTGCTTGCCTCCATTTTATTTAGCTCTTTGAGTGGGTAGTCTTCCATTTCTTTTTTTTTAATATTTTATTATTTATTTTTAGAGGGTAAGGGAAGGAGAGAGGAAGAGAAATATCAATGTGTGGTTGCCTCTAGTGCGTCCCCTGCTGGGACCTGGCCTGCAACCCAGGCATGTGCCCTGACTGGGAATTGAACCTCGATCCTCTGGTTTGCAAGCCCGCACTCAAATCACTGAGCTACACCAGCCAGGGCCCATTTCTTTTTATTGCAGGTTATTTTTCTTCTCTTCCCATTTTAGGTGACTCTTTTTGTTTGTTTCTGTGCTTCCTGATGCTCTCTCTGCTTTGCTAGCTACCTTTGTAGAGTGAACTTCTATGGTAGAAATTCTATGGGATTCAGTGGTATGGTTTCTTTGATACCCTTGTCTGGATGTTCTAGGGTTGCCCTTTCTTTTTTGTGTGTGGGTTCTTTTGTTGTACTTGGGTTTTTACCTGTTGGTGGTTCCTTTTTCTTGGGTTCTTTCTTCTAGTGGGTTTACTGGTGTGAACAACTCCCACCTAATCTTGTATTTGATCAGTGGCAGGCGGAAGGCAAAATGGATTAAGACATTGGGAATGTATTCTATGGGGTTTAAGGTACCAACAAGTAGAGAAGAGATAAGAGATCCTTTGGAGAAGTAGAGAGTTAACTAATATTTCACCCAACTAGGCACTTTATAAAAGGTGAAAAAGAGATAAGGCTCTTATTAGAAGGGAGAGGAATGTAAACTGAATCCACAAAACAGAGCTCTTGTGCAAGGTCAGATGGTGAGATATAATGAGAGTAAAGGATGGAAACTAGGCATAGTGTGGGAGGGAATAGAGTTAACCTCAACAGTAATACAGCTCTGGAAGATAATGAAATGGTCTAAGACCAGGGAGGGGTGCTGTGTAGTATTTACAATTATATAAAGCAACAATTTATAATAATACAGAAACAACAATAATATGACAGGGACTATATGATCTGAATTTAAAAAATAGAAAGTTAGAGTCTCTGGGACGGAGCAGGGAGAAACAGCTGGTGCAGGGTAGGGGAACTAGTGCCCTGTGGTGAGAGCCCAATGGCTCCTGGGACAACCTTCAGCGCCTGGACGGCTCCCTCCCTGGGATTTTTCTGCCGGGCAGGCCGAGTGGCCAGGCAAAGAGGTGGGGAAGAAACTTCAGCCTGCGCGCAAGGTGGGGAACTAGTTGCTCCACGCGCAGTGTGTCTTGGCAAGTGCCTGAGGGCGCCTAGGCCAACGTTCAGCGCCCAGAAAGCTCCCTCCCTAGGATTTTTGGGCCTGGACCGGCCAAGAGACCCAACCAGAGGGGAGCAGAGGAGATTTCAGCCTGCACACAGTTCTAGGTCCAGCACCTGGTGTGGTGCTGCTACATCCCTAGGATTTTTTTTGCCAGAGGTTGGCCAGGGGACCCAGACAAACACAGGAGCAGAAGGGATACACACCACGCAGCATGCCATGATGAGCACACAGAGTTTCTAGGTCGGCACCCAATCCTCAGATCGGCTCCCGGCTTCCAGTCTACCCCCCTCAGACTATCTGGAAGCCCGGGGCACTGAGGGGTCTTGGGAAAAGAGCTGAGACCCTCAACCCCCTCCCTTTCTGGCCAAGCAAGGTGGGGTGCCAGGAGAGACTTGTTTGATAGAGTTTACTGAGAGGGTGCGGAGAACAAAGGGCCCCAACCAAAGACTCTGTGGTTGCCAGCCCAGGAGAACTCAGAGGTGCAGCCTGGGGCTCTGAATCCAGTAGACACGGCAGACTGGTCTGCTTCACACCCAGCTTGGCAGCAAACCCAGGATTGGGCAGAGGGTCTGGGGCTTCCCAACTGAACGGGGGCAGGCCTGTGCTCAATCCCGAGGGAACCAGACAACCAGGCTGGTGCAGGTGCCTGAAAACACAGCAAACCAGACTATGGCAGTAACCCCTGGGAGGGGAGCGCTGCGAGAAAGTCCTAGTTCCCCATTGTAGGGAGCTGGGGGAGAGGCGCCAAGTGTCTGGATCCTGAGAGGGGCTGGCTGAAAAAAAATCACAACAATCGACCCTCAGCCAACTGCAACCAGAAAAACCAGTTCGGCTAGTTTGAAGCCAACAAGTGACATTTCCTTTTCTGAGGTTGCTTTTGAGAGATTATTTTTGTTTGTCCGTTTTTTGTTTTTTGTTTTTTTACTTTATTTTATTTTTATTCTTTCTTTTTTTTACCTTTCTTCCTTCTCCATTCCTTTTCTTTATCTTTTTGCTTTTTTAAAGTAATCTGTTATTTCTTTTAAACTTTATTACTGTTTCATCTTTGCATACTTTTGTCCTCTTTTCCTGAATTTTCTGTTTTATTTCTTTTTCTTTTCTTTCTAAACTTATTGCTCTTTCTTCCATTCCCCTACCATTTTTTCTTTCTTCCTTTTATTTCTTTCCTTATCATTTCTTTTACCCACAAGAGTCACAATCAACTTGAAAATATAAAAAGACCAGAGAAGGACCCATAGAAGAGGCCTCCCAATAGTAGAGTCAGAGAGACAAATTGCACATTGTTGTAGGAGAGAAGCCACAAGTTGCTGCATATTTGAGTAGGTGGAAGCAGAGAACAACAGGATAACCAAAAGAGGCTGCACCATTGAAATTCACAGGCATTCCACCACAAAAGTCCCTACCATAAACCCAGAGTGTCAAAACAGATTAATCTAAGAAGCTGAGGCTAACAAGAAGAGTCTCACAAACAATGGGAAGACAAAGAAACAATCCCCAAATGAAAGGAAAGGAGGAATCCTCAGAAAGAATGTTAGATGAACCAGAGGCAAGTCAACTATCAGATACTGAATTCAAAGCACTGGTTATCAGGAAGTTCAAAGAGCTCACAATCAGCTACCAGAAACTACAGGGAAGCTACAATGAGCTCACTGTGAACTATATCAACATGAAAAAGGAAATGGAAATTATAAGCAAGGGCCAAGAGGAAATGAAGAATACATTTTCTAAAAAAAAAAAAAAAGAAAAAAGAATACAATTTCTGAATTAAAAAACACAGTGGAAAGCATTAAAAATAGGGTGGATGAAACAGAAGATCGGATTAGTGAATTGGAGGACAAAGTAGAAAGCATCTCACAGAAAGAATAGGAAAGGGAAAAGAGGCTCAGAAAGAATGAAGAGAGATTAAGAGAAATGCAAGACAATATGAAACGTAATAATATCCGAATAATAGGAATACCAGAAGGAGAAGAAGAAGAACAAGGGAGAGAAAACATATTTGAAAGACTAATGAGAGAAAATTTCCCTAATTTGACAAAAGAAAAAGTCACACAAATCCAGGAATCACACAGAGTCCCATTCAAGAGGAACCCAAAGAGGCCCACTTCAAGACACATCATCATTAAAATGGCAAAATTCCAAGACAAAGAGAGAATCTTAAAGGCAGCAAGGGAGAAAAAAGAAATAACATACAAGGGCGTCCCAGTAAGGTTACCACTGACTTCTCAATGGAAACACTCCAAGCAAGAAGAGATTGGCAAGAAATATTCCAAGTAATGAGAACCAGAGGCCTACAACCAAGGCTACTTTATCCAGCAAGGCTCTCAATCAAGATAGAAGGCCAAATAAAGAGCTTCCAAGACAAAAGAAGTCTAAAAGAATTTGCTGCCACCAAGCCAGCTCTACAAGAAATACTAAAAGGTCTGCTTTAAGGAAAGGAAGGAAAAGAGACAGACAGAGAGGAACACAGGTACAAAAATGGCAATGAATAAGTACCTATCAATAATAACCTTAAATGTAAATGGATTAAATGCTCCAATCAAAAGACACAGAATAGCTGCATGGATAAGAAAGTATGACCCACACATATGCTGCCTACAAGAGACCCACCTCAGGACAAAAGACCATCACAGACTAAAAGTGAAAGGATGGAAACAAATTGTCTAAGCAAATGGACAAGAAAAAAAAAGCTGGTGTAGCAATTCTCATATCAGACAAAATAGACTTCAAAAAAAGAGCCATAAAGAGTGACCCAGAAGGTCACTTCATAATACTCAAGGGAAGAATCCACCAAGAAGACATTAACATCATAAATATATATGCACCCAACACAGGAGCACCAAAATATATAAGGAAAATCTTAGAGGAATTCAAGAACGATATAGACAGCAACACAATTGTAGTGGGGGATTTTAACACCCCACTATCAAAAATGGACAGATCTTCCAAACAAAATATCAACAAAGACATTGCGGCATTAAACAACACCCTTGATGAAATGGACCTAACTGATGTATACAGAGCTCTTCACCCCAAAGAAGCTAAATACACATTCTTTTCAAATGCACATGGAACATTCTCAAAGATGGACCACATGATAGGGCACAAAACAAGCCTCAACAAATTCAAGAATATTGATATCATACCAAGCATTTTCTCTGACCATAAGGGACTGAAACTGGAAACCAACCCCAAAGGAAAAAACCCAAAACACCCAAAATCATGGAGACTGAACGGTATGCTATTAAACAATGAATGGGTCAAGAATGAAATTAGGGAAGAAATCAAAAAGTTTCTGGAAACAAATGAAAATGATCTCACAACAACCCAAAACTTATGGGATACAGCCAAGGCAGTCCTGAGAGGGAAGTTTATAGCAATACAGGCCTACCTAAAAAAAACAGAAGCATTTCAAACAAATGACCTTACTCTACACCTGCAAGAACTCGAGGAACAACAACAAAAACAGCCCAAAGCAAGTAGAAGGAAGGAAATAACTAAGATCAGAGCAGAACTAAATGACATAGAGACTAAAAGTACAATTCTAAAGATCAATGAATCCAGGAGTTGGTTCTTTGAAAAAATAAACAAAATAGACAAGCCTTTAAGTAGGCTCATCAAGAAAAGAAGGAAATGGACACAAATAAACACAATCAGAAATGAAAGAGGAGAGATTACAACTGATACCACAGAAATAGAAAGGATTGTAAGAAATTACTATGAAGAACTGTATGCCAAGAAATTTGAGAACCTAGGGGAAATGGACACATTTCTAGAAAAATATAATCTCCCAAAACTCAATGAAAAAGAAGTAGAAAACCTGAATAGACCAATAACAGCAAAAGAAATTAAAGCAGTAATCAAAAAACTCCCATCACACAAAAGCCCCGGATCAGATGGATTCACAGGAGAATTCTACAAAGCATTTAAGGAAGAGCTAACCCCCATTCTTCACAGACTATTCCAAAAAATCCAAAAGGATGGAAAACTCCCAAACTCCTTTAATGAAGTCAGCATCATCCTAATTCCAAAACCAGATAGAGATACAACAAAGAAAGAAAACTTCAGGCCAATATCACTGATGAACATAGACACTAAAATCCTCAACAAAATATTGGCAAATCGCATGCAACAATATATCCAAAAGATTATACACCATGACCAAGTGGGATTCATCCCAGGGATGCAAGGATGGTTCAACATTCGCAAAATAGTAAATGTAATTCATCACATAAACAAAAGCAAAGACAAAAACCACATGATCATATCCATAGACGCAGAAAAAGCTTTTGATAAGGTCCAGCACCCATTTATGATAAAAACACTCAGCAAAGTGGGAATAGAGGGAGCATTCCTCAATATAATAAAGGCCATATATGAGAGACCTACAGCCAATATCATACTCAATGGGCAAAAACTAAAAGCTTTTCCACTAAGATCAGGAACAAGACAAGGATGTCCACTTTCACCACTGCTATTCAATATAGTATTAGAAGTTTTGGCCACAGCAATCAGGCAGGAAAAGGAAATAAAAGGCATCCAAATAGGACAGGAGGAAACAAAACTGTCACTGTTTGCAGATGACATGATAGTGTACATGGAAAATCCTATAGACTCTACCCAAAAACTGCTCAAACTAATTAATGAATTTGGCAAAACAGCAGGATACAAAGTCAATATCCAGAAATCAAAGGCATTTTTGTATACAAACAATGAATCAGCAGAAGCAGAAATCAAGGAAAAAATCCCATTCGATATAGCAAAAAGAAAAATAAAATATCTGGGAATAAACCTAACCAAGGAGGTAAAAGACCTGTATGCAGAAAACTACACAGCACTGAAGAAAGAAATCAGGGAAGACACAAACAAGTGGAAACATATACCGTGTTCATGGATTGGAGGAATTAACATCATCAAAATGTCCATACTACCCAAAGCAATATACAGATTCAATGCAATCCCTATTAAAGTACCAATGGCATATTTCACAACATAGAACAAACAGTTCAAAAATTTATATGGAATCATAAACGAGCCCGAATAGCAGCTGCTCTTTTGAGAAAGAAGAACAAAGTAGGAGGGATCACAATACCTGATATCAAACTGTATTACAAAGCCACTGTAATTAAAACAGCCTGGTACTGGCATAAAAACAGGTACAGAGACGAATGGAACAGAACAGAGAGCCCAGAAATCAACCCAACTCTATACAGTCAATTAATATTCGACAAAGGGGGCAGTAACATAAAATGGAGTAAAGATAGCCTCTTCAGCAAATGTTGTTGGGAGAACTGGACAGCTACGTGAAAAAAAATGAAACTTGAGCACCAACTTACACCATACACCAAAATAAATTCAAGGTGGATAAAAGACTTAAATGTAAGTCGTGACACCATTAAAGTCCTAGAGGAGAACATTGGCAAGAAAATCTCAGATATTCCACCCAGCAACATTTGTACGGATATGTCCCCTAGAGAAAGGAATATAAAGGAAAGAATAAGCAAATGGGATCTCATCAAAATAAAAAGCTTCTGCATGGCTAAAGAAAACAGTATTAAATTAAAAAGACAACCAACTGTATGGGAAAACATATTTGCCAATGATATCTCAGACAAAGATTTAATCTCCAAAATATACAAAGAACTTACACGACTCCACTCTAGGAAGACATCGAACCCAATTAAGAAATGGGAAAAGGACTTGAACAGACACTTCTCTAAAGAGGATATCCAGAGACACTTGAAGAGGTGCTCAATATCGTTAGCTATCAGAGAGATGCAAATTAAAACCACAATGAGATACCACTTTACACCAGTCAGGATGGGTATAATAGACAAAGCAACAAACAAGAAATGTTGGAGAGGGTGTGGGGAAAAGGGGACCTTAGTTGACTGTTGGTGGGATTGCAGACTGGTACAACCATTATGGAAAACAGTATGGAATTTTCTCAGAAAAATAAAAATCGACCTGCCTTTTGACCCAGCAATTCCACTGCTAGGATTATACCCCAAGAATCCTAAAACATCAATTTCAAAGAACCTATGCACCACAATGTTCATAGCAGCACAATTTACAATAGCCAAGAGTTGAAGCAACGTAGGTGTCCATCAGTAAATGAATGGATCAAAAAATTGTGGTACATATACACCATGGAATTCTATGCAGCAGAGAGAAAGAAGGAGCTACTACCTTTTGCAACAACATGGATGGAACTGGAAAGCATTATGCTGAGTGAAATAGGCCAGGCATTGAAGGACAAATACCATATGATCTCACCTTTGACAGGAAGCTAAAGAATAAAACAAACAAGCAAACAGAATAAAAACAAAGACACTGAAATAGAGAACAAGTGGGCAGCGACCAGAGGGGAGAGGGAAGGGAACTTAAGGGGAAAAAGGGGGAGGGATTTTGAGGAACAAGTATGAAAGACACAGAGATTAGGACTCGGGGGGGGGGGAATGGGAGGGAGGGGGGAGACCGGGCGTGGGGGGGGGGGATGGGAGAAATAGATAGAAAAAAATGTACTTGAAAAGTAACTAAATAAAATTTAATATTAAAAAAAAGAAAGTTAGATTGTACACAACCAAAAGTAGTATGTTGTTGGAACACGAGTGAAGTGAAAAAAGGAAAATCAAAATTCAATATGAAAGAGGGAACAAGGAAAACCAGCGAAACAACATAATTAAACAAACTAAACAAAGAAAACTAAGCAGAAAGAAGAGAAATAAAAAAAGACTAATAAAATAAAACTAGTAAAAATAATGAAAAATAAACAATAAAACGCAAATTCTGTAGGATAGCAAAGTGAAATTTGTCTGTTTTTCAGTTGTTGGCATTAGTCTTATGATCCCTCTCTGGATCTGTCTCTGGACCTTTCACAGCTCCAGGTCCTATTGTCTTACACTTGGGAAAAAAGAAGCCTCCTGCTGAATTTAAACCTGCCAATGGAGTTCTGATGGTTTTCCTGGATGCTGCGGTCAGAGGGAGGCTGGGCTTTACTTTCTCCTTTCCTATGGTTTGGCAAGGATGGGGGCCAGGTCTGAGCTGCAGTATTCACAGTTGTTCAGCCTCCAGCCCAGGTCCTTTGTGCTCTGCTGGATCCCCACTGTGCATCTGCACCAGGCTGGCATTTTTAATCCACCAGTTGTGCCACCTGTGAGGTGCCCTGATTAGGAGCAACTCACACCCCACCTCCTCCCTCTTTGCTGTCCTGGACGCTTTGCACTCTCAAAGTCCCTTCAGAGCAGTTCAGCTCCCCAACTAAATTAAATCTCTCTGGGGATTGCTAAATCCCTGAGCCCTGTTGCCCTCCTCTGAACCATCCTGTGGCACACCTCCTCCTCCCTCTTCACTAGCCCAGCTGCTGCATGAGAGTCCTTTAAACAGTGGCTGAGAGCTTCTTCTTCTTCTTCTTCTTCTTTTTTTTTTGAGTACAATCCTCTTGTTCAAGCCCGCCATTCTTAATAAGCACCGGGCTTTTTACATAGTCCAACTCTTGGACCAGTCCAGAGGCTATCCAGGTCAGGGACCAACATGGCCCAACTCTTCTTCCTTCCCCAGGTGTCACTCAGCTCCCTAATTTCTCTGGTAATGACCTAGCCAGGGACCACAATCCCAGTGGGTGAACACTGCCTCTGTCTTCCCTGCTCTGGTAGGGGAGGGAGTCACGTAGTCACATATCTGATCTGGCCTTCCTCCAAAGCTCCTCTGGCAGCTGCTAACCCCAGTGCCAGGCACAGGCGAGGGATCGCAGTATCCTTGGTCCCCATGCAGGTCCCAGGGAACTTACCATCCCAATGCAATCTCCTTACTGCCTGTTTTTCAATGTCCTCTACAATTTTGGCCTCCAAACTTCATAGAAGTTGGGATTCCATTGGTGTTCACTCTGTTCCTCAGAAGATTGGCTAGGTGTTCTAGCTAGGCACAGAGGTAAGTGGGCTCCACTCCCACTTACCTTGCCACCATCTTCATGAGAGTCCAATTTCTAATATATTTTAATTATTTCTTTCTTAATTCACCAGCAAACATCATTAATACAATATTAGAGAAAGTAGTGATGGTGAGGATTCTTTTTTGTTTTTAAGTTTAAAGGGAATATTTATAATGTTTTATGTTAATAGTCAAGTTTCGATCAGAAAAGCAGAAACACTAGAAGAAATCTATTTGTTACAAGGATTTAAACTTACACAATTATAGGAGCAGGTTGAACAGTCTTTGTAAGGCTGCTGTCCCCCCATTTGATGCTGGAGCTTGAAGTCCAGGGCATGTTAGGGACTAAGGGAAATAGTCTTAAGAAAACTAAGTTGTTTGTTCAACCTTAGCTGCTTGCTCAAGCTTGGGTGGGGGGACTGCACCCCCACCCCTGGGCAAATGTTCCAGGAAGTTAAGCAGATAGCTTCTTGGAACATCCGTTGGGGGGGGGATTTTTACCCCTAGCATGAGCCCCTAGGCCAGTGGCTAACCTGAGCACGAGCTGTTCATGAGCCCTGCCAGCCAATCATCAGCAAGATCACGAGCCGTAGCATAAGCCCCTGAGCCAGTAGCTAACTGCCACCTTTTGCTTCTGGAAGTTGCTTGCTTGCTCACTTCTATAAGAACCCTAGCCTGTAAGCGTTAGGCGCGACTCTCATTTGCGGCCATTTTGGCACTCCTGTGTCTCCGGAGGCACCCTGAGAGTTCACCCCTGCGCAGGTAAAACTTTAAACTTTGGCCAATAAAACACCTCTGACTACCCAGCAGTCTCTGACCCTTCTTGCTCGCAAGGACGGGATGTAACAGGCAGACAGTGGTGGGAAAGGAAGTTGGATGTAAAGTGGGAAAGTCAAGGACAAGATTGAACTCATCGTCAATTATATCTCAATAAAACTAGGAAAAATAAGATTTAATTCAAGCAAAAGCTGGAGCACATAAGGAAGAATTGAAACCTATGTCAGTTTTTATTGAATTGAAACCTATGTCAGTTTTTATTACCTCTGTCCTTGGTGGCTGGCCTCTTCATTACAGAGTTCAGTACACACAGCTCACCCGGTAGTTGGAAAAATCCCTCCAGGTAAAGAATCATGAGAGCAAAGGCAATATAGAACAGGTAGTGGAAGAAAGCAGTCACAAACACCAGCTATGACCACCACATAACCAGATGTGGAATCGAGGACAGCAATAATGATTTCTTCTTTATTTTAATGTGAATAAGTTTATACAAATTAGCCAAATATTTTTCTTTCCCTTGGTGTCTTAGATATCAAGGAGCTCAGATCCCCCTCACCTCTCCCCATAATTATAGTGGCCCTTATTATTGGCATAGTTGTGGTCTCCCCTTTTTTCTCAGGGGTTTTCCCATGATTGCATTTGTTCTTCTTTTGTTAACCAATTCATATGTTTGGGGGGGTAAGGAAAAATTTAATAAGTAATGATTCTAGCAGTAATCAGATTTTAGGTAACTCATTTATTTTATTTTATTTTTAAGATTTTATTTATTTATCTTTAGAGGGGAAAGGAAGGAGAGAGGGAGAGAAATATCAATGTATGGTTGCCTCTAGTGTGTCCCCTGCTGGGAACTGGTCTGCAACCCAGGCATGTGCCCTGACTGGGAATCGAACTGCAATACTCTGGTTCACAGGCTCACACTCAATCCACTGAGCTACACCAGCCAGGTGGATAACTCATTTATTTATTTTCCTTTTTATATAATATAGATATGAAGTGGTAATACATATTTTTTCCTTTGGAACATATTATATATAATAATAACAAAATGGTGGCTGAATGATGATTTTTTTCTAAACAAGGCCTTATTAATCAGGGTTCAGTCAGAGAAGCAGAACTGCCCAGAATGAGTGTGTGTGTGTGTGTGTGTGTGTGTGTGTACATAATTGTTGGTTTTTTTATTATTTTTTTAAATTAATTTTATTTAGTTATTTTTCAAGTACAGTTTTTTTGTCTATTTCTCCCATACCAGCCTCCCCTGCCCCTTGCTCCCCACCTCCCTCCCATTTCCACCCCCTTAGTTCTTGTCCCTGTGTCCTTCGATTTGTTCCTCCAAATCCCTCCCCCTTTTCCCCCTTGTTCTCTTCCTTCTCCCCTCTGGTCACTGTCCCCTTGTTCTCTATTTCAGTGTCTTAGTTTTTTTTTTTTCTGCTTGCTTGTTTGTTTTGTTATTTAGCTTCCTGTTAAAGGTGAGATCATATGGTATTTGTCTTTCAGCACCTGGCCTATTTCACTCAGCATAATGCTTTCCAGTTCCATCCATGTTGTTGCAAAAGGTAGTAGCTCCTTTCTCTCTGCAGCATAGAATTCCATTGTGTCTATGTACCACAATTTTTGGATCCATTCATTTACTGATGGACACCTAGGTTGCTTCCAGCTCTTGGCTATTGTAAATTGTGCTGCTATGAACATTGTGGTGCATAGGTTCTTTGAAATTGATGTTTTAGGATTCATAGAATATAATCCTAGCAGTGGAATTGCTGAGTCAAAAGGCAGGTCGATTTTTATTTTTCTGAGAAAATTCCATACTGTTTTCCATAATGGTTGTACCAGTCTGCAATCCCACCAAGAGTGGACTAAGGACCCCTTTTCCCCACAACCTCTCCAACATTTGTTGTTTGTTGCTTTGTTTATGATAGCCATCCTGACCAGTGTAAAGTGGAATCTCATTGTGGTTTTAATTTGCATCTCTCTGATAGCTAACAATATTGAGCATCTCTTCATGTGTCTCTGGATGTTCTGTATGTCCTCCCTGGAGAAGTGTCTATTCAAATCCTTTTCCCATATTTTAATTGGTTGTGTGTCTTCTTAGAGTGGAGTCGTGTAAGTTCTTTGTATATTTTGGAGATTAAACCTTTGTCTGAGGTATCATTGGCAAATATGTATTCCCATACAGTTGGTTGTCTTTTTAATTTAATACTGTTTTCTTTAGCCATGCAGAAGCTTTTTATTTTGATGAGATCCCATTTTTTTATTCTTTCCTTTCCATTCCTTGCTCTAGGAGACATATCAGTAAAAAACTTGCTGCGTGAAATATCTGAGATTTTCTTGCCAATGTTCTCCTCTAGGACTTTAATGGTGTCACAACTTACATTTAAGTCTTTTATCCACCTTGAATTTATTTTGGTGTATGGTGTAAGTCTGTGCTCAAGTTTCATTTTTTTGCACATAGCTGTCCAGTTCTCCCAACACCATTTGTTGAAGAGGCTATTTTTACTCCATTTTATGTTACTGCCCCCTTTGTCAAATACTAATTGACTGTATAGAGTTGGGTTTATTTCTGGGCTCTCTGTTCTGTTCCATTGGTCTATGTGCCTATTTTTATGCCAGTACCAGGCTGTTTTGTACCAGGCTGTTTTAATTACAGTGGCCTTGTAATACAGTTCGATATCAGGCATTGTGATCCCCCCTGCTTTGTTCTTTTTTCTCAAAAGAGCAGCTGCTATTCAGGCTCGTTTGTGGTTCCATGTAAATTTTTGAAGTGTTTGTTCTATGTCTGTGAAATATGCCATTGGTACTTTAATAGGGATTGCATTGAATCTGTATATTGCTTTGGGTAGTATGGACATTTTGATGATGTTAATTCTTCCAATCCATGAACACGGTATATGTTTCCATTTGTTTGTGTCTTCCTTGATTTCGTTCTTCAGGGCTGTGTGGTTTTCTGCATACAGGTTTTTTACCTCCTTAGTTAGGTTTATTCCCAGATATTTTATTTTTCTTTTTGCTATATCGAATCGGATTTTTTCCTTGATTCCTGCTTCTGCTGATTCACTGTTGGTATACAAAAATGCCTTTGATTTCTGGATATTGATTTTGTAACCAGCTGTTTTGCCAAATTCATTAATTAGTTTGAGCTGTTTTGGGGTAGAGTCTATAGGATTTTCCACGTACACTATCATGTCATCTGCAAACAGACAGTTTTGCTTCCTCCTTTCCTATTTGGATGCCTTTTATTTCCTTTTCTTGCCTGATTGCTGTGGCTAAAACTTCCAATACTATATTGAATAGAAGTGGTGAAAGTGGACAAGCTTGTCTTGTTCCTGATCTTAGTGGAAAAGCTTTTAGTTTTTGCCCATTGTGTATGATATAGGCTGTAGGTCTCTCATATATGGCCTTTATTATTTTGAGAAATGCTCCCTGTATTCCCACTTTGCTGAGTGTTTTTATCATAAATGGGTGTTGTATCTTATCGAAATCTTTTTCTGCCTCTATTGATATGATCATGTGATTTTTGTCTTTGCTTTTGTTTATGTAATGTATTACATTTACTGATTTATGAATATTGAACCATCCTTGCATCCCTGGGATAAATCCCACTTGGTCATGGTGTATGATCTTTTTGATATATTGTTCGATGCAATTTGCTAATATTTTGTTGAAGATTTTAGCATCTACGTTCATCAGCGATATTGGCCTGAAGTTTTCTTTCTTTGTTGTGTCTCTATCTGGTTTTGGAATTAAGATGATGCTGGCTTCATAAAAAGAATTTGGGAGTTTTCCATCCTTCAGGATTTTTTGGAATAGTCTGTGTAGAATAGGGGTTAGCTCTTCCTTAAATGCTTTGTAGAATTCTCCTGTGAAACCATCTGGTCCAGGGCTTTTGTGTGATGGGAATTTTTTGATTACTGCTTCAATTTCTTTTGCTGTTATTGGTGCATTTAGATTTTCTGCTTCTTTTTCACTGAGTTTTGGAAGATTGTATTTTTCTAGAAATGTGTCCATTTCCCCTGGGTTTTCAAATTTCTTGGCATACAGTTCTTCATAGTAATTTCTTACAATCCTTTCTATTTCTGTGGTATCAGTTGTAATCTCTCCTCTTTCATTTCTGATTGTGTTTATTTGTGTCCTCTCTCGTCTTTTCTTGATGAGCCTACTTAAAGGCTTGTCTATTTTGTTTATCTTCTCAAAGAACCAACTCCTGGATTCATTGATCCTTAAAATTGTGCTTTTAGTTTCTATGTCATTTAATTCTGCTCTAATCTTGGTTATTTCCTTCCTTCTGCTTTCTCTGGGCTGTCTTTGTTGTTGTTCCTTGAGTTCTTGCAGGCGTAGGGTTAGGTTGTTTGTTTGAAATGTTTCTATCTTCTTTAGGTAGGCTTGTATTGCTATAAACTTTCCTCTCAGGACTGCCTTGGCTGTGTCCCATAAGTTTTCGGTTGTTGTGAGATCATTTTCATTTGTTTCCAGAAACTTTTTGATTTCTTCCCTAATTTCATTCTTGACCCGTTCGTTGTTTAATAGCATACCATTCAGCCTCCATGATTTTGGGTGCTTTGGGTTTTTTTCTTTGGGGTTGATTTCCAATTTCAGTCCCTTGTGGTCAGAGAAGATGCTTGGTATGATTTCAATATTCTTGAATTTATTGAGGCTCGTTTTGTGTCCTATCATATGGTCTAGTTTTGAAAATATTCCATGTGCATTTGAAAAGAATGTGTATTTAGCTTCTTTGGGATGCAGGGCTCTATATATATCAGTCAAGTCCATTTCATCTAGGGTGTTGTTTAATGGCACAATATCTTTGTTGATAATTTGTTTGGAAGACCTGTCCATTTTTCATAGTGGGGTCTTCAAATCCCGTACTATAATTGTATTGCTGTCAACATCTTTCTTGAAGTCCTCTAAGATTTTCTTGATATATTTTTGGGTGCTTCTATGTTTGGTGCATATATATTTATGATGTTAATGTCTTCTTGGTGGATTCTTCCCTTGAGTATTATGAAGTGACCTTCTGGGTCTCTCTTTATGGCCTTTTTTTTTGACGTCTATTTTGCCTGATATGAGAATTGCTACCCCAGCTTTTTTTTCTTATCTGTTTGCTTGGAAAACTTGTTTCCAGCCTTTCACTTTTAGTCTGTGATGGTCTTTTGTCCTGAGGTGGGTCTCTTGTAGGCAGCATATGTGTGGGTCATGCTTTCTTATCCATTCAACTATCCTGTGTCTTTTGATTGGAGCATTTAATGCATTTACGTTTAAGGTTATTATTGATAGGTACTTATTCATTGCCATTTTTGTACCTGTGTTCCTCTCTGTCTCCCTCTTATCCTTCCTTCCCTTAAAGAAGTCCTTTTAGTATTTCCTGTAGAGCTGGTTTGGTGGAGGCGTATTCTTATAGGCTTCTTTTGTCTTGGAAGCTCTTTATTTGGCTATCTATGTGGATTGAGAGCCTTGCTGGGTAAAGTAGCCTTGGTTGTAGTCCTCTAGTTCTCATTACTTGGAATATTTCTTGCCATTCTCTTCTTGCTTGGAGTGTTTCCATTGAGAAGTCAGTAGCTAACCTTATTGGGGCTCCCTTGTATGTTATTTCTTTTTTCTCCCTTGCTGCCTTTAAGATTCTCTCTTTGTCTTGGAATTTTGCCATTTTGATGATGATGTGTCTTGAAGTGGGCCTTCTTGGGTTCCTCTTGATTGGGACTCTCTGTGATTCCTGGATTTGTGAAACTTTTTCTCTTATCAAATGAGGGTAATTTCCTCTCATTACTCATTCAAATACGTTTTCTATCCCTTGTTCTTCTTCTTCTCCTTCTGGTATTCCTATTATTCGGATATTATTACGTTTCATATTGTCTTGCATTTCTCTTAATCCCTCTTTATTCTTTCTGAGCCTCTTTTCATTTTCTTGCTCTTTCTGTGAGATGCTTTCTACCTTGTCCTCCAACTCACTAATCCTATCCTCCGCTTCATTTATCCTACTTTGGAAACTTTCTACTGTGTTCTTCAATTCGGAAATTGTATTCTTCATTTCCTCTTGTCTCTTGCTGTTAGTTTCCATTTCCTTTTTCATGTTGCTGTAGTTTGCAGAGAGATCATTGTCATTCCCCTGTAGTTTCTGGTAGTTCACTGTGAGCTCTTTGAACTTCGTAGTAACCAGTGCTTTGAATTCACTATCTGATAGTTGATCAGCCTCTATTTAATCTAACATTCTTTCTGAAGTTTCTGCTTTTTCTTTCATTTGGGGATTGTTTCTTTGTCTTCCCATTGTTTGAGACTGTTCTTGTTAGTGTCTGCTTCTAAAATTGATCTGTTCTGAAACCCTGGTTTTATGGTGTGAACTTCTGTGGTATGATCCTTGTGAAGTTCAGTGTTGCAGACTCCTTGAAGTTTCTTGATGTTGTTCGTCTCCACCTACACTCACGCTGGTCCTCGCCCTGGTCCCTGCATTGGTTGCCTACCACTGCTGAATGTCCCAGCTGTAGTAGCCGCCTCCTCAAGCACCCAGGCTTGTTACTACGGCAGCGGCACAGAGGCTGGGAATGTCCTGGCTCCCGTATCTGGCTCCTCTGCCACCCAGGGCCATCTCAGGGGTTTGGAGCGTCCCGGCTCCCGTACCTGACTCCCTGTGTCCAGTCCAGTCGCTATGGCAGCGGCACACAGGCTGAAAACGTCTCGGCTCCCGTAGTTGGCTCGTCAGGGTCCAGGCCTGTGTCTATGGGGCATCACAGGGGCCTTTGGTGTCCCAGCTCTTGCAACTGTCCCTTCCGTTGCCCAGGCCGGTAGCTATGGCATCGGCACAGGGGCTGAGAATGTCCCAGCTCCAGTTCCTGACTCCTCTGTCTCCCAGGACCGTCAAAGGGGCTTGGAGTGTCCGGCTCCCGTACCTGTCTCCCCGGCTCCCAGGCCTGTTGCTCCGGTGGCAGCACAGGGGTCGCGTGAGATCCAGCTCCACTCGCTGATTCTGCCGCCGTCTGGTGTTTCAGCATCGGTCACAATCTCTGGTCTTTTAATATCATAAATGCTGGGTAACCAATGGTTTATTGTGCTGTTTCTCTATAGATCTGCCAGGATTTTCACCCATGAGTACAGGAGCTAGAATCAGCTCCATCTTACTCTGTCGTCATCTTCCTAGCATCCTCCATAATTGAAATCATAGGCAAAACAGTCTCTTTAAGGTTATTGTGTTCACATCTCATGCTGGAAATTCAACTCCATGGGCCAAGCAGTCAGCAAGGACAGATGGATGAAAATTAGGAGAGAAAAAGAACGAATCAGAACCCACAAATGCAAGCTGGAGTTTATGAGGACAGACTGAAACCCATCTTAAGTTATTGTTGTTTCTGACCTTGATGGAGCACTTGCTTCCACTGCCTCACACCAAAATGGTGAGCCAGAGGATAAGTGAAAATACATGGGTTACGAAATGGCTGCTGTTTCACTTTTGCCCTCCAAATATCATCTAAGAATTTGTCTTGGCCTGCCACCATTCCCGGCCCCTCATGGTAATAGAGCAACCCACCTGCTGGGGCTCATATGAGCAGTAAGGGAGTGTTTCTGGCCCCCCACTCCCATGAGGCAAATGGGAAGTGATAAGTATGATGCTTCCATAATACATTTGGATGTCTTCAACTAAGTTTAATTATGAACTATGTGGTTCCTCCTAGGCTCATCTTTGTCCTTGCACATCTCCAGGCTCATCTGCAAAATCTACAGTTTATAATAGAGCTACTGTACTGGCAATTGGAAGAAGAATGTGAATATAGGGAGATTCAGCTGTCCATCTTTGAAATTTTCTGTGGTTTCGTCAATCTAAATGTAAATGACATGGAAAAGTCCAGTGCTGAAGTGGTTTAAATATGTTTTGGAGGTTACTATTTATAGACTACAGTATTTTTCCAATTACAATCCTTAGTTGTCATTCAGAAGGTTATGCTCTTATCACCAATTTTATTTGAAATGCTTTGTATTATAGAGTATCACCATACATTTTCTGTTTTTAATCAAAGTATAGAGCCCTGGCTGGTGTGGCTCAGTGGATTGAGTGCCAGCCTGCAAACCAAAAAGCTACTAGTGTGATTCCCAGTCAGGGCACATGCCTCGGTTGGGGGCCAGTTCCTTGTTAGGGGCAAGCAAGAGGCAACCCCACTGATGTTTCTCTGACTCTCAGTTGGTTGGGTGTCATCTGGTAGAGGGAAAAGTTGCTGATTTGATTCCATCAGAGTACATGCCTGAATTATGAGTTTGGTCCCAGTCAAGGCATGTAGGAGAGGCAGCCAATCAATGTCATATTGATGTTTCTCTCCCTCCCTTTCTTCCTCCCTTTCCCTTTCCCTAAAATAAATAAATAAATAAATAAATAAATAAATAAATAAATAACATCTTTAAGAAAAATAAAAAATAAAATAAATTAAAAAAAAGAAGGTTGACATCCAGTTTTCACAGAATTCTTACATTTGAGAAGACTAAACACTGCCTTGCCATTGGGAACTTCCTTGTTCAGGCTTGTATGTTGGTGCCATTTGTTAAAACTAGTCTGCAGTACAATGTTGTGAGTGACCCACTTTGTACTTTATTTGCTTCTATAGTTTTTACAAAGAATCAAAGTGCTGTGATAAATTCTTAAGCTTAGATCACAATACAGCAAAGTCAATTTATTAGGTTAGAGTATTTCTTTTTTATTTTTATTTTAAGTTAAACACTATATTTTGAGATAATTATAGATTTCACATGCAGTTGTACTAAATAATTGAGAGATCCCTTGTACCCTTTACTTAGTTTCCCCCAATAGCAATATCTAGCCATAGTGTATATAATACAATATTAGAACATGGACATTGGCATTGACACAAATACAGAACATTTCTGTTACCACAAGAATTCCTTATATCACTGTTTTAGGTCCATACTTAGTTCTTTCTCACCCCCCTCCAGCCCTAGCAACCACTAATCTGTGCTCCATTTCTGTAATTTTGCCTTTTCAAAAATGTTACACACATGGAATTATATATTATGTAGCCTTTTGGGATTGTTTTTTCTCACTCAGCATAGTTTTCTGGAGATTCAACTCACATGTATCGATACTTATTTTTTCTTATTGTTAGGTAGTATTTCATAATATGATTGGTCTATGGTTTGTTTAACCATTCACCAGCCAAAACAGAGTTGTTTCCAGTTTTTGACTATTATAAATACAACTACTATAAACATTAAAAAAATCTTTCTCGTGGGCCTCTCTAACTGGAAACATGAAAGAAGGTGAATACTGGAAAATGCAGTTCAGCTTAGCCAAGTCAACAAATGACAAACCCAACCAAATTCTTTGTTTTTTTTAAAAAAATCAACTTTATCAAAGTATAATTTACAATAACATACCCATTTTAAGTGTACAATTAGCTGAGGTTTTAAAATTGTTACTGGAAACAGTAATCAGCACAATCAGGATATAGAATAGTTTCATTCCAAGCTCTAAATAAAAAGTTCCCTCCCACTACTTTGTAGCTATTTCCCCCCTCATTCTCAGCTCCAGGCAACCATTGATCTGTTCTCTGACAATATAGATTAGATTCGACAGTTTCAGAATTTTATATAAAGGAAAGCATACAGAATTACACTGTCTTGTGTGTGGCTATTTTCACTCAGCCTAAGAATTTTGAGATTCACATATGTTGTTGCATGTACCAGTACTTCATTCTTTTTTCTGAATAATATTCCATGGCATGGTATATTACAATTTGTTTATCCATTCCTGTTAATGCACATTCGATTTTTCCCATTATTTGGCTATTACGAATGGAGCTCCTGTGTATATTCATGTATAAAGCATTGTATGGACATATTCCCTCTCTTCTACAAATGCCTAGGAATAGAATTCCTGGTCTATACAAATATTTTCCCATTTTAAAATGTGGCTTGTTTTTCTTCTTGTAATTGAGTTGTAAGAGTCCTTTATGTATTCTGGATAAAAGTCCTTTATTAGATATCTGATTTGTGAATATTTTCCCCAAGTCTGTGCCTTGCCTTTTTCTTTTCTTTTTTTTTAGGTTTTATTTATTTATTTTATGGGGAAGGGAAGGGAGGAAGCAAGAGAGGGAGAGAAACATCAGTGTGTGGTTGCCTCTTGTGAAGCCCCCACTGGGGACCTGGCCTGCAACCCAGGCATGTGCCCTGACTGGGAATAGAACCTGTGACCCTTTGGTTCGCAGGCTGGCACTCAATCCACTTAGTCACACCATCCAGGGCTATTTTCTTAAAGATATGCTTTAAATAGCAGTTTTTCATTTTGATGAAGTCCAATTTATCAATGTTTTCCCTTTTTGGTTAGTGCTTTTTATGTCCTAAGACATCTTTCCTACACCAAGTTACACAAATGTTGTATGTTCTCTAAGTTTTTAAAAAATTCTCTCCTGAGGATGTTTATTGATTTTAGGGAGAGAGGAAGTGGGGGAGAGAGAGAGAGAGATACATCTATTGGCTGCTTCCCACATGCATCCTGACCAGGCATCAAACCAGCAAGCCTTTGGTGTATAGGATGATGCTCTAACCAACTGAGTCACCTGGCCAGGGCTGTTTTCTAAGTTTTATAGTTTAATTTTCATATTTAGGTACATCATTTATTTTCAGTTAATTTTTATACTTGTAGTAAGCACTAAGATCTATTTTTAAAAATATGAATACTTAATTGTTCCAGCATTACTTTGTTATCTTTATCAAAGATCAGTTGAGTGTATATACATGGTTCTATTTCTCAACTTCCTAGTCTGTCCCATTAATCTCTATGCCTGTCCTTAGGCCAGTAGCAGGCTGTTTTGATGAATAGCTTTATTAAAAGTCTTCTAAGACCTTCAAGACTATTGTTTCCCCAAAATGTTTTGAATATTTTCAGTCCTCTTGCATTTTCATATAAATGTTATAATTGTTTATCAGTTTCTATTAAAGAGTTTTCTGGGATTTTGATTGAGATTACATTAAATCACTATATCAATTTAGGGGTAATTACACCTTAACAGTATTGAATGTTCCAAACTGTAATTATTTTAACTTTCTCCATTTATTTATGTCTTCTTTTATTTCTTACAACCATAACTTATCATTTTCAATGCAGAGATTTTATACATTTTGTTAAAATTTTCCCTACACATTTCATTTTTTGTTGCTGCTTGTAAGTTGTATTTTTTAACATTTAAATTTCCAGTTGTTTATTGACTCTCACTGACCTCTGTTCTTTTTTTAATATATTTTATTGATTATGCCATTACAGTTGTCCCATTCCCTCCTTCATTCTCCTCCACCCTGCACACCACTCCCCCACCATTCTCCCCCCTTTAGTTTATGACCACTTGTCTCGAGTTCTTTAGATTCTGTATTTCCCCTACTATTCTTGTCCTCCCCCTGTCTATTTTCTACCTACCATCTATGCTACTTATTCTCTGTACCTTCTCCCCCATTCTCCTCCTACCACTCCCCGGTTGCTAACCCTCCATGTGATCTCCATTTCTATGTTTCCGCTCCTGATCTAGCTGTCCTATTAGTTTGCTTTTGCTTTAGGTGGGGTTGTTGATAACTGTGAGTTTGCTGTCCTTTCACTGTTCATATTTTTTATCTTCTCTTTCTTAGGTAAGTCCCTTTAACATTTCATATAATAAGGGCTTGGTGATGATGAACTCCTTTAACTTGACCTTATCTGAGAAACACTTTATCTGCCCTTCCGTTCTAAGTGAAAGCTTTGCTGGATAGAGTAATCTTGGATGTAGGTCTTTGGATTTCATGACTTGGAATACCTCTTTCCAGCCCCTTCTTGCCTGTAAGGTCTCTTGAGAAATCAGCTGACAGTCTGGTGGGAACTTCTTTGTAGGTGACTGTCCACTTATCTCTTGCTGCTTCTAGGATTCTCTCCTTCATTTTAATCTTGGCTAATATAATGATGATGTGCCTTGGTGTGTTCCTTCTTGGGTCCAACTTCTTTGGTACTCTCTGAGCTTCCTGGATTTCCTGGAAGTCTATTTCCTTTGCCAGATTGGGGAAGTTCTCCTTTATTATTTGTTCAAATAAGTTTTCCACTTGTGGCTGTTCCTCTTCCCCTTCTGGTACCCCTATAATTCAGATGTTGGAATGTTTAAAGATGTCCTGGAGGTTCCTAAGCCTCTCCTCATTTTTTTTTTTGAATTCTTGTTTCTTCATCCTTTTCTGTTTGGTCATTTTTTTCTTCCTTCTGGTTTACTCCCTCGATTGGAGTCCCAGTTTCCTTTCCACCACTATTTGTTTCTTGTGCATTTTCCTTCATTTCAATTAGTTTAGCCTCCATTTGTTCCTCTAATTCGTGACTAAAATCAACCAGTTCTGTGAGCATCCTGATCACCAGTGTTTTCAACTGTGCATCTGATAGGTTGGCTATTTCTTGGTTGCTTAAAAGTATTGGCTCTAGGGCTTTGAGCTCTTTTTCTGCTAGCATCATAATGTTTTGGACAGGTTGTGCCTATTACATATGAGGGGCAGAGCCTTAGGTGTTCACCAGGGTGGGGCAACCCAGTCACTGGGTTGTGATGCTGTATTTGGGGGTGGGGTCAGAGAGGGGCAATGGCATTTGTTCTGCTCTTTCTCAGATTTCTGTCCCCTCTGCCACTTCCCACAAACAAATTGGGCCCTTCTGGTGCTGGTTCCTGGGTGCGTGGGTTTGTGCACCCTCCAGGACCCTGTGGGTCTCTCCAACAATCTCTCTATGAGCCTGAGAGCTTTTCCTGGCACCTCAACCCCCAAAGTTTCTCCAATTGGTGCTTTCAGGCTTTAACTCCTGGCGCTGGGGCCCTAGCCTGCGTGGTCTGTCCCACTGCTTGCTCCTTCATCTGGTTTATCTGTGTGGGAATGTGTGAGCGTGGTCAGCCAGCCACCTTGCTCCCTCACTGGGTCTGCCCACTGCCACCCCACACCTGGGGTCCACCAACTGCCACCTGCACTCCTCGGGTCAGGCTGCTTTTGCCTGCCCAGCTCTGTTCCACCAGCTGCTGACTCCGCCCCTCTTACCAGTCTGGCTGAACAGTTCATTGTTGTCAGACTTCCATACAGTTCAATTTTCTGTGCTTTGGTTGTGTTTTTGTTACTAAAACTTTGTTGTCCGTAAACTCGGTTATGTGAAGAGGTGCAGTGTTTCCACCTACACCTCCATCTTGGCCAGAAGTCTGACCTCTGTTCTTATATTTATTATTTTCTTTTAATTTCTTTGGACTTAGTTTGCTCTTCTTTTTCTAGCTTTTTATGGTGGAAACTTAGGTACTTGTTTTTAAACATTTTCTTTTTTCTAAAATGAATATTTATACTTATATATTTCTTTTTAAGCAATGCTTTAACAGCATTCACAATATGACATTTCTTTTTATTCACTTTGAATTTCCTTTTGATTTCTTCTTTGACATGTGGATTTCTTTAAAGTATGTTATTTAATATCCGAGTATTGGGGAAATTTTTAAATTTATCTTTCTATTACTGATTTCTAATTTTATTCCATTGTGGCCAAAGAACATATGCTGTATGATTGCAATTCATTTAAGTGTATAGAGACTTTTGTTCCTTAAGATTTTATTTTTATTTTTAAAATTTTTATTGTTGTTCAATTACAGTTGTCCTGATTTTTCCCCATTATATAGACTTTTTTTATGGCACAGCATATAATTAATCTTAGTGACTCTTCCACATGCACTTGAAAAGAATGTATATTCTGTTGTTGGGTAGAATTTCCATAAATGTAAATTATGTCAAGCTGGTCAATAACATTTAAAGTCTTCTATAGCCTTACTGATTTTCTGTCTACTTGATTTATTAATTATTGAGAGAGGAATGTTAAATCTTAAAAAATAACTGTGAATTTGTCTTTCTCCTTAAATTTTCTTAGGTTTTGCTTCATCTCTTTCAAAGCTCTTCTGTTTGGTACATGTGAATATAGGACATATTTTCCTGATGAATTGACCTTTTAATCATTATGAAATGTCCCTCTTCATCTCCAGTAGTATTTTTGTTTTCTTTTGTTTTAAACAAGGATCTGTTTGTAGTAAATTCTGTCAGTCTTTGTCTGAAAATGTCTTGATTAAATGATAATTTAGTTGAATATTGAATTCCAAGCTGATAGCTATCATCTCTCAGCCCTGTGAAGATGTTATTCCATTATCTTCTGGCCTCTAACATTGCTGTTGTAATATCTCTTTTCAGTTCAATTGTTGTTGTTTTTAAGGTGCTCTATTATTTTTGCTAATGGCTTTTAAGATTTATATAACTTTGGTATTTTGATGTCTTTTTGCAATGTGTCTAGGTTTGGGTTCACTTATTTTTCCCTCTTGGAATGAATGTTGCTTCTTAAAACTGAGATTTGTGACTTCAATGAATACAGAGAAAATTGTCAGCCATTATGTCTTAATATATTGATTCTCTATCATCCCACCATCCCCACACTCTTTCTATTCTCTCTTTGGAGAGTTCCTGTTAGAGATATATTTGACTATATAATTTTATCCTTGATATCTTATAACTTCTTTTTCATATACTCTGTAATTTAATATTCCATCTTTTCATCTTGCTGTGTTGCATTTTGAGTCATTCTTCAGATATATTCTGTAGCAATTTCAATAATTCTCTTTAGCTGTTAAATCTGATTTAAAAGTCCACTAAGTTTTATATTTCAATAATTATATATTTAATTTTTAATAAAGTAGTTTGTTTCAAAATCTGCTTTTTACTTTTTAAATAGTGACTTATTCTTATGGATTACAGTGCTTGCTTTATGCCTTTAATCATTTTAAACATACTTATTTTATCCTCTGCATTAGGTTATTCTAGTACCTGAAGTACTGTGGGAATATAGAGCTACTAGTTGTGTGCCTACTTTTATTCATAATGAAATCTTTTTTAAAATATTTATTTATTTATTTATCTTTAGAGGGGAAGGAGAGGGGGAGAGAAACATCAATGTATGGTTGCCTCTAGTGCGTCCCCTGCTGGGAATTGGTCTGCAGGGAACTGGCCTACAACCCAGGCATGTGCCCTGACTGGGAATTGAACCGCGATCCTCTGGTTTGCAGACCTGCGCTCAATCCACTGAGCTACACCAGCCAAGGTTCATAATGAAATCTTTTTCTCTTATGTTTTATAATTTGAAGTTTAAGCTCAATTGCAGTGGAGCTTTACCTGTGCAATTCTGTGCATCTGAGACTTGGGATGTAAGCCTCCAAAGCATTTTTTGCATTTGTTTCTGCCAGGCAGATACTGGGAAGAATGCTCTGAATTTATGTAGAATATGATAATTCTAGTTCCTTGCATCATGCAAGTCAAGGCATTCATTATGTAACTAAACCACCATGCAAACAAGAGGGTTAAATGAAAACCCTCTTGTTTATAGACATTTATAGACAAAGACTTAGACAAATGTACCACTAACAAATTAGTGCTGAGAAAGAGGCAAGAGGCAAAAGATTTTTATAAGAAAGAAAGATATTTGAACACTAGAAATTACATGGAAAAAGCATATGAACAAAGAAATTGATAAATATATAAGTAAAGTTGAATAATAAATGTCTGCATATGCTTAATGATGATTAATTAGGGGGGCATTGAAATATAATGAGGCTAAGATGTTGGACAATAAAAACATCTAAAGTGGAGATCATATAAAATAAGATTAGACTGTCACAGAAAACACAATTACAACTGGCCTAATTCACCCAGAAAAGAAAAATTTTCCCATTAACAAGAAATTGAGAGAAAGGTGGCCCTTGAGTTGGTTAAATTAGATGTTACTCAATGCCATCAAGGACCCAGATCTTTCATCTTCCCCTCTGGCCTCCTTCTTTCATGCCTGTGTTAGTGTTAAAACCCAAATCTAATAACTGAATTATTTTCTCTTTATATCTCTCTTTGTGCCATTTATCTGGGGGTTTCCATGTCTCACCTAGAAGTAGTGCTTCTGTATATGTGTGTGTATATGTACATACATACACACATATATGTGTGTATATACACACATGAGTATATATGTATAATTATGCATATACAAACATATGAGGAGTTGAAGGAGTGAGCTGGATTTGGAGAAAGGACCAGGATGGCAGTGGGAAGAAATAGAAATGACTTAAATTTCAGACAGTGCATGTTTGAAAAATGCCTTATTTTTAATGGCACACTATGTAGCCATTAAAAATAAGTGACTTCCAGTCAGGATGGAGGCATAGGTAAACATGCCATGCCTTTGAGCATAACTATAGCAAAAAATACAACTAGACTACAAAACAAATATCACTCCGAATTGTAAGAAAATTAAGCTATGTGGAAGCTATCCAAAGAAGCCTCATTTATCCAGATGGGCCACACTACTAAGATAGGGAGTCAAAGCAGCTCTACCTAATACACAGAAACAAATACAGGAAGGCTGCCAAAATGAAGAGACAAAGAAATATGACCTAAATGAAAGAATAGAACAAAACTCCAAAAGAAGAACTAAATGAAATGGTGATAAGCATCCTATCAGATGCATAGTTCAAAACACTGGTTATCAGGATACTCCAGGACCTCATTTGGGTACTTCAACAGCATAAAAAAGACTCAGGCAGAAGTGAAGTTTGCATTAAGTGAAATAAAGAAAAATCTGCAGAGAAGCAACAGTGGAAAGGATGAAGCAAGAATCAAATAAACAATTTGGAATACAAGGAAGAAGTGAACAGCAGGAAGAAAAGATATTTCAAAAAAATGAGGATAGGCTTAGGAATCTCTGGGACATCTTTAAATATAGCAACACCTGAATCATAAGGGTGCCAGAAGGAGGAAAGGAAGAGCAAGCAATTGAAAACTTACTTGAAAGAAATAATGAAAGAAAACTTCCCTGATTTGGTGAAGGAAATAGACATACGAGTCCAGGAAGCACAGAAAGTTCCAAACAAGATGAATCCAAAGAGGACCACATCAAGATACATCATAATTAAAATGCCAATGATTAACAATAAAGAGATAATGTTAAAAGCAGCAAGAGAAAAACAGACAATTACCTACAAAGGAGTTTTCATAAGATTGTCAGCTAATTTCTCAAAAGAAACTTTTTGTAGGCTAGAAGAGACTGGCGAGAAGTTTTCAAAGTGATGTAAAGCAAGGATGTACAACCTAGATTACCCTATCCAGCAAAGCTATCTTTAATGGAAGTACAGATAAAGTGGTTCCCAAATAAGAGAAAGTTCAAGGAGTTCATCATCATCAAGCCTTTATTATATGAAATGTTAAAGGGACTTATCTAAGAAAAAGAAGATCAAAACTATAAACAGTAAAATGACAGCAAACTCAGAACTATCAACAACTGAACTTAAAAAACAAAAAACAAACTAAGCAAACAACTAGAACAGGAACAGAATAATAGATATGGAGATCATTTGGAGGGTTATCAGCTGGGAGGGGAAAGAGGGAGAATGGGAAAAAACGTATAGAGATATAGAAGCATACCTGGGTAGGTAAAAAATAGACAGAGGGATGTTAATAACAGTATAGGCAATAGGGAAGCCAAAGAACTTATATGCATAACCCAGATACATGAATTAAAGGGGGGCATCACTGGAGGAAAGGGGGGGTACCAGGTGGAGGGAGGTAAAGGGGAAAAAATTGGGACAACTGTAATAGCATAATCAGCAAAATATACTTTAAAAACTTGGGATAAAATTCAAGAACTGAAATTGATGTGTCAGTGAGTATGTGTGCTTAAAAACATTTTAAACATAAAATTTCAAAAATGTATTTTTGATGGATGAGAGAGCAGAACTTCAAGGGTTCCAAGGAAATGGGGTGATAAAGTTCATCTTTTGGGTTTATTTTGCCTATGAAAACATTCTCAAAATAATTTCCCATGGAAGAACACAATTTTGCATTATTAAATGTTCTTTAAAAATTAGGTATTTAAAAAAATCTTTTGTGTATACAACCAAGTGAAGGCAAAAGGCCAGGCTTCTATAATTACCTTGTGTTTTTCAGAAAGTTCAAATACAATACTACTAGGTTGACGCATGCACTGGCCCGCAGTGCCCGTGGCATCATGGATGAGATATGAGACAAATTCACATGGACTATCGAGTCCTGTGGAGGAAAAGGAATGGCATGGCTACTCCCCCAAGGGGGACCGCCTCAGAATGGTCTGGCCACTCTCTCAAGGGGAGAGCATGCTGACCCTTGCCTAGACAGGCTTTTATTGGATTTAATTTGCACAGGAATACAGGTACAGCTCATTAGCCATTGTCAGGCAGTAAGGATCAAATGATAGATAGCATACAAAGAACTATTAGGGTTTCTTCTGAGTCAGGATCTATCAGCTAAAAGGCTACAAAACTTTGGGAAAGAAACTCATTTTCTGCTTGGGCCTTTATCATTTTACTAAGAGCATTCTTAGCAAAGCAGGTTTCACAGGATTTTACATATCCTTTCTCAGGCTTGATCACCCAGGGAGCCCACCCTTTCCAGTACAGGGCTGTACCACCCTCTGTCATTGTTTCAGGCTTAAGTCAGGCAGAGGAGGCAAGATAGCCAAGGGATCAGGATAAATGAGGACTCAGGCTTTGTCAAAGCTGAGGGGTGATGGTCCATCATCCCCATTCTTCATACCCCCCAAGTCCTTCCCTGGGGCCTCCACGTGATTATGCCTGCCTTAGGTCGTTCCCCCCTTGGGGAATCTTACCTGTCATTGGCTAAATGATCAAGCATTGGAGGCCAGTTATGGATGAAGGAGCAGAAGTGGCGCTCCTGCCAGGGAGATAAGCTTCGTCTCCTTAGTGGCATATGGTCTGAAGGTCGCTCACTCAGCCTTATCCATGGGGGAGGTTGTAGCTCCTGAAACCAGGCAGGGAGGTTCCCAATACTAGGTTAACAGAATTTAAGAGCTCTGTTGGGTTCCCTGGGTTGTTAATTGGTATAGAGATTATTCACTGAGGATGACAAATTTGTCTATTGAATGATTTAAAAAGACAATCTCTGAGCATAGAAAACCTACTGCAACTCTCTCTTCTGGGAAGAGCATTAGGCTTGCATGGAGAGATTTTCCAATGGAGACTTGAGGACAAGTTCTAAAACAGCTAAGGGCATAAATCGGTTTGACTTAAAATGGTCATGTAGATTTGCACCTTATAATTCTATTACTAAAAGCTTTACATTCTCTTGCCTTTTTAAGGCATTGTATGGACTGTCCCAAGAACTGCCTATTTCTCCCAGTTAAAATGTGAAGCTTGGGGTCAATTTAATCTTTAGAAGCAAAATTGAGTATGAGAAAGAATCCCATTACTTAATATTACTGCAAATGTCACGGTTGCCAAACTTTTGTTGTAAAGGGCCAGGCAATACATACTTTAGGGGTTATGGGTCATGCAGTTCCTTTCGCAACTCCTCAACCATGCTATTTTAGTGCTAAATCAGCCATAGACAATACATAAATGATTGAGCATGGGTGTCCTCCAATGACACTTTATCCGTAAAAGGGGCAAGTCGGAGCATAGGGGTATAAGGGGACTAAAAGGTAATGTAAAAAAATACAATAAAGATTAAATTTTAAAAAGGGGGAGGCAAGTGGCAGGATTTTGCCAGAGGGCTGTAATTGGCCCACCTGTGCCCTAGAATAAAATCAGAATCCTCACAGTGCACTATTACTTCATGCCACAGAGTACTTGGTGGCCATTAGTGCTCTGGCTCTCAACCTGAGCCAAGCTCTCTCATGGAACAGCTGTAATATCTGAAATGCCTTTCTCTGATGAGAGTCTGGATATGCTTTCCTCTTAGCTCAGAAGTCTTGTGGATGAGAGTGAGTGTACACAGAATGTTGATATGACGTCTTTGCATGAATTTGGGGATCCATGGAGAAAATGTCATTCATGATAGGAAATTAGAGAGTGAAAGAACAAAAGTAAAAAATCCAGAGGCACCTTGTGTCATTGGTACTTGAAGTGGATTATTTTCAAAGATGGCTGCCAACAATCTTTTGTTATTTCCACATGTGCCTGTTGCAGCTCCCATCAAGAAGGGAAGTCTATTTCCTTCCCCTTGAAAATGTGTGACCTTGGGACTTGCTTTGGCGACTATAATATGGCAGAAGTTATGTGGTGCCAATTCCAAGCTTAGGCCTTAAGCAACTTGGTGACTTCAAGTTCACCCTCTTGGAATGATGCAGACCCTGGCTTGTGGGGCCCACCACATTGTGAATGAGGTATGAGAAATTCACACAGACTACCGAGTCCTGTGGAGGAAAAGAGACAGCATGGTTTTTCTCTCAAGGGGAGAAAAAGTCTCGGCCTCCACCATGACAGGCCTTTATTTCTTTTTCTGGATATATTACATGATGATCCTCGTTTACTATGCACAGGTTCACTTTTAGGTGGTTACCTTTTACAGAAAAACAAAGGAGACAATGGCACTAGTCACATCACAGAAGAAGGATATTTGCAAATGAAAAGGGAAAAGTGGTTGAACCAGTTACATTCATCCTTGGAAGGTTTAGCAGGGATTTTAGGAAGTTACTTTGCAGTAAATGTTTCCTGCCTCAATTCAGGGTGAGGGAGTTTTAGCAAAAGCAAGTCTCAAAGCAGTCTAGGTACAATGCAGGCCTGATTCACCATGGGAGAACATATCCGTGGGCGTGGGTCCTATCTGGGCCCATGCCACGCAGAATGGTCTCCTACATTGGAAGCCAACTGTTATGTACAAAAACTTGAGCTAGACTTCTGAATGATGAATGACCACATAGAGAAAGAAGGAGAAAAGTCAGATGTAGTAAAACTTAGGTGTTCAATCACTCCTGCCATCTAGGCTGGGGAGCCAGATATGCAATTGTTGTGTATCTTTATATATAACAAGTGAATGAGGTCATCTTGGATATTTCAGCACCAGCCTAGCTCCTGCTTAATGTAGCCATATGACTGACCTCACAAATCATCACATGAAGCAGAGAAATATCATCTCTGCCAATCTCCAACCAAATTGCAGAACTGTGAGTGAATAAATAGTTACTGTTTTAAACCATTAATTTTTTAGATGGTTTGTTATACAGCAATAGTTTACTTGATACTATGACCCAATAGCAGGGATGAATATTAGAGAATTCCTGGCCTAAGGTTCTCCTGACGCTTGACTTTCTGTAATTTATAGCATCCATACTCAGTACATATGTAATTTGTCCTCTCTACTGCTTATTATCTTTCCATCATTATCTCTACCTGCTCCACTGCTGGGAACTTCCCTTTTGGAGGGAAGTACAGCTTAGATATTAGGAACACTGTGTCTAGAGACAGACTGCCTCATATTAGCTGTATGACACAAGTTGTTTAACCTTATCCATGTTTAGTTTCTTCATATATATATATATATATATATATATATATATATATATATAGTGAGTAATAATAGTCTCTATTGCATGTGGGCTGGTGGTGAACATTAATATGTTAATGTGTGTAAAGCACTTGGAACTTGCCTGGCATTGTGCTGTATATGATTTTGCAAGCTGTTGCTTGAATATTCCCTGCTGCCAAGGTGGCGCTCTCTGCTGCTTTTTCGCTTTCTTTTTCTTTCAGCCCATCTGGAGCCCCATCTTCTACATAACCCCTGATTTAATAGTCTCACTCATCTAGGTCTTCCTTCTCCAATATCCTATCTGGAACTCTAATTTGACATTTATGCTTTGAAGTCTGTGGTCTTTCTTTCTGAAGTTTGAACTTTCTGGAGATTCCATTCTGTCTCTTGAAGGCAGGGCTGTTGTATAAAGATACACAACAATTGTATTGCTGCCCCTGCAGTGTATGTACATTTTCTTGAAATAAAAAACTAAATGAAAGTTTGAGGTGGACTAGAGCAAGTGACAGTGCTTTGGGATAAGTAGGACTTGAGTTGACCTTGGAGGCCTAACAACTTTGTGAAGTTGGAAGTGGGTCCTTCTTTTGATGCATGTGACATACACCTTGCATGTGATATGCACCTTACCTGTGTGGGCTCTGCAGTCAGTCTGTCATATCCAGTTCCTTGTGCTGTCACTTGGTAGCTCTATACTTACTGGGAAAATACTGACCTTAAGTCTTCAGTCTCCTTATCTGTGAAATGGGGAATTCAACAATAATACTCCTTTCATGGATTGCTGTGAATATTTAATAGTTTATTTTTCTAAAACCTGTGGGACAATGTCTGGCACAAGGAAATACTTCATAAATGTGAAATACAGGGCCCAGCACAAATAACCCCCCTTTTTGTTACAAAATCTTTTATTACAAAATCATAAGTGTGTAATTCTGTAGCATAACAATATCATACTCAAGCACACCATATGACATTCTAGGTGAAATGTTCAAATTATTACACCCATGTTATTACCCTATCAACCATACATAAGCAGGCATTACTTCTGCCAGACCCTATATATTTTTTGTAATATTAAGTCTTTCAATTTCCACCAGTTGCTGTCAGCTTTATTACCCAATGAGGAGACCACTAAGGAATATGTGTCTGTATTTATTTGTTATAAAGATCACCATATCCAGGCACCACCACAGATTCCCAAGGCCTTAGATGAGTTTGTGTGTGAGTGATAAGGCTTAAGGAGGACTGCCCCAAGGACATCCTATCTGGTCATTCCTTATTCCAGAGAGATTTCTATCTGAAATGTGTTCTTCTAGCCCTTTGTAGAGTTGCTTTTATCAAACTGTGGTTTTGACACTACACATATATGGTCTATACTGCAAGACATTATAAAGAATAGCCCCAGGCTGGGTGAAAAAAAGGGTGACAGAATTAAGCAAAGACAAAAAACTCATAGACACAGGCAACAGTATAGTGATTACCAGAGAGAAAGGGGAGGTGGGGGAGGTAAAAGACGGTAAAGGGGAGATAAATGGTGATGGAAGGAGACTTGACTTGGGGTGGCGAACACACAATATAATATACAGATGATATATTATAGAATTATACACCTAAAACCTATGTAATTTTATTAACAAATGTTACCCCAATAAATTCAATTAAAAATAAAATTTAAAAATAGCCCCAGGAACTACAGACTTAAAACTCACCATTGAAGAGATTAATTTCATTTCAGCATCCTCTGTGTAAGGAAAACTTTCTCTCATGTTTCATTGCTAAGAATAATCATTCTTTTCTCATAGTTCTTTTCACTGTTTGACACTATGATATATATGATGGAATGGAAATTACTCTGGGCCTTTACCTGCCAAATTTGTGCCAAGTGGACTTCTAGCAAGTGGACAGGTTCTTATAGCATATTTGGGGGGAATTTTAACCTAATTTCCTGCTTCATCAATTTTTCTTTTTTCTACCCTCATTTTCCCTTTTCCCAAGATATCTTGCTTGATTTTTCAAAATGTCAATCCAACTTAAATATTTTTGTTGTAATGAAGCAAGATAAAATTAATGATTTAAAAATTGCTACTTGGGATAATATGTGAATAACATAAACATGCATTCTGTAGTTTAAGAAATCATATAACTCATCTGTGAAGTTTTTCTTGGTCTTGAGTTTTTGAACAGTTAGTGAATAAAATTAATGAGATTTGAGCAAGAAACTGAAAGAAGATACCTACTAGTTCTTATTTTCAGGCTCAAAAGATATACTGGTATAACATTCACTGTAACAATCACAGCCACCACTACCATGGAGCATTTATCTACTGAATGTATTACATTTATTATCTTACTCATGAACAAACAGGTGCCATATTAAATGTATTAATCAAATAAAACATATGTTAGACATAAAGGTGTAGGAGATGCAGTGGAATAAAGCCAGATAAGATCTATGCTTTTATTGTACTGTAGTAGAATTAAATGTCTTTCATAATGAATTTATAACTTCCTGCCTTTTAGTAAGTTCTTTGTGCCCTGAGCTCTTAGAGAACCTTATGATGATGACGGAGATGGTGATGCCACCTTAAATTTATTAAGCATATATTCCAGGCCTTGTTCTAAGTGATTTACATGTATTAGCTCATTGAACTCTTAGATAATCCTATGAGGTATATGCTAATCTTAACTTCATTTTATAGATTAGGAAACTAAGGCAAACAAGGGTTATATCAGGGTTTTTGAACCTTGGCAATATTGCCATTTTAGGCCAGAAAATTCTTTGTTGTGGGGCTGTCCTGTACATTGTAAGATACATAGCAGCATTTTTGGCCTCTCACAACTAAGTCCCAGTAGCAACTGCCTGTCCACAGTTGTGACAACAAAAACATTACCAAATGTCACCCAAAGGGCAAAACTTGCCCCAGGGTGGAGAACAACTGAATTAGATGATTTACAAAAATTCACACAACTAGTAAGCATCAGAGCTGAGACTCAACCTAGGCATTCTGGTTCCAGAACTCAAACTATTAAAAACACAACTTTAGGTATAATAATCTTGCTCATAATTATAATTTTCAGCAGTGGAGATGCAAAAATTGTGCCCTAATGTTCTGAAAATTGTGGACATAGCATTGATGTTGAGATTTAATAATTACTAGCATTTAAATTATTTCATGTGTATCAGTCAGTGTCCCAGCAGGAAACAAAAGGAATCCTCTAATTAAGATAATTTGAGGAGGGTTTAATCAGCTAACTGTCAACAAAGTTGTGGGATAGGGAGAGTGTAGTATACTGAGGCTGGTAACAGCAGCAAGCCTTTGCCACCACTAGATACATAGTATGAGGGAGAAAGAGAGGAGAGAGAGAGAGAGAGAGAGAGAGAGAGAGAGAGAGAGCTGTAGAGCTACACCTTGAGAAGAACATGATCTTCTGTTGAGGAACCCAGTTAACCCAAGGTGACTCTGTAAGGAGAGTGCCAGAATAGATACCATAAATTCACTCTCCTTCCTCCCTTTGTGTGTGCGTGTGCTCATTGGCTAAGCTCAAAGCAGAGAGCATTAGTGCCCACTAATGTGCTCTACTTAGATCAGCTTTCTGGGAGGAGAGCAGGGGAAGAAGGGTGGAGAAAGATATCTGCATACTGCAATAGTGTTTCTCATAGGATTTCCATCTATGAGCTTTGACATTTTAAACATTAACCCATTGACTTTACTAATTTGTGATTTATCTTGGTGACAAATCAATTTCATCTAATATCTTTGTATAGATTTCCCATGAACTCCAATTTGTATAGTTGGTTAACCAGCTTGTGTAGAATTTGAAGGTGAAAAAAAGAAAATTATTGTAATGTCTGCTTTGGAAATATGTCATCAGGATGCATCTGCTGCAAAAACGTCGGACTAGTCACTGCCTCTTCCCTTCAATTTTTTAAACTGTTACCAAGACATAAGGTTCGTTATTATGTGTTTATGTTGGCAAAGCTTCAAATGTGAAAATTCTTTTCTAAGCAGCTTTTTGAAATATTTGGATATTTGCTTCAAACTTCTTGTCATGCTCTTAATTGAATATATTTTTAGTTTGAAGAGTTTATATGCAAAGTGTGCCTGAATTTGAAGTTCTTCTGTAGAACTTTTAAAGATCATATCTACACAAAAATTGCTCACCAATTCAGTGAAATCAAATCAAATCAACTTATGAGGAAAAAATTACCACTATATAGCTGATTATATGACATCCTGTGTTTCAAATAGCTCTTGGATTGCCTGTAATTTTTATTTTTCTCACAGTGGATTTTGGTACTATTGGGCACAGCTTTGCTAAGTCTCCTTCCTGCTCACCCTTGAATGCTTCTGTCTTCTCCATCCCTTCTGTTATGTTCCTTATACATTGTGAGTGCACACTCTTGCTCTGAACTATGTTATGGAAACATAGAATCTTGGAACTGAAAGTGCTGTTAGTAGTCACCTAGTCCATTTTCCCTCCCAGTGAGTACCCTCTTGGGTAATGTATCTGACGGATGGCTATGCAGCCTGTGTTTGAGCATCAGCTAAGACAGAGAATCCTCTGCTTTGCAAGGTTGCTTGTTCCAATGTAGGCAAGCTCATCCTGCTAAACAGGTCATCTCCCATTGGGCCAAAACTCTCTTTCCAGACATTAGGGAAAGGCAATAGAGGGCAGTCGTGAAGATCCTAGGTTCTGAGCCAAACAGTCTCTGTTCATATTCCAGTTCCCCCGTTTATAATCTGTGTGCCCTTGTGCAAATTATATAACCTTTAAAAATATTTTATTTGTTTATTTTTAGAGAGAGGAGAATGGAGGGAGAAAGAGAGGGAGACAAACATTGACATGCAAGGGAAACATCGTTCGGTTGCCTCTTGCATGCCTCAACCAGGGACCTGGCCCAAAACTCAGGCATGTGCCCTGACCAGAATTGAACCAGTGACCTCTCAGTTTGTAGGATGATGTCCAATCCACTGAGCCACTTTGTAAAATGAGGATAATGGGACAGTGGTAACTTAGCACTGTAACAGCTTTGCTGAGTTGGAACTAAGGTTTCCCAAATCCCTTTTTTTGGTTGGTTCTGGGTCAGAGTTGCCTATAAGAGAAATAGGCCTTTGCCAGGTAGCTCAGAGGGTTAGACTGTAGTCCTGACGCACCAGGGTACACCAAGGTATATCAAGGTTCACTGAGTTCGCAGATTCAATCCCCTGTCAGGGCACATACTAGAAGCAACCAATAAATAGATAAATAAGTGGAACAACAAATCAATCTCTCTCACTCTCTCTCTCCCTCCCTCCCTTCTATAAATTAAAAAAAAGTTTAACAGAAAAATGGAAGGGCAGAGCATAGGGCTGGTTCTATTGCAGTTTCCCTGTGCTGTCACAAACCTGGTTTACTTTATTCATATAGGGCAGCAACTGGGCCTTCAGTTCCTTCAGCTCCTACCAGATCTTCTTCAGGATCTCTGAATTCTGGACCACCTTTATGTGAATTCCAGGGTCAAGTGTACCACCTCTTCTGCGGGTCACATGCATCTTCCAAGTCAGAGGCCAATCTGATCAGTATAAATTCTGATGAGAGACAGATGAGGGTCTCAGGTCCCTCTTGCTCTCTCTGACTTCATGTCCATCTTTCCTTCCCAACTGCTGGCCAGGCTGACTTTGGCCTAGCACCAGATACAGAAGCAAGAGCTATACAAAAACTCTATAGCTCCCACTACTTCACAAGGTCTATTCCCTTGATTAAATCTTTTTTTTTCATTTCTGAATGCTATATTTATTTTCATAGTTTTTTAAATTAATTTTATTTAGTTATTTTTCAAGTACAGTTTTTTGTCTATTTTTCCCATCCCAGCCTCCCCCACCCCTTGCTCCCCACCTCCCTCCCATTTCCAACCCCCCTTAGTTCTCGTCCCTGTGTCCTTCCTATTTGTTCCTCCAAATCCCTCCCCCTTCTTCCCCTTAACTTCCCTTCCTTCTCCCCTCTGGTCACGATCACCTTGTTCTCTATTTCAGTGTCTTTGTTTTTTTTTTTTTCTGCTTGCTTGTTTGTTTTGTTGTTTAGCTTCCTGTTAAAGGTGAGATCATATGGTATTTGTCTTTCAGCACCTGGCCTATTTCACTCAGCATAATGCTTTCCAGTTCCATCCATGTTGTTGCAAAAGGTAGTAGCTCCTTCTTTCTCTCTGCAGCATAGAATTCCATTGTGTCTATGTACCACAATTTTTGGATCCATTCAGTTACTGATAGGCACCTAGATTGCTTCCAACTCTCGGCTATTGTAAATTGTGCTGCTATGAACATTGTGGTGCATAGGTTCTTTGATATTGATGTTTTAGGATTCTTAGGATATAATCCCAGCAGTGGAATTGTTGGGTCAAAAGGCAGGCCGATTTTTATTTTTCTGAGAAAATTCCATACTGTTTTCCATAATGGTTGTACCAGTCTGCAATCCCACCAAGAATGGACTAAGGACCCCTTTTCCCCACAACCTCTCCAACATTTGTTGTTTGTTGCTTTGTTTATGATAGCCATCCTGACCAGTGTAAAGTGGTATCTCATTGTGGTTTTAATTTGCATCTCTCTGATAGCTAACGATATTGAGCATCTCTTCATGTGTCTCTGAATGTTCTGTATGTCCTCCTTGGAGAAGTGTTTGTTCAAGACCTTTTCCAATTTTTTAATTGGGTTGGGTGTCTTCTTAGAGTGGAGTCATGTAAGTTCTTTGTATATTTTGGAGATTAAACCTTTGTCTGAGGTATCATTGGCAAATATGTTTTCCCATACAGTTGGTTGTCTTCCTAATTTAATACTGTTTTCTTTAGCCACGCAGAAGCTTTTTATTTTGATGAGATCCCATTTGTTTATTCTTTCCTTTACATTCCTTGCTCTAGGGGACATATCAGTAAAAAATTGCTACGTGAAATATCTGAGATTTTCTTGCCAATATTCTCCTCTAGGACTTTAATGGTGTCACGACTTACATTTAAGTCTTTTATCCACCTTGAATTTATTTTGGTGTATGGTGTAAGTCTGTGCTCAAGTTTCATTTTTTTGCATGTAGCAGTCCAGTTCCCCCAACACCATTTGTTGAAGAGGCTATCTTTACTCCATTTTATGTTACTGCCCCCTTTGTCGAATATTAATTGACTGTAGAGAGTTGGGTTGATTTCTGTGCTCTCTGTTCTGTTCCATTCGTCTCTGTGCCTGTTTTTATGCCAGTACCAGGCTGTTTTGTTTACAGTGGCCTTGTAATACAGTTTGATATCAGGTATTGTGATCCCCCTACTTTGTTCTTCTTTTTCAAAAGAGCAGCTGCTATTCGGGGTCGTTTATGGTTCCATATACATTTTTGAAGTGTTTTTTCTATGTCTGTGAAATATGCCATTGGTACTTTAATAGGTATTGCATTGAATATGTAAATTGCTTTGGGTAGTATGGACATTTTGATGGTGTTAATTCCTCCAATCCATGAACACGGTATATGTTTCCATTTGTTAGTTTCTTCCTTGATTTCGTTCTTCAGGTCTGTGTGGTTTTCTCCATACAGGTTTTTTACCTCCTTAGTTAGGTTTATTCCCAGATATTTTATTTTCTTTTTGCTATATCGAATGGGATTTTTTCCTTGATTCCTGCTTCTGCTGATTCACTGTTGGTATACAAAAATGCTTTTGATTTCTGAATATTGACTTTGTAACCAGCTGTGCTGCCAAATTCATTAATTAGTTTGAGCAGTTTTTGGGTAGAGTCTATAGGATTTTCCATGTACACTATCATGTCATCTGCAAACAGTGACAGTTTTGCTTCCTCCTTTACCATTTGGATGCCTTTTATTTCCTTTTCTTGCCTGATTGCTGTGGCTAAAACTTCCAATACTATATTGAGTAGAAGTGATGAAAGTGGACACCCTTGTCTTGTTCCTGATCTTAGTGGTAAAGCTTTTAGTTTTTTTCCCATTGAGTATGATATTGGCTGTATCTCATATATGGCCTTTATTATATTGAAAAATGCTCCCTGTATTCCCACTTTGCTGAGTGTTTTTATCATAAATGGGTGTTGTACCTTATCAAAAGCTTTTTCCGCCTCTATTGATATAATCATGTGGTTTTTGTCTCTGCTTTTGTTTATATGATGTATTACATTTACTGATTCGTGAATATTGAAGCATCCTACATACCTGGGATGAATCCCACTTCGTCTTGGTGTATGACCTTTTTGATGTATTGTTGGATGCGATTTGCCAATATTTTGTTGAGGATTTTAGTATCTATGTTCATCAGCGATATTGGCCTGAGGTTTTCTTTCTTTGTTGTGTCTCTATCTGGTTTTGGAGTTAAGATGATGCTGGCTTCATAAAAAGAATTTGGGAGTTTTCCATCCTTCTGGATTTTTTGGAATAGTCTGTGTAGAATAGGGGTTAGCTCTTCCTTAAATGCTTTGTAGAATTCTCCTGTGAAAACATCTGGTCCAGGGTTTTGTGTGATGGGAGTTTTTTGATTACTGCTTCAATTTCTTTTGCTGTTATTTGTGTATTTAGATTTTCTGCTTCTTTTCACTGAGTTTTGGAATATTGTATTTTTCTAGAAATGTGTCCATTTCCCCTGGGTTTTCAAATTTCTTGGCATACAGTTCTTCATACTAATTTCTTACAATCCCTTCTATTTCTGTGGTATCAGTTGTAATCTCTCCTCTTTCATTTCTGATTGTGTTTATTTGTGTCCTCTCTCTTCTTTTCTTGATGAGCCTACTTAAAGGCTTGTCTATTTTGTTTATCTTCTCAAAGAACCAACTCCTGGATTCATTGATCCTTAGAACTGTGCTTTTAGTTTCTATGTCATTTAATTCTGCTCTAATCTTGGTTATTTCCTTTCTTCTGCTTGCTCTGGGCTGTCTTTGTTGTTGTTCCTCGAGTTCTTGCAGGCATAGAGTTAGGTTGTTTTTTTGAAATGTTTCTATCTTCTTTAGGTAGGCCTGTATTGCTATAAACTTTCCTCTCAGGACTGTCTTCGCTGTGTCCCATAAGTTTTGGGTTGTTGTGAGATCATTTTCATTTGTTTCCAGAAACGTTTTGATTGCTTCCCTAATTTCATTCTTGACCATTCGTTGTTTAATAGCATACCATTCAGCCTCCATGATTTTGGGTGCTTTGGGTTTTTTTCTTTGGGGTTGATTTCCAATTTCAGTCCCTTGTGGTCATAGAAGATGCTTGGTATGATTTCAATTTTCTTGAATTTATTGAGGCTCATTTTGTGTCCTATCATGTGGTCTAGTTTTGAAAATGTTCCATGTGCATTTGAAAGAAATGTGTATTTAGCTTCTTTGGGATGCAGGGCTCTATATATATCAGTCAAGTCCATTTCATCTAGGGTGTTGTTTAATGCCACAATATCTTTGTTGATAATTTGTTTGGAAGGTCTGTTCATTTTCGATGGTGGGGTGTTCAAATCCCCTACTATAATTTCGTTGCTGTCAATATCTTTCTTGAATTCCTCTAAGATGTTCTTGATATATTTGGGTTCCCCTATGTTTGGTGCATATATGTTTACAATGTTAATTTCTTCTTGGTGGATACTTCCCTTGAGTATAATGAAGTGACCTTCTGAGTCTCTCTTCATGGCCCTCTTTTTGAAGTCTATTTTTTCTGATATGAGAATTACTACCCCAGCTCTTTTTTTTTGTCCGTTTGCTTGGAAAACTTGTTTCCAGCCTTTTAGTTTTAGTCTGTGATGGTCTTTTGTCCTGAGGTGGGTCTCTTGTAGGCAGCATATGTGTGGGTCATGCTTTCTTATCCATTGAGCTATTCTGTGTCTTTTGATTGGAGCATTTAATGCATTTACATTTAAGGTTATTATTGATAGGTACTTATTCATTGCCATTTTTGTACCCGTGTTCCTCTCTGTCTCCCTCTTATCCTTCCTTCCCTTAAAGCAGTCCTTTTAGCATTTCTTGTAGAGCTGGTTTGGTGGAGGCCCCATCGCCATCTTCCCAGCATCCCCTAAACTTCCTTTTTAAACTATATGCAAACATTTAATATAGTTGAACTTTCAAGCCCTTCAAATGCCTGACAAGACATAAACATAATCCTCACAAACAAAATCCTGCTAGGTGGTTAAATCACTTTGGTAAAGATAATAAACTAAGCCTATAAGTTTTTTGAATCGTGAGTTCTTTTAAACATTTTAATACTATCACTATACTTGCTGAAATTCTCTTATACTTTTCTATGTGAGAATATAATTCAAAATCAATTACTTGAGTTTAATCTGACGGTTTTCTTAAAATGGCAGATTCTCTTAAACATAACAAAGATATTAGTTTTCATTTACACAGAACCATTGCTACAATAGTTATCTACCTCATTATATTATTCTAAATTCTCCCCAGAATTGAAAAGTCATTTACTCAAGTAAAGGTAGCAGATTTACCTACCATAGTAGGTGAATGAAGCTGAAGTTAGAAATTGGCTTTGGCTATCAGAGTATGTTTGTTTATTAGTCAGAGATTTAAGACCAAGACATAATATTTCATAAGTTTAGTCTTCCTAAATGAGTTTACCTTAGCCACTGAGTACCAAGGGATTCCTTTTTTTTAAATAGTCCCTTGTTTCATGGTAGACCCCAGTGACATTTTCACTACAAAGTTTTAGCCACTTGATTTGGATAAGCTGTAAATCTACAACCCTGCTCAGGTAGCATCTAACTCTTTTTACCCCCAAATGAATTCCGAAATCCTTGAATATTGTATTTAATTCTGTATCATGAACTAGTAGAGCTGGCTTTGAACCCAGGTGTCCTTGAGCTGAGAGTTTAGGCTGTGATCCACTATGATACGCTGTTTTATGAATTTCTCAAGTCATTTTTTCCCTTTTAAGCTGCATTTTTTTTAGTTCTCAGTCTTTAAAAAAAGTATTTCCTTCTAGTTCTTATTTTAGGATTTTCCAAGTGTTTCACTATCCTAATTTTTGTCCTCAGCTCTCACTTCAGTTGTCAATGTACTCCCTAATATGTAGTGAACTAGAGTATCATGGGACAATGGCCCATGCAGATCTAGATTATAGTGAGAAGGTATTCAAGGATCAATCATCCAAGAGACTTTAAAACTCCACTTGCCTATAACCCTGCTTCCTGTTCCTTTACTTCCTTGTGACGTACTTTTAAGATAAAAATATGTCTCTGGTTCTCATTTTCTTAGCTCTTAGTGTGTTAGGATAGAAAAAGTTGTAAATCAGTGATCTTAATACCTGGCTTTTTTTAACAGGACATCTGGTTTGTGCTGGTATGCACCACATCAAACTATTAGCTCAGGTTGACCCTTTATGGAAATAAGTAAAATAAAATTCTTAATTTGTTTTATACTCAAACTACCTTATCTTCTCCACTCTGAACTTGTATAATTGAATTTTTAAAACTAAATACTGAAGTTTATGTAAAATTTATTCCTCTTAAATTTCATCTTGCTTATTGGGCACATCATTCCAGCCTGTGGAATTCTCTTTATATCTTCACACTGAGGATATTGTCTTTCTGAGCTTCATTCTCACTAACCCTGTAAATTTAAAAAGTCTTCATATCTTCATTTAAATCATTAGTAAAAGTAAAGAGAACTGACTGAAGATAGGTATGATCTTAGATTTCTACTCTGGTTGATGTTGACCCATTAATTAAAATTTTTATGTAATCAATTAATCAACTATAAATTTGTCAAATTCTTCTTGAATACCATCCAACATTTCTACCTTTTGTCCATAATATCATGAAACCCTATCAAATGTCTAACTGAAATTTGGATACTTTATTTCTAGTAATGTAGATGAAAGAATATACAGCCTATAGAAATGCTTTATAAGAGTTTATTTGAGTCAAATTTTGAGGGCATGCCTGAAAGCAAAATCTTTTTTAAATTTTTCTATTTTATTTACTTATTTATTTATTTAAAGATTTTATTTATTTATCTTTAGAGGGTAAGGTAAGAAGAGAAATATCAATGTATGGTTGCCTTTCATGCATCCCCTGCTGGGAACTGGTCTGCAACCCAGGCATGTGCCCTGACTGGGAATCGAACCACGATCCTTTGGTTCACAGGCCTGCACTCAATCCACGGAACTACACCAGTCAGGCCACTATTTTTCTTTTTAAATTAATGTTCAAATAATGTTGTCTCCATTTTCCCACCACCACTTTCCTCTATCCCACTCACCCCCACCTCCCACCCTCAATTCTACCCTGCTTTGGCTTTGTCCATGTGTCCTTTATAGTTGTTCCTGAAAACCCTTTTCCCCTTTCTCCCCATTATCCCCTCTCCACTCCTCTCTGGTTACTGTCAGTCTGTTCTTAATTTCAATGTCTCAGGTTGTATTTTGCTTGCTTGTTTGTTTTGTTAATTAGGTTCCACTTCTAGATGAGATCATATGGTATTTGTCTTTCACCACCCAGCTTACTTCACTTAGCATAATGCTCTCCAGTTCCGTTCATGCTGCTGCGAAGGGTAGGAGCTCCTTCTTTCTTTCTTCTGCATAGAATTCCATCCTGTAAATGTACCACAATTTTTTGACCCACGCATTTATTGGTAAGCACCTAGGCTGTGAAAGCAAAATCTTAATAAATTGAGAAAATGCTCTGTAAAATGGCAGTTTCACAATTTATTTTATACATTAGAATCAAAGGAGAAGAGTAAGAAGATTACATGAAATCCACTGGTGGTACATTAAGGAGGCAGAAGAAAGCGAAACAGGAAAATCTCTAGGATTAGATAAAAATCAGGATGGAGAAACACACCCCCCTTTTTACATTGGTGGATCTAAGATAATTAATAATGAACATTTACAGCAAATAGAGATGGTATGCAGAGAAGAAGATAACAATGAGAAATTCTGCAGTCTGGTGCTCTGGTGGTCTTGTGCTCTGGTGCTTTAAGTTGCACATTTGAGGGGTCTAGAAAAGAAATACTGATGTTTCAAAGGTATGTTAATCTCAGTGCATAAGAAGGGTGCACAAGGTTCACTTAAGGTAAAGACTGACTTTTGCTAATGAAGCAATAGGCCTGAGACATGACTACTCACTGTGACCTGCCCAGTTCATAAGAGTTTATGGTCAGATAATCCTGTGTGGTTACTTTTGGTCACTGAGCTTGTCAGGCCTACCATGTGGTCCCCTTGAGTTTGTCAGGTATGTTACACAGCCACTTTTTCATTCACAGTACCTACCACAAAGTTAGACACAGTCTGTCACTTAGCAGGTACTCAGCTGAGAATTAAATTAATTGATATTCCATAGCATTTCAAGACTACTGAGCATATTCTGGAACATTTTATGTAGTTTTTGTTTCTATGTCCTTACCTCTAAAATAAATGAAAGCATATCTGCTGAACATTAGTTGGTAAAATAAATGCAAACTGTGATAGCTATATTATCTTAAGAGTACAGAAAGTCCTAAATATTCACAACTGTCATGGGTTCCAGTTAACCACAGCACTGTGTTACAAATTACTGTTCATCTGTATGCTCTTAAATAGGATGAAATATTGGTCTGTTTTGTGTGTATTGTGATTCTTTTTTTCCCTCCAGTTTGCTGAATTTGGAAAACAAAAGAAGGTTTCATTTCAAGTCAAAGGAGTCAGTATGTTGGTTTTTAAAATTTTTTGTTTTGTATTTATTTTATTGGAGGGAGAGGCTCTTGCTCCTTGGTAAATTAATTCAGTTCATTCTAGTTTGGGTTCATACCTTAAGTCAAAATAAATTTTATGTGAAATAGTTTTAATCTCAAGATTTCTCCAACACATTTCAGGACTTCACAATTCTTCCACTTGCTATTTGACTACAAAATCCAGGTAAAGTTTAATAAAACATGAAATGAACATCAGTAAGAATAAAATTTTGGACAGAGGAAAGATGGTGGCAAGATAGGTAGGAGCAGAGTCCACTTCTCCCTGCGTAAAGGTGAAACACCTAGCCAATCTTCTGAGAAACAGAGCCAACAGCCAACAGTATCCCAGCATATATGAATATTGGAGACCAAAAATTGTAGAGAACATTGAAAAATCAGATGGTAAGGAGAGTGCTTCAGGACAATAAGGTCCCTGGGTCCAGCATGGGGATCGGGACAGATGCAGCCCCAGGTCTGGTGCCTGCTGGGTCTGTCACAGGGTTCTTGGGACACAGTTGGGTCAAGGGCTCCCTACCCTGTCAGACAAGGTTTGAACAGTACTGGGAGAGACTTAGTTGCTTGAAGTCATAGGGAGGAGAATAAGGACAAAGTGGCAAACACTCAGGGGCTATGTCCATCCACGGAGACTGTGGGTGCTGGCTGAAGCAGCCACCTGGCCTCCTGCATCCCTACCCCTGAACTCACACCTGAAGCCCAGGGGAGAGTGCACACCTGAACCTGTGGGAATGGTAGCTGCCCATCCTGCTACATCTGCAAGCCTGGAATGGAGTGTGCCTGACCCCACTGCCCAGAAGCATCACGCACCCAACCCCTGTGCCCCTGGGGAAGCAGCAGAGGAGGTGAACACTGGCATCCTCAGTGGCAGCCATGGTGGCACCCCTACCTGCAGGGCTGACTGGCTCTTTAAGAGAAAGGCAGAAATGCTCCTGCAGAGGAGAACTGCAGGGCTCAGGGAGTCAGCAATCCCCAGAAAGACTTAACTCAGTGTGGGTGCTGAACTAGTCCGAAAGGGTGCTGAGAGTCCCTAGCATCTAGGACAGCAAAGAGTGAGAAGGTGGTGTGTGAGTTGCCCCTACCTGGTGCACCTAAAGGACAGCGCAACTGGTGGACTGAAGGCTGAGGCTGGGCACAGAAGGGCACTGGGGGCCCAGCAGCAAACTGAGGAACTGGGCTGGAGGCTGGGTGAGTGCTGCTCATGGAAGGGAGAAAAGGAAAACCAATCCCCCTTCAACCTGCTGCAGCCAGGAAGACCAGCAGAACTGGCTTGGCCAGTGTGAAGCCAGCAGAAGGCTTTTTTTTTTAAGTAATGTTTTTCTTTTACTCCTTCCTTTCTTTCCTTCTTTTTCTTTATATCTCTTCTTCCTTCCCCCTCCTTCTTCTTTTTTTTTTTAAATTCTCACAAGTGAGGCAATAAAACCTGAAATTGTGAAAAGACCAGAGTTAGACCCAAAGAGGGATCATCCCAACAGCTGAGACAGTGAGACAAATTTCACTTTGCTACTCCAGACAACTTGAAAGTTATTGTATATTTGAATTATTATTTTTCATTATTCTTACAGCCTTCATTTTATTAGTATTTTTTATCTCTCTTCTTTCTGTTTAGTATTCTTCACTTGACTGGTCAAATTGCATTGTTTGACTGGTTTCCCTCATTCTCTCTTTCATAGCGTATTTTTAATATACCATCTTTCATATCATTTGTGTTTTATTACCACACTACTCTAGGTCCTATACTTCCTATTCCTATTATACAAATTACATAGATTCTATGATACGATCATTGCTCCATTATTATTACAAATAATTGCTATTCCATACAATTGTAGATACCACATAGCACCCCTCCCAGATCTTAGCCCAATTCACTGTTTCCTGAACTTTATTACTGTTGTGGTTAACTCTATTCTCTCACACACTACACCTATATTTTATCTTTTACTCTCACTTTACCTCACAATCTGACCTCCCACAAGATCACTGCTTTCTAGATCCACCTCACAATCCTTCGCCTGCCTAACAAGTCTTATCTTCTTTCCACCCTTTCTAAAAAGGGGCTAGTTGGGTGAAATATCATGGTTAACACTATAGTGTACATATGCAAATAATCTCCTATGTCTTCTGTACAGGTTGGTATTTTAAATATCATAGAATACACTCCCACTGTCTTAAACCAATTTGCCTTCCCACTCCTGACCACAAAAAACAGCAGGCAGAAGCTGTGAACACCAGGATACCTGCTGGAAGAGGAAACCCAAAAACAAAGGAACCACCAACAGATAACAACAGAGGAAGGTAAAGGAGGGAGTAGAAGCCACACTAACTCAACCCAGGACGTATCTGGAAATACAACTAAATGGTGGAGAAATTACTCAGAATAAACAATTGAACAAGAGCCAGAGAGAATCCTCAAAACCTCTACATATGAAAAAATCAGCCTCAACACAACCTGCCCATATGAGCACAACAGAATACAAAAGGTGGTGGATGGAGTGACTCTCAGTTAACCAGCTGGTGGGAAGGACCAACCAAAGAAAGACCCAACAACCGTCAAAACCAAAAGACATACAGAGAGCCAACATAAACAACATCCCAAGACCAGCAAGCTCAGGAGATCAAGGAAACTGCACCAACTGAATCTCACAGGTCTTCTACCATAGAAGCTCATACCATAAACACAGAAAATCAGAACAGATCAATTTAAGAAGCAGAGGCTAAAAAGAATACATTGTTTGTGTCTTCTCACAACCAGTAGGAAGACAAAGAAACAATCCTCAAATGAAGGAAAAGAAGGAAGCCTCAGAAAGAATGCTAAATGAAATAGAGGCAACTCAACTATCAGATATTGAGTTCAAAGCAATGGTTATCAGGAAGCTAAATGAGCTCACAGAGAATTACCAGAAACTACAGGGAAACTACAATGAACTCACTGCAGACTATATGAACATAAAAAAGGAAATAGAAGCTATCAATAAGAGCCAAGAGGAAATGAAGAATACAATTTCTGAACTGAAGAACACAGTAAAAGGAATCAAAAGCAGGATAGATGAAGCAGAGGATAGGATCAGTGAATTGGAAGACAAGGTAGGAAAAAACTTCCAGAATGAGCAAGAAGAGGAAAAGAGGCTCAGAAAGAATGAAGAGGGATTAAGGGAAATGCAGGACAAAATGAAACATACTAATATCTGTATAATAGGGATACGAGAAGGAGAAGAAGAAGATCAAGGGACAGAAAATCTATTTGAAAAAGTAATGATGGAAAAATTCCCTAATTTGATGAGAGGAAAAGTCACACAAATCCAGGAAACACAGAGAGTCCCAATCAAGACTAACACAAAGAGGCCCACTTCAAGACACATCATCATTAAAATGGCAAAATTCCAAGACAAAGAGACAATCTTAAAGGCAGCAAGGGAGAAACCGGAAGTAACATACAAACAAGCCCTGATGGGGCTAGCAGCTGATTTCTCAATGGAAACAAGTCAAGACAAAAGAGAATGGCAAGAAATACTCCAAGTAATGAAAGCCAGAGACCTGCAACCAAGACTACTTTACCCAGCAAGGCTCTCAATTAAACTGGAAGGCCAAATAAGGATCTTCCTAGACAAAAGAAGTCTAAAAGTATACACCTCCATCAAACCAGTTCTGCAAGACATGCTAAAGGGTTTGCTTTGACAACAGGAAGAAAAATAGTGAAGCAGAGAGGAACACAGGTATGAAAAATGGCAATGAATAAGTACCTATGAGTAATAACCTTAACTTTGATTGGATCAAGTACTCCAATCAAAAGACACAAAATAGTGGAATGGATAAGAACATGACCCATACATATGCTGCCTACAAGAGACCCACCTCAGACCAAAATACATACACAGACTGAAAGTGAAGGGCTAGAAACAAATATTCCAAGCACATGGACAGGGAAAAAAAAACCCAAAGTAATGATACTCATATTGGATGAAATAGACTTAGAAAAAGAGCCATAAAAAGAGACCCAGAAGGGTACTTCATTATACTCAAGGGAAAAATTGATCAAGAAGATATAAACATTGTAAATATATATGCACCCAACATAGGAACACCCAAATAAATGAAAATCTTGAAGGACCTCAAGAAAGGTATTGAGGAATCAAGGGGAAGATGGTGATGGAGTAGGGCAGAGCGGATTCTAGCTCTCTTACTCATGGGTGAAAATCCTAGCAGATCTATAGAGAAGTCGCGCACCAATCCATCGGTTATCCAGTATTTGTGAAATTAAAAGAACAGAGATTGTGACGGATGCTGAAACACCAGAAAGCAGCAGGTCAGTGGGGTCTTGGGGACCGGAGTAAAGACAAAGTGGCAGTGGGGGCCGGCACCCCCGGCCAGGTGGCCCCAGTCCTGCCTCTACAGCCAGGGACCAGAGCCATTGGTCTGAGACCAATACCAGAGGTGTCTGCCACAGGAGCCTGGGCACCTAGAGGCCCCAGTGGCCACCAGCACGGGCCAGCAGCTCCCCGCTCCCCATATAAGCAAAACTGGACAACACTGGGCAGAGACCTGTGTACTCGCCGGCTTGCATTATCAGGGAGGGTTACAAAGACACCGGGCCCTGTTCAACTGCAGACTCTGTGATTGCAAGCCTGGGAGAATCGAGAGATGCATTGCCCTCACTGGTCTGGTTGGAGACTGAGCTGGACTGAGAGACAGGCTGTCTACAGAGTTTTGTTTTGTTTTGTTTTGTTTTTTTATTGAAGGTGGACTGAGGTGTTCTCCTGCCATGGCAGCTTGACTTGCTTCCCACCCGGCCTTGCAGTGAGCCAGGGGGAAAGCAGAGGCATTTGGGGACTAGCCACAGGACTGGGAAGCACCCTTCCAGTTTCTCAGGTCCCAGACCACCTGGTGGGAGCTGAGGCCTCTGAGCCACCGCCAGGGGACTGGGAAGAGCCCTGCCGATTTCTTGGATACTGGAAGGCCTGGCGGATGCATGTGCAGTCTCGGAGACTTCGGGGCCAGGCCACAGGACTGGGAAGTGCCCCGCCGATTTCTCGGCCCTGGAAGGCCTGGCGGACCCACAAGGCCCGGCAGACCCGCCTGCGGGGGTGGAGACTTTGGGGCGGCACTACAGGACAGGGAAGCGCCCTGCTGATTTCACGGGTCCGAAGGCCCAGCAAATGTGCGGGCACCCACACCCCAATCTGGTAGTCTGGCTGGTGCGTGCACTTGTGCAGCATCCCAGCCCTCCGAGAGATCCTGCTGCAAACAGAAAAACCAGTCTGGAAAGTCTGAAACCAATGAGGGAAGGGTTTCTCTGTTGTTGTTGTTATTTTTTGTTGTTACTGTTTTTCGTTTTTTTCTTTTTTCTGTTTTTTATTTCTTTTTTAGTAACTTTTTTGTGCATTAGTTTAGTAATCTTACATATTTTTTAATTTTATCACTGCTTTATCTTTCTATACTTTGTTCCTCTCCTTTCTTTTTCCCTGTCTTAGTTCTTCTTCCTTTCCTCTTAAACTCATCACTTTCGCCTCCCTTCTCTTGCCTTTTTGTTTGATTGTTCATTTGTTGCTTCATTTTCTTTTACCCACAAGAGACACAAACAACTAGGAACTGTGAAAAGACCAGAATGGGACACAAAGAGGGGGCATCTCAACAGTAGAGACAGAGAGACAAATTTCACCTTCCTATAGCAGAGAAGCCACGAGGTGTTGCATATTTTTTAATTATTCTCACTTCTTTTATATTTTACTTATATCTTTGTATTCATCCTCTTTCTGTAGAGGCTTCTCAGTCTCAAGTAGTTATATTGTATTATTAGACAGGCTCCCCCTGTCCTTTCCTCCACAGTGCTTTGCTAATCCTCTGAACTCCACGCCACTTGTTTTCCTTTAGCACACTACCTAAAGTTCTATACCCCCTACTCAGACAGATCACACAGAGTTTGTTATACAAATGCTGCTTTAATATTAGTGTAAATAATAGCTGATCTATACAACAGTAAATACTTCACAACACATCTCCCGGATCTTAGCCCATTGTACAGGTCCCTGAATTCTATTACTGTAGTGATTAACTCAATTTGCTCACACACTACACCTATTTACTGTTCCTTACACTCACCTTACCTCAAAATCTGACCATCTGCAACCTCGCTGCTTTCTAGTTCCAACTCACAAGCCTTCCCTCCCCAACAACAGGCTTATCCTTTGTCCATCCTCTGAAAAAGTGGCAAGTTGGTCTGAAGAATACAGTTAATACAATATATACTCTGAAGATTGCCTATCTCCTCTCTACTGGCTGTGACTGTAAATATTATAAAAAACTTCTGCTGTCATAAACCATTTTGCCTCCTCCTACAACTGATTACACATACACAATTAAAGGAGTAGGTGGAAACAGAAAACATCGAGGTATCTGAAGGAGTCTGCACCACTGAAATTCACAGTTATTATACCACAGAGTTCACAACATAAACCCAGGGAGTCAGAACAGATCAATTTTAGAAGCTGAGGCTAACAAGAAGAGTCTCACAAACAATGGGAAGACAAAGAAACAATCCCCAAAGGAAAGAAAAACCAGAGGCTTCAGGAAGAATGTTAGATGAAATAGAGGCTAATCAACTATCAGATAGTGAATTCAAAGCACTGGTAGTCACGAAGTTTAAAGAGCTGACAATGAGCTACCAAAAACTACAGGGGAGCTATAATGATCTCACCACAAAATATATAAACACAAAAAAGGAAATAGAAACTATCAGCAAGAGACAAGAGGAAATGAAGAATTCAATTTCTGAATTGAAGAACACAGTACAAAGTTTCAAAAGTAGAATAGATGAGGCAGAGGAGCGGATTAGTGAGCTGGAGGACAAAGTAACAGCATCTCACAGAAAGAACAAGAAAGGGAAAAGAGGCTCAGAAAGAATGAAGACAGATTAAGAGAAATGCAAGACAATATGAAACGTAATAATATCCGAATAATAGGAATACCAGAAGGAGAAGAAGAAGAACGAGAGATAGAAAACGTATTTGAAAGACTAATAAGAGAAAATTTCCCTAATTTGATGAGACAAAAAACCACACAAATCCAAAAAACACAGAGCGTTCCAATCAAGAGGAACCCAAGGCGGCCCACTTCAAGACACATCATCACCAAATGGCAAAATTCCAAGACAAAGAGAGAATCTTAAAGGCACTAAAGGAGGAAAAAGAAGTAACATACAAGGGAGCCCCAATAAGGTTAGCTACTGACTTGTTAATGGAAACACTCCAAGCAAGAAGAGAATGGCAAGAAATATTCCAAGTAATGAGAACCAGAGGCCTACAACCAAGGCAACTTTACCCAGCAAGGCTCTCAATCAAGATAGAAGGCCAAATAAAGATCTTCCAAGACAAAAAAAAGTCTAAAAGATTTTGCCTCCATCAAACCAGCTCTGCAAGAAACACTAAAAGGACTGCTTCAAGGAAAGGAAGAAAAAGAAAGAGAGAGACAGAGAGGAACACAGGTACAAAAATGGCAATGAATAAGTACTATTAATAATAACCTTAAATGTAAATGGATTAAATGCTCCAATCAAAAGACACAGAATAGCTCAATGGATAAGAAAGCATGACCCTCACATATGCTGCCTAAAAGAGACCCACCTCAGGACAAAAGACCATCACAGACTAAAAGTGAAGGGCTGGAAACAAATTTACCAAGCAAACGGACAAGAAAAAAAACCTGGGGTAGCAATTCTCATATTGGACAAAATAGACTTCAAAAAAGGCCCATAAAGAGAGACTCAGAAGGTCACTTCATTATACTCAAGGGAAGAATCCACCAAGAAGACATTAACATCATAAATACATATGCACCAAACATAGGAGCACCAAAATATATCAAGAAAATCTTGGAGGACTACAAAAAAGATATTGACAACAACACAATTATACTAGGGGATTTTAACACACCACTATCAAAAATGGACAGCTCTTCCAAACCAAATATCAATAAAGATATTGTGGCATTAAACAACACCCTAGATAAAATGGACTTAACTGATATATATAGAGCCCTTCATCCCAAAGAAGCTAAATACACATTCTTTTCAAATGCACATGGAACATTTTAAGGATAGACCATATGATAGGACACAAAACGAGCCTCAATAAAATTCAAGAAAATTGAAACCATACCAAGCATTTTCTCTGAGCACAAAGGACTGAAATTGGAAATGAACCCCAAAGGAAAAAACTGAAAGCACCCAAAATCATGGAGGCTGAATGGTATGCTATTAAACAATGAATGGGTCAAGAATGAAATTAGGGAAGAAATCAAAACGTTTCTGGAAACAAATGAAAATGATTTCACAACAACCCAAAACTTATGGGACACAGCAAAGACAGTCCTGAGAGGAAAGTTTATAGCAATACAGGCCTACCTAAAGAAGATAGAATCATTTCAAACAAACAACCGAACCATACACTCACAAGAACTCGAAGAACAACAACAAAGACAGCCAAGAGCAAGCAGAAGGAAGGAAATAACCAAGATCAGAGCAGAATTAAATGACATAGAGACTAAAAGCACAATTTCAAGGATCAATGAATCCAGGAGTTGGTTTTTTGAGAAGATAAACAAAATAGACAAGCCTTTAAGTAGGCTCATCAAGAAAAGAAGAGAGAGGACACAAATAAACACAATCAGAAATGAAAGAGGAGAGATTACAACTGATTCCACAGAAATAGAAGGGATTGTAAGAAATTACTATGAAGAACTATATGCCAAGAAATTTGAAAACCTAGGTGAAATGGACAAATTTATAGAAAAATATAGTTTTCCAAACCTGAAAGAAGAAGAAGAAAAAGCCTGAACAGACCAATATCTGCTGATGAAATTGAAGCACTAATCAAAAAATTCCCTCAACACAAAAGCCCTGTTGTTGGTTTCATAGGTGAATTATAAAGATACAACAAAGAATGAAAACCTCATGCCAATATTAGTGATGAACATAGACACTAAAATGCTCAACAAAATATTGTCAAACCACATCCAGCAATATGTTAAAAAGATCATACGCCATGACCAAGTGGGATTCACCCCAGGAATGCTATAATATTCTCAAATCAATAAACATAATACACCACATGAACAAAATGAAAGGTAAAAATCACATGATCATATCAATAGATGCAGGAAAAGCATTTGATAAGGTGCACCACCCCTTTATGATAAAAACACTCAGCAAAGTGGGAATACAGGGAGCATTCCTCAACATAATAAAGGCCATATGTGAGAGACATACAGCCAACATCATACTCAATGAACAAAAATGTACAGCTTTTTCTCTAAGATGAGGAATAAAACAAGAATGTCCACTTTCACCACTCCTATTCAACATAGTACTGAAACTCCAAGCCACAGCAATCAGAGGAGAAAAAAAAATAAAAGGCATCTAAATTGGAAAGGAGAAAGTAAAACTGTCATTGTTTGTAGATGACATAATAGTGTACATAGAAAATCCTATAGATTCCACCAAAAAACTACTCAACGTTATAAATGAATTTGGCAAAACAGCCAGATAAAAAGTCAATACTCTGAAATCAAAGGCATTTGTGTACACCAGCAATGAAATATCAAAAAGATAAATCAGGAAAAAGATCCTATTTGATATAACAACAAGAAAAATAAAGTACCTAGGAATAAACCCAACCAAATAGGTAAAAGACCTATACTCAGAAAACTACACAACACTAAAGAAAGAAATCAAGAAGACACAAACAAATGGAAGCTTGTACCATGCTCCTGGATTGGAAGAATTAACATCATCAAAATGTCCATACTACCCAAAGCGAGTTATAGATTCAATGCAATACCTATTAAAGTACCAAAGAGGTATTTCACAGACATAGAACAAACACTTCAAAAATTTATATGGAACCATAAATGACTTCAAATAGCTGCAGCAATTTTGAGAAAGAAGAACAAAGTAGGAGGGATCATAATACCTGATATCAGACTGTATTACAAGATCACTGTAATCAAAACAGCCTGGTACTGGCAAAAAAACAGGCACATAGACCAATGGAACAGAACAGAAATCCCAGAAATAAACCTAAGTCTGTGTGGTCAATCAATATTTGACAAACGGGGAAGAAGTATAAAATGGAGTAAAAATAGCATCTTCAACAAATGGTGTTGGGAGATCTGGACAGCTACATGCAAAAAAATGAAACTCTATCACCAACTTACACCATACGCAAAAATAAATTCAAGGTGGATAAAAGACTTAAATATAAGCCATGACACCATAAAAGTCCTAAAGGAAAACACAGGCAGGGAAATCTCAGAAATGCCATGCAGCAATATTTTCACCAATATATTCCCTTAGAGCAAGAGACATAAAAGAAAGAATAAACAAATGGGAGGTCATCAAATTAAAAAGCTTCTGGCCCTGGCTGGTGTACCTCAGTGGATTGAGCGCAGGCCTGCGAACCAGACAATCACGGTTCGATTCCCAGTCAGGGCACATGCCTGGGTTTCAGGCCAGTTCCCTGCAGGCCAGTTCCCAGCAGGGGACTCACGAAAGGCAACCATACATTGATATTTCTCTCCCTCTCTCCTTCACTTCCCCTCTAAAGATAAATAAATTTTAAAAAAAGCTTCTGCATGGTGAAAGAAAATGGTATTAAAATAGAAGAGAACCAACTATATGGGAAAAAATACATGCCAGTGATACTTCAGACAAGTGTTTGATCTCCAAAATATATAAAGAACTCACACTACTCCACTCCAGGAAGACAAAAAACCAAATTAAAAAATGGGCAAAGGACTTGAACACTTTTCCAAGGAGGACATAGAGAGGGCCCAGAGACATATAAAAAGATGCTCAATAACGCTAGCTATCGGAGAGATGCAAATGAAAGCCACAATGAGGTACCACTTCATGCTGGTCAGAATGACCATTATAAACAAATCAACAAACAAGTGTTGGAGAGGATATGGAGAAAAGGGAACCCCAGTGCATTGTTGGTGGGAATACAGACTGGTGCAGCCACTGTGGAAAACAGTATGGAATTTCCTCAGAAAACTAAAAATGGAATTGCCTTTTGACCCAGCAATTCCACTGCTGGGATTATATTCTAACAACACTGAAACACAAGTCCAAAAGAACCCATGCACCCCAATGTTCACAGCAGTACAATTTACACAATGGAATTCTATGCAGCAGAGAGAAAGAAGGAGTTTATAGCCTTTGAGACAGCATGGATGGAACTGGGGACCATTATGCTATGTGAAATAAGCCGGGTGGTGAGGGACAAATACCATATGATCTCACCTTTAACTGGAACATAATCAACAAAAGAAAAAAGCAAACAAAATATAAGCAGATTCATTGAAATTAAGAGAAATCTAACAGCCCCAGCTGGTGTAGCTCAGTGGATTGAGTGTGGGCCTGTGAACCAAAGGATTGCAGTTCGATTCCCAGTCAGGGCACATGCCTGGGTTTCAGGCCAATTCCCAGCAGGGGACACATGAAAGGCAACCATACATTGACATTTTTATCCCTCTCTCCTTCCCTTCCTCTCTAAAGGTAAATAAATAAAATATTGAAAAAAAAAGAACAATCTATCCATTGCCAGAGAGGAGGGAGGGGACCTTGGGGAGAAGGGTTTTCAGGAACTACTGTAAAGTATACATGGACAAAACCAAGGGGGAAGGTGGAAGAAAGGGAGAGAGGTGGGTTTGGGGGGGGTGAGGGGAGAGAAAAAACTAATTATAGTTTTATATAACTGCATCCCTCCCCCCCTCCTAAAAAAGAACAATCTAACAATATCCAGAGGGGAGGGGGAGGGGGCAATATGGAGGAAGGGTATTCAGGAACTACTGTAAAGGACACATGGACAAAACCAAGGGGGAGGGTGGAAGCAAGGGAGGGAGGTGGTTTTGGCTGGGGTTGGGGGATGTGGTGGGGGAGAAATGCAGACAATTGTAATTGAACTACAATATAATAATTTTTTTTCTTTTTTTAAAAAATTTTGTATTGATTATGCTGTTACAGTTGTTCTATTCCCCCTTTCATTCCCCTCCACCCTATCCCCCCGTCCCCACCATTATCCCCCCTTTAGTTTATGTCCATGTGTCTCAAGTTCTTTAGATTCTATATTTCCCATGCTATTCTTGCCCCCCCATCTATTTTCTATCTATTGTCTATGCTACTTATTTTCTGTACCTTCTCCCCCCCTTCTCCTCCTCCCACTCCCCTGTTGCTAACCCTCCTTGAGATCTTCATTTCTATGTTTCCACTCCTGATCTAGCTGTCCTTTTAGTTTGCTTTTGTTTTAGGTGTGGTTGTTAATAACTGTGAGTTTGTTGTCCTTTCACTGTTCATGTTTCTTTAACTTCTTTTCCTTAGATAAGTCCCTTTAACATTTCATATAATAAGGGCTTGGTGATGATGAACTCTTTGAATTTGATCTTATCTGAGAAGCACTTTATCTGTCCTTCCATTCTAAATGAAAGTTTTGCTGGATAGAGCAATCTTGGTTGTAGGTCTTTGGATTTCATGACTTGGAATACTTCTTTCCAGCCCCTTCTTGCCTGTAAGGTCTCTTTTGAGAAATCTGCTGACAGTCTGATGGGGACTCCTTTGTAGGTGACTGTCCCCTTAGCTCTTGCTGCTTCTAGGATTCTCTCCTTCATTTTAATTTTGGCTAATGTAATGATGATGTGCCTTGGTGTGTTCCTTCTTGGGTCTAACTTCTTTGGGACTCTCTGAGCTTACTGGATTTCCTGGAAGTCTATTTCCTTTGCCAGATTGGGGAAATTCTCCTTTATTATTTGTTCAAATAAGTTTTCCACTGGTGGCTGTTCCTTTCCCCCTTCTGGTACCCCTATAATTCGGATGTTGGAGCGTTTAAAGATGTCCTGGAAGTTCCTAAGACTCTCCTCATTTCTTTGAATTCTTGCTTCTTGACTATTTTCTGTTTGGCCATTATTTGCTTTCTTCTGGTCCACTCCATTGATTTGAGTCCCAGTTTCCTATTCATTGCTATTGGTTTCAATGTGCAATTCCATTCATTTCAATTAGTTTCACCTTCATATATTTGTCTAATTTGTGGCTATAATCAACCAGTTCTGTGAGGATCCTGATCACCAGTGTTTTAAACTGTGCATCTGAGAGTTTTGCTATTTCTTCATTGCTTAGATTTATAGGTTCCGGGTCTTTGAGCTCTTCTTGAGCCATTTTTGGTCTGTTCGCGCTCTTTAAGTGTGAGGAGCGGCACCTTGGAGTCCCAGGTCCCTGGGTTGTGATGCTGTATATGGGGGCATGGTCAGAGCGGGAAATGGCAGCACCCTCTGCAATTTTTGGCCGATGGGTGAGAAGCAGAGGCTTTGGTGGTTCACCTGGGCTGGGCCACTCAGTCGCTGGGTTATGACTCTGTATGTGGAGGTGGGGTCAGAGCAGGGAAATGGAGGTGCCCTCCCTGCTGCTTGCCTCGGGGACTCGCTGGGTCCCGGTCCAATCGCCCACTCCCTCGCTTGTCTATCCGTGCACCAATGTGCGACCACAGTCAACCTGCAGCCCTGCTCCCTCGCTGTTTCACCGGGGTTGCTGGCTTGGTCGCTCGCTTGGTCACTTACTAGGTCCAACCCTGCGCCTGGATTCTGCGGGCCTGAGTCCCTCTGACCGAGTTTTCCTGTGCAACCCCACTCCACCAGCTGCTGGTTTCGCCCCTTACTGGTCAGGCTGAAGAATTTGTTGTTAACAGACTTTTGAAAAGCTCAATTTTCTGTGTTCTGGCTGTATTTTCTATTGCTAATATTTAGTTGTCTCTAAACTTGGTTGTGTGAGAAGGCACGGTATATCCACCTATGCCTCCATCTTGGCGGAAGTTCCCAAGAATATAATATTTTTTTGTTAAAAAGTGTATATGTGTTGAGGAGTGGGGAATGCAATACCTAGCAAAAATGCAAACATATTTATAGATTGACCCAGCAATCCCACTTCTAAGAATCAAATTTGAACTACATTAATAGATTTGAAAAAAACATGCACAAGATTATTTATTGAGCATTATTTGAACACAAGAAGCTTGGGAGCAACCCACACATTCATCAATAGGGAGCAGATTGAATAAACCACTGAACAGCCTCTCAAGGGATACTGATCAGCAGCAGATATACCAAACACAGAGAGCTGCATATTCTTGAGTAAATTCCTTTGGAAACATTAAATCCCTCTAAATTATATCAACAAGTAGGCATCATGTTTGTAGCTTCAGAAGTTTCAACCACTTTCAGGAAATGAATGACTGAAAAATTATACTAATGGAAAACTCCCTCATATTAATCTCTGCCTCCACCCTATAGCCTTCTGGTCTTTTAAAGGGTCCAGAGGAACCTTAGCCTCAGCATGACAAAGGCTTAAGACAAGGACTTAACATGGAAGATATTTTTCAGTGACTCTACCTTGGGAGTATCACAATCTGATACACTGGGGGAGAAAAATGATGGCTTAGAATACAATGTTCAGAAACCCAGGACCGTAAAAACTAAAAACATGCAAAAATTGGGGAAATTAAAGAGTTTATGATCTTCAGAAGTAAATAATTCCAGTATATATTCCAGAACTCCAGCTACCTCAAGATTTGAGAATATAATATGTGTATTCCCAGGAAGACTTTGAAATACATGGTCTAGCACAAATAATGCCCCTTTTTATTATAAAATATTTTATTACAAAATTACATGCATGCAATTCTGTAATATAACAATATCATACTCAAGCACGCCATATGACATTTTAGGTGAAATGTTTAAATTAAAACTATAAATTATTGCACCCATATTATTACCCTACCAACCACACTCTAGCAGTTCTTACTTCTGCTGGACCCTGTGTTTTCAAAATAGCAAATGCATTATTTCTGTTTTTATTGTTGTTCAATTACAATTGTCCCCAGTTTCACCCATAGTTTCTTTTTAAAGGGTAAAGAAAAAGTGTTTTGGAAAGGGAGAACTAAAGAATCACAAAAATCTAGTTTGAAAAATCCTCAAGGGAATAGGCTTCTAGTTTTAAAGAAACGACTTCTTGTGTTATGAAAAATACTTTTCATTATTTTGTATTTCAATGCAGACTTTTCCTTGGGAAGATTACTATATACATTTATAAGTAGGATCAAAGATAAAACCTATTATTAAATCAGAGGACAGTAAACACTTCTCAGTTCTCCCCCCTTTTATTAAGGGAAATAATATTTCTGGGGGGGGTTCTGACTGCTATACTAGTGTAGAGTTTGATTAGACTTAAGAGTGGTTATTATGCTCAGAACATTCAGGTATAGTATTCTTAGGCACCAGGTTATACAGTGCTGGCTGCATAACAAAATTAGTTTCTGCTTTGTTTTGTTTTGCTTTGATTTTATGCTCTAAAGTTAATGTTTGGAAATAAATGAAATAAATAGAAATGTGGCATGGCTAGGATTTCAGTTCTTGTTTTGCTTTTATATTATACTTGGATAAGAAAGTAAGGCTTCTTGGAAGATGCCCTTTTTTAAAAATATGTTTTATTTATTTTTAGAGAAGGGAAAAGGAGAATGAGAGGGAGAGAAACATCAATGTATAGTTGCCTCTAGCATGCCCCAAACTGGGGACCTGGCCTGCAACCCAGGCATGTGCCCTGACTGGGAATCGAACTGGCAACTCTTTGGTTCACAAGCCTGCACTCAATCCACTGAGCTATACCAGCCAGGGCTCCTTTTTTGAACTCTTAAAAGCATAAAAACATATACCCATATATGGCTATGCTAACATATGGCCTCCCTAATGACAGCACAAACAAGACACCTACTCATCTTCAATAAATTTTTGAAATGACACATGAGTAACCTCCTGCCTCAGTGGCTCTTTAGTATTTGGATAGTAACCCTCTCAAGACAGCCTACAACCTACACTGCAGGTCTTTCATGTACTTATTTCATCCCTGACCAGTGTGTAAAGTCTGTAAAGGAAGGGCAGAGGTTGTTCCTGATTCCAATTGCTATGTTCCATATTGGAACATCTTATTCAATGTGAATTTCAGATAAATAATATACATTTTTAGTCTAAATATGTCCCAAATATTGCATTGGACATACACTAAAAAAATTATTCATTGTATATCTGAACTTCAAATTTAACTGGGTGGTCTGTATGTTTATTTGCTAAACCTGGCAACTCCAGACCTAATTTATCTCTGAAGTTCTAGGGATATTATGTATGAAAGGGTATGGTTCTTGCCTAACTCAGGGGTTCCAGAACAATAATGTGAAGCCAGATACCATGTGGATCAGCTTTAATGAACTCAATGCTTCAGGAGCCTAGGTCCACAGGCCCTGAGAATAGATAGGCAATCTGCAATCTAAGGACCTGCTCAAAGCTGGCACTTGGCCTCAGAAATTCTGATAAGAGTAACAATGGAATTTGTCATAATGTCCTGGCTACTTATTTTTGGAATTTGTCATAATGTCCTGGCTACCTATTTTTATCTCATGGATAAAAGACTTATCCATGTCTTTTATTGATGGATCCCAACAGAACAAAGCCATAGTAATTTCTTCATAGAACTTTCTTCTGAGCATAATTTCTGTGGTTTCACATTGTTACAGGAACTTTTGAGAGGCCAGGGAAATGCATTTAATACATGATGCATTGATTTTTGATGTTCTGATTATGAATTTTTACTAAATTTCACAGACTCTGGTTATGCATATGTTTTATAAATTGTTTTATAGATAAGTTTTATATTTTTACTGCTTATTTGTAGTCAATTTCATTTGACTACAGGGTACACATGAAATATACCTTTATTAGTTTCCTGAGGGTGCTGTAACAGATTACCATAAACTTAGTGGTGTAAAACAATGGAAATTAATTCTCTCACAGTTTGGAGACCAGAAGTCTGAAATTGGGCTGTACATCCTCAGAAGGCTCCAAGGGAGAATCTGTTCCTTTCCTTTTCAACTCCTGCTGGCTGACAGAGCTCCTGGGTTTGTGGCCACATCACTCCAATCTCTGCCTTTGTCTTCACATTACCTAGTCCTCTGTATGTATGCATCTCTTTTTAGTTCTCTCTTATAAGGACACAAATGATGGCATTTGGGTCCTGCCTGATAATCCAGGGTTATTGCCTCCTCTCAAAATCTTGAATTTAATCTCATTTGCCAAGATCTTTTTTTCCAAATTAGGTAACATTTATAAATTCCAGAGATTAGAATTTTTGTTATCCATCCTTGGGTGAAAGTTAGTTAACCTGCTACAATACCAGATGGATTAATCCCTTTCTCTCTCACACTAGAGTTAAAAGTATTTAGAAAAATCCAGCTATAAAAATTCTTACAATGGAAGGAGGAAAATGATTTAAAAATTTCATTGAGTGCCCTGGCTGGTATAACTCAGTGGATTGAGTACAGACCTGTGAATCAAAGGATCGAGGTTCAATTCCCAGTCGGGGCACATGCCTGGGTTGCAGGCCAATTCCCAGCACGGGACGCACTAGAGGCAACCATACATCGATATTTCTCTCCCTCTTTCCTTCCCTTCCCCTGTAAAGATAAATAAATAAAATCTTTAAAAATAAATAAAGTGGTAAACCAATATTTTTAAAAAGTGATAAAAAATAAAATTAAAAGTTCATTGAGGAAGAAAGTAGTAATTCTTAGCAGTCAATGAAGAGAGTCTAATATAAACTCAGTGAGATTGAAGTTCTGCTGAAGGAACATATTTTGATTTCCTCAGCACAGCTCATATATTCCATGTCGGCTAGTTTAAACATTAGACTTTAATATAAAAAATATCACCCTGGCCCTAGCTGGTGTAGCTAAGTGGATTGAGCATGGGCCTGTGAACCAAAGGATTGCAGTTCGATTCCCAGTCAGGGCACATGCCTGGGTTGTAGGCCAGGTCCCAGCAGGGAACCCATGAGAGGCAACCATGTGGGGGCGACTTCTCTCGTGAGGTCCCCCTGGTGCCACAGACATGAGTAAACAATGACCGAGACATGATGAGATCTGCTTGGGGAGGAAGAGTGGGCTGTGGCCAATTTCTCAGAGGAGACAAAGGCCAGCATCAGCCAGTTTCTCTGAGGAGAGGAGAAAAAGGCCCGAAGCGCCTTTCTCCATAGCCTTTTATTGGGTTCTAATACACAGGAATATAGCGCGGCAAGGATCAAACAGTAAATAATATCTCAAAGAAGTCTGAGGGCTTAGTATAAGTCAGAGTCCATAAGGAACAGTTTTAGGGCTTCCTGCTGGGACCCTTATCATATGAATGAAAGCACTCTTAGCAGAGCAGATTTCACAGCTTTATCAGCAAGTCTTTGGGGTGCTAGATTTTTTCCCAGGACATGCTCTAGCAAGGCAAGGAGCTGCACCTCTCCCAACAGGTATTCAGGCTTAAGGGGATTAGAGCCAGGAAGTGCTTCTCCCAGAGAACATGGGGACTTGGGCTTTGTCAAAGCTGGGGGGCAAGTCTATTGCTCTTTGTTGTAGCCCCCCGAGTCCTTCCATGAAGGCCTCCCAAGTAATCAAGTCTGGCTTAGGTTGCCCCCCGCTGTGAGGGGTCTTACCCATCATTGACTTCCGACCAAGCTTTGGGGGCAGGAAGAGGAACTGAGGCAGCGTTTGCTACCAGAGACAAGCTTTGTCTCCTGCGGCTGGCATTCCAAAGGTCGTCTCTCACCCTTAGCCACAAGGGGTAGAGATGCAATTCCTAAAATCAGGCAGAGTGGTCTACAACACAACCATACATTGATATTATCTCCCTCTCTCCTTCCCTTCCCCTCTAAACATAAATAAATAAAATCTAAAAAAAAAAATCACCCTGGATGCTAGCTAGAATAATCATGGTGACTGTCTCCCAATATATAAAAATACTGAAATATTACATTGTACACTTGAAAAGTAAGTTATATGTCAATTATCACAAAAAATTCACCATACACAATACTTGACAGTTTAAATTATCTCATTCACTAATTTTTATCCTATCATTTTATGTGAAAGGGAATGTTGGGTTTTGAAACATCCGTATTTTGCCTTTGTTCAAAAGTGAACCAATTGGGACTTCTGCCAAGATGGAGGTGTAGGTGGAAGCACTGTGCCTCCTCCCACAACCGAGTTTAAAAACAACAAAGTTTTAGCAACAAAAACATAGCCAAAACCACAGAAAATTGAACTTCATGGAAGTCTGACAACAACAAACCCTTCAGCCAAACCGATAAACCGGTGAAGGAGGGAGCGGTGAGACAGACCGTGCAGGCCCCAGTGTCAGGAAGTGGCAGGGGGGACCACCCTTGTCCCTCTCTGACTCCACCCCCACCTACAGCATCACAAACCAGCGACATGGGTGGCCCCGCCCTGATAAACAACTAAGGCTCTGCTCCTCATACCTAACAGGCATGAACAGATCAAAACATGGCTCAAGAAGAACTTAGAGCTCCAGAGCTGATAAATCTAAGCAATGAAGAAATAGCTAAACTTTCAGATGCACAGTTCAAAACACTGGTGCTCAGGATGCTCACAGAACTAGTTGATTTTAGTCACAAATTAGAGGAACATATGAAGGCTAAACTAATTGAAATGAATGGAAATGCACAGAAAACCAATAGTAATGGAAAGGAAACTGGGACTCAAATCAAAGGAGTGGACCAGAAAGAGGAAAAAAATGACCAAACAGAAAAGAATGTAGAAAGAATTCAAAAAAATGAGGAGAGGCTTAGGAACCTCCAGGATATCTTTAAACGTTCCAGCATCAGAATTATAGGGGTGCCTGAAGGGGAAGAGGAACAGTCACGAGTGGAAAACTTATTTGAACAAATAATAAAGGATAATTTCCCCAATCTGGCAAAGGAAATAGACTTCCAGGAAATCCAGGAAGCTCAGAGAGTCCCAAAGGTGGTGGACCCAAGAAGGAACACACCAAGGCACATCATCATTACATTAGCCAAGATTAAAATGAAGGAGAGAATTCTAGAAGCAGCAAGAGATAAGAGGACAGTCAGCTACAAAGGAGTTCCCATCAGACTGTCAGTGGATTTCTCAAAAGAGACCTTACAGGCAAGAAGGGGCTGGAAAGAAGTATTCCAAGTCATGAAATCCAAAGATCTACATCCAAGATTGATCTATCCAACAAAGCTTTCATTTAGAATAGAAGGACAGATAAAGTGCTTCAAAGATAAGGTCAAATTCAAGGAGTTCATCCTCACCAAGCACTTATTATATGAAATGTTAAAGGGACTTAACTAAGAAAAAGAAGATAAAAAAGATGAACAGTGAAAGGACAGCAAACTCGCAGTTATTAACAACCACACATAAAACAAAAGCAAACTAAGAGGACAGCTAGATCAGGAGTGAACCATAGAAATGAAGATCACATGGAGGGTTAGCAACAGGGGAGTGGGAGAAGGAGAAGGTACAGAGAATAAGTATCATAGATGGTAGGTAGAAAATAGATAGGGGGGGCAAGAATAGTAGGGGAGACATAGAATCTAAAGAACTTGAGACACGTGGTCATAAACTAAAGAGGGAAAATGGTGAGGGAGGGGTGTGCAGGGTGGAGGGGAATGAAGGGGGGAATAGAAGAACTGTAATGGCATAATCAATAAAATATATGTAAAAAAAGTGAACCATTGTCGGAAGAAAAATCATTGTCATGCTTACTAAAAATAGGAATAAAAAGGTATACTCCCCCCTTTAAAATATTTAAGAGAAAATTTTCAAATGCACCAAATTCTGTTAAATTCCAAGGAAAATAAATCTAAACTTAAAGTAAGTGATAACATTCTGTGGCAGAAGTATTCTCAAGCTTCAAATCGGTTCTTCGATGATGGCTCTTTGACAACTTGGATGAGATATATAACCCTCTGAGTCTTAGTTTCTTAATCCTTAAAATGAGAAAGCCTGATATTTCTTATTTTTATTTTTTATTGTGGTAAAAAAAAACATAAGAGAAAGTTGACCATCCTAACCTATTTTTACAGTTATTTTATGTTAATTATGTTTATATTGTTATACAACACATCTTCATGATTTTTCATCTTGCAAGTTTATAACTATATCCATTGAACACCCCACAATTACTCATCCCCTTAGCCCCTGGCCACCACCTTCTTCATTCTGTTTCTAGGAGTTTGACTACTTTACCTTTTTGGTGATGATCTGCCATCTTCCAGTAATTCACAAAATGACTAACACAAAGGGAAGAGAAGAGGCACCTGCTGTATGTTCTCTAAGTCTTTTAGAAAAGGGGGAGCTGTCTGTTTGGCCATATACGTGCAAATCTACAAGAAAGGTGTTATTGTAGACATCAAGGGAATGAGCACTGTTCAAAAAGGAAAGCCCCACAAATGTTCCCAGAGTAAAGCTAGAAGACTTGACAAAGTTACCTAGCATGTGGTGGGTATTGTTACAAACAAGTTATGGGCAAGATTTTTGCCAAGAGAATTAATGTACTTATTGAGCATATTAAGCACTCTAAGAGCCAAGATAGCTTCCTATAGCATGTGAAGGAAAATGATTAGCCCTGGCTGGTGTGGTTCAGTGGATTGAGTACAGACCTGTGAATCAAAGGATCGAGGTTCAATTCCCAGTTAGGGCACATGCCTGGGTTGCGGGCCAGCCAGGTCCTCAGTAGCAGGCATGTGAGAGTCAACCACACATTGATGTTTCTCTGTCTCTGTTTCTCCCTCCCTTCCCTTCTTTCTAAAAATAAATAAAATCTTTTTTTATGAAAATTATCAGAAAAAGAATGAAGCCAAAGAGAAAGGTATTTGGGTTCAGCTGAAGCAACAGCCTGCTCTGCTCAGAGAAGCACACTGTGTGAGAACCTCAGCTGACGGAGCCCATTCCCTAGGAATTCATGGCATGATAAGTGTAAAAAAAATTAACATCTCTGTAGTGATAAAAATGTTTATCCTGAGTAGAAGCGTGGTATCCCCTTCACCCCCCAAAACATTTAAAGAGACATTTGTGTCCTTAAAAAAAGTTTGATGACTTTAGATATCTTATAACTGGAATCACACAGTATTTGTCCTTTTGTGAGTGGTTTACTTCACTTGGTATAATGTCCTCAAGTTTCATCCATATTATAGCATGTGACAGGATTTCCTTCTTTTCTAAAGCTTAATAAAAAAATATTCCAGCCCTGGCTGGTGTAGCTCAGTGGATTGGGTGCTGGCCTGCAAGCTGGGGGTTGCTGGTTTGATTCCTAGTTGGGGCACATGCCTGGTTGCTGGTTTGATTCCCAGTTGGGGCACATGCCCGGGTTGCAGGCCAGGACCCCAGTTGGGTGTAGACGAGAGGCAACCACATATTGATGTTTCTCTCCTCTTTCTCCCTCCCTTCCCCTTTCTCTGGAAATAAATAAATAAAAACTTAAATAAAATATTCCAATAAATACATCACAGTTTGTTTATCATGGCATTATAGTATATGAATTGCAAAACTATACTTTAACAAGTGTTCTCTGTGTTCCTTCAGCAGAACAAAAGCGCAAAAGGAGTTGATTCTTGCCCTAGTTTCTTGTATCTTTTTTGTGAAGTTGATTGTTTATAAAGAGCTAGAAGGTGAAGAAGATGCATTCTGTCATACAAAGACTTTATCATAGACACTTGGGTTGCTTCGCCCCTTGGCTTTTGTGAATAATGCTTCTATGAACATGAGTATGCCAATATCTCTTCAAAACATTGCTTTCAATTCTATTCGATATATACCCAGAAGTTGGATTGCTGAATTATATGGTAGTTTTATTTGTAATATATTAAGGAACTTCCATACTGTTTTTCATAGCAGATGCACTATTTTATATTCCTACCAACAGTGCCAAAGGGGTTCAATTTCTCCACACCCTCACCAACACTTCTTTTCTGTTTTGTTTTGTTTTTTTGCTAGTGGCCATCATAATGGATGTGAAGTAGTAGCTCATTACAGTTTTGACTTAAAAGGAATGACTTTTCAGAAAGTAATTATTGCTTCAAATTTTTTGTCTGAATAAATTTTGATAATGCACACAAAATGTTTGGTGCAATGCCTAGAAAACAGCACATGTTTGACAAATGGTGATTATCAATAATGTCATTGTCGTGGTCTAGGCACTGTGCCTGAAGCCTGAGACTCACAAATAGGAAGATCCAATGCCCTTGCTCTGGAGAAGCTAGGACAGATGTACATGGAGAGTATATTGGGTTTCTAAAACACAGAAGAGAAATCCAAATATATTAAAGATAAAAACAAAGTAATTACTTTAAAATGATTAAATTCAGAACCAATATAGTAAACAGTGAATGTGAGCTATTATTAAACCAATCAAAAAAAAAAGAGAAGCCTTTTAATATACATGCCTGCAAGTTAAAACAGCAGAGTTAAATTTTTACAGGCAATATTTATCTTGAAATCAATGTATATGGCAGAAGACAGGTTAATGCCTATAGGCAAAATAACAGTTAGCAAATTCATTAATTTTGTTTAGGTTTATATTGCTATTGTTAATGTACCAGGTTCCTGGGAAAGAGGGAGTTGCTTGACCTGTGAGTTCTTTGCTGATTCTCAGAAGCCCCACTTTGCAGATGGGGTAACAAATCTCATAGGGTCTGTCCACCTAGCCAGCCTCCTGTCCTCCAGTCAGCCTGGAGCTTGACATACCCTGGGCCCCACTGTCCATGTAGATGAGGGACCAGTTGTCCAGAGTGAGCAAGGTAAAGAGGATGAAAATGGTGTTCTGGAAGTGCTTGAGGTCAGATTAGTGAAACAGTGCTTGCGGCACCGGAAAAGAAGATTGGCCATTCAGGGCCAAGCCTGGCTCACAGGGGCCTATCCCAAGGTCTCTGCTAGGGTTCCAGTCACTTTCTGGAGGATGGTTAGGAAGTGATGGGCAGATGTTGAGAGGGAATCTGATTCAGCAGGGGTTAGAATTGTGTCAGGAACCAGAGCTGACACTGAAAGCAAGAGATCCCTCATTTGCTAGTGACTTGGGACAGTCCCAACCCCTCTCTAGAAAATGAAGAGATTGATCCTAGTAGGTGACAGGAGGCTTATTAGAAGCTGGCTGAAATCTGCAGCCTAATTCTCTTTCATTCCATGACTATGATGAAGTCTGAAGGAACAGGGGTGCCTGAATGTAATGGGCTCCTGCCCAGGATGCTAGGACAGACCCACAGTCTTCCCAATGCCAACACCTCCTGACCTTGGCATTTTTTGTCCTCAGCCTCCCCTAGGCAGTATAGTGGATCCCAGTACACATACAAGATGCCAAGAACAATGGAGTTCAAGGCCATGAAGATCCATTCTCCAAGGATACCAGCCAATCCTTCAGGGCCATCCCCAACAATCTTGGCAGTTCTTTCTTCTTCCCCACTGGAACCAACAGGCTATCCCTAAGTGGCTGTGTGTCTTAGGTGCTCTGTGGCTCAGTTTTTTTGTCTGCAAAATAGTGATAATAACAGTCTGCCTGATATAGTTTTCATGAGCATTAAATGCATTTAATACTGTAAAATGCTTAGAATATAAATAAATAAATAAATAAATAAATAAATAGCTACCATTAAGGTTAATAATTACCTGGCTTTAAGTAAAATATACCTACTTGAAAAAATATCAAATAAGTAATAGCAAGTGGTAAAACAATATGTACTATGAAATCATGTTTTTATTTTTATTTTATTTTTTTGAGATTTTATTTATTTATTTTTAGAAGGAGGAGGAAGGAGGAAGAAAGAGAGTGAGAGAAATACCAATGTGTGGTTGTCTCTTGCACACCTTCTACTGGGGATCTGGCCTGCAACTCAGGCATGTGCCCTAGACTGGGAATAAAACCGATGACCCTTTGGTTCACAGGCTGGTACTCAATCCACTGAGCCACACAAGCCAGTGCTAAAATCATGTTTTTAAAGCTAATAATAAATATGCAAATAGGTCACTTGCTATATTCAACACATAAATTACTTCTGAAATTAAAAAAAAACATTTATAGTTTTTTTTAAAAAGATTTTATTTATTTTTAGAAAAAGGGGAGGGGATGGAGAGGGAGAGAAACATCAGTGTGTGGTTGCCTCTCATGCACCCCTTACTGGGGACCTGGCCTACAACCCAGGCATGTGCCCTAACTGGGAATCCAACCAGTGACCCTTTAATTCACAGGCCAGCATTCAATCCACTGAGCCACACCAGCCAGAGCTATCCTCTTTTTAAAAAAGATTTTATTTCTTTTTTAGAGAGGGGAAGGGAGGGAGAAAGAGAGGGAGAGAAACATCAATGTATGGTTGCCCCTCATATGCCCTCAACTGGGGACCTGGCCCATAACCCAGGCATGTGCCCTGGACTGGGAATTGAACCAGCAACCCTTTGGTTTGCAGGCTGGCACTCAATCCACTGAGCCACACCATAAAGTACTACTTTTGATATTTTTAAATGTTAAGGAGGTATTACTTTTTCAATTAGAAAACAACAGTAGCAAAGCCAAAAAAACCCAATAAAGATACTAAAAATAACAAAATTAATTTCCAGGAAAGAAACATACAATATTTTACTGCAGAAGACTTATGAATTTTTTTTCACAAATTAAAAAAAAGACTAATCTCTAGAAAGACTGGTCAAGAAAAAAATAAGTGAAAGAAAATTCAGAATAAAAAGTAATTATTATTAAGTGACTGTAGGAATTTAAAAATAAGAAGATAATACTTGTGTCCAGAAATTATTAATATGGCTACATTGAGACACAGGTTATGCTTCCATAACAGTGATTATTGCAGTGGGACAATGAGACTTGTAACATTTTAAAAAGAAGATAATACTATTAATAAGAGTGTGCCAATAAGTTAAAAAACATATACAATGTATAATTTAAGATATATAGATATACAAAGTTGATTCAAGATGAAATAGAAAACTTGAGCAGACTACTTACAATAAATAGTAATGTAATTGTTAATAAAAAATATATACTCCCACATTAATGTCCCAGGTTAAGGTAGTTTTACATGTGACTTTATGAAATACCCCAAATTCATTTTATGCAAGCTGCATCAGAGAATGCAGAAACACAGTCACCTTGTTTTTATGAGGTACAAGAAATATTATAGACTAATCTTCCATCTAATTGTGGATTCAAAGATCCTAAATAAAATATTAGCAACTTAACTGCAACCCTGCATTAAAAAAATAATTTTGACTAGGAAGAGTTTATGCCAGGAGTGCAAGTGTTGTCCAGAATCAGACAATTTTAACAGCATTGAGTGCATTAACAGAGGGAATTAGAACTAACTACATGTTCCTGTTAGTAGACAGAAAAGGCATGTGATAAAATTAAGCACTGATTCAGGACTGAAATTTACAGCAAACTGGGAATATAAGGGAATGGCCTTAACTTGAATAAACCTAGGGCAAATTTTCTATTTAATAGTAAAATTTAAGAAGCATTAACTTTTTAGATGGAACAAATATGCCCATTATCACCATATCTACTCCAAATTGTATGAAGAGTCCTAACCAATGAAAGAAGAAAGGGAAAGTAATTAGGAAGCATAAATTGCCGAGGGAGACATGGTGCTGTCATTTGGCAACAACATGATTTGTCTAGATAGAAAACCTAAGAAAATCTGAGAATTAGTGAAAAAGTTCAGCAGGATTGCTGAACACAAGATCAATATATAAACAACAGTAATACTCCTAAGTTTGATAATCAATTACAAAATGCAATTTGATTAAATATAACTTTTGTAATAATGAAAATATAAGAGAAAATACTAAACATTATTAAAAGACAAAAAATAACTCATTTTAAATCTCCTCTTATGATATTAAAAATTATATAACTCCATTAAAAAATAACAATTCTGCTACAAATACAACCCTTAATGCATTCTAATGTATGTTGTAAAGCATCTCCAAGATTAAGATGTGGTCTTACAACCAATGGTTTCTTACTTCTTGTCTCCAAGGATAGATTGTGATGTAGCTGTCATTGCCTGACCATGGGTAAACTTTTGGTCACAGCTGTCCACTTTTATGATACTTCACTTGAGTTCTGTTCAATTTTGGACTACATGTTGAGTTTAATGGGCTATTTAAAATGTCTTTAAAAATCACATTCATCCAGACTGGTAGGAGGGGCACAGATGTGGAATGGGTGGGTCCCACATTGCCTGTGGTGGATAAAAATTCAGGCAGTATACCTTGGAAGTGAGGAGTCCCAGCTCCACACCAGGACCCCCAGCCCAGGGTTCCAGTGCCAAAAAGATAAGTCCCCACAATCTCCAGCTGCAAAAACCAGTGGGGATTGAGTTGGTGGAAGAAACTTCTGGAGTCTGAAGCAGTTCCTCTTAAAGAACTCACACACAGACTTAGTCAGATTCACTCCCTCTGAGCTCCAGCACCAGGGTAGCAGCTTGAAAGGCACCCCTGGCCTACAGAGGAAAACTGAAGTGTGTGGCTGAGGCCATTGCTGCTTTCCTGAATTCTCCCCCTACAAGGCACAGGGCCAGCAGGCTGGTGCCATATCTGAGACTCCAGCAACCTGGTTAGCACTGTTTGCCCCACCCTAAAGATCCCCAGAGACTCCATCCCACCCAATTTATGGGCCACCCAAGCTGCTTTTCCATATGAATGGCTGGTGTTGGCTTATGCTTCAAAACTTCCTAAATCCTCTCAAATAAGCTACAGCTGGCTTCAATAAGCCCCCAGCCCCTATACTTCTTGCTAAATGACCCTAGGCTAAGCACTAGTGGCAGCAAACCTAGGTTCACAGTTTAGCTTTACCTGGGAATCTTCAAGTCCAGCACAAGTAACAACCATCTCAGATTGCTTTACAGCTCAGGCAGGGTGGCCCTGAGCAAAACACAGGTGGTGGCTGACCTTGACTTATACCACATAGGAAACCCCAGGGTCTGTGCCCCCAGTGGAAAGCTACAGACCACATTGGAGTACCACCACCCTGCCCCCCCCACATCTGATCCTCCATGGAGGGTGGAGGTTGGTGGTCAGTGATCACAGTCAGTCCTTGAAGCTGCCTGGCCTAGGTAAATCCCTCCCATTGACCAGCCAACAGCAATCAAAGCTCAACTACAAGAGGAGGGTACTCAGCCTACATGAAAGGCACACTGCAAGTACACAGCTTGGGTGGCAGGGAAGACTGTATCACGGAACCCTACAGGACACCTACTACTTTAGGCCACACTACCAAGAGAGGGAGTCATAGGAACTCTACCTAATACACAGAAACAAACACAAGGAGGCTGCAAAAATGTGGAGACAAAGAAACACAGCCCAAATGAAAGAACAGATCAAAGCTCCAGAAAAAAGAACTGAACAAAGTGGAGATAAGCAATCTATCAGATGTGAGCTCAAAATACTGGTTATAAGGATGTTCAAGGAACTTAGTAAGGACTTCAACAGCATAATAAAAATCTAGTAAGAAATGAAGGATTCACTAATTAAAATAAAAAACAATTTACAGGGAAACAATGGTAGAGTGGACGAAGCCAAGAATCAAATCAATGGCTTGGAACATAAGGAAAAAAAACCAGAGGATGCTGGGAAGATGGTGACAGAGTAAGATGGAGCTGATACTAGCTCCTGTACTCATGGGTGAAAATCCTGGCAGATCTATAGAGAAAAAGCACAATAAACCATCAGTTACCCAGCATTTATGAAATTAAAAGACCAGAGATCGTGGCCGACGCTGAAACACCAGACGGCGGCAGAGTCAGCTACTGGAGCTGGGACACACGCAGTCCCTGTGCTGCCACCAGAGCAACAGGCCTGGGAGCCGGGGAGTCAGGTACGGGAGCCGGACACTCCAACCCCTGTGAAAGTCCTGGGAGACAGAGGAGTCAGGAACCGGAGCGGGGACACTCTCGGCTCTTGTGCCGATGCCATAGCTACCGGGCTGGGCAACTGAAGGGTCAGTTGCAAGAGCTGGGACACCAAAGGACCCTGTGACGCCACCAGAGAGACAGGCCTGGGCCCAGAGAAGCCAGCTACGGGAGCCGGGAAGTTCTCAGATCCTGTGCCACTGCCATAGTGACGGGAATGGACGCTGGGGAGTCGGTACAGAAGCCGGGACACTTCAAACCCCTGAGACGGCCCTGGGCGGCAGAGGAGCCCTCTACGGGAACTGGGACGTTCTCAGCCCCTGCGCCGCTGCCATAGTGACGGGACTGGACACTGGGGAATCAGGTACGGGAGATGGGACATTCTAAGCCTCTGTGCCACTGCCATAGAGACAGGACTAGACGCCGGGGAGTCAGGTACAGAAACCAGGATGCTCCAAACCCTGTGACGGCCCTGGGCGGCAGAGAGAGCCAGATATGGGAGCTGGGACATTCCCAGCCTCTGTGCCGCTGCCGAGGTAACGGGCCTGGGTGCTTGAGGAGGCGGCTACTAGAGCCGGGACATTCAGCAGTGGTAGGCGACCAATGCAGGAACCAGCGTGAGGACCAGCGTGAGTGTAGGTGGAGATTAAGTACATCAAGAAACTTCAAGGAGTCTGCACCACTGAACTTCACAAGGATCATACCACAGAAGTTCACACCATAAAACCAGGGTTTCAGAACAGATCAATTTTAGAAGCAGACACTAACAAGAAGAGTCTCAAACAATGGGAAGACAAAGAAACAATCCCCAAATGAAAGAAAAAGCAGAAACTTCAGAAAGAATGTTAGATTAAATAGAGGCTCATCAACTATCAGATAGTGAATTCAAAGCACTGGTTATTATGAAGTTCAAAGAGCTCACAATGAACTACCAGAAACTACAGGAGAACTATAATGATCTCTCTGCAAACTACAGCAACATGAAAAAGGAAATGAAACTATCAGCAAGACACAAGAGGAAATGAAGAACACAATTTCTGAATTAAAGAACACAGTAGAAAGTTTCCAAAGTAGGATAGATGAAGCAGAGGATAGGATTAGTGAGTTGGAGGACAGGGTACAAAGCATCTCACAGAAAGAGCAAGAAAATGAAAAGAGGCTCAGAAAGAATGAAGAGGAATTAAGAGAAATGCAAGACAATATAAAAAGTAATAATATCCGAATAATAGGAATACCAGAAGGAGAAGGAGAAGAACAAGGGATAGAAAACGTACTTGAACGAGTAATGAGAGAAAATTTCCCTAATTTGATAAGAGAAAAAGTCTCACAAATCCAGGAATCACAGAGAGTCCCAATCAAAAGGAACCCAAGGAGGCCCACTTCAAGACGCATCATCATCAAATTGGCAAAATTCCAAGACAAAGAGAGAATCTTAAAGGCAGCAAGGGAGAAAAAAGAAATAACATACAAGGGAGCCCCAATAAGGTTAGCTACTGACTTCTCAATGGAAACACTTCAAGCAAGAAGAGAATGAAAAGAAATATTCCAAGTAATGAGAACCAGAGGCATACAACCAAGGCTACTTTACCCAGCAAGGCTCTCAATCAAGATAGGTGGCCAAATAAAGAGCTTCCAAGACAAAAGAAGCCTAAAAGAATACGCCTCCACCAAACCAGCTCTACAAGAAATACTAAAAGGACTGCTTTAAGGGAAGGAAGGATAAGAGGGAGACAGAGAGGAACACAGGTACAAAAATGGCAATGAATAAGTACCTATCAATAATAACCTTAAACGTAAATGCATTAAATGCTCCAATCAAAAGACACAGAATAGCTGAATGGATAAGAAAGCATGACCCACACATATGCTGCCTAAAAGAGACCCACCTCAGGACAAAAGACCATCACAGACTAAAAGTGAAAGGCTGGAAACAAGTTTTCCAAGCAAACGGACAAGAAAAAAAACCTGGGGTAGCAATTCTCATATCAGACAAAATAGACTTCAAAAAAAAGGCCATAAAGAGAGACCCAGAAGGTTACTTCATTATACTCAAGGGAAGAATCCACCAAGAAGACGTTAACATTGTAAACATATATGCACCAAACATAGGGGAACCCAAATATATCAAGAAAATCTTAGAGGACTTCAAGAAAGATATTGACAGCAACACAATTATAGTAGGGGATTTGAACACCCCACTATCAAAAATGGACAGATCTTCCAAACGAATTATCAACAAAAATATTGTGGCATTAAACAACACCCTAGATGAAATGGACTTAAGTGATATATATAGAGCCCTTCATCCCAAAGAAGCTAAATACACATTCTTTTCAAATGCACATGGAACATTTTAAGGATAGACCACATAATAGGACACAAAACGAGCCTCAATAATTTCAAGAAAATTGAAACCATACCAAGCATTTTCTCTGAGCACAAAGGACTGAAATTGGAAATGAACCCCAAAGGAAAAAACCTAAAGCACCCAAAATTATGGAGGCTGAATGGTATGCTATTAAGCAACGAATGGGTCAAGAATGAAATTAGGGAAGCAATCAAAACGTTTCTGGAAACAAATGAAAATGATCTCACAACAACCCAAAACTTATGGGACACAGCGAAGACAGTCCTGAGAGGAAAGTTTATAGCAATACAGGCCTACCTAAAGAAGATAGAAACATTTCAAAAAAACAACCTAACTCTATGCCTGCAAGAACTCGAGGAACAACAACAAAGGCAGCCCAGAGCAAGAAGAAGGAAGGAAATAACCAAGATTAGAGCAGAATTAAATGACATAGAAACCAAAAGCACAGTTCTAAGGATCAATGAATCCAGGAGTTGGTTCTTTGAGAAGATAAACAAAATAGACAAGACTTTAAGTAGGCTCATCAAGAAAAGAAGACAGAGGACACAAATAAACACAATCAGAAATGAAAGAGGAGAGATTACAACTGATACCACAGAAATAGAAGGGATTGTAAGAAATTACTATGAAGAACTGTAGGCCATGAAACTTGAAAACCTAGGGGAAATGGACACATTTCTAGAAAAATACAATCTTCCAAAACTCAGTGAAAAAGAAGCAGAAAATCTAAATACACCAATAACAGCAAAAGAAATTGAAGCAGTAATCAAAAAACTCCCAACACAGAAAAGCCCCGATCCAGATGGTTTCACAGGAGAATTCTACAAAGCATTTAAGGAAGAGCTAACCCCTATTCTCCACAGACTATTCCAAAAAATCCAGAAGGATGGAAAACTCCCAAATTCTTTTTATAAAGCCAGTATCATCTTAATTCCAAAACCAGATAGAGACACAACAAAGAAAGAAAACTTCAGGCCAATATCGCTGATGAACATAGATGCTAAAATCCTCAACAAAATATTGGCAAATCGCATCCAACAATATATCAAAAAGATCATACACCATGATCAAGTGGGATTCATCCCAGGGATGCAAGGATGGTTCAACATTCGCAAATCAGTAAATGTAATACATCACATAAACAAAAGCAAAGGCAAAAATCACATGATCATATCAATAGATGTGGAAAAAGCTTTTGATAAGGTACAACACCCATTTATGATAAAAACACTCAGCAAAATGGGAATAGAGGGAACATTCCTCAATATAACAAACTCCATATATGAGAGACCTACAGCCAATATCATACTCACTGGGCAAAAACTAAAAGCTTTTCCACTAAGATCAGGAACAAGACAAGGTTGTCCCGTTTCACCACTTCTATTCAATATAGTATTGGAAGTTTTAGCCACAGCAATCAGGCAAGAAAAGGAAATAAAAGGCATCCAAATAGGAAAGGAGGAAACAAAACTATCACTGTTTGCAGATGACATGATAGTGTAATGGAAAATCCTATAGACTCTACCCAAAAACTGCTCAAACTAATTAATGAGTTTGGCAAAACAGCTGGTTACAAAGTCAATATCCAGAAATCAAAGGCATTTTTGTATACCAACAGTGAACCAGCAGAAGCAGAAATAAAGAAAAAAATCCCATTCAATATAGCAAAAAGAAAATAAAATATCTGGGAATAAACCTAACTAAGGAGGTAAAAAACCTGTATGCAGAAAACTACACAGCCCTGAAGAACGAAATCAAGGAAGACACAAACAAATGGAAACATGTATCTTGTTCATGGATTGGAAGAATTAACATCATCAAAATGTCCATACTACCCAAAGCAATATACAGATTCAGTGCAATCCCTATTAAAGTACCAATGGCATATTTCACAGACATAGAACAAACACTTCGAAAATTTATATGGAACCATAAATGAGCCCAAATAGCAGCTTCTCTTTTGAGAAAGAAGAACAAAGTAGGGGGGATCACAATACCTGATATCAAACTGTATTACAAGGCCACTGTAACCAAAACAGCCTGGTACTGGCATAAAAACAGGCCCATAGACCAATGGAACAGAACAGAGAGCCCAGAAATCAACCCAACCCTCTACAGTCAATTAATATTTGACAAAGGGGGCAGTAACATAAAATGGAGTAAAGATAGCCTCTTCAGCCAATGGTGTTGGGAGAACTGGACAGCTATGTGCAAAAAAATGAAACTTGAGCACAGACTTACACCATACACCAAAATAAATTCAAAGTGGATAAAAGACTTAAATGTAAGTCGTGACACCATCAAAGTCCTAGAGGAGAACATTGGCAAGAAAATCTCAGGTATTTCACGCAGCAACTTCTTTACTGATATGTCCCCTAGAGCAAGGAATGTAAAGGAAAGAATAAACAAATGGGATCTCATCAAAATAAAAAGCTTCTGCATGGCTAAAGAAAACAGTATGAAATTAGCAAGACAACCAACTATATGGGAAAACATATTTGCCAATAATACCTCAGATAAAGGTTTAATTTACAAAATATACAAAGAACTTACACGACTCCACTCTAAGAAGACAACCAACCCAATTAAAAAATGGGAAAAGGACTTGAACAGGCACTTCTCCAAGGAGGACATACAGAACATCCAGAGACACATGAAGAGATGCTCAATATCGTTAGCTATCAGAGAGATGCAAATTAAAACCACAATGAGATACCACTTTACACCAGTCAGGCTGGCTATCATAAACAAAGCAACAAACAAGAAATGTTGGAGAGGTTGTGGGGAAAAGGGGTCCTTAGTTCACTGTTGGTGGGATTTCAGACTGGTACAACCATTATGGAAAACAGTATGGAATTTTCTCAGAAAAATAAAAATTGACCTGCCTTTTGACACAGCAATTCCACTGCTAGGATTATACCCCAAGAATCCTAAAACATCCATTTCAAAGAACCTATGCACCACAATGTTCATAGCAGCACAATTTACAATAGCCAAGAGTTGGAAGCAACCTAGGTGCCCATCAGTAAATGAATGGATCAAAAAATTGTGGTACATATACACCGTGGAATTCTATGCAGCAGAGAGAAAGAAGGAGCTACTACCTTTTGCAACAACATGGATGGAACTGGAAAGCATTATGCTGAGTGAAATAGGCCAGGCATTGAAGGACAAATACCATATGATCTCACCTTTGACAGGAAGCTAAAGAATAAAACAAACAAGCAAACAGAATAAAAACAAAGACACTAAAATAGAGAACAAGTGGGCAGCGACCAGAGGGTAGAGGGAAGGGAACTTAAGGGGGAAAAGGGGGAGGGATTTTGAGGAACAAGTATGAAAGACACAGAGATGAGGACTGGGGGGGGGAATGGGAGGGAGGGGGGAGACCGGGCGGGGGGTGGGGTGGGATGGGAGAAATAGATAAAAAAAAAATGTACTTGAAAAGTAACTAAATAAAATTAAAAAAAAATAAAAATAAATAAAAATAAAAATAAAAAAAAAACGAACTTATGCACCACAATGTTCATAGCAGCACAATTTACAATAGCCAAGAGTTCAAGCAACCTAGGTGCCCATCAGTAAATGAATGGGTCAAAAAATAGTGGTACATATACACAATGGAATTCTATGCTGCAGAGAGAAAGAAGGAGCTACTACCTTTTGCAACAACATGGATGGAACTGGAAAGCATTATGCTGAGTGAAATAGGCCAGGTGCTGAAAGACAAATACCATATGATCTCACCTTTAACAGGAAGCTAAACAACAAAACAAACAAGCAAGCAGAAAAAAAAAACAAAAAACAAAGACACTGAAATAGAGAACAAGGGGATAGTTACCAGGGGGGAGAAGGAAGGGAAGTTAAGGGGAAAAAGGGGGAGGGATTTGGAGGAAGAAATAAGAAGGACACAGGGACGACAACTAAGTGGGGTGGAAATGGGAGGGAGGTAGGGAGCAAGGGGCGGGGGAGGCTGGGATGGGAAAAATAGACAAAAAACTGTACTTGAAAAATAACTAAATAAAATTAAAAAATGATTATGAGTAATAAAATAAAGTAAATGTTGGCAAAGACAAGAATAAAAAAATAAAAAAGAAAAAAAAAGGAAAAAACCAACCAATCAGGACAACATGAAGAAAAAAGAATCCCCCCCCAAAAAAAAAACAAACAAAGATAGTATAAGCAGCCTCTGAAACAAGTTCAAGACATCACATTCACATCACAGGGGTGCCAGAAGGAAAAGAGAAAGAGCAAAAAATTGGAAATCTATTTGAAAAGATAATGAAAGAAAACTTCATTAATTTGGAGAAGGAAATAGACATGCAAGTCCAGGAAGTACATAGAGTCCCAAACAAGATAGATGCAAAGAGGCCCCCTCCAAGACACATCATAAGTAAAATGTCAAAGGTTAAAGATGAACAGAGAATCTTAAAAGCACCAAGAAAAAAGCAGTTAGTTACCTACAAGGGAGTTCCCATAAGACCATCAGTTGGTGTCCCAAAATCAACTTTGTAGGGTAGAAGGGATTGGCAAAAAATATTCAAAGTCATGAAAAGCAGGAACCTAGAGCCAAGATTGCTCTATTCAGCAAAGCTATCATTTAGAATTGAAGGGAAGATAAAAAGCTTATCAGAAAAGAAAAAACTAGAGGACTTCATCATCACCAAATCATTATTATATGAAATATTAAAGGCACTTATTTAAGAAAAAGATCAAAAGTATGAACAATAAATTAGCAATAAATACATATCAATCAACAATTGAGTCTAAAAAACAAACTAAGCAAACAGAGACAGAATCATGGATATGGAGAGTGTTTTGATGGTTGCCAGATGGAAGGGGGTTGTGGGGAATGGTTGAAGAGCTGAGAGGATTAAGAAGTACAACTAGGTAATTACAGAATATCCATGGGGATATAAAGTATAGTATAGGAAATAGAGTAGCCAAAGAACCTACACATGACCCATGAACGATGGAGGGGTTGCCTGAGGCAATGGGGGTGCTGGGTGGAGGAGGACAAAGAGGGGAAGTTGAGACAACTATAATAGCATAATCAATAAATTATAATTTGAAAAATTAAAAATGCATGTGCTAAAAAGGAATTTTAGTTAGATAAGGGATTAAAATACATCACAAAATTTCTTTAAGAAAATAAAATGTCTTTATGATATAGCATTAAAATGTTTTTATGATATAGCATTAAATTGAAAATGTACTGTGTGTGCACAAAGGTGCAGGAACAGAATAAGGACCATAAATTTTTAGTATCAAAGAAACAAATCTCTTTTATAAAAAGAATGACCAAAAGTGCATATTTTCTTGCAAAAAAACATTCAAGAACCCAAGAAAAGAAGATATTGACAAGTAGGTGAAACTGAATTATGTTTTGGTGCCATGGCAGGGAAAAACATTTCAGAGACAGTAGTGGATGGATGGACTATTATAAATAAATGCTACATTACCAATGTCCTTGATGACACAGAGGTTATTACTATATGGAAAACACAGATAGTAAAATTTTGTAGTAATTCAGAAAAATCAGACTCAATGTCAAGAAATTTTAGGGATATCTTAACCAATTTATTTCACTTATATTTTCATTTTTATGGACACACAAGAAAAATATATAATAAAAACATATATCTAAATAAGTCCAAAGGAGCTTTTACAAACAGTATAAAACTTCTAAGTAATAAAAAACATAATGCCATAGTTTAATGTGCAGTAATTTTTTCTTTAGTGACACATAAAATATTGATGAGTCTTACAATCTATAGCATGGTAGAATAGATGAAATTTAAAAATGTGATGAAATTTCAAAAAGCAAACAATAATGAATTTTCTTCAAACTTGATAACCCAATTTGAAAACTCCTGTGAAGTAGTAGAGGTACAGGATGGAAGGAAGGTACAAATGACAGATCACAGAGGGTTTCATGAGTCAAATAAGAAATTTAGACATATTTCTAAGTGTGGTGAGAACTGATTAATGCTTTTAAAGCTAGTTAGTGCTTATTTATGATAACATTTCAATAAAAAGAATAAATCATTCTGTCTGCAATGTAAAGAAATATGGAATACCCAAAAATCTCCTGAAGAAAGAGGTGAAATTTGCTCTACCAAATAAAGACTTATTCTAAGGTTATGGTAAAATGAACTATTGTGCTAATAGTTCAGAGACAGATAAATAGATTAACATAGTAAAAAATTTACAAAAAGACCCAAACAATTGTGGAAAGTTGATATATAGCAGAGACAGCATTATAAATCAACAACAAAAGGCTAGCATGATACTGAGGCAACTGGGGCAAGGGGAAATAAACCATCTGATCCTTTAACAAAAATGAATTCCAGATGATTAAAGGCTTAAATATGAGAAGAAAACCCTATAGAATATAAAGTTTCTTCAGCAAGACATAAAATATTAAATACAAATTACCAAAGAGAAGATCAATAAATTTGACTGCATTAAACTTTTAAAAAATATATAAGAAAGTTCATAAATAATGAAAAAATTCAGAGACTAAGGAAAAGCTATTTACAATCTATATAACTGATTGAGGATCAGTATACAGATATATAATAAATTCTTATAAATCTAAGGAAGAATAAAAATAAAAGGGAACAAAAAGCTTTTTATAGATAAGGAAAACTGAATAATCAATTAAAATATGAAAGGGTATGAAAAGATGCATAATATGTAAAATGAAATGAGATATCATATTCATAACCATATAGTTGATAAAAGTTAAACAATCTGACAATACTAAGTAAGGTTATGATAAAATAGAAATTCTCATCCTATGTCCATAAACCTGTAAATGAATACAATCACTTTGGCAATTTCTAGTGTACACTGAATATGCACATGCTGTCTGATCTTACAAATTCCCTTCATTGAAAGAAACCTAAAGAAGTTTTCATTCACATATACAAATAATAATACACAAGAATGTACAGTTGTTCTATTAGTAAAACTTAGAAACCTCATTTAACTTAAATAGGAGAATATATTTGTGATCTTTGATAAAGGAAAGATTTCTTAGATATAGTATCAAAAGCACAAATGCAACAAAGAAAAATAGTATTACATTGTATGACATCAAAATTAAGAAGTTCTGCAGATTGGTAGTTACAAAGCAGTCATGGAGTTGTAAAGTACAGCATAGGAAATATAGTCAATAATAGTGTAATAACTATGTATAGTGCCAGGTAGGTACTGGAAATATCAGAGGGAACACTTTGTAAAGTGTGTGATTATCTAACCACTATGCTGTACTCCTCAAACTAATACGAAATAATATTGAATATAAACTCATTGAAAAAATTTATAGCTGGCCAAGATGGAAGTATAGGTAGATACATTTTGCTTCCTTGCACAATCAAAATAAGGAAAAGGATAAATTAAAAAAAAATGAGACTCTCTAAAAATAAATAAATAAATAAATAAATAAATAAATAAATAAAAGTTTAAAAGAAATACAACATTACATGGCAAAAAAGCACATGAAAAGATGGTGAAAATCTTTAATCATTAGAGAAATGCAAATTAAATAACAACAAGGTATCACTATACATGTATTGGAATGTCTAACATGTAAAAAAAAATTGACCATATTATTGGCAAGGATGAGGAGCCACTGGAACTTTCATGCACTGCTAGGGGAAATTTTGAATTGTACAACCACTTTGGAAAATAGTTTAAACCAGCGGTATGAAACTCATTTTCACCAGGGGCCACATCAGCCTTACGGTTGCCTTCAAAGGGCTGGATATAATTTTAGGACTGTATAAATGTAACTACAGTACTCCTTAACAGTTAAGCAAGAGCTTGGCACTGTAGAAACAAGGTGCTAGGCTGCAAAATACAAGGTGGAGGGCTGGATTTGGTCTGCAGGCCTTATGTTTGTACCTGTGGTTTGAACCTATGCTTACATTATGACCCAGTAACACCATTGTTAGGTATTTACTCAAATAAAAAAAAATGACAACAGCCAACAGAACAATAATTGTCTGGTGTGAATGAATCAAAATTATACCCATTTTTATCAGATCAGTAAAAAATATCTTTTCTGTTGTGCCACAGAATTTTAGTAATTAGTTTATGTATGCCATGAGATGAAGAGGGTCAAAAATCACTGGTCTAGAGCACTCACTACAAAATAGAGTTATATGATGTAACGTAATCACAGGAGTGACATCCCATCACTTCTGCCGTATTCTATTAGGCAGAAAGTCACAGGTGCCATCCACACTCAAGGGCAGGGACGTATATAGAGGGTGGGCATCACGGAGGTAAAACCTACTGTCTGCCTGCCACAAGTGGGGTGAGAAACAAAAAACCTTAAACTTTATCTGTAAAGATTTCCTTCTTGTATTTAAAAAAACTAAACATAAGAAGGAAACTGAACAACAATATACAGTGCACAAACAATATGAAGCATCTTAAATGTTAGAATGAAAAACTAGAAGCGTATCTAACAGAAACTATAAACCTTTTATGTATGTTAATTTTAAAAAGTCTTACATCATCAGCTATTGCTGTTTAGGAGGTCACCTTTTACGATGGTACGAGGTTTAGTTTAATTTTCTAAAATAGTTATTAATAATGCCTGAGACATATCACTTTACATTTTTCAGACTCTAATCCTTTCAGGGTGGGGGCCATCTCTGTTTCCTTGTATTTTCATTGCTGTATTGTTAAATTAAGTCATCTTTCAGTAGGTAAGCCTATAAAACAACCTTTGTTTTAGATGGGTTTCTATAATTCCTTTCAGTCTCTTGACTCCCAAATTTTGCAGATGCTGCCTGGGTTATGGTTATAGCTATGTGTAAATTTCTACATGAATTGTCATAAAGCTAGGAAACAATTTTATATAAATTTTGTCACTGCATTTGAGCTTTAACTTCATTTTTCTTTTGGGAAGGAATGAAATTCTTCATCCTAATAAGCAAAGTGTAACTGTTGTCTTCTCAGAGGCCAAATACAGCATCCTTTTAACTTGTTTACAATCCGAAACTCACATTGACTAAATAAATTTTTGTATTTTCTATTTTTACTACATCTGTTGTCATTATGCATTCTGCATTTATTGATAACACCAGACATCTTTTTTGCATTAAAAGCAAAACAACATGGCATATGATATCAGTTCTGATTTAACACTATATTTTTAATTTTTTTCATTAATATGGTAGTATAATCATTTCTAGAGAAAATAAATAAATTTTTACCTATTGATATTTGAATTATTTCTTATATAAATTGGATTAGTCATAGAAATATAAAAGGCATCACACCACATTACAAATAGTTTGAATTCGAACATAGTTCTACTGCCAAAAAAGAGAACAATTATTTAATAAATCTGTAATTCTCTGAAAAAGGAAGAAATCTGTTGGTTGGACCTGCTATTGTTTCAGTGGATATCACTTAACTAAATACAGTATTTTCTTTAAGGAATGCCAGAACCTATTGCATTCTCTCTTGTAAGAAAGGTTGCTGTTAATATTTGCTCAAAGTGTAATAGTCTTTCACCACAAAAACTGTCCCGTGATCAGTAGCATAGTTTTACTAATATGTAGTCACTTAGTACACTTGTATGGAGGGCCTACACATTGGGAAACATAAATAGGAGTAAGACACATCTGCCCTGAAGATATTTATAATCTAGAGAGGAGAGGATATGCATAACTAATAGCAACATACCGATAACAACTACAAGAAACATAAAAGCAAGAAGGGTCCCATGAATGTTCAGAAGTCATCATGATAGCCACCATGTATTTATTGAATATTATTTATGTGCCACATACCTTACAATGGTGATTATTAAAACTAATATTCTAATACAAATACCCACAGATATGAATTGGATACTTAATATGTCCCAGGCACTATTCTAAGTATAATGCATGTATAATGGATCAACACATACCAATAAATATGCCATTGTGGCATAAAGATTATGATTATTTTGAGCTGAAGACAATTAAGAAACATCAGACACCAAAAAAAGCTCTCTTCTCTCTCCTCCATAAGTCTCCTGCTTTAAAGTAGGCTGAGACTATTAATCACCTGAGAAAAGAGTCTTTTTTTTCCCACATACAAGTGAAAGTTTATTTAGAAAGTCACAGAAGTAAAAATATAATCTCCCAAAACTCAATGAAAAAGAAGTAGAACACCTGAATAGACCAATACAGCAAAGGAAATTGAAGCAGTAATCAAAAAACTCCCATCACACAAAAGCCCCGAACCAGATGGGTTCACAGGAGAATTCTACAAAGCATTTAAGGAAGAGCTAACCCCTATTCTTCACAGACTATTCCAAAAAATCCAGAAGGATGGAAAACTCCCAAACTCCTTTTATGAAGCCAGCATCATCCTAATTCCAAAACCAGATAGAGATACAACAAAGAAAGAACACTTCAGGCCAATATCACTGATGAACATAGATGCTAAAATCCTCAACAAAATATTGGCAAATCACATCCAACAATATATCCAAAAGATTATACACCATGACCAAGTGGGATTGATCCCAGAGATGCAAGGATGGTTACACATTTGCAAATCAATAAATGTAATTCATCACATAAACGAAAGCAAAGACAAAAACCACATGATCATATCAATAGACACGGAAAAAGCGTTTGATAAGGTACAGCACCCACTTATGATAAAAACACTCAGCAAAGTGGGAATACAGGGAGCATTCCTCAATATAATAAAGGCCATATATGAGAGACCTACAGCCAACATCATACTTAATGGGCAAAAACTAAAAGCTTTTCCACTAAGATCAGGAACAGGACAAGGATGTCCACTTTCACGACTTCTATTCAATATAGTATTAGAAGTTTTGGCCACAGCGATCAGGCAGGAAAAGGAAATAAAAAGCATTAAAATAGGAAAGGAGGAAACTGTCACTGTTTGCAGATGACATGATAGTGTACATGGAAAATCCTATAGACTCTACCCAAAAACTGCTCGAACTAATTAATGAATTTGGCAAAACAGCAGGATACAAAGTCAATATCCAGAAATCAAAGGCATTTTTGTATACCAACAGTGAATCAGTAGAGGCAGAAATCAAGGAAAAAAATCCCATTTGATATAGCAAAAAGAAAAATAAAATATCTGGGAATAAACTTAACCAAAGAGGTAAAAGACCTGTATGCAGAAAACTTCACAGCACTGAAGAAAGAAATCAGGGAAGACACAAACAAATGGAAACATATACCTTGTTCATGGATTGGAAGAATTAACATCATCAAGATGTCCATACTACCCAAAGCAATATACAGATTCAATGCAATCCCTATTAAAGTATCAATGGCATATTTCCAGACATAGAACAAACACTTCAAAAATTTATATGGAACCATAAACGAGCCCAAATAGCAGCTGCTCTTTTGAGAAAGAAGAACAAAGTAGGAAGGATCACAATACTTGATATCAAACTGTATTACAAAGCCACTGTAATCAGAACAGTCTGGTACTGGCATAAAAACAGGCACATAGACCAATGGAACAGAACAGAGAGCCCAGAAATCAACCCAACCCTCTACAGTCAATTAATATTTGACAAAGGGGGGCAGTAACATAAAATGGAGTAAAGATAGCCTCTTCAACAAATGGTGTTGGGAGAACTGGACAGCTATGTGCAAAAAAATGAAACTTGAGCACAGACTTACACCATACACCAAAATAAATTCAAGGTGGATAAAAGACTTAAATATAAGCCATGACACCATTAAAGTCCTAGAGGAGAACATTGGCAAGAAAATCTCAGATATTCACGCAGCAACATTTTTACCGATATGTCCCCTAGAGCAAGGAATATAAAGAAAAGAATAAACAAATGGGATCTCATCAAAATAAAAAGCTTCTGCATGGCTAAAGAAAACAGTGTTAAATTAAAAAGACAACCAACTGTATGGGAAAACATATTTGCCAATGATACCTCAGACAAAGGTTTAATCTCCAAAATACACAAAGAACTTACACAACTCCACTCTAGGAAGACATATAACCTAATTAAAAAATGGGAAAAAGACTTGAACAGACACTTCTCCAAAGAGGACATACAGAATATTCAGAGACACATGAAGAGATGCTTAATATCGTTAGCTATCAGGGAGATGCAAATTAAAACCACAATGAGATACCACTTTACACCAGTCAGGCTGGCTATCATAAACAAAGCAACAAACAAGAAATGTTGGAGAGGTTGTGGGGAAAAGGGGTCCTTAGTTCACTGTTGGTGGGATTGCAGACTGGTACAACCATTATGGAAAACAGTATGGAATTTTCTCAGAAAAATAAAAATTGACCTGCCTTTTGACCCAGCAATTCCACTGCTAGGATTATATCCTAAGAATGTTAAAACATCAATTTCAAAGAACCTATGCACCACAATGTTCCTAGCAGCTCAATTTACAATAGCCAAGAGTTGGAAGCAACCTAGGTGCCCATCAGTAAGTGAATGGATCCAAAAATGGTGATGCATATACACAATGGAATTCTATGCAGCAGAGAGAAAGAAGGAGCTACTACCCTTTGCAACAACATGGATGGAACTGGAAAGCATTATGCTGAGTGAAATAGGCCAGATGTTGAAAGACAAATACCATGTGATCTCACCTTTAACGGGAAGCTAAACAACAAAGCAAACAAGCAAACAGAATAAAAACAAAGACACTGAAATAGAGAACAAGTGGGCAGCGACCAGAGAGGAGAGGGAAGGGAATTTAAGGGGAAAAATGGGGAGGGATTTTGAGGAACAAGTGTGAAAGACACAGGGATAAGGACTGGGGAGGGGGGAACTGAGAGGGAGGTGGGGAGACGGGGAAGGTGGGGCTGGGATGGGAGAAATAGACAAAAAACTGTACTTGAAAAATAATAAATAAAATTTTTTGAAAAAGAAAGTCACAGAAGTAGAAAAAGTGAGCCAGGTGGGCTGCATGGGCTCAGGCAACAAGTTACAGGCAAAAGAAGGGCTTTGGAGCTCAGGAGAGAGAGAGCAAAGGTATGTGCCTTGAGAGAAGAAGAGGGGGAAAAGGTGCAAGTGTGCTCAAAGACAAAGATAAGAGAGAGAGAGAGAGGTGGATATGGAGATTCTTATCAGTCCAGTCACTGACCCAAGAAGAGTCTCCAAAATAGACCTGACTGAAACGATCTTCCGCTTCCACTAGTGTTCCCCATATATTTACCTTCGCACAGTTCAGAGCACTTGGAAGCTTAAAACTCTTTTCATTTGTCTTATAACTTCCCCAAATCCTATTGTTCTTTGTTAAGATGTTATATAAGCCCACATTCTAGTTATCCTTTTGAGTTGCTCATCTCTGACCTTCTTCCCCCCTCTGTACATGTAAGCTGGCAAACTCTTGTTCCTCATGACAATGCCATGAGGCAGATATAATTATTCCCACTTCTTAAAAGAGTTTATTTATTTATCTTTAGAGGGGAAGAGAAGGAGAGAGGGAGAGAAATATCAATGTATGGTTGCCTCTCGTGTGTCCCCTGCTGGGAACTGGCCTGCAACCCAGGCATGTGCCCTGACTGGGAATCAAACTGTGGTTGTTTGGTTCACAGGGCCGCGCTCAATCCACTGAGCTACACCAGCCAGGGCAATTTTTCCCACTTTATGAAAGAAAAACTGAGGATCAGAAAATTCAGGAACTTACACAAGGTTATATAGTTAAGTAAGTTAATAGGTTAGGGTTTAATCCATGTTTGTTGGAATTCAAAGTTTATGCTCTCTGAACTGGCTTTGGGTCATCTTCATTCTACCAGAAACTCACTGTATTAGTTATCTATTTCTGGAAAGCAAATCACCCAAAACTAAGTGGATTAAAACAATAATGATTTATGATTTTTCCTAATTCAATGGCTGACCAGTTTTTCCATTGGTGTGGTCTGAGTCAGTCCTGCTACTGCAGTCAACTGAAGGGTCAACTGGGCCTGCAGTGTCCAAGATGGCCTCATTTACATGTCAGGCCCTTGGTGCTGGCTCTGGACTGGAGCCCATGGACACACCTCCATGTAGTCTTTCATCCTGGCTTCTTCATAGTATAATTATTTGGCACAAGGGTATCAGGGTTTCAAGAAAGCCAGCCCAAGTGCGTGAGGGCTTATTAAGCCTCTGCTCATGTCTAATTTGCTAATTTGGTAAAAAAAAAGTCACATGGTCAAATCCAGAGTAAATATGAAAGAAGACAATACTAGAACCTGGATACCAGGAGGTATGATTCATTGGGGGCCATCAACAGAACAATCTATTGCATTTATCATATGACTTTTCTTCATTTGTAAAAGAAGAGATAGACCGGAGTTAATGCTGAGATCTTGCTACCACTTGTGATTGGGAAATAGAAGGCAGGTACATGCACTCTATGAGCTTTCCTCTGCAGCTCAGCTTCATAGTTCTTTGATGTGCTGCCCACTAACTTCCCCATTTCCCTAAAAAAAAAAAAAAACCTCCTTAAGCCTTCTCAATAGTCTCTCCAAATATCTTTTTATGATCAGTATTGTCAACCTTTAAAAAAGGAAGAAAAGCTGAGGTTGGTGTGACTCAGTGGATTGACAGATAGCCTGCAAACCAAAGGGTCACCAGTTAGATTCTCAGTCAGGGCACATGCCAGGGTTACGGGCCAGTTCCCCAGTGTGGGGCAGGTAAGAGACAACCACAGACTGATGTTTCTCTCCCTCTTTCTTCCTCCCTTCCTCTCTCTCTAAAAATAAATAAATAAAATATGTTTAAAAATATATTTTATTGATTATGCCACTACAGTTGTTCTATTCCCCCTCCATTCCCCTCCACCCTGCACAACCCCTCCCCGACCATTCCCCCCTTTAGTTTATGACCATGTGTCTCAAGTTCTTTAGATTCTATATTTCCCCTACCATTCTTCCCCTCCCCTATCTATTTTCTACCTACTGTCTATGCTGCTTATTTTCTGTACCTTCTCCCCCCTTCTCCTCCTCCCACTCCCCTGTTGCTAATCCTCTATATGATCTTCATTTCTATGGTTCACTCCTGATCGAGCTGTCCTCTTAGTTTGCTTTTGTTTTATGTGTGGTTGTTAATAACTGTGAGTTTGCTGTCCTTTCACTGTTCATCTTTTTTATATATTTTTTCTTAGATAAGTCCCTTTAACATTTCATATAATAAGTGCTTGGTGATGATGAACTCCTTGAACTTGACCTTATCTAGGAAGCACTTTATCTGTTCTTCTATTCTAAATGAAAGTTTTGCTGGATAGAGCAATCTTGGTTGTAGGTCTTTGGATTTCATGACTTGGAATACTTCTTTCCAGCCCCTTCTTGCCTATAAGGTCTCTTTTGAGAAATGCGCTGACAGTCTGATGGGAACTCCTTTGTAGGTGACTGTCTCATCTCTTGCTGTTTCTAGGATTCTCTCCTTCATTTTAATCTTGGCTAATATAATGATGATATGCCTTGGTGTGTTCCTTCTTGGGTCCAACTTCTTTGGGACTCTCTGAGCTTCCTGCATTTCCTGGAAGTCTATTTCCTTTGCCAGATTGGGGAAGTTCTTCTTTATTATTTGTTCAAATAAGTTTTCCACTGGTGGCTGTTCCTCTTCCCCTTCTGGTACCCCTATAATTCAGATGTTGGAATGTTTAAAGATGTCCTGGAGGTTTCTAAGCCTCTCCTCATTTTTTTGAATTCTTGTTTCTTCATCCTTTTCTGTTTGCTCATTTTTTTCTTCCTTCTGGTCCACTCCCTTGATTTGAGTTCCAGTTTCCCTCCCATCACTATTGGTTTCCTGTGCATTTCTATTCATTTTAATTAGTTTAGCCTTCATATGTTCCTCTAATTTGTGACTATAATCAACCAGTTCTGTGAGCATCCTGATCACCAATGTTTTGAACTGTGCATGTGAAAGTTTTGCTATTTCTTCGTTGCTTAGAGTTATGGGCTCTGGGGCTTTGGGTTCTTCTTGAGCCATAATGTTTTGCTCTGTTCACACCTGTTACTTATGAGGAGTAGAGCCTTAGATGTTCACCAGGGTGGGGACACCCAGGTCGCTGGTTTGTGACGCTGTATGTGGGGGCAGGGTCAGAGAGGGACAATAGTGGTCCCCTCTGCTGCTTCCCACTGCTGGGGCCTGCTTGGTCTGTCTCACTGTTCGCTGCTTTGCCAGTTTATCTGTGCATGAATGTGTGACTGTGGTCAGCCCTCAGTGAGTCTGCCCACTGCTACTCCATACCTGGGATCCACCTACGGCTGCCTGCATGCCTAGTTGACTGTTGGTGGGATTGCAGGCTGGTGAAACCATTATGGAAAACAGTATGGAATTTTCTCAGAAAAATAAAAATCGACCTGCCTTTTGACTCAGCAATTCCACTGCTAGGATTATATCCTAAGAATCCTAAAACATCAATTTCAAAGAACCTATGCACCACAATGTTCATAGCAGCACAATTTACAATAGCCAAGAGTTGGAAGCAACCTTGATGCCCATCAGTAAATGAATGGATCAAAAAATTGTGGTACATATACACAAAGGAGTTCTATGCAGCAAGAGAAAGAAGGAGCTACTACCCTTTGCAACAACATGGATGGAACTGGAAAGCATTATGCTGAGTGAAATAGGCCAGGTGTTGAAAGACAAATACCATATGATCTCACCTTTAACAGGAAGCTAAACAACAAAACAAACAAGCAAGCAGAATAAAAACAGAGACACTGACACAGAGAACAAGGGGATAGTGACCAGAGGGGAGAGGGAAGAGAATTTAAGGGGGAAAAGGGGGAGGAATTTGCAGGAATAAGTATGAAGGACACAGGGACAAGAACTAAGGGGGGCGGAAATGGGAGGGAAGTGGGGGGCATGGGGCGGGGTGGGCTGAGATGGGAGAAATAGAAAACTGTACTTGAAAAATAAGAAAATAAAAATTAAAAAGGTAAAAAAATTTTTGAAGTGTTTATCTATGTCTGTGAAATATGGCATTGGTATTTTAATAGGTATTGCATTGAATCTGTAAGTTGCTTTAGATAGTATGGACATTTCGATGATGTTAATTCTTCCAATCCACAAAGATGGTATGTGTTTCCATTTGTTTGTGTATTCCTAAATTGCTTTCTTTCTTCAGTGTTGTATAGTTTGCTACATACAGGTCTTTTACCTCCTTGTTTAGGGTTATTCTTAGGTATTTTATTTTTCTTTTTAGTTTATCAAATGGGATTTTTCTTGATTTCTTCTTCTGCTGTTTCATTGTTGGTATACAAAAATGCCTTTGATTTCTGGATATTGACTTTGTATCCTGCTGTTTGCCAAATTCATTTATTAAGTCAAGCAGGTTTGGGGTGGAATCTATAGGATTTCTATGTACACTATCATGTCATCTACAAACAATGGCAGTTTTGTTTTCTCTTTTCTGATTTGGATGCCTTTTATTTCCTTTTCTTCTCTGATTGCTGTGCCTAAAATTTCCAACACTATATTGAATAGAAGGGGTGAAAGTGCGCATCCTTCTCTTGTTTTTGATATTAGTGGGAAAGCTGTAAGTTTTTGTCCACTGAGTATGATGTGGGCTGTAGGTAGGTCTCTCATATGTGGCCTTTATTATGTTAAGAAATGCTACCTATATTCCTACACCGCTGAGTGTTTTTTATTATAAATGGGTGTTTTACTTTATCAAATGCTTTTTCTGCATCTATTGATGTGATCATGTGATTTTGTGTTTGATTCTGTTTACATGATGCATTACATTTTACTGATTTGCAAATACCGTACCATCCTTGTATCCCTGGAATGAATCGCACTTGGTCATGATGCATGATCTTTTTAATGTATTGTTGAATGTAGTTTGCCAATATTTTGTTGAGGATTTTAGCATCTATGTTCATCAGTGATATTGGGCTGAAGTTTTCTTTCTTTGTTGTGTCTTTAACTGTTTTGAGAATTAGATTGATGCTGGCTTCATAAAAAGAGTTTGGGGTCTTCCATCATTTTGGATTTTTTGGAATGGTCTGTGAAGGATAGGGGTCAGCTCTAGCTTAAATGCTTTGTAGAATTTTCCTGTGAAACAATCAGGTCCAGGTATTTTGTGTGATGGAGGTTTTTTGATTACTGCTCCAATTTCATCTGCTGTTATTGGTCTATTCGGGCTTTCCGCTACTTCTTCACTGAGTTTTGGAAGATTATATTTTTCTAGAAATTGTATATTTCTTCTAGGTTTTCAAATTTCCTGACATACAGTTCTTCATAGTCATTTCTTACAATCCCTTCTATTTCTGTGGTGTCAGTTGTAATCTCTCCTTTTTCATTTCTGATTGTGTTTATTTGGGTTCTCTCTCTTCTTTGCTTGATGAGCCTACTTAAAGGCTTGCTGATTTTGTTTATCTTTCCAAAAAACAGCTCCTGGATTCATTGTTCCTTAGAATCATGCTTTTAGTCTCTATGTCATTTAATTCTGTTCTGATCTTGGTTATTTCCTTCCTTCTACTTCCTCTGGGCTGTCTTTGTTGTTGTTCCTCAAGTTCTTGTAGGTGTAGGGTTAGGTTGTTTGTTTGTAATGTTTCTATCTTTTTTAGGTAGGCCTGTATTGCTATGAACTTCCCTCTCAGGACTGCCTTTGTTGTGTTCCTTAAGTTTAAGTTGTTCTGAGTTAATTTTTGTTTGTTTTCAGAAAATTTTGATTTCTTCTCTAATTTCATTCTTGACCCATTCGTTGTTTAATAGCATTCTATTCAATCTCGATTATTTTGAGTGTTTTGCATTCTTCTCCTTGGGATTGTTTTTTAAATTCAGCCCGTTATGGTTGGAGAAAATGCTTGGTATGATTTGAATTTTCTTGAATTTTTGAGGCTTGTTTTGTGTCCTATCATGGGGTCTATCTTTGAAAGTGTTCCATGTGCATTTGAAAAGAATGTGTATTTAGCTTCTTTGGGATGAAGGGCTCTATATATATATCAGTTAAGTCCATTTCATCTAGGGCATTATTCAATGTCAGAATATCTTTGTTGATATTTTGTTTGGAAGATCTGTCCATTTTTGATAGTGGGGTGTTAAAATCCCCTACTATAATTGTGTTGCTATCAATATCTTTCTTGAAATCCTCTAAGATTTTCTTTATGTATTTGGGTGCTCCTATGCTGGATGCATATATATTTATGATGTTAATGTCTTCTTGGTGGATTCTTTTCTTTAGTATTATGAAGTGACCTTCTGGGCCTCTCTTTATGGCCTCTTTTTAAAAATTTATTTTGTCTTATATGAGTATTGGTGCCCCAGGTTTTTTTCCTGTCCATTTGCTTGGATAATTTGTTTCCAACCCTTCGCTTTTAGTCTGTGCAAGTCTTTTTTCCTGAGGTGGGTCTCTTGTTGGCAACATATGGGTGGGTCATTCTTTCTTATCCATTCAGCTATTCTATGTGTTTTAATTTGAGCATTTAATCCATTTATGTTTAAAATTATTATTGATAGGTACTTATTCATTGTCAATTTCATACCTGTGTTTCTCTCTGTCTCTCTCTTTTCCTTCCTTTCTCTAGAGCAGACCCTTTAGCATGTCTTGAAGAGCTGGTTTCATGGAGGTCTATTCTTGTAGAATTTTTTTTCTTGAAGATCTTTTTTTTTAATATTTTATTTATTTATTTATTTTTTAGAGCGAGGAGAAGGAAGGGAGGAGAGGGAAGGAAACACCTATATGAGAGAAACACTGATCTGATTGGGGACTGAACCTGTAATCCAAGCATGTGCCCTGACTGGGAATCAAACCTGGGACCCTTTGGTTCACAGGCCAGCACTCAAACCACTGAGCCACACCAGCCAGGGCTCTTGAAGATCTTTATTTAGCTTTCTGTCTTGATTGAGAGCCTTGCTGGTTAAAGTAGTCTTGGTTGCAGGCCTCTGGTTCTCATTACTTGGAATGTTTCTTGCCATTCTCTTCTTGCTTTGAGTGTTTCCATTGAGAAGTCAGCAGCTAATCTTACTGGTGCTCCCTTGTATGTTAATTCCTGTTTCTCCCTTGCTGCTTTTAAGATTCCCTCTTTGTCTTGGAATTTTGTCATTTTATTGATAAAGTGTGTTGAAGTGGGCCTCTTTGGTTTTCTTTTGATTGGGACTCCCTGTGTTTCCTGGATTTGTGTGACTTTTTCTCTCACAAAATTAAGGAAGTTTTCCATTGTTACTTTTTGAAATAGGTTTTCTGTCCCTTGATCTTCTTCTTCTCCTTCTGCCATCCCTATTATTTGGATATTATTATGTTTCATATTGTCTTGCATTTCTCTTAATCCCTCTTCATTCTTTCTGAGCATCTTTTCATTTTCTTTCTTTTTCTGGGAGTTTTTTTTTCTACTTTGTACTCCAACTCACTGATCCAATCTTCTGCTTCATCGATCTTGATTTTGATTCCTTCTACTGTGTTCTTCAGTTCATATATTGTATTTTTTATTTTCTCCTGGCCCTTGTTCATAGTATCTATTTCCTATTTCATGTTGATATAGTTTACTGTGAGTTCATTGTAGTTTCCCTGTAGCTTCTGTTAGCTCATTGTGAGCTCACTGAGCTTCCTGATAACCATTGCTTTGAACTCAGTATCTGATAGTTGAGTAGCCTCTATTTCATGTGGCCTTCTTTCTGAGGCTTCCTCCTTTCCTTTCATTGGGGTGTTGTTTCTTTGTCTCCCCACTGTTTGTGAGACTCTTCTTTTTAGCTTCAGCTTCTTAAATTGATCCGTTCTTGCTCCCTGGGTTTATTGTGTAAACTGCTGTGGTAGAAAGCTGTGAGATTCAGTGGTGTAGTCTCCTTGATCTCCTAAACTCACTGGTCTTATGCTGTCATATAATTTTGCTCTGTGTTTGTCTTTCACTTCTTATTTTTGGGGGGTCTTTCTTTGGTGGTTCCTTCCCACCAGCTGGTAAACTGAGAGTTACTCTGTCCACCACCTCTTGTATTTTGTTGTGCTGGTGAGGGTGGGTTGTGTTGAACCTGGTTCTTTTATTTGTACAAGATTTTGAAGATTCTCTCTTGCTCTTGTGCAGTTGTTTATACTGGGAATTTACTTTCTATTTACTTTTGTTTCCAGATAGGTCCTGCATTGACATTTGTGTGGTTTCTGTTCCATCCTTCACTTTCTTCTGTTGTTATCTGTTAGTGGTTCCTTTGTTGTTGGGTTTCCTCTTCCAGTTGGTACCCTGATGATCACAGCTTCCAGTTACACTTTTTTGTGATCATTTGGAGGAGTAAGGCAAAATGGTTTAAGACAGCAAGAGAGTAAGTATTCTATGCTATTTAGAATAGCAGCCAGTAGAGAAGAGATAGGAGATCCTTTGGCTATGTATAGTGTTAACCGTGATCTTCAACCCAACTAGCATCTTTTAGAAAGGATAGAAAGAGGATAAGGCTCTTGGTAGGCAAGGGAAGAATTGTGAGTTGGATGTAGAAAGCAGTGAGGTTGTGGATGGTCAGATTCTGAGATAAGGTGAGAGTAAAGGATAGTAAATAGGTGTAAAGTGTGAGAGAAGACAGTTAAGCACTACAGTAATAGAGTTCCGGAAACTGTGAAGTGGGCTAAGATCCGGGGGGGTGTTGTGTAGTATTTATAATAATATGGGACAGCTATTATTTACGATAATATTAGAGTAACAGTCACATGACAGAATCTATGTGATCTGGATAACAAGAATAGGGAGTAGAGTACCTTGAGTAGTGTGATAATGGAACACAAATGAAGTGAAAGACAGTAAATTAGCAATACACTTTGAAAGAGAGAACAGGGGAAACCCGTCAAATGATACAATATAACCAGCCAAGCAAAGAAGACTCTAGAGAAAGAAGAGGAATACAAAAATACTATTAAAATAAAAGATGTAAGAATAATGAAAAAACAATAACACAAATATGGAATAACTTGCAGTTTCTCTGTAATAGCAAAGTGAAATTTGTCTGTCTCAGCTGTTGGGGTGCCCCCTCTTTGGGTCCAACTGTGGTCCTTTCACAGTTCCAGGGGTTTTTTTTGTCTCACTTGTGGGTATTTAAAAAATAAATAAGCAGGAGCAGGGAAGAAAAAGAGATAAAATTGGAAAGAAAGGAAGAAGGAATAAAACAAGAAAGGAGAGAGAGGAAAAAGGTATTCAAAGATAAAATAATAATAAAAATTAAAAAAATAAAATTACTAAAAAACTAAAACAAACAAACAAAAAACCTCTTGTTGGTTTCAAATTGGCTAAACCAGTTTTTATGCTTGCTAGCTTTAGCTGTCTGAGGGGCTACTGGTATGGCTTTTCTTCCTTCCTGATCTGCACTCAGCCAGTCTTGCCCGCACTCTCCTCAGAGATAGCCTAGCACCTCTCCCCTGCACCTTGGGTGTGGTATTCCAGTCTTAACCACTGTGGGATGGGGTGCCTCTGGGCTGCCTTTGTCCTGCAGGTTTGGGCATACACTCTTTCCAGTGCTTTGGGGGTGCGCAGGGCCTTCCCTGCAAACATTTGTGCAACCTCATGATCACTTCCCGGCTGGGTGGGGAGGAGGCTGTGTGGCTGTTGCAAGAGAATTCCCCCAAATACTTTTGTTTTTGAGAAATGCCTCCTAATCTGCCACTCCGTATAGCCCAATTCTCCAGCCAGAATGGTGACTATCAGGGTCAGTGCCCATCACTGTACGACTCTCAACTCTCCTATGCCAGCCTCCACAGACTTCAAGAGTGATTACAGCCCCTGTGTATTTGCTACTTTGTCCTTATTCCCCTCTCTGTGACTTTAAACAACCAGGTCTCTCCCAGTACTGCTTAAATCTTGTTTGGCCAGGGAGGGAGGAAGCAGTTGACCCAGTTCTTTTCCAAGGACTTTGTGGCAGACCTGGCAGTGGGTGCCAGGTCTGGGGCTGCTGCTGCCCTGGTCCCCACGCTGTTCCCTGGGACCTTATTCTTCTGAAGAACTTTACTTACTGTCTGATTTTTCAGTGTCTGCTACAATTTTTTGTCTCTTATTTTCATATATTCTGGGGTACTGTTGGTGGTTTGTTCTTTTCCTCTATATATCAGCTAGGTTTTTCTCCCTGTGTAGGGGGAAGTGGAATCTGCTCCCTCCTACCATGCCACCATGTTCCTCCTTTTCTTAAAAAAGTTTTTAATTGTTGTTCAAATACAGTTTTCTGCCTTTTCTCCCACTCCTCCCCACACGCCTCCCCTGTTTCAACCCCCCTTGTTATTGTCCATGTGTCCTTTATAATTGTTCTTGTAAACCCTTCACCCTTTCCCCCATTATCCCCTTCCCTCTCCCCTCTGATCATTGTCAGCCTATTCTAAATTTCAATGTCTTTGGTATGCTTTTCTTGCTTGTTCATTTTGTTGATTACATTCTTGTTAATGGTATGATCATATGGTATTTGTCTTTCACTGCTTGGCTTATTTCACTCGGCATAATGCTCTCCAGTTCCATCCATGCTGTCACAAAGGGTAGGAGCTCCTTCATTCTTTCTGCTGTGTAAAATTCCATTGTGTAAATGTACCACAGTTTTTCAATCCATTCATTTACTGATGGCACTTAGGTTCCTTACAACACTTGGCTATTATAAATTGTGCTGCTATGAACATTGGGGTACATAGGTTCCTTTGGATTGGTGTTTCAGGGTTCTTAGGATGTAATCCTAGCAGTGGAATGGCTGGGTCAAAAGGCAGATCCATTTTTAGTTTTCTGAGGAAAGTCCATACAGTTTTCCATAATGGTTGTACCAGTCTGCAATTCCAGCAACAGTGCACGAGGGTCTCCTTTTCTCCACAACCTCTCCAACACTTGTTTGTTGATTTGTTTATGATGGCCATTCTCAATGGTGTGAAGTGGTATCTCATTATGGTTTTAATTTGCATCTCTCTGATGGTTAGAGAGGCCAGAAATAAACCCAAGTCTCTACAGTCAATTAATATTTTATGAAGGGGCAGCAGCATAAAATTAAGCAAAATTAGCCCCTTGAAAAATGGTCTTGGTAGAGCTGGACAGCTACATGAAAAAAATGAGACTTGACCACCAATTTACACCATACACAAAAATAAATTCAAGCTAGATAAAAGATTTAAATATGTCATAACACCAGAAAAGTCCTAGAGGAGACCATAGGCAGGAAAATTTCAGATATTCTGCACAGCAATACTTTTACTGATATGTCCCCTACAGCAAGGTACTTAAAGGAAAGAATAAACACATGGGAGCTCATCAAAAGATTAAGCTTCTGAGCAGCTAAAGAAAAGAGCATTGAAATAAAAAGAGAACCAACCGTATGGGAAAGCATATTTGCCAATGATACCTCAACAAGAATCTGATCTCCAAAATATATAAAGAATTCTCATAAATCCACTCTAAAAAGACAAGCAACCCAATTTAAAAATGGTCAAAGGGCTTGAACAGATACTTCTCCAAGAAGGACATACAGAGGGTCCAGAGACATATGAAAAGATGCTCAGTATTTCTAGTCATCAGGGCCTAGTTTCCTTTGTGTGTTTGTGTGTGTGTGTGTGTGTGTGTGTGTGCGTGCGTGTGTGCACATGAACAAATTACTTTATTGTTGCAGTTGATCAATTGGGACGGCTTTCCTTTTTTTAAAATTTTATTTAGTTATTTTTCAAGTACAGTTTTTTGTCTATTTCTCCCATCCCAACCTCCCCTGCCCCGGGCTCCCCACATCCATCCCATTTCCAACCCCTTAGTTCTTGTGCCTGTGTCCTTCCATTTGTTCCTCCAAATCCCTCTGCTTTTTCCCCTTAAATTCCCTTCCCTCACCCATCTGGTCACTGTCCCCTTGTTCTCTATTTCAGTGTCTTTGTTGTTTTTCTGCTTGCTTGTTTGTTTTGTTGTTTAGCTTCCTGTTAAAGGTGAGATCATATGGTATTTGTCTTTCAACACCTGGCCTATTTCACTCAGCATAATGCTTTCCAGTTCCATCCATGTTGTTGCAAAGGGTAGTAGCTCCTTCTTTCTCTCTGCTGCATAGAACTCCATTGTGTATATGTACCACAATTTTTTGATCCATTCATTTACTGATGGGCACATAGGTTGCTTCCAACACTTGGCTATTATAAATTGTGCTTCTATGAACATTGTGGTGCATGGGTTCTTTGAAACTGATGTTTTAGGATTCATAGAATATAATCCTAGCAGTGGAATTGCTGGGTCAAAAGGCAGGTCGATTTTTATTTTTCTGAGAAAATTCCATACTGTTTTCCATAATGGTTTCACCAGCCTGCAATCCCACCAACAGTGAACTAAGGACCCCTTTTGCCCACAACCTCTCCAACATTTCTTGTTTGTTGCTTTGTTTATGATAGCCAGCCTGACTGGTGTAAAGTGGTATCTCATTGTGGTTTTAATTTGCATCTCCCTGATAGCTAACGATATTGAGCATGTCTTCATGTGTCTCTGAATATTCTGTATGTCCTCTTTGGAGAAGTGTCTGTTCAAGTCTTTTTCCCATTTTTTAATTAGGTTAGATGTCTTCCTACAGTGGAGTCGTGTAAGTTCTTTGTATATTTTGGAGATTAAACCTTTGTCTGAGGTATCATTGGCAAATATGTTTTCCCATACAGTTGGTTGTCTTTTTAATTTAATATTGTTTTCTTTAGCCATGCAGAAGCTTTTTATTTTGATGAGATCCCATTTGTTTATTCTTTCCTTTACATTCCTTGCTCTAGGGGACATATTGGTAAAAATGTTGCTGCGTGGAATATCTGAGATTTTCTTGCCAATGTTCTCCTCTAGGACTTTAATGGTGTCATGGCTTATATTTAAGTCTTTTATCCATCTTGAATTTATTTGGTATATGGTGTAAGTCTGTGCTCAAGTTTCATATTTTTGCACGTAGCTGTCCAGTTCTCCCAACACCATTTGTTGAAGAGGCTATCTTTACTCCATTTTATGTTACTGCCCCCTTTGTCAAATATTATTTGACTGTAGAGGGTTGGGTTTATTTCTGGGCTCTCCATTATAATCCATTGGTCTATGTGCCTGTTTTCATGCCAGTACCAGGCTGTTTTGATTACAGTAGCCTTGTAATACAGTTTGATATCGGGTATCGTGATCCCTCCAGCTTTGTTCTTCTTTCTCAAAATTGCAGCTACTATTCGGGGTCATTTATGGTTCCATATAAATTTTTGAAGTGTTTTTTCTATGTCTGTGAAATATGCCATTGGTACTTTAATAGGGATTGCATTGAATCTGTATATTGCTTTGGGTAGTATGAACATTTGGATGATGTTAATTTTTCCAATCCATGAACAAGGGATATGTTTCCATTTGTTTGTGTCTTCCCTGATTTCTTTCTTCAGGGCTGTGTAGTTTTCTGCATACAGGTTTTTTACTCCCTTAGTTAGGTTTATTCCCAGATATTTTATTTTCTTTTTGCTATATCGAATGGGATTTTTTCCTTAATATCTGCTTCTGCTGACTCATTGTTAGTATACAAAAATGCCTGCCCTGGCTGGCATAGCTCAGTGGATTGAGCGCGGGCCTATGACCAGAGTATTGTGGTTCGATTCCCAGTCAGGGCACATGCCTGGGTTGCAGGCCAGTTCCCAGCAGGGAACACATGAGAGGTAACCATACATTGCTGTTTGTCTCCCACTCTTTCTCCTTCCGTTCCCCTCTCTCGAAAAAAAAAATAAATAAAACCTTTAAAAAATGCCTTTCATTTCTGGATATTGACTTTGTAACCAGCTGTTTTGCCAAATTCATGAATTAGTTCGAGCAGTTTTTTGGTAAAGTATATAGGATTTTCCATGTACACTATCATGTCATCTGCAAACAGTGACAGTTTTGCTTCCTCCTTTCCTATTTGGATGTCTTTTATTTCCTTTTCTTACCTGATCGCTGTGGCTAAAACTTCCAATACTATATTGAATAGAAGTGGTGAAAGTGGGCATCCTTGTCGTGTTCCTGATCTTAGTGGAAAAGCTTTTAATTTTTGCCCATTGAATATCATGTTGGCTGTAGGTCTCTCATATACGGCCTTTATTATACTGAGGAATGCTCCCTCTATTCCCACTTTGCTGAGTGTTTTTATTATAAGTGGGTGCTGTACCTTATCAAAAGCTCTTTCCACATCTATTGATATGATTATGTGGTTTTTGCCTTTGCTTTTGTTTATGTGATGTATTACATTTACTGATTTGCGAATATTGAACCATCCTTGCATCCCTGGGATGAATCCCACTTGTTCATGGTGTATGATCTTTTTGATATATTGTTGGATGCAATTTGCCAATATTTTGTTGAGGATTTTAGCGTCTATGTTCATCAGCAATATTGGCCTGAAATTTTCTTTCTTTGTTGTATCTCTATCTGGTTTTGGAATTAAGATGATACTGGCTTTATAAAAAGAATTTGGGAGTTTTCCATCTTTCTGGATTTTTTGCAATAGTCTGTGGAGAATATGGGTTAGTTCTTTCTTAAATGCTTTGTAGTATTCTCCTGTGAACCTATCTGGTCCAGGGCTTTTGTGTGATGGGAGTTTTTTTATTACTGCTTCAATTTCTTTTGATGTTACTGGTGTGTTTAGATTTTCTGTTTCTTTTTCATTGAGTTTTGGAAGATTGCATTTTTCTAGAAATGTGTCCATTTCCCCTAGGTTTTCAAGTTTCGTGGCCTACAGTTCTTCATAGTAATTTTTTACAGTCCCTTCTATTTCTGTGGTATCAGTTGTAATCTCTCCTCTTTCATTTCTGATTGTGTTTATTTGTGTCCTCTCTCTTCTTTTCTTGATGAGCCTACTCAAAGGCTTGCCTATTTTGTTTATCTTCTCAAAGAACCAACTCCTGGATTCACTGATCCTTAGAATTGTGCTTTTAGTCTTTATGTCATTTAATTCTGCTCTGATCTTGGTTATTTCTTTCCTTCTGTTTGCTCTGGGCTGTCTTTGTTGTTGTTCCTCGAGTTCTTGCAGGTGTAGGGTTAGGTTGTTTGTTTGAAATGTTTCTATCTTCTTTAGGTAGGCCTGTATTGCTATAAACTTTTCTCTCAGGACTTCCCTGGCTGTGTCCCATAAGTTTTGGGTTGCTGTGAGATCATTTTCATTTGTTTCCAGAAACTTTTTGATTTCTTCTCTAATTTCATTCTTGAGCCATTTGTTGTTTAATAGCATACCATTCAGCCTCCATGATTTTGGGTGCTTTGGGTGTTTTCTTTGGGGTTGGTTTCCAATTTCAGTCCCTTGTGGTCAGAGAAGATGCTTGGTATGATTTCAATTTTCTTGAATTTTTTGAGACTTCTTTTGTGTCCTACCATTTGGTCTATTTTTGAAAATGTTCCATGTGCATTTGAAAAGAATGTGTATTTAGCTTCTTAGGGATGAAGGACTCTATATATATATCAGTTAAGTCCATTTCATCTAGGGTGGTGTTTAATGCCACAATATCTTTGTTGATATTTGGTTTGGAAGATCTGTCTATTTTTGATAGTGGGGTGTTAAAATCCCCTAGTATAATTGTGTTGTTGTGAATATCTTTCTTGTATTTCTCCAAGATTTTCTTGATATATTTTAGTGCTCCTATGTTTGTTGCATATATATTTATGATGTTAATGTCTTCTTGGTGGACTTTCTTTGAGTATTATGAAGTGACCTTCTGGGTCACTCTTTATGGCCCTCTTTTTGAAGTCTATTTTATCTGATATGAGAATTGCTACCCCAGCTTTTTTTTCTTGTTTGTTTGCTTGGTAAATTTGTTTCCAGCCCTTCACTTTTAGTCTGTGATGGTCTTTTGCCCTGAGGTGGGTCTCTTGTAGGCAGCATATGTGTGGGTCATGCTTTCTTATTCATTCAGCTATTCTTTTTCTTTTGATTGGAGCATTTAATCCATTTACATTTAAGGTTATTATTGATAGGTATTTATTCATTGCCATTTTTGTACCTGTGTTTCTCTGTGCCTCTCACTTTTCCTTCTTTTCCTTAAAGCAGTCTTTTTAGTATTTCTTGTAAGAGTGGTTTGGTGGAGGCCTATTCTTTTAGACTTCTTTTGTCTTAGAAGCTCTGCATTTGGCCTTCTATCTTGTTTGAGAGCCTTGCTGGGTAAAGTAGCCTTGGTTGTAGGCCTCTGGTTCTCATTACTTGGAATATTTCTTGCCATTCTCTTCTTGCTTGGAGTGTTTCCATTGAGCAGTCAGTAGCTAACCTTATTGGGGCTCCCTTGTATGTTATTTCTTTTTTCTCCCTTGCTGCCTTTAAGATTCTCTCTTTGTCTTGGAATTTTGCCATTTTAATGATGATGTGTCTTGATGTGGGCCTCCTTGGGTTCCTCTTGATTGGGACTCTGTGTGATTCCTGGATTTGTGAGACTTTTTCTCTCATCAAATTAGGGAAATTTTTCTCTCATTACTCTTTCAAATATGTTCTCTATCCCTTCTTCTTCTCTTTCTCCTTCTGGTATTCCTATTATTCGGATATTATTACGTTTTATATTGTCTTGCATTTCTCTTAATCCGTCTTCTTTCTTTCTGAGCCTCTTTTCCTTTTCCTGTTCTTTCTGTGAGATGCTTTCTACTTTTTCCTCCAACTCACTAATCCAGTCTTTTGTCTCATCTACCCTATTTTTAATGCTTTCTACTGTGTTTTTTAATTCGGAAATTGTATTCTTCATTTTCTCTTGGCCCTTGCTAATAGATTCCATTTCCTTTTTAATGTTGATATAGTTCATGGTGAGATCATTGTAGCTCCCCTGTAGTTTCTGGTAGCTCATTGTGAGTTCTTTGAACTTCCTGATAACCAGTGCTTTGAATTCAGTATCTGATAGTTGACTTGCCTCTATTTCATCTAACATTTTTTCTGAAGTTTCTGCTTTTTCTTTCATTTGGGGATTGTTTCTTTGTCTTCCCATTGTTTGAGACTATTCTTGCTAGTCTCAGCTTCTAAAATTGATCTGTTCTGACACCCTGGGTTTATGGTGTGAACTTTTGTGGTATGATACCTGTGAAGGTCAGTGGTGCAGACTCCTGCAAGTATCTTGATGTTCTTCGTCTCCACCTACTCTAATGCTGGTCGTCGCGCTGGTCCCTGTGCTGGTGTCTTATCAATGCTGAGTATCCCAGCTCCAGTAGCTGACTCCTCCAGCACCCAGGCCGGTTACTACGGCAGCACACAGGGGCCAGTAATGTCCCAGCTCCCCTACCTGACTCCTCTGGCCCCCAGGCCCGTCACAAGGGTTTGGAGTGTCTGGCTCCTGTAGCTGACTGTCTGGCGCCCAGGCCCTTCTCTCTGGCAGCAGCACAGGGGCCTCCAGTGTCCCAGGTCCCGTAGCTGACTTCCAGATGTCCAGTCTTGTTGCTATGGCAGCAGCACAGGTGCTGAGAATATCCCAGCTCCCGTAGCTGACCCTTCTGTTGTCACAGGGGTTTGGAGTGTCTTGGCTCCCGTAGCTGACTCCCCTACATCCAATCTTGTTGCTATGGCAGTGGCACAGGGTTGAGAATGTCCTGGCTCCTGTAGTTGGCTCCCCAGTGCCCAGGCCCATCTCTATGGCGGTGGCACAGGGGCCTCCAGTGTCCCAGCTCCTGTAACTGACTCTTCTGTGGCCCAGGCCCATAGCTATGGCAGCGGCACAGGGGCTGAGAATGTCCCGGCTCTTGTAGCTGACTCTTCTGTTGCCCAGGACCGTCACAGGGGCTTGGAGTGTCCGGCTCCCATACCTGACCCACCCCCGGCTCCCAGGCCTGTTGCTATGGTGGCGGCACAGGGGCCACGTGTGTCCCAGCTCCTGTAGCTGACTCTGCAGCTGTCTGGTGTTTCAGCGTCGGTCACAACCTCTGGTCTTTTAATTTTATAAATGCTGGTTAACCGATGGTTTATTGTGCTGTTTCTCTATAGATCTGCCAGGATTTTCACCCATGAGTACATGAGCTAGAATCTGCTCCATCCTACTCTGTTGCCATCTTCCCAGCATCTCCAGGGTCTAGTTTCTTTTAATGAGTTCATAATGTGCTCATTCTCCCACCAACCAGTTGTGGAGGCCCACCCTACCCACCCTTCCCAGCTATGGCTTCTGAGCTTTGGCTTCATATGTTAACATTAACAATATTCTTGGGCTTGACTAATATTACTTCATATTGTTTTCAAAATATTAAGTACATTTGTTCAATTTACATTTTTTAATGGTCACTGTTATGTTGTTAGTTTGAATCCACAATTCACATAAATGGGTCAATGAGACACAAGTGGTTCACTGAGAAATAGGGATGAAAAGTGATATATAAAAATTCCGACTTAAAATAATGCCATAGATAAAACCAATAGGCTGCAGTTTCATTTTACTATGAGTCTGCTACAAGTGAATCTGCTAGAGATGATTTCTGACAAGCATTGAGAAAGAAAAGTTTGAATTGAAAGTATAGTGAACATTATTGGAAAACTGCAATTTATTGGACTTGTGATTTGTTTAAAATCCCCCAAAGCATAGTCTGTTATGTAACTTTCTTAAATAGTAGGATGAAGACATTGAAACTTTTGTCATTTTCAAATAAGACAGAGTGACCTCTCTGGTAAATTTATTGTATTTACTTAAAACAAGCATAAAATAAATGCTTCCTGTTGTGTAAATATTTAATTTTACAACTAAAGAGAAGAAACTGACCTAAAGAGGGGTAACTCAAAGTTGCCCTTCTCATGGCCAACATGCAATAAATCATATTACTTCTGGAAGCATATAAAAAAACCTCAAAACCAATTATATACAAGTCTGTCCAGAAAGTATCTAGCCATGTAATATGAGAAAAAAGACATTTGTGGAAGAATATAAAGATACAAGAAACATTGCACATAGGACAATGATGCCATAAATAGGGGATCTCAGTCCCCTTCAAAGTTATGACCTTCTTGAGGAAATCTGAGTCATTGACAGTAGTTTGAATCAAGTTATTGGTAACTGCTGCATGGTGTTCCTTTTGTTCTTGTAGCACAAGCTGCAAAATAAGTTTTTCCATGATATGTTTCATGCCAAGGTCATGTATCAATATCTCGGACACAGTAGTTTCTGGAATCTCCAGATCAGCTTCTAGTTCTGTTAGTTGCCAAACTTTGTTGACTGTAGCCTGTACACATTCCACATTCTCAGGTGTTCTGCTTGTTCTGCAGAACAAGGGTCACTTTCACCAGATTCTCAACCATCTTTGAAGCCTTCGTGTCACACTTTTATTTGTGCTGCACTCATTGAACTGTCCCCAAAAGCTTTCTGAATCATCCAAATAGCTTCTGCAGAGGAATGTTCAAGATTAATGCAAAATCTGATGCAGATTTGTAGCTCTACTCACTCAGTTATTTTAAATGTGATGGCCACACAGGACACATATTCACTTAATGGCTTCTTCAGTCCCCACTGACTGGTAAAGTGAAATTGTCATTGTTCACGTATGTGCATTCCAGTCCACTCTCCTTGACTGCCAGGTTACATTGATGTCACCTAAACCATTCTTGTTATTTTAACAATGGCTGGACTTTTTCTGGACAGACCTTGTATATTACACTTGAATTAAAACCAAAAATAATATCACTCATGAAGTTGCTATTTTGCTTTACAGTGAGGTGAAACCACTTAAGTGTCAAGTATGATTCAGTGCTTAGAAAATATGCTGCACATATAAGACAAGGAAAGGCTGCATGGCAGCTTGTTTGGATTATAACTGAGAAATCATGTTATTAGAGAAGATACATTTTATTCACTGGTGGTCATTTGATGGGTGACAATGTAGCCTGGCAAAATGGTAGGTGTATCTGGAGTAGGTTCAATTTGATACTACTCCACACTCGGACATATTTCCAGAAAATAATCCATGGTAAACAACCAAAGTACCTGACTTTGTGTTGCAAGCAAAACAAAAGCTCTGCATGTAATGAAATTATGTAGTTTTTTCAGCATCATATGCAAAAAAATGAGCAGTAAATAAGAAAACTAAAAGCTGCCTTGGTTGGTGTGGGTCAGTAGACTGAGTGCTGGCCTGCAAACCAAAGAGTCACCAGTTCAATTCCTAGTTAGGGCACATACCAGGGTTACAGACCAGGTCCCCAGTTGGGGACACTCAAGAGGCAATCACACTTGATGTTTGTCTCTCTCTTTTTCTCCCTCCCTTTCCCTCTCTAAAAGAACAACAACAACAAAAACTAAAAGCCTGCTTTTTCATATTGAAGTATACTCCCGGTGAGTGAAAAGGCACTTACATGAGTTTGGGATTTGAGCAATATGATTACAAAAAAAAAAAGCCTTTGATATAATGATAGCATCAGTCAGTAAAGACTATTGCAGTGACTTCAAATAGATTATTTACATTGTGTACTCAGCCAAATAATTGGGATCTTGAACAGAATAAACTTGTCACATGAGGGCCTGTATTTAATCCTTCATTCTACACATACTTATTGGGTGCCAGCAATGTGTTGGATGGATGGTCAGCCAAAGAGCTCTCTTAAATTCCTACTCTTTGAATGACACAATAGGCATATGATAATGCCTACATTTCCAAAGTGGCCAGTGTAAATTATTTTTTCCTTCAAATTGTAAAACAAAGAATACTATTTTCTATATACCAATAATACGCAAAAGAACCCAAAGTTATGGTGCTAAATAAAATTTATATAGTCATAATAATGTAAACACCTAAGTGATCTAGCCAAAATGACAATGTAAGTATATATTGAGAAAATGGCCATAGTTGATATGGAAGCCATGCCTCTATGAAAGAGAGAGTCATTCTCTTCTGCTCTAGAGGAAAGTCCATAGATAGGGCCTGAAACCACAAAATCAATAATATTTGGAGATATCTAAATTATTAAAGAGAAAACCACAGACCCCAAATGGTGTCACTTGTGGTGGAAGCCTATAATATTAAAGCTAGACTTAATTCTGATTTAATTATAGTTTCAACCTATCCCAGAAACAATTTTAGTCAACCAATCTGGAATTTTTCTGGCCAATGCCAATGAGGTAATCTGTCAAGTGGGTCCTCTCCATCCCACCTACCACCCAATAGAAAAAAAGACACTTCTCCAAGGAGGACATAGAGAGGATCCAGAGACACATGAAAAGATGCTCAGTATCACTAGCTATCAGAGAGATGCAAATTAAAACCACAATGAGATACCACTTTACACTGGTCAGAATGGCCATCATAAACAAAGCAACAAACAACAAATGATGGAGAGGATGTGGAGAAAAGGGAACTTTAGTGCACTGTTGGTGGGATTGCAGACTGGTGTAGCCACTGTGGAAAACAGTATGGACTTTCCTCAGAAAACTGAAAATGGATCTGCCTTTTGACCCAGCAATGCCACTGCTAGGATTATATCCTAAGAACCCTGAAACACCAATCCAGAAGAACCTATGTACTCCAATGTTCATAGCAGCACATTTACAATAGCCAAGTGTTGGCTGCAACCTAGGTGCCCATCAGTAAATGAATGGATAAAAAAAAACTATGGTATACACAATGGAATTCTATGCAGCAGAAAGAAAGAAGAAGCTCCTACCCTTGCAACAGCATGGATGGAACTGAAAAGCATTATGCTGAGTGAAATAAGACAGGCAGTAAAAGACAAATACCATATGAGCTCACCTTTGACAGGAACTTAAATAACAAAACAAATAAGCAAAATATAACCAAAGCCACTGAAATAGAGAACAGGCTGAAAGTGACCAGATGGGAGAGGAGAAGGAATTTCAGGGGGAAAGGGGAAGGGTTTTCAGGAGCAAGTATAAAGGATACATGGACAAAAACAAGGAGGTGGAAATGGGAGGGAGGTGGGGAGGGCTGTGGGGGTGGGCTGGGATGGGGGTCAAAGGCAGAAAACTATACTTGAACAACAATTAAAAGAAAAGAAAAGAAAAAAATGGGCAATCTGCATGCTAAAAACCCTTCCAGTTTTCTTCCCCCCAAAAGAGATCATATCTAGCCCCCAAATAATGCTTTCTTTCCTTTTGTTAAGAGCTCCCTTGCCCTTTTAAATATTTTTTATTTATTTATTTTTAGAGAGAAAGGAAGGGAGAAAGAGTGGGAGAGGACCATCAATGTGTGGTTGCCTCTCATGTGTCCCCCACTGGGGACCTGACCTGCAACTCAGGCATGTGCCCTGACTGGGAATCGAACCAGTGACCCTTTGCTTCATAGGCTCGTACTCAATCCACTGAGCTATACCATTCAGGGCTACCTTGCACTTTTATAAAACCCTTTTAATAAAAAAACCTTTCATTTTGTACCATCCCTCAGAGAGCTGTGCTAGTTGCTAGATGGGAAAGTTCCTGATTCATGAATCACATAATAAAACCAATTAGATAGTCAAGTTTATTCCATTGAATTTTTCTTTTTAACAAGGTCAATACCGAAATGGTCAGTTGAAGATTTAAAAGTTGTTGCCTCTGGAGATATGGGTTTTTGGGATTGGGTCTGGTCTTTGCAACAATCCTGGTATAACTATTAAATTATATGCATGTATAACTTAGCACTACAATTTTTTAAAAGTAATGTAGAATATTTGGAAAATGAAGAAAAATCATAAATAAAATAAAAGTCTCATAAAATATCTTCAAAGTGGGTTTAAAACTTTAAAATATTTTTTAAACCAGCAGATTAGAAGATGGAGGCAAAGATAGATACACTTTGCCTCGCCACACAACCAGAAGAAAGACAACAAGAAATTTAAAAACAATAAACCACCTGCCAGGAACAGAACTGCCAGAAAATTGAACTGTATGGAACTCAGACAAACAAGGAGTTATAGATGAAACACTCATTCAGACTGGTAGGAGTGCCAGAAATGGGCAGCCAGGGTAGAGAGGACTCACAGCAAGGTGGTGGCTGGAGGAAAGGACAGTCCCATATTTGCGTTTCAATAAACCAGGAGGAATAACTGGAGAGGGAGACAGACACTGTAACCCAGGGTTCTTGCATGGGAAAATAGAGCCTCAAAACCTCTGACTGTAAAAATCTGTGGTGATTACAGCAGCAGGAGAAACTCCCAGCCTCACAGAAAGAAACATTGGAGAGACCACAGGATTTTAGAATGGACACAAACCCACCAACCTGGGAATCAGCACCAGAAGGAGCCCAATTTCTTTGTGGGTATAAGAAGAAGTGACTGAAAGCTGGCTGAGAGCTGAGCAATTGACATTGTTCCCTCTCTGACCCCTCCCCAACATACAGTGCTGCAACCCAGTGATGTGGTTTGCTCCACCCTGGTGAGTACATAAGTCTTTGCCCCTTATTACATGACAGGTGTGCTGAGACAAAGAAATTGGCCAAAATGAAAGAACAGATCAAAACTCCAATAACTAAGAGACGAAGAGATAGCCAACCTATCAGATGCAGAGTTCCAAACACTGGTAATCAGGGTGCTCACAGAAATGGTTGAGTATGGTCACAGAATAGAGGAAAAAGTGAAGGCTATGCAAAGTAAAATAAAGAAAAATGTACAGAGAACCAACAGTGAAGGTAAGGAAACTGAGACTCCAATCAATGATTTGGAGAAGAAGGAAGAAATAAACATTGAAGTGGAACAGAATGAAGAAAGAAGAATTCAAAAAAGTGAGGAGAGACTTAGGAACCTTCAGGACAACTTTAAGTGATCCAATATCTGAATCATAGGGATGCCAGAAGGAGAAGAAGAAGAGCAAGAAATTGAAAACTTATTTGAAAACATAATGAAGGAAGTCTGGCAAGGGAAATAGACTTCCAGGAAGTCCTGGAAGCTCAGAGAGTCCCAAAGAAGTGGGACCCAAGGGAAGCACACACCAAGACTGTAGGATAAGTGGAGGTGGTCTGGCTTACCCAGGTGCCTGGGAAGCAGTGTTCCCATAGCACTGAATGGGCCTGATAAGTAGTGTTCTCATAGCCTTGAAACTGGGTCCAATAAACTGTTTCCATAACATGAAGTGGGCTGGCATGTGCAGAATTTTGCTATGTTATATAATTTTCTGGCTTGAGACCAACTTTGTTTGCCTCTAGTACTTAAGCAAGTGGGGGCTTCCCACTGGGTGCCACAACACATGCCACGCTGGGGAGCAAGGGCCACGACATGTGCCATGCAGAGACATGCAGGGAGACATGCAGCTTACAGCATGTGTGGCTCACTCATTTGTGAATAAAGTCATGTCAAGCATCCTCATGGCTCCGCACATTTTCTTTCACCTCCCCAAATCCCAAGAACCTGTCAGGCCTTGATCCATAGCAATACAAAGGTACATCATAATTATAATACTGAATATTAAAGATAAAAAGAGAATATTAAAAGCAGCAAGAGAAAAGGAGACAGTTACCTACAAAGGAGTTCCCATAAGGATATCAGCTGCTTTCTCAAAAGAAACCTTACAGGCAGGAAGGGGCTGGAAACAAGTGCTTGAAGTCATGAAAAGCAAGGACCTACATCCAAGATTACTCTATCAAACAAAGCTTTCATTTAGAACGGAAGGGCAGATAAAGTGCTTCCCAGATAAGGTCAAGTTCAAGGAGTTCATCATCACCAAGCCCTTATTATATGAAATGTTAAAGGACTTAATCTAAGAAAAAAAAGATGAACAAATATTTGAACAGTAAAATGACAACAAACTCACAACTATCAAAAACTGAACCTAAAAAACACAAAAACAAACTAAACAAACAAGTAGAACAGGAACAGAACCAGAGAAATGGAGATCATATGGAGGGTTATCAGCAGGGAGGGGGAGGGGGAAAATGGGGGAAAAGGTACAGGGGTTAAGAAAAATAATGGGTAGATACAAAAATATCCTGGAGCGTGTTAAGAATAGTATAGGAAATGGAGAAGCCAAAGAACCTATATGCACAATCCATGGACATGAACTAAGGTGGGGGAATGCTGGTGGGAGGGGTGATGCAGGGCAGAGGGGAATGAGGTGAGAAAAATATGGGACAACTGTAATAGCATAATCAATAAAATATATTTTTAAAAATAAACTCAGCAGATTGGTATGTTTATCTTCCATTTTTCATAATAAAAGGAATGATACTTTGCATGTCAATATTTGAAGTATTTTTATGCATAAAGAAATACAAAGCTGCCCACCACAAAAATTGAACTGTTTTTAAAAAATAAGCTGCTAACTACCCTTTTACATAAAAGTAAAACATAATTATACTAAGTCAGATTTCTTTTTAGTTTAAACGAGACAAACATTTACCATATTTCTCTCTTTTGTTAACAGTCCAGAAGTAGTTAGACTTCAAGGTATTAGGGAACGAGGCTTCTATCTTGAAGCTCACCATCTGTATTAGCTTTCCAGGGTTGCCATAACAAATCAGCATAAACTTGGTGGCTTAAGAGAGCAGTAGTCTATTTTCTCACCTTTCTGGACATCAGAAGTCAGAAATCAACGTGTTAGCAAAACTATACTCCCTCGAGTCTCTAAGGAGAATCCATTCCTTGCCTCTGCTAGCTTCTGGGGATTCCTTCAAGTGATCCTTGGTTTGTGGCTACATTACTCCATTCTCTCTCTGTCTCTACATGGCCCTCCCCTCTGTGTGTGATGATCTCTGAGTCAGATGTTTTTAATGCTTGCAAAGAGTTTTAAAATCCATCTATTCCTAGAATAATTATGAATATGAAAGAGTAGAAATGAAGTTTACTAACTGTATTTTCTAGACTTGAAGGATCAGCATTTCCTCCAAGATGACTTTTCAACTGAGAGGATAAACCTGCATGGTTCACCTCCCTCTTCTCACCTTCCACCTCAACCGTCCTCCATTTATGGAATGTTTGAATCCATTTATAAGTGAAACAAAGAGTAGGGCAAGGGAACTATTAAAAAAAGGAAAGAAAGGCTTATTTGGGGGCTAGACATCATCTCTTTTGGCTGGGAAAAGAACTAGAAGGATATTTATCATGCAGATTGCCTCTTTTTTCTATTGAGTGGGGAGAGGGTTTGGAGAAGGTCCACATGAGAGACTATATTATTACATTGACATTTAGGTAAACTTTTTCTTAATATTTAGTCTTCTAAGTGTAGATACAATGGCTTCAAAATCACACACACAGAAATTTGGAAAAGGGTTCAAATCCAGAGGAGAATAGGCTGCCTGCTCTGAGTAGGGCAACTTCTCCTTTATCTCCTGGCCCTCTGGGTGATTATGACACAGTACATTACGGGAAAGATTGGTCTTCTCTAATTTTTTAAAGATTTTATTTATTTATCTTTAGAGGGGAGGGGAAGGAAAGGAGACAAATATCAATGTATGGTTGCCTCTCGTGAGTCCCCTGCTGGGAACTGGCCTGCAACCCAGGCATATGCCCTGACTGGGAATTGAACCGCGATTGTGTGGTTCGCAGGCCTGCACTCAATCCACTGAGCTACAACAGCCAGGGCTGTTTGTTTTTTTTTAAAGATTTTATTTACTTATTTTTAGAGAGAGAGTAATGGAGGGAGAAGGGGAGAGAACCACCAATGTGTGGTTGCTTCTCATGCACTGGGAACTGGCCCACAACCCAGGCATGTGCCCTGACTGGAAATCAAACCAATGATCCTTTGCTTCGCAGGCCAGTTCTCAGCCCACTGAGCCACAGCAGTCAGGGCTTATCTGTAATTCTTTACTGTATTGGTGAGAAGAACTGAGCTTCCAGTAATAATACCACCTTCCCCAAAAGTAGGGTTGTAATGGCCTAGGACCAAGAAAAGGAGACTTGAAAGCCATCATCTCTTTTTTAAAGATTTTATTTATTTATTTTTAGAGAGAAGGGAAGGAAGGGAGAAAGGGAAAGAAACATCAATGTGCAAGAGATACACTGATTGGTTGCCTCTCACATGCCCCCAACTAAGAACCTGGCCCACAACCCAGGCACATGCCCCGGCTGGGAATTGAACCAGCAAACTTTGGGTTCACAGGCCACCACTCAATCCACTGAGCCAGGACAAAAGCCATCATCTCTTTTTGTAACCAGAAATCCCCAGAGCAAGAGAGAAATCATTCACTTTTCAAGTAAAGGCACAGAAGGAAAAACACAAGGCTGGTAGTAATGTCACCCAAGAATTTAACAAAAGGAAAAAGAAGCACTCAGAACAGTAAACATGCTACTATTAAAAGCACACAGGAGAAAATTGTTCACATGTCAGAAATGGTGGAGCAAAGGAAATAGCCCTCAGGGAAATACAAATCCTCAAAGTCACAGACAACACTTGCTACAGTGCTTAGCTAATCAGAGGCCTTCCTTACAAAGCTTATTGGTAAGTCTTGAGGAAACTCCTTCTATGGCTTTATATTTTCTGGTTAGTTTCTTTTTTAAAAATAATTTCACACACTTCCTTGGGAAACTAAAAGCAAAGATGTCATACGCAGTCGGCCCTGAGTATGTCAGGAGTTGGGAAGGATGCCAACAGCAACATTCCCTGAAGTAAGTCTTTCTGCCTATAAGCAAATTACAAAATAACAATTCTCAACCCAGAATATATAGTGTATCTGACAGTGGTGGAAGTGGGTTTGTTCTTTGGGAGTACATCTCTTGCAAAAGTTTTGAGACCCTACATTCAATGTGGAAACATACAGAACATCAGGCTGTTTATAAAAAAAAAAAAAACAGCACTGACTGGTATGGCTCAGTGAGTAAGTCATCCTGGAAACCAAAAGGTTCCTGGATCAATTCCAAGTCAGGGCACATTGCCTGGGTTGCAGGCCAGGTCTCCAGCTGAGGGTGTGAGAGGCAACTGATGGATGTTTCTCTCACGCATCAATATTTCTCTCTCTTTCTTTCTTCTTCCCTTTCCCTCTCTCTAAAAGTAAATAAAATCTTTTTTAAAAAAGAATTACGGATCAGTGAGTCAAGATGTATGAGTAAGAGTTTTATTAATATATTCTCAAGGGAGATAATGGGCCTGCAGAGGTTGATGAGAAGGGATTAGCATAGAAGAAGCAACAGGAGAGCCTAGGTGGGGCTTCCTTAGCTCACCTGGAAGTCAGAGAAAAGGGGGCTTGGGGCTGGGCTCAGGGGATCAGCCTGGGGCAAGCTGCCAGCTGCCCATTGGCCTTAGAGCTCAGGAGACCGGTGCCTATGAAGAAAGGAGTTGGGGCTGGGTAGAGGAAGAAGAAAGTAAAGGGAATGGTGTGGGCTTCTCCCCAGAGGGAGAACATGTGCATGCTGGGTCCTTAGTCTTGAGGCTTTTCTTTTTTTCTTGCAGGTGGGAATCTTAGGGGAAGTCTCAGGGGAGGGGTCAGTGGACGATGCATCAGTTCTCCAGGTGTGTCCTTTCAGGGTCATGGTCTCCACTGATTGGTCAGTGGCAGGGGAGGGGGTTATTAGTCATTGCAGCTGGTACTGGCATTGCCTACCTGGTTTTGCAGCTTTTCTGGACCTGGAGCTAAAACACAACTGAGGCCTGCATGTTATCTCTAGGGAGGTAAACTTTTGTATCTGGCTGAAATTCCTCAGCCATTGTGTTCAGCTGTCTGTCTCAGTCTCCCTATTCCAAATTTTCCTGGCTTCTCACTATCCTGCCTCAGTGAGAGGCAGGGTGAGTTTAATTTCTCCAGCAATGCTAGGTACTCCTGACAAAATCAGGAAAATTTGGCTTTATTTTTTATTTTAGTTGTTTCCTTGGGCAATGAACTTTTTCAACCACCGTTCTCTAATGGAGGTTTATATTCCATTCCAGATCTTGTAGCTTGAAAAGGAGCAAGATAATATTATTAGCAATGTTGTTTGCTGTTTATAAGAATCATTATTTTAATATAAACACTGGAAGTAAAATAATCAATATAATTTTATTCTCTTCCTTCGCATAAAGGAAAGGCAGTAAATAATATTGAGTGAATGAATTAAGTAGCTAAATTGTTCTATAGTCAATTTAAAGTTACAGAAGTGGTTCATTAACTGGAGAGTGAATAACTTGCTACTTTGCCCCTTCACCTTTCCCAATATCATATTTTTATTTTTTTACTCCTCAGCCAGGGATATATCCAGTGATATTTAGGGGGGGGGTAAGGGAGAGAGAGAGAGAAACATTGATCAATTGCCTCCTGCATGAGTCCTGAATAGAGATTGAACCTGCAACCTTTCTGTTTACACAACTTTCCAATCAACTGAGCCACACCAGCCAGGGCTCCCTGTATCTTATTCATAGCTCATTTGCTGTTAGTAATTTAAGGACATCACAAGATTGGGACTTTTTGCTTAGACAATACATTTCAGATGGATTCTGGAAAACTGGCAAATGTCAATTAAGGGTAAGAATTCTTACCAAGGTCAGATCTTTATAGTGCCTATTTGAGAAAGGAAGGTAAGAATTTTACATTGCCCTTTGCTTTTCAATGTCACCATAAGAATGTCCAAACCTGTGCAGAGTTTTTACAACGGTTTATTAGAGTTTATTTGAGCCAAACAGAGGACAGGACTAGAAGCAAGATCTCAAGAAACTGAGAAAAACACTTCTCAGAATGATGGTTTGCAGTTTCTTTTAATATATTTAGAATTAAGGAGAACACACAAGGAAGATTACATGATAAAGGGAGCATGAAAGATCTGGAAATCTCTGAGTGGATTGCAGGATAATTAAGATTATGTGCTACTGTGAGGTTGTGATACTTCCTAGGGGTCTGAAAAAGGTGTTTCAAAGGTGTGTTAACCTGGATGGACAAAAACAATGGACAGGGCTTGCTTAGGGCAATGATAAACTTTTGTTAGGGAAGTAATAGGCTTGAGGCATGACTACCTATAATGACCAGCCCAATTAAAAATTCACGATCAGCCCTGGCTGGTGTAGCTCAGTGGATTGAGCGCAGGCCTGTGAAGCAAAGGATGGCAGTTTGATTCCCAGTCAGGGCACATGCCTAGGTTGCAGGCCAGTTCCCAGTGGGGGACACATGAAAGGCAACCACACATTGATATTTCTCTCCCTCTCTCCTTCCCTTCCCCTCTCTCTGAAAATAAATAAAAATAAAATATTTTTAAAATTTCATGATCAGATCACTCTGTGACTATGCTTTTGATTAGATTTACCACAGAACCCCTTTTTTATTCACAAAACTTCAGATTAGCAAGAGAAAAACATTTTTAAGAATTAGTTCTTTGGATTGTGACTACAATTAGAATTTGGTTTGGGGGTATCCATTGGTTATTGATCCTTTCCTTCCCAGGGACAGCTATTGCTTTCCATGTTGTCTCACTGTATGTTCTGAGAACTTGGCTTGATTCTCTGCCTGCCCTAGAGGGCACAGAGTTTTTCAATTCTGCATGTGCAGGTGGCTCAACTGTCAAGTTGGGGGCACTGAAAATATGATCATACAGAAATTTGGGTTGCATCCCATTTGCAGCTAGCATCTGACTGACTATTGCCAGATATCAGAGGAATTGTCTAAGTCTTTCTTTTGGTTATCTTTGGGCATAGCCCTAAGTCTTAGGATAGTATTATCTTTTGTACCCTTTTTGCAGATGCCTCTTGTATCCATGGATAAGCCATAAAAGGTGTATTGGTTTCGGTTTTGGGTCATTTGATAGGTATAACTTTAGTTTAAAAGAAAAAGGAGACACTTTCCATCAAGATGGAAGATTAGGCAAACCTTGTGCTCACTTCCTCCCACAACTGCATCAAAATCACAACTAAATTACAGAACAGCCATCATTTAGAACTTCCTGAACATCAACTGAACACAAGTCCTGTAACTAAGGATAGCAAGAGGAGGAGGAAGCTGCTGCTGTGGGGTGGTGGCCAAGCACTAGGAGTACCTGGTGAAGAATGTGATGGGATCAGTAACCTGTCTTCAAGAACGGACCTGGGATGAGATTAAGAAATCTTCTGGAAAGGTAATGTAGGATGGGCTAGAAACCATATAAATGTCTACAATGGCGGGTCCAGGCTCAACTCCAGCAAGCCAATGGGGCCAGTACTGTTAAGCCAGAGTCACTCAAGAAACCAGATAGACACAGCAAGCTAAGGAGCAGGGTTTATTATGGGGAATCAGAGGGAAAGTGGAGCCAACTGAGGGAGGTTAAGACTCGCTTGGTTGTTCTTAGGGCAGGGTTTTTAAGCACAAAGCCCCCGCAAAGCATAACTGATTGGGGTGTCAGAGTCTGATTGGCTAGAGCTGGTTGCTGGTTGTTCTGCTGCCCCCGCAGCAGAACGGCTGTTTCTGCTGACCATTGTTCTTGATACGTCTTGTCAGGCTCAAGTTAAAGCTGCATCCTGTTATGTTAGATAGGCCGACCCCAGACCCAATCTTAGCTAGGCATCTGCTTGTCCTGGGTATCTGTTTGTCCTGGGTAGGGTCGACAGGCAGTTTCCCAGGCATGCATTTTCACAGGCTATAGTTTCCCACGGTACAGTTTTCCTGCCTGGTGATTTTCCATTCCTCTAGGCCTACCTAGGTCTGTCAAGCACCAATCTCCCCACTACTCACCACCACCCTTGGAGACTTCCAACCCCAACAAGTTCAACAAGCAGACCAACCAACTGCAATATCTGCTCAAAGTGGTACTCACAACACTATGGAAACACCAGTTTGCATGACATTTCCAGCAGCCTGTGGATGTGGTCAAGCTCAACCTCCCCATTACTATAAAATCATTAAAACACCCATGGATATGGGAACAGTAAAGAAGCTCTTGGAAAAAAAACTATTACCGGAATGCTCAGGAATATATCCAGCACTTCAACACTATGTTACAAATTATTACATCTATAATAAGCCTGGAATGACATAGTCTTAATGGCAGAAGCTCTGGAGAGTTTGCCTTGCAAAAAAATCAACAAACTTCCTGCAGAAGAAATGGAGACCATGATAGTCCAGGGAAAAGGAAGAGGATGTAGGAGGAAAGAAACAAAGATGGCAATACCTGGCATCTCTGCAGTAGGAAACACAAACATTGACTCCTCTGTGTGTGCAGACCTCTCAGGAAAACCTTCTCCCTGTGCAGGCCTCACTCAGGACTCACTGTCCAGGGCTCTATCATGAAAATGGTGCTTCTCCAGTTGCTTCACACTCCCTGACCAGTGCCCCCTGCTCCCACCCATGCCAGCTTCCAGTCCATGAAAAGCCATCCACACATCATTGCAGCTTCCCCATAACCTGTGAATACAAACATGAATGTTAAAAGGAAAGTGGGTACCACCACCCCCACTACCATGGGCCCCATTCGCAACCCAAATTTGCTGCCCTGGGAGCCCAAGACTACAAAGCTAGGCCCCCAGGGGGAGATCAGCAGGCTTGTGAAGCCCCCAAAGAAGCACATGTCTGATTTACAGCAGCACCAGGCACCAGACAAGAACAGCAAGGTCTCAGAGCAGCTCAAGTGTTGCATCCTCATGGAGATGTTCCCCAGGAAGCATCCACACAGCCTATGCCGGGCCCTTGTACAAGTACAAGCCCATTGCTATGCAGGTGCTGGGCCTGTATGATCATTGTGACATCATTAAGTATTCCATGGACACAAGCAGTCAAGTCTAAACTGGAGGCTGGTCAATATCACTATGCTCAGAAGTTTAGTGCCAAGATCTGGTTGATGTTCTCTAACTGCTACAAACCCTCCTGACCATGAGGTGGTGCTATGGCTGGCAAGCTTTAGGATGTAGACAAGATGTGCTCTGCCAAGATACCAGAGGAGCCCAAGAAGCCTGTGGCGCCTGTGTCCTTCCCAGTGTAGCCATCCCCCAACAAGTTTGTGACTTCATCCTCATCCAGTGACAGCAGGGACAGTTCCTCAGAGAATGACGACAGCTCAAGTGATGCTGCCGAGAAGGAGGTAGCCCCAGAGGTGTTGGAGTTCCGGGAGCAATTTCAAATTGTAAAAGAGCAGCTTGCAGCTGTCTCACAAGCCAAGAAAGATGAAGCAGGGAAAGAAGAGAAAGACAAGAAAGAAATTAAAGGAGAAAAGGATGAAAAGAAAGAGGAAGTAAAGGAGAGTAAGAAAAGCAAAGGCAAGGAGTTTCCTCCCCAAAACACCAAGGAAAACAACAGTAGCAATAGTAAGATAAACAAGAAGGGGCCAGTGCCCATGAAGAGCCAGCCCCCTCCAGTGTACAAATCAGAGGTAGAGGATGAGTGCAAGTCCATGTCCTACAAGAAGTGCCACCTTGCCCTGGACATCAGCAAGCTCCCAGGTGAGGAGCTGCACCATGTGGTATATATCATCTGGTTTAGGGAACCCTCAGTCAAAGTGTTCAGCCCCAATGAAACTGAGGTCAACTTGGAGACCCTTCAGCTATCTACCCTGCAGGAACTGTAGCACTATGTCATCTCCTGTTTGCAGAAGAAATAGATACCTGAAACTGAGAAAGCAGATGTGATTGTTGGCTCCAAGAAAATGAAGGACTAATCCTCAGAGTTGGAGAGCACCAACAAGTCCAGTTCCTCTAAGAGTGAAGACTCCAAAATATGTCATGCCTAATCACTGGACATGGACTGTTAATAAAATGTTGTCTCAGATTCCTTCCCAGCAAATTCTAGCTTAAGTCAATTTTCTTCTGTGAAAGGACAGGACTCAATCAAGTTATAGAATTCCTCAGAGCCCTGGGCCTTTGGCCAGGGTGCATTAGTCATGTCCAGCAGGGCAGCACACGCAACATCCCACCTCCGGGAAAGCTGCTTGCCTGGCTGGCCACCAGGGCTCCCTTTGTATAGACTGCCTGGCTAACCCATCCAACATCCCTGGCTATCTGGGCTCCTCCAGGTAGGTAGCATCTCCCTGAGAGTGATGACTGTGGCCCTTCACACACATACATGTGGTGTTGCTCCATGTGCAAGGACCCATAACAAGTATGTTTTCTCTCTCTTTATCCTTCCATCTTTTTCTGGGACTCTGTACCCTAACTGCTTCCCTCCTGGACCTGGCAATGATGTTAGTCCAGGGAAGATCTCATTCAGTCTAAGAAAGAACATCTAGAGCTTTCCCAAGTGAGGAATGGGAGCTGACTCACAGGCCCCTGGAGTCCTTCAGTTTTTGCTGTGGCCTGTTGGACATTTTCCCAAGTTCTTTGGCCTCTTGTAAAGTCACATAGGAAAAGACTTCCTGGGCTGCCCTCCATGCCTCCCATGTGAATAGAAGCAGGTTTCAGTGGGCAGAAACTATGGGGGCAGGCCACTGGTTAGGGCATTTGGGGAGGATTGCCATGTATCCAGCTGATTGGGCTCCTGGAGCCCATCATACCTGCCCTGAGTGGGGTCAGGGTCTGGGCTAGTGGGTTAGAAAGGGCTCTTAAAATCAGGAGCACTGGTGGTGAGGTTATCAGAACCCTCAGTGCCAGCTCCCTGCACATTGCTGAGGGACATGACCAGTATGAGCACGCTCCTAGTTTGCAGTCTGCTGCAATAATGCCAGAAGCCAGGAGTTTGGCAGTCCAGGGTGGTCATGTCATCCAAGCCCTCTGAAAGGTACTGAATAGGTTTTTTTGATCTAAAAATTAATATTGACCCTTTTTTGGTCATGAATCCAGCATCTCAGCAGAAAACTGCCTGAGGCAAAAAGTGTCCTAAGGAGCAGCATCTGCCTTTTAGGGAGATTTTTTTTTCTTTTAAAGTGTAGTTTGTGCATACTTCTTCAAAGCCTAGCTGTCTGCTGTCATCTCAGAGCTAGCCTTCTGGAATTGGAAGCTGGCTTGAGGAGGTGCAGTTCACCATCAGCAGACCTGAGCAGCTGTAAATGCCTCAGATCCACCTTGGCCTTGGGTTCTAGCTCCAACAGCCCTCCACACACCCCATATCCCCTAGGGTTATACAGTGTGTGCTCAGAGTCCCAAGCTACAATCTTCTCCTCTGGCCAGTCAGCTTCCAGTCAAGCTCCATTTGCCAAATAGACTATTTTGAGCTGCGCTTTGACCTGTGCATGATGTGTTCCCAGGACAGCTCAGTTTAGCTGAGGCTAGGGGACTTCATGCCTGAAGATTCCCATAGGACAATTGGGAAGTGGCTGACATTGTTTTTCTGGGAAGATTTTGCCATCTTGCAAAACATGGCAGCCTGGACTTCCATAGTGTCAGGTTGTGTGCCACTCCACCCCTTTCCATATGCTTGTAGACAGGCTGTAGCCAGAGACCACCTCTCCTTTTGGGGTCCTTGTACCCTCACTGTCCGGGGATATCGTCCTTCTTGCCTATAGCTTTCCCACCTGTCAGAAAACTTGATCTTTAGACTCCAGCTTTTATCTGTGCCCAGTGCCCCAGGAAGAAAGCAGAGGGCAGTGCCCACTCCTTTTTGTAGCTCCCTGTGCTCGGGCAGTGGGAGGTCACAGCCAGGCCTCAATTCATCCGTGGCTTCAGATCTCTGTGTGGTTACAATTCCCCTCTTTCTTTTGATTATTCCTCAATCTCGAGGAATATAGGGCAAGGGGGGGTCCACTCTTAATCTAAAGGGAGGATTAGCTTGTAAGATAGAGTCAGATTTGTCTGCCCATCATGGCCCTCTTATCAGGCTCTTACAACCTCTTACATTCACCACTTCTGTGATGGTCCCTGAGCCTCGGTGGGGGCATTCTGGGTGTTCAATTTACAAGTAGGAACCACAGCAGTGGTAGAAGAAGCAGTAGGCCAGGATACCTATATTGTAAGTAATAAGCAGAGCAAACTACAGTTAGTCTCTGAGTCCTTAAGTCTGCCATTTGAGAAGACCTCTGGATAAAAGGCTCAGAGCTTCATTTTTGCTGGAATGAAGGCAAGCAATGATGATTTAACAGATCCCTCTGGCTAGAAGTCCAAACATCCCTAATGAAAGTCCTGACACCAGCTCAGGCAAGCTCTCTGTGTGGCATAGGCATAGCAGTCGCCAAAACCATCTAAGCATGAGCTGTTGTGATGATTACTGTGAAGTTTACATTTATGTGATCTAGCAGGGGTCTATAATTATAAGCCTTAGGGAAATAAAGACAGTTGTAGTTCTCAATGATTCCAAGGTAATGGATGAAAGAGAAATGAAACACTAGTTCAGAGGGTTTTGGCTAAATATTTTTACTAGAAAAATTTAGGATCTAGCCCAGGCCACACACAAAAAATAAGATTTTAAAGACCATTAACTAAAGTAGGATCTAGTATTCATAATTGGGCATTATACTTTCGATTGAAAGAATTTTTTCTCTAAAATCATCCTATGTTATCAAAGATAGCCAAGTTAAGACTAATTTATTATAAAAATCTAGTTTTCCATATACTTCTATTTACTCGTAGTCTGAGTCAGGGCTTTACCAATGACTTTTTGTATCACAGTTCTGGAATTTCCATGTCAAGGAGTCCTGGAAAATTCTCTTTTCTATACCCTGACCATTTTCTCATTCTTGAGTAAAAAGGCTTTGGTTCCCCAGAAAAACATCAAGCCAAGGGACCCCAGCCCTGCTATTAATCTTTAACTTGATTTAACCAGCCTGACTAATGCCCCCAAGCATTTGCTGGTCAGGTTTCTCATTGTAATCTCTTCCTTCTAGTCTTTTAAATTTCTCCACACTGGGATAAATAGAACAAACTTGTTTGAGGCCCTTAACTCTTAAGGAGCCAACATGGGGTCAATTTGGCCCTATATAGCATTTGGTAGTGCTATACTAAAACTTTTGTCGCAATCTTGCTAATGTCCATTTTATTAGCCTAATTTTCTTTTTCCATAGGTTCATAACTAAAAATACCCAGTTCTATAAGATACAGCCCAGAGAGCTACACTGGGGTACAGAAGATAGAATTGCCCATGATACTAATGTCTTTATCAGTCAAAGTAATTATTTATTTTCAGCTTGAGCAATATTAATTAAGTCCTAGCATTAGACTGTTCACACAAAAGAACAGACAGGGAACAAGTAGTTACAAGATCTAAAAATTCAGCAATCCTTATATCTTTCTAAAGTTCAGCTGGCCTAGCTGGTGTACGGGCCTGTGAAGCAAAGGGTTACTGGTTCAATTCCCAGTAAGGGCACATGCCTGGGTTGCAGGCCAGGTCCCCAGTAGAGAACCCATGAGAGTCAACCACACATTGATGTTTCTCTCCCACTTTCTCCTTCCCTTCCCCTCTCTCTAAAAATAAATAAATAAAATATATAAAAAAATAAAGTTCAGCTAGCAACATGTCAGACACAATAGATAAGACAGTAGGAGGGATTGGGTGTTCCAAATTTCCTGCTATGTCTTGAAACCTGAATATTATTCCCTCAGGGGGACAAACAGGAGGTTTGCTCTGCCTGGTCAATATGAGATAAGCAGCTGCTTCGAGTTAGGCTGGGAGGAGCTTCTGCTGCTCACTCCTTTGAGGTTTGCTGAAATGTGGTCAGAGCTGGCTCCCTTCCCAGGAGACACTCAATAGGTAACAAGTTACAGCCTTAAGCAGACTGACAAACAAGATTTCTCTCTCTTGGTTTCCGTCAAGTTTCCCTGAGTCCAGCAGAAGGAGACAAGATAAGACAAAGATTTTTCTAGTACCATTTTCCTCCCTGTTCCCATTCAGGTTTTCCAGAGCCTTACAAGAGGGTGGTTTTCCTGGGGTCATCACCTATGAAACCTTGCCATAAAACATCCTCTATTTCCAAACCAGAGCAAATTCCAAAACTAGGCCTTTTTCAATTTTTCCTTTTTTATGCAGCAAACAAAAGCATCATAGGTGGGGAGACCTGCTCATGGACTGCCATCTAGCCTCTGTCTTCAATATAATAGATCTCAGCAGCTTCTAGGTGGGGGCCTGGTGGCAAACCCTGGGCCAGGGCTTCATAAATTGACAGGCAAAAGGCCACCCCATGTTAGGCACCAAAATCATTACTGTACTGAAAGGGTCCATTTGCTTGTACTCACCAAAGCCCAATAAGACACAATCAGGAGTCTGCAGCAAAGAAAGTAGGGGTTTATTTTTAGGAAGTGGCTCATGCCCAAGAACAGGTGAGCTAATACTCAAAGACCTGCCTCCCCAGTGGCTTCAGGGGATGGGTTATATAAGGGAAAAACCATTAATTGTGTGACTAAGGAAGTTAAGGTCCTTGTCAGGGTTGTGCTCTCTACTAATTTATTGGTAGTAGGGTATGGGGGTGGACCAGATCAGTGCTTCTGGTCCTCATGTCAGCCATAGCATTGTTTCTTCTGTTTTCACCGATTTTCTGGGCCTATAGCTGAGATACAATGAAAGCCTAGATGTTACCTCTAGTTTGACTAAAGCTATTATTGCTGGTGGAAATAGGGTTCTTACAGTCACTCCAAAAGCATTTTGGGGAACCATGCAAAGGAGGATGAGGTATAGTGGTAAAATTTATTGGGGCAAAAACTAAGAACCACTCCTAGGTGTTCAGTGGCCACAAGTTCGCACTTGTCCTCACCAAGCCTAGAAGGACCAGGGCCCAGAGATGCAGAACTTCTCTGTCTCAATTCTCCATCTGCACATCCACTGAGAAGAGTGTACTTGGACTTTGACCTGTGCTGCACTTGGGCCTGCAAGGCTGCTGGACCTGCACAGCTGCCATGGAGAGTGAGTGGACAAATGAGCAAACTAATGGGCAAACTAATGTGTGCTACTGAGATGGGCATTTGTTAAGCTTTGCTTATATTACCTTGGGCTTGAGAGAGATCAGGATCTTTTTCAAACTAACCAATCTCTTTGGTCTTTTTAAAAAAGATTTCATTTATTTATTTTTAGACAGAGAAGGGAAAGAAACATCACTGTGTGGTTGCCTCTCACATGCCCCCTACTGTGGACCTGGCCCACAACCCAGGCATGTGCCCTGACTGGGAATCAAACTGGTGACACTTTACATAGGATAGTAATTGTACAAAGAATTAAAACATTTTTGTAAAATCTGATTAGAGTAATATACTCATGGAGAAACTTCATTTCTTTAATATGAGTGTTTCTCCTTTCTTTCTTTTTGATTCAAATTAGCCTCATCTAGCATCCCTTTGCATGACCACCCCTTTAGTCATTATGCCCTCAGGATAACAAGGTTCTGATCAACATCAAATAATCTTAGAAACAAAGCCTCAGGGTCTCTTGACCACAGAGACACAGTGTTACCATAGGCAGCTAGAAGTTAACAAAAGAGAAGGGATCTAGAGTTGTTAGAGGGAATTGGCAGTTATTTTTAAACATAGCACAGCACCCAGGGAATGTCTTGCCTTTCCCCCCCTTTGTTTCTTGCTTGTCCCTGCATGCCAGAGATAACGATTGCTAGAGATAACATCTGTGCACTAGAGACAACACTGTGTCCCTGTGTGCTAGAAATAACATTTTGCTTCCATAAGCTGCTTCTTGCTTTCCCCCCAGAAGTAATGGTCTAAGTAACAGATCACCCCTCACCCTATATAAGCAATTGCTCCCTGCTGATCGGGGCCCAGAATTTGGAGACTGCCTCCTCTGGGTATGCACACATAAATAAAGGAACCACTTCACTTCCTCCGGTGTCCGGCCTGCATTCTTCCTGTAACAGAGTGGCTGGGCCCGATTGAGTCTGGAAGTTACAGCTTTAGACACACCAAAGGATAGTTAAATTCTACTCAAGGCAGTTAACATCTCTCTGGAAAAGGGATGGGCTTTCCAACTTTCCCAGGGGACAACTGGCCCACTCTCCCAGACCATGGGGGGCAAGAATAAACAATAAAGGGGAAATTCTTTTGCTGGGTACATGACTAGTAAAAGCCAAGATGGCACAGGGGTTGGTAAGTGCATGTGTAGTAGAAACCAGTGACCAGGCAAAACTTTAAGGCATGCACAGTAGGATCCAAGTGGCAACACAGAGCGCTGGACTCTAGCCTTGTGAAACCTGAAAATAAGACCAGATTTTAGCCCTGACTGGTATGGCTCAGTGGATGGAGTGCTGGCCTATGAACCCAAGGGTCACCGGTTCTATTCCTAGTCAGGGCACATGCCTGAGTTGTGGGCCAGGTCCCTAGTAGTGGGTGTGTAAGAGGCAACCACACAATGATGTTTCTCTCCATCTCTTTCTCCTTTTCCCCTTTCTCTATAAATATATAAATAAATAAATAATCTTTAAAAAAGATTTTAATGGAATAAAGATCACAGGGTAAAAAAAAAAAAAAAGACTGGCTCCAAGTTAAGAAATAAAGAATTTGAATAAGCCTAAATTTAATAAAGCTGGTGAAAGAGGGTGGAGTCTTTTCTTTGTGGAGAGAAAATGGTGTGAATTTTCTCAAGAACACTCCTAAAACAGCTATTAAGGTCTGGTCATAAAAACAGGTAAAACTGTACTGCCTCATGATATTTATTAATGAGGAAAATTTATTCAATTTTGTTTTTAAAAATTGCTTCAAATTATTACAAAACAAAGAGAAACCATTGCTAATATCTACAGTAGAACATTATTAATGTTGTTTTATTATTATAGAATTATAATGCTGTTATTTTATCTTCTTTTTTAATCCAAAATGTGTTTATTGGGATGGTTCCCCATTCATCTTGATTCAGGTGCTTTAGAGCTGCTTCCTTCTGACGGAGCATCCTCTGCCAGCCTTGCTCTTTCCTCCTGTAGGCTGACAGAGGACAGTGGACCAGGCAACACATGAAACTACTGTTTGTGCATCACTGACAGTGATGGTGATTTTAAAGCATCCTGGGCATTTCACACCCATGGCATGGGAACTGATGGCTCCTCTGCACCACATACTTCTTCTTCTGTTTCCTCTTCTCTTCTGGAGAGGTATAGAGATCCTTAGTGAGAGGTGTGTTGTCCTAGGGAGGTCATCATGAATAGAAAGGCTGCTGTTATTTTATCTTAATGCTGTTTTTTTTTTAAAGTCCATCTTTTGGGACTTCCACCAAGATGGAGGCATAGGTGGAAACATTGTGCCTTCTTGCACAACCAAGTTTAAAAATAACAAAGTTTTAGCAACAAAAACACAGCCAAACCACAGAAAATTGAACTATACAGAAGTCTGACAACAACGAACCCTTCAGCCAGACTGGTAAGAGGGGCAGAGCCAGCAGCAGAGCGGGGTTGGGCAGAAAAGAGCCACTGGACTGACCCAGGTGCACGACCTAGGTGCGCAGGCAGCCATAGGCAGATCCCAGGTGTGGAGTAGCAGCGGGCTGACCCACTGAGGGCTGACCGCAGTCACACATTCACACGCAGATAAACCGGTGAAGGAGCGAGCAGTGAGACAGACCACACAGGCCTCAGTGGCGGGAAGCAGCAGAGGGGACTACTATTGTCCCTCTTTGACCCCGCCCCCACATACATCATCACAAACCAGTGACCTGGGTGACCCCGCCCTAGTCAACACCTAAGGCTCTGCTCCTCATAAGTAACAGGTGTGAATAGAGCAAAATATTATGGCTCAAGAAGAACCCAAAGCCCCAGAGCTCATAACTCTAAGCAACAAAGAAATAGCCAAACTTTCACATGCACAGTTCAAAACACTGGTGATCAGGATGCTCACAGAACTGGTTGATTTTAGTCACAAATTAGAGGAACATATGAAGGCTAAACTAATTGAAATGAAGGGAAATGCACAGGAAACCAATAGTAATGGAAAGGAAACTGGGACTCAAATCAAGGGAGTGGACCAAAAGGAAGAAAAAAAATGACCAAACAGAAAAGGATGAAGAAACAAGAATTCAAAAAAATGAGGAGAGGCTTAGGAACCTTCAGGACATCTTTAAACATTCCAACATCCAAATTATAGGGGTACCAGAAGGGGAAGAGGAACAGCCACCAGTGGAAAACTTATTTGAACAAATAATAAAGGAGAACTTCCCCAATCTGGCAAAGGAAATAGACTTCCAGGAAATCCAGGAAGCTCAGAGAGTCCCAAAGAAGTTGGACCCAAGAAGGAACATACCAAGGCACATCATTATTACACTAGCCAAGATTAAAATGAAGGAGAGAATCTTAGAAACAGCAAGAGCTAAGGGGACAATCAGCTACAAAGGAGTCCCCATCAGACTGTCAGCAGATTTCTCAAAAGAGACCTACAGGCAAGAAGGGGCTGGAAAGAAGTATTCCAAGTCATGAAATCCAAAGACCTACAACCAAAATTCCTCTATCCAGCAAAGCTTTAATTTAGAATGGAAGGGCAGATAAAGTGCTTCTCAGATAAGATCAAATTCAAGAAGTTCATCATCACCAAGCCCTTATTATATGAAATGTTAAAGAGACTTATCTAAGAAAAAGAAGATAAAAAAATGAACAGTGAAAGGACAGCAAACTCACAGCTATTAAGAATCATATCTAAAACAAAAGCAAACTAAGAGGACAGCTAGATCAGGAGCAGAACCATAGAAATGAAGATCATATGGAGGGTTAGCAACAGGGGAGTGGGAGGAGACGGGGTGAGAAGGTACAGAAAATAGGTAGCATAGATGGTAGGTAGAAAATAGGTAGGGGGAGGGCAAGAATAGTATGGGAAATATAGAATCTAAAGGACTTGAGACACGTGGTTATAAACTAAAGAGGGGAAATGGTGGGGAAGGGGTGTGCAGGGTGGAAGGGAATGAAGGGGGGGGAATAGAACAACTGTAATGGCATAATCAATAAAATATATTTAAAAAATAAAGAAAGAACTAGAGACACATGGTCATAAACTAAAGGGGGGATTGGTGAGGGAGGGGATGTGCAGGGTGGAAGGGAATGAAGGGGGGAATAGAACAACTGTAACGGCATAATCAATAAAATATATTTAAAAAAATAAAAAAATTCCATCTTTATGTTAATAATACTTCCTCAATTAAAGGTATTTTAGATATTTTTTAAAAAAGAAAAAAGTTGTTCAATGTTGTTAGGAATATTTATTGTTTATTCCAGTTGAAACCTAGAAAGATATTTGAAAAAATCTTTTTTTTTGTTTGTTTTAAATAGCTCTCTTGTCTGAAGTTGGCCATTTTGGAAGCTGATATTCAAGTGTGAGAAGAACTGTTTTTAAAAAGTGAAAGGTTTTCTTAGGCTACACCGAGGAAGAAATGCCAATCAGCCACAAAGTTAGTCAGTATAGAGCTTTATTGGGGTTTGCATGCCCCGGGCGAGGTTCCCTGGCCCACAGAGTGGGGCTGGGGGAAGTCACGCCAAGCAGGGAATGTGGCAGGGTTTTATTTTGGTTGGCTGTCTTCGTGGGACCTAGGGATTGGTCCCCTTTGAACAAAGCGGCAAAACATCATTGGTGGTTCTCCTCTGGCTCAGATTGCTATGCAGATAAAGCCCACCCTTTCAGCTCTCTTTTTTGGTGTCAGCCATCTTTTCCAGGTTGTAGTTTAGCTGCCATTTTACCCTACCTGGCCCATCCTAACAAAAAGAGTTTATTTATTTACTTTTAGAGAATGGGAACAGAGGGAAAAAGAAAGGAAGAAAAATATCAGTGTGTGAGATATCAGTTGCTTCTCACAATGCCCTTGACTGGGGTCCTGGCCTGAAACCCAGGCATGTGCCCTGACTGGTAATTGAACTGGCAACCTTTCAGTTCACAGGCTAGTGGTCAATTTACTGAGCCACACCAGCCAGGGCAAGAACTTATTTTACAGCCTTCCCTGTTAATATAGGAATCTTTTCATTTCCATCTTATTTGGAAATCTCCCTAATGTAAAGAGGCAAATTAAAAATAATACAGTTGGATCAGCCTCTTTATATCATTCAGATTGCAAACCAATATTTTGAGGAATTAAAAATAACTGGCTTATCTTACAAACTGAGTCTACAAAAACAGAAATGCAGCTCTAGAAGCAATTCAAAGCCCATATATTCTTTTCACTAGTCTCCAAAACTCCACTATTCATCTCAAACAACTTGTAGATATTATAAAAGATCTGGAGTTAGAAAACAAAAGACCTTGGAGAAACATTCTTTCTCTGTGCCTTTGAGATGTAAATGTTCTACCTGGTCTTCTCTAGAAACCCAGGACCATATTTAGCCATTTGAACTGGTACCCTTAACTTATTCCATCTGCCTGAAAAAGAAAATTGAAGCCAACTACTTTTTTACAAACTAATGAATTTTTCATGTGATAACATACCCATCTCATTGATAAAAGTTTTAAAAGAAAGCTATAAGTTCTCTGCTTGCATCTGTCTGTATGTTTATGTATCTCATATACATATTATAGATGCATGATTTTTCTACCTCTGGAAGGTATTGCCAAAATTAATTTATACAAAGCTCTATTTAATTGGCTTAAAGAATAATAAGCACTTATGTAAATTAAGCACTCTAAAAACACTTAAAACTATAGACACTAACCTAAATGTTTTTCAAGTTAATCTGGGATTAACTTTGGTAAATAAAATCTAGTTTAGGTTTGTTGGTTTAATTTAAATGGGCACATCTTCAGAGTTATAAATTTAATGGAGATGTACAACTTTCATTTTATCTGGGTTCACTAGTTAATTAAGTTCACATTATCCCTAATACAGAATTTGTTAGTAAGAAAAAAAACCTGGAGGATGCTGGGAAGATGGCGATGGAGTAGGAGGAGCGGATTCTAGCTCCTGTACTGGTGGGTGAAAATCCTGGCTGATCTATAGAGAAACAGCACAATAAACCATCGGTTACCCAGCATTTACGAAATTAAAAGACCAGAGACTATGACCAACACTGAAACACCAGACAGCAGCAGAGTAAGCTACGGGAACCGGGACATACGCGGCCCCTGTGCCGCTGCTATAGTGAAGAAACTGGGCTCCTGGGAGTCAGAGACGGAGCCAGGACAATAGAGGCCCCTGTGCCACTGCCATAGCAACGTGCCTGTGAACTGGGGAGCCAGCTACGGGAGCGCAGCCCCTATGACGGACCTGGGCACCAGGGGAGTCAGCTACAGGAGGCCAGATGCTTAGCACTAGTAGGCAACCCAAGTGGGGACAAGCTCAAAGACCAGTGCAAGAGTAGGTGGAGACGGAGAACATCAAGATACCTCAAGGAGTCTGTACCACTGAAATCCACACGTATTACACCACAGAAGTTCACACCATAAAACCAGGGAATCAGAATAGATCAATTTTAGAAGCTGAGACTAACAAGAAGAGTCTAAAACAATGGGAAGACAAAGAAACAATCCCCAAATGAAAGAAAAAGCAGAAACTTCAGAAACAATGTTAGATGAAATACAGGCTAAACAACTATCAGATATTGAATTCAAAGCATTGGTTATTACGAAGTTAAAAGAGCTCACATTCAGCTACCAGAAACTACAGGGGAACTACAATGATCTCTCTGCAAACTACATCAACATGAGAAAGGAAATAGAAAATATCAGCAAGGGAGAAGAGGAAATAAAGAATGCAATTTCTGAATAAAAATCATAGTAGAAAGCATTAAAAATAGGGTAGACGAGACACAGGATAGGATTAGTGAGTTGGAGGACAAAGTAGAAAGCATCTCACAGAAAGAACAAGAAAGGGAAAAGAGGCTCAGAAAGAATGAAGACGGATTAAGAGAAATGCAAGATAAAATAAAATGTAATAATATCCGAATAATAGGAATACCAGAAGGAAAAGAAGAAGAACAAGAAAGAGAAAACGTATTTAAAAGAGTAATGAGAGAAAATTTCCCTAATTCTATGAGGGAAAAAGTCACACAAATTCAGGAATCACACAGAGTCCGATTCAAGAGGAACCCAAAGAGACCCACTTCAAGGCACATTATCATTAAGATGGCAAAATTCCAAGACAAAGAGAGAATCTTAAAGGCAGCAAAGGAGAAAAAAGAAGTAACATACAAGGGAGCCCCAATAAGGTTAGCTACTGACTTCTCAATGGAAACACTCCAAGCAAGAAGAGAATGGCAAGAAATATTCCAAGTAATGAGAACCAGAGGCCTACAACCAAGGCTACTTTACCCAGCAAGGCTCTCAATCAAGATAGAAGGCCAAATAAAGAGCTTCTAAGACAAAAGAAGTCTAAAAGAATACACCTCTACCAAACGAGCTCTACAAGAAATCCTAAAAGGACTGCTTTAAGGAAAGCAAGGATAAGAGGGAGACAGAGAGGAACACAGGTACAAAGAATGGCAATGAATAAGTACCTATCAATAATACCCTTAAAAGTAAATGGATTAAATGCTACAATCAAAAGACTCGGAATAGCTGCATGGATAAGAAAGCATGACCCACACATATGCTGCCTACAAGAGACCCACCTCAGGACAAAAGACCATCACAGACTAAAAGTGAAAGACTGGAAACAAATTTTCCAAGCAAACAGACAAGAAAAAAAAGCTGAGGTAGCAATTCTCATATCGGACAAAATAGACTTCAAAAAAAGGGCCATAAAGAGATACCCAGAAGGTCACTTCATAATACTCAAGGGAAGAATCCACCAAGAAGACATTAACATCATAAATATATATGCACCAAACATAGGGGAACCAAATATATCAAGAAAATCTTGGAGGACTTCAAAAAAGATATTGACAGCAACACAATTATAATAGGGGATTTTAACACCCCACTATCAAAAATGGACAGATCTTCCAAACAAATTATAAACAAAGATATTGTGGCATTAAACAGCACCCTAGAGGAAATGGACTTAACTGATATATATAAAGACCTTTATCTCAAAGAAGCTAAATACACATTCTTTTCAAATGCACATGGAACATTTTCAAAAATAGACCACATGGTAGGACACAAAAGAAGTCTCAAAAAATTCATGAAAACTGAAATCATACCAAGCATTTTCTCTGACCACAAGGGACTGAAATTAGAAACCAACCCCAAAGGAAAAAACCAACGCACCCAAAATCATGGAGGCTGAATGGTATGCTATTAAACAACGAATGGTCAAGAATGAAATTAGGGAAGAAATCAAAAAGTTTCTGGAAACAAATGAAAATGATCTCACAACAACCCAAAACTTATGGGACACAGCAAAGGCAGTCCTGAGAGGGAAGTTTATAGCAATACAGGCCTACCTAAAGAAGATAGAAACATTTCAAACAAACAACCTAACCCTACACCTGCAAGAACTCGGGGAACAACAAAGACAGCCCAGAGCAAGCAGAAGGAAGGAAATAACCAAGATTAGAGCAGAATTAAATGACATAGAAACTAAAAGCACAATTTTAAGGATCAATGAATCCAGGAGTTGGTTCTTTGAGAAGATAAACAAAATAGACAAGCCTTTAAGTAGGCTCATCAAGAAAAGAAGAGAGAGGACACAAATAAACACAATCAGAAATGAAAGAGGAGAGATTACAACTGATACCACAGAAATAGAAAGGATTGTAAGAAATTACTATGAAGAACTGTATGCCAAGCAATTTGAAAACCTAGGGGAAATGGACACATTTCTAGAACAATACAATCTTCCAAAACTCAGTGAAAAAGAAGCAGAAAATCTGAATACATCAATAACAGGGAAAGAAACTGAAGCAGCAATAAAAAAACTCCCATCACACAAAAGCCCTGGACCAGATGGGTTCATACGAGAATTCTACAAAGCATTTAAGGAAGAGCTAACCCCTATTCTCCACAGACTAATCCAAAAAATCCAGAAGGATGGAAAACTCCCAAATTCTTTTTATGAATCAAGCATCATCCTAATTCAAAAACCAGATAGAGACACAACAAAGAAAGAAAACTTCAGGCCAATATCGCTGATGAACATAGACGCTAAAATCCTCAACAAAATATTGGCAAATGGAATCTAACAATATATTAAAAAGATCATACACCATGAGCAAGTGGGATTCATCCCAGGGACGCAAGGATGGTTCAACATTCGCAAAACAGTAAATGTAGTACATCACATACACAGAATCAAAGACAAAAACCACTATTGATATGATCATCTATTGATGATCATATCAATAGATGTGGAAAAAGCTTTTGATGAGGTACAGCACCCATTTATGATAAAAAACAGTTAGCAAAGTGGGAATGGAGGGAGCATTCCTCAATATAATAAAGGCCATATATGAGAGACCTACAGCCAACATCATACTCAATGGGCAAAAACTAAAAGCTTTTCCACTAAGATCAGGAACAAGACAAGGATGTCTACTTTCACCACTTCTCTTCAAAATAGTATTGGAAGTTTTAGCCACAGCAATCAGACAAGAAAAGGAAATAAAAGACATCCAAATAGGAAAGGAGGAAACAAAACTGTCACTGTTTGCAGATGACATGATAGTGTACATGAAAACTCCTACAGACTCTACCCAAAAACTGCTTGAACTAATTAATGAATTTGGCAAAACAGCTGGTTACAAAGTCAATATCCGGAAATCAAAGGCATTTTTATATATTAATAATGAATCAGCAGAAGCAGAAATCAAGGAAAAAATCCCATTTGATATAGCAAAAACAAAAATAAAATATCTGGGAATAAACCTAAATAAGGAGGTAAAAGACCTGTATGTAGAAAACTACACAGCACTGAAGAAAGAAATCAGGGAAGACACAAACAAATGGAAACATATACCTTGTTCATGGATTGGAAGAATTAACATCATCAAAATGTCCATACTACCCAAAGCTATATACAGATTCAATGCAATCCCTATTAAAGTACCAATGGCATATTTCACAGACATAGAGCAAACACTTCAAAAATTTATATGGAATCATAAACGAGCCCGAATAGCCGCTACTCTTTTCAGAAAGAAGAACAAAGTAGGAGGGATCACAATACCTGATATCAAACTGTATTAGAAGGCTGCTGTAATCAAAACAGCCTGACACTGAAATAAAAACAGGAACATAGACCAATGGAACAGAACGAAGAGCCCAGAAATAAACCCAACTCTCTACAGTCAATTAATATTTGACAAAGGGGGCAGTAACATAAAATGGAGTAAAGATAGCCTCTTCAACAAATGGTGTTGGGAGAACTGGACAGCTATGTGCAAAAAAAATGAAACTTGAGCACAAAGTTACACCATACACCAAAATAAATTCAAGGGAGATAAAAGACTTAAATATAAGCCTTGAAACCATTAAAGTACTAGAGGAGAATATTGGCAAGAATATCTCAGATATTCCATGCAGCAACATTTTTACCGATATGTCCCCTAGAGCAAGGAATATAAAAGAAAGAATAAACAAATGGGATCTCATCAAAATAAAAAGCTGCTGCATAGCTAAAGAAAACAGTATGAAATTAAAAAGGCAACCAACTGTATGGGAAAACATATTTGCCAATGATACCTCAGACAAAGGTTTAATCTCCAAAATGTACAAAGAACTTACAGGACTCAACTCTAAGAAGACAACCAACCCAATTAAAAAAATGGGTAAAGGACTTGAAGAGACACTTCTCCAAAGAGGACATACAGAATATCCAGAAACACATGAGGAGATGCTCTGATAGCTAACGATTTAGCTATCAGAGAGATGCAAATTAAAACCACAATGAGATACCACTTTACACCAGTAAGGATGGCTATCATAAACAAAGCAACAAACAAGAAATGTTGGAGAGGTTGTGGGGAAAAGGGGTCCTTAGTTCACTGTTGGTGGGATTGCAGACTGGTACAACCATTATGGAAAACAGTATGGAATTTTCTCAGAAAAATAAAAATCGACCTGCCTTTTGACCCAGCAATTCCACTGCGAGGATTATATCCTAAGAACCGCGAAACACCAATACCAAAGAGCCTATGCACCACATTGTTCAGAGCAGCACAATTCACAATAGCCAAGTATCGGAAGCAACCTTGGTGCCCATCAGTAAACGAATGGATCAAAAAATTGGTGTACATATACACAATGGAATTCTATGTAACAGAGAGAAAGAAGGAACTACTACCCTTTGCAACAACATGGATGGAACTGGAAAGCATTATGCTGAGTGAAATAAGCCAGGTGTTGAGAGACAAATACCATATGATCTCACCTTTAACAGGAAGCTAAACAACAAAACAGACAAGCAAGCAAAATAAAAACTAAGACACTGAAATAGAGAACAAGGGGACAGTGAACAGAGGGGAGAGGGGAGGGAATTTAAGGGGAAAAATGGGAGTGATTTAGAGAAACAAGTATAAAGGACACATGGACAAAAACTAAAGGGTGTGGAAATGGGAGGGAGGTGGGGTACATGGGGCGGGGTGGGCTGGGATGGGAGAAGTAAACAGAAAACTGTACTTGAAAAATAACTAAATAAAAATATAATTAAATGGGGAAAAAAGAAAAAAAAACCTTATCATGGTTAGCTGTTCAATGTCTCAAAATGTTATGAGTAATTTAAATATAATTGTTAAGAACAAGTAAGTTAAATAGATATAAGATGAAAGTTGATGAACTGTTCAGCAATAATTACATTTTATGATATGTCTACTTAAAAATAGTTTCTAAAGTTTTTTTGAAACTTGAAACCTTAAAATTATACTTAGTTAAATGATGGATGTTCATTGGATATGTAGATCATTTCCAAATAAAATAAAATATTAAAACATTAATTATTGAACACAGGTTTATCTAATTTTGGCTTCTTATTACAGAGTAACTAATGCCATTTAAGCCTATCAGTACACATGTCTTGAAACGGAAAATGCCGGCATTCCTGCTGCCTGTCACTACCAGAACCTATAAGCAGAGACAGGGATTGAATCTTTATGGGTGCTTTATTCAGATGATCAGGAACCTGAGAAGATGGTGGGTTATGTACCCTAACAAACCATCTGAAATTCCATTTTAAACTGACCTTTTTTTATAAAGAGAAGAAAAGTGTAGGTAAGGGGTTTGGAATTCAGGGAAAAGGTTAATTAAGTAAAGCTGTAGCATTCTGTCATCTGTTGACCAATGATTCTTTACCTGTGTCCTGGGCATTGGTCATCTCACCCTGGAGTACAATGGCTCAGATTCCATCTTGAATTGCTTGCAGTCCTCCTGAGCACAAAGGTGGAACTACTTATGTTCTCCTGGAGTCAGGGTGGGTCATACCTTCAGTTCCTTGAATAATAGCTTTTTACATGTATTGGTTACTAAACTTATTAACTATTATGTAAAACTAAAATTTTCAAGTCTGGAGTTCCCCCATAATTTCCCCTACTGTTAGTCTAAACTATTTTTATGAGATTAGTTTTATATAGAATTACTTACTTTGCTGTTGAACATTAGACCGTCTGGTAGGGGGCTTGGGAATACATTTAATTGCAGATTCACATAAGGGGGCACATTGTGTATAACAACATGCTATGATACCAAAAAAAATGAAAAGAATAAAAACAACAAATGCCTCTTTAGGACTATAATACTAGGTAACCAGGAGTTTACTTTAGACAAATTAATGTTAAAGAATTTCTTTCTTTGTTTTATACCAGATACTACTTTTTAACTTGCTGTATGAGCTGTAAATTATTAGTCAGGTTGTAACAGCAAAATCCTTTAATTTTTTCACATTTATGATTATGTCTTAAAAGGAGGTGGTCTGTAGCTGCGTGATTCTTTAATATTGCTTTTTAAACTTGTCCTAGTTGTTGAGTAATGCCACTAACAGCTTGTGAGGTGGCATTTAAAGCTCTTGCTATAGAATCAGCTGATTTACTTATTTTTATATTTAAAAAGGTTACTATTACTGGCATTACAAATATAGACAAAGATAGATATTTAGTGGGGCTAAAAAGGTGAAAATTAGCATTACAATCAAGGGTAAGAGAGAGTTCCCTTCAGCTGGGGTAGGGTGGTGCTTCTGTGGCATAAACACCATCAGTTTTCCCAGAGAGCATTGTCCCCTGGAATTGTTTGCTGGAGCATAGGGATGAACAGTCTTTTGACATTAGAAACCATTCTGCAGGCAATAAATGTGAGCAAAGGCATAAGATACATTAATGGTGATGATGCAATTTACTTTAACATTTGCTGAAATCACAAAATAGTTTTTAGTACAATTGACCAAAGTTGCAAAGTTTCTAGCTGGGGCTACATTAGTGACTTTTAAGGAAAATATTTCCCTGTTCTTTAGAGTTACCACAGGTCCCCCATTACAAATATTGGAGTAGATTATTTTCTTATTGATATGCTCAAACAAAGTATAGTTTTGAAAGGTTTTCATGGGAGTACAAACACCTATGAGACATGAAGTGAAAGTTTAACATAAGTTCCTACTGCAAGCCAAAAGTCAGAGATGTTTAGAACTTTTTTTGCTAAATATACCCAAATATTTTTATTTCATTTAAAAGGAAGTTTTTTATAATATGGGGTTAAAAAAAGTAATGAAAAGAATATAAGTCATTGTTTTTGAAAGATGAATTTCAGGTCTTCTTGAGGTTTGGCAGTCCATTTTTCCTTTGGTGCTCTCTTTACTCTGGTGTGATGGATCCAAGGTTTTATTCCTGCCTACTTCACCATGGTCGGGGTGGTAATGAATATGTCCTAAGGTCCAGTCCACTACCCTAGTTGGCTTTCTGGAGGTGCTGTCATCCAAGTCTTGAGTAACATGTCTGCAGGCTCAAATGAATGTAGCAAAGCTGTGGGGGAGAGGTCTTTAATACAAGCAAGGTCATTCATGACAGCTAAGGTCTAATTTAAATGTTGTACATTTTCTTTACCTTCCCTTCTTGATCTACATACATATCTCCCACCCCAATCATAGCCTGAAATGGTCACTCACACACAATTTCGTAAGGACTCAACTGAATCCCTCTTTGAGGAGCCACACTTATCCTAAACAGGGCAAGAGATAAACCATGATTCCATTGGAGATGAGTTTCTTGGCCCATACAGCTTGGCTATATTTTTCTTCAAGGTGTGATTTGTCTTTTCTACCTTCCCAGAGGCCTGAGGTCTTCATACTGTGTGGAATCTTCACTTGATTTCTAAAAAAAATTTACTAACCTTTTGTGTAGTTTCTAAAACAAAAGCAGGTTCATTATTGTTTGGGATGCTGCTAGGTAGGCCAAAGCAAGGAATTATTTTTTTCAGTAAGTCTTTTACTACTGCTGAAGATTTCTTAGTTCTAGTAGAACAGGCTTCTATCCATCCTGAAATGTGTCAACAAAGACCAGCAAATATTTCTACTCTCAGACCATTGGCATCTGGGTAAAGTCTATTTGCCAGTCCACTGTCCTTTGCATTGTTTCCCTTCTTTTTTTTTTTAAGCTTTTTAAATTGTTGTTCAAGTACGGTTGTCTCCATCCCCCCCACACACACACACTTCCCTCCACCCCAGCTATCTCTACCCTTCTATCTTTTGATGGGATCTGTCCTTGGGTTGTTCTTCTGACACACAACACATCTAGCAATTACTTTTCATATGGCTTTAGAAATTCCAGGACTTGTGAGCCACAGTTCAATATATGTAGTTAGTGAGTCCCTTCCATAATGAGTGGACTTAATGCAAATGCTTCATGACTGGCTCTACTAAATGTTCAGGAAGCAGTATAACTCCTTTCTTATTCGTTCTCCATCCAGTATCAGCACCTTATTCATCAAAAACCCAGATCTTAGCAGCTGTCTCTAAGTCTGCAGTTAAATATTCAGTGTTGAATTGAGACAAGTCTAGAACAAGTACCAAAGGCATTATGAACATTCCTGTAGCAGTCTCTTTCACTGCTCCATTAGCCAGATTGTTTCTAGTCACTTCAGTGTCCTCTTTCTGATGCCCAGGGTAGTGCATAACTGCCATTTGTAAAGGTACCTGAACTGCTTTTAATACTTTTAAATTTTTTGCTGCATGCTTGATAGAGAGAGCTGATCAAATCACCAGGAAAAAGCAGGGAGGGGCCATAGGAGGAGATTGCCCAAGGCAATGATAAGTAGCCTAGGACGGGATTGACTCAGAAGCTGCATGCCTCCAGAGTGCATGGAATTATGGATGAGAAGATTTGAAATAAAGAAGCATTCTTGGGATCTTGGGTGGGTGCTGGCTAGCTCTGGCTCTTAGACTTTCTTCTTCCTCAAGGATGGCTTGGTGATCATGCTGCAGCTGCCTGCATTTCCTGACTGATGGTATTTTGGTCAGGAAGTAACTCTGGGTGCAGCCTATAATTGGGCTGGTCTGGAAAAATGTTGCAGGGTTATTCTTTGGGTGTCAAGCTGAGGCACAGGCCTAACATTCTTCCAGTTGTGTAGCTTTTGTATCTTATGTTGTTTTAGTGTATAAGCTAACCCTATAGAAATAAGGTAATTAAAAACTATCAGGGGAATGATAGGAGAACTCAGGTGATAAGAGGTTAGCCTTAATCGATAGGCTTAAGTGACTAATGCATGTGAAAAAAATGTTATTCTAAAATTATGAAGCTTCTTAATAAAGACTCCTTTCCTTTATCACCAAACCTTTGCCTCTGGAACTTTACCTAGAGGGTGGCAGTGGGAAGATGGACCCCAATTGCTGTTCAGTAACATACTTAATCTTTTTCTTTTTATTGGAGGTTTACAGTTCTATTTTCTTTTAGATGGAACCATGTGATTGCAAAATTAGGAAAGCTTACCTTGAGTTGGTATACACATTCACTTTTTTTCTGTGTGACAATTCCAGTGCTCTTGTCAGTGCAATCAGTTCAGCTTTCTGACCAGAGGTTCCTGGTGGCAAGGCCTTGGCCTCCACTATTTCTTCAAGAGTCACAACTGCATACCCAGCCTTTCTGCTTGCTTTGTCCATATAACTGCTTCCATCTGAATACAGTCCAGTCTGCCTTTCCTAGAGGATGGTCCTGTAAATTAATTTTGCTAGAATAAACTTTATTAATTATTTTAGTACAGTCATGCATTAGCACAGCCAAGTCAGGCTCTGGGAGGAGGGAGGCAGTATTTAACTTACTTACAGTTTTGAGGGACACATTGGGATTGTTGAGAAGAATGGCTTGGTACCTGCTCATTCTTCCAGCAGGGATCACAAATTTTCTTTTTTGCTTCAGCAGGCTCAGCACTTGGTGGGGTGCATAAATGGTGATAAGCTGTCCCAATGAAACCTTTTCAGTTTTTTGTAAGGGATCCCCAAAGGTGGCTGTCATAGCTTTCAAGTAGGCTGGCCACCCTGGGCAGTGTGATTTAATTTCTCAGATGAGTATGCAGTAGGGAATGTCACTAAGCATTTGGGTGAGGACACCTGGGGAAACACCCTGCCTTTCCTGAACATGTAAATGAGAGAGATTTAGTAGGTTTGGAAGCCCCAGGCTGGTGCAAAAGCCAGGTGTGCCTTCAGAAACTCAAAAGCCTGAGAGCACTTTGTCCATTTTAAAGAGCTATATTCTGGTCCTTTCAGATTTTTTAAAATTTTAATTTATTTAAATTTAAGTACTCCATGTAGCTAATGAGTGCCACATTGGATAATACAACTCTAAACTCTTAGACATTATTTACGCAACTAATACATTAAAACACAAATTTATCATGTTAAAGTTTTAGAGACAAATATGTTGATTACAAAAATACTTAATCAGCCCTAGCTGGTGTAGCTCAGTGGATTGAGCACGGGCCTGCGAACCAGACAATCGCGGTTCGATTCCCAGTCAGGGCACATGCCTGGGTTGCAGACCAGTTCCCTGCAGGCCAGTTCCCAGCAGGGGACGCACAAAAAGGCAACCATACATTGATGTTTCTCTCCCTCTCTCCTTTCCTTCCCCTCTAAAGATAAATAAATAAAATATTAAAAAAATACTTAATCAGGTTCTTCTACATATTTATAAAAATTAAATGCTTACATATCATATTTGAAAATGAGCTTTGAATACCTTAAAATCAGGAAAGACACAAGAATTACCAAAGTTCTTAAGACTTATTTTTATACTTATTATTAAATGAATTATAGGGGTATTTACTATATGAATTTAAGTTGGCTGCTTTATTAACATTCTTTTTCTTTTCTTCTCCTCCTCCTTCTTCTTGTTGTATCTTCCTTCCTAGGTTAGAGTCCCATCTTGAATGTTCTTAGATTATAGGTTCTGAATTATCAAATAACCACTTTTTAAAATTGAGATATTGAATTACTAGCTTTTGGAGTCCAGTTGTAATTTTTAGACTTATGATGACATGTTCTGACCTGAGTCCTGTTTTAATAGAAATAAGCCTGCTATGTCAGTGGGGCTTTCTAAGTTCACTGTATGCCATTTTATATTGTCTTTAGTTGTTTGGAACTTTTTTCCTTCCAAATGGTATGTTCTTTTTAATTTTAATTGTTGTTCAAGTACAGTTTTCTGCCTTTTACTCCTATTCCAGCCCACCCCCACAGCCCTCCCCACCTCCCTCCCATTTCATATTTTTTTTTCAATGTAGAAAATTTGGTATGTGCCCAATAAAATTCAGCAGGCTAGCCCTCTGGGCTTACTTTCACTGAAAGTCTTCATAAAGGGTATTGCCCTGCCCCACTGGGGCCACGTCCCTTACTGAATTTTGTTCCCTGACAGGTTCTAGAGGGTGAGGCCAGTTCAGACTCACTTTCCCCAGTCCCTCAGCCAAGTAAAAGAGGAAGATCCCCCAGGGCTAGAGAAGCCATGAGAACCTTGACCATGCTCACAGCAGCCATAATATGTGGATCTTCCTGGTCCCTCTGCTCTGAGCTTCTGCTATTTTTCACAGGCAAATTCCCTATTTTTGGACCATTAATTTATTTTATTTTTTTCTTTTTATTAAAAAAATTTATTAATTATGCTGTTACAGTTGTTCTATTCCCCCCTTTATTCCCCTCCACCCTACCCCCACCCCCAGCATTAGCCCCCCTTTAGTTTATGACCATGTGTCTCAAGTCCTTTAGATTCTATATTTCCCATGTTATTCTTGCCCCCCATCTATTTTCTATCTACTGTCTATGCTACTTATTTTCTGTACCTTCTCCCCCCTTCTCCTCCTCCCACTCCCCTGTTGCTAACCTTCCCTGAGATCTTCATTTCTATGTTTCCACTCCTGATCTAGCTGTCCTTTTAGTTTGCTTTTTTTTTAGGTGTGGTTGTTAATAACTGTGAGTTTGTTGTCCTTTCACGGTTCATGTTTCTTTAACTTCTTTTTCTTAGATAAGTCCCTTTAACATTTCATATAATAAGGGCTTGGCGATGATGAACTCTTTGAATTTGATCTTATCTGAGAAACACTTTATCTGTCCTTCCATTCTAAATGAAAGTTTTGCTGGATAGAGCAATCTTGGTTGTAGGTCTTTGGATTTCATGACTTGGAATACCTCTTTCCAGCCCCTTCTTGCCTGTAAGGTCTCTTTTGAGAAATCTGCTGACAGTCTGATGGGGACTCCTTTGTAGGTGACTGTCCCCTTATCTCTTGCTGCTTCTAGGATTCTCTCCTTCATTTTAATTTTGGCTAATGTAATGATGTTGTGCCTTGGTGTGTTCCTTCTTGGGTCCAACTTGTTTGGGACTCTCTGAGCTTCCTGGATTTCCTGGAAGTCTATTTCCTTTGCCAGATTGGGGACATTCTCCTTTATCATTTGTTCAAATAAGTTTTCCACTGGTGGCTGTGCCTTTCCCCCTTCTGGTACCTCTATCATTCGGATGTTGGAACGTTTAAAGATGTCCTGGAAGTTCCTAAGACTCTCCACATTTCTTTGAATTCTTGCTTCTTGACTCTTTTCTGTTTGGCCATTATTTGCTTTCTTCTGGTCCACTCCATTGATTTGAGTCCCAGTTTCCTTTTCACTGCTATTGGTGTCCTGTGCAATTCCATTCATTTCAATTAGTTTCACCTTCATATATTTGTCTAATTTGTGGCTATAATCAACCAGTTCTGCGAGAATCCTGATCACCAGTGTTTTAAACTGTGCATCTGAGAGTTTTGCTATTTCTTCATCGCTTAGATTCATAGGCTCTGGGACTTTGAGATCTTCTTGAGCCATTTTTGGTCTGTTCGCGCTCTTTAAGTGTGAGGAGCAGAGCCTTGGACTACCAGGTTGCTGGGTTGTGATGCTGTATGTGGGGGCGTGGTCAGAGTGGGGAAATGGCGACCCCCTCTGCTGTTTGTGCCACTGGGTGAGGAGCAGAGGCTTACGTGGTTCACCAGGGCCGGGCCACTCAGAGTCGCTGGGTTATGACTCTGTATGTGGAGGTGGGGTCAGAGCAGGGAAATGATTGCGCCCTCCATGCAACTTGCTGTGGGGACCCGCTGGGTTCCGGTCCAGTCTCCCACTCCCTGGCTTGTCTATCCGCACACAAATGTGCAACCACAGTCAACCTGCAGCCCTGCTCCCTCGCTGTTTCCCCCGCGGTCGCTCCCTTGGTCACTTGCTCGGTCGCTCACTAGGTCCAACCCAGCGCCTGGATTCCGCGCACCTGGATTCCGCGTGCCTGAGTCCGTCCGACCGAGTTTTCCTGTGCAACCCCACTCCACCAGCTGCTGGTTTCGCCCCTTACCGGTCAGGCTGAAGAATTTGTTGTTAACAGGCTTCCGAAAAGTTCAATTTTCTGTGTTCTCGCTGTGTTTTCTGTTGCTAATATTTAATTGTCTCTAAACTTGGTTGTGTGAGAAGGCACGGCATATCCACCTATGCCTCCATCTTGGTGGAAGTCCTGGACCATTAATTTATTTTATTTTAATTCTGCATTTTTATTATGTAAAGTTATAAAAGTTTCTAGGTAAGGCATTTTGTCTAATTTCCCTTATCTTTGATAAAACAACTTTAAATGCAGTATAACTATATACAGTGATTTAAAGACCCATTCAGCAGCCAGTGCCCTCCTGAGTCTTGATTACACAATACATAAGCCAAACATTATCATAATAAAAGCCATTTTTTTTTAGTCATAGGTTAATACTCATAGGTTGACCAATCAGCCAAAACTTGCCTGAAAGGGCCATTTCCTGGAAAGGAGGCTTTTCTTCCCATTCTATCAGACAGAGCTTTATAATATTACACAAAACAGAATGCACCTTAATCCTCGATGATTTAAGTCCTGACCCAGGATTATAACCTGAACCAGAAAGCACAGTGATTCAATTAAGTAAAGACAACAGGAGGTGCCAAGAGTCAGAGAAGAGAAGCCCCAAGTGAAATCACTTGGTAGCTGCTAGGGAGCCTCCAAATCCACACCCCAGGGGTCCCAGACCAGTCCAGGCAGCCAATGGGATACACCTCCAAATATACCCAGACTTACCAGAGAGTTCCAAAGTCTGTCCCAGCATGGAGTCACCAGAATATGAAATCATAAAAGCCAGTGTTCATGCTGCCTGTCACCTATCAGACCCAATAAACAGAGACAGGGATTGGGTCTTTATGGGTGCTTCATTCAGATGGTTGGTGATCTGAGAAGATGGTAGGTTCATACCTTAACATCCATCTTAAATTCTATTTAAAAATGGCCCTTTTTGTAAGGAGAACAAAGTGTAAGTAAGGGGTTTGGAGTTCAGGGAAAAATTCACTGGATTAAAAAAAAAACTGCATCATTCTTGCCCTGGGAGGTGGTCTTAAACTGTGTCTTGGGTGGTGGGCTCTCACCCTGAAGCACAGTGGCTCAGATAGCATCTTGAATTGCTTGCAGTCCTCCTGGGAAACAAAGGTGAGACTGCTTATGGTCTCCTGGAGTCAGTGTGGGTCATACCTTCAGTTCCTGGAACAATAGATTTTACTTTCATTCATTACTAAGCTTATTAGCTATTACTTAAACTAAAATTTTCCAACTCTTCTACCATCATTATAATACATTGAAAATTTACTATGAGGAAGAGTATACTAGAAATTATATATTTATAAACTTTCCAAAATACAGAATGCTTATGTAACAGTTCACAAATGCTTAATTCTTAGTTTTCACTAAAAATCAAGATTTCTAAGGATTAAGAATTTTAATTAATATATGTAATTAAGACTACTATAAATAATAGTGAACAAATAATGGGCTACATACCAAACCTGACAAGCTCAGGGGAGGCATGCCATTGTAGGCCTTACAAATTCAGAGACCTAAAGCAACCACATGAGATTGTCTGAAATTAAAGCTTTCTAACTAAAAGTGCTGAATAGTCATGTCCTAGGCTGGTATCTTCTTAACTGAGCCTGTCTATTGTCTTTTTGCATCTAAGATAACTTACCTTTGGAATGTCAGGGTAATTTCCTTTTTTCTGGATCCCTGATGGCACCACGGCATAGACACAAGATATCATTATTTTTTTCTTTTTTTAAGTACATATAAATTTTATTAATTAATTAATTAATTAATTAATTTTTAAAATTTTTTATTTAGTTATTTTTCTTTTTTTAATTTTTTAAAAGTTTTTAATTATTATTTTTTTCAAGTACATTTTTTTGTCTATTTCTCCCATCCCAGCCCCCCCTCGTCTCCCCACCTCCCTCTCATTCCCCCCCCAGTCCTCATCCCTGTGTCTTTCATACGTGTTCCTCAAAATCCCTCCCCATTTTTCCCCCTAAATTCCCTTCCCTCTCCCCTCTGGTCGCTGCCCACTTGTTCTCTATTTCAGTGTCTTTGTTTTCATTCTGTTTGCTTGTTTGTTTTATTGTTTAGCTTCCTGTCAAAGGTGAGATCATATGGTATTTGTCCTTCAATGCCTGGACTATTTCACTCAGCATAAAGCTTTCCAGTTCCATCCATGTTGTTGCAAAGGGTAGGAGCTCCTTCTTTCTCTCTGCTGCATAGAATTCCATTGTGTATATGTACCACAATTTTTTGATCCATTCATTTACTGATGGGCACATAGGTTGCTTCCAACTCTTGGCTATTATAAATTGTGCTGCTATGAACATTGGTGCATAGGTTCTTTGAAATTGATGTTTTAGGATTCTCGAGATATAATCCTAGCAGTGGAATTGCTGGGTCAAAAGGCAGGTCGATTTTTATTTTTCTGAGAAAATTCCATATTGTTTTCCATAATGGTTGCGCCAGCCTGCAATCCCACCAACAGTGAACTAAGGTCCCCTTTTCCCCACAACCTCTCCAACATTTCTTGTTTGTTGCTTTGTTTATTATAGCCATCCTGACAGGAGTAAAGTGTTATCTCATTGTGGTTTTAATTTGCATCTCTCTGATAGCTAATGATATTGAGCATCTGTTCATGTGTCTCTGGATATTCTGTATGTCCTCTTTGGAGAAGTGTCTGTTCAAGTCCTTTTCCCATTTTTTAATTGGGTTAAATGTCTTCCTAGAGTGGAGTCATGTAAGTTCTTTGTATATTTTGGAGATTAAACCTTTGTCTGAGGTATCATTGGCAAATATGTTTTCCCATACAGTCGGTTGTCTTTTTAATATAATACTGTTTTCTTTAGCCATGCAGAAGCTTTTTATTTTGATGAGATCCCATTTGTTTATTCTTTCCATTACATTCCTTGCTCTAGGGGACATATCGGTAAAAATGTTGCTGCGTGGAATATCTGAGATTTTCTTGCCAATGTTCTCCTCTAGGACTTTAATAGTGTCACGGCAGATGCTGGGAAGATGGCGACAGAGTAAGATGGAGCTGATACTAGCTCCTGTACTCATGGGTGAAAATCCTGGCAGATCTATAGAGAAACAGCACAATAAACCATTGGTTACCCAGCATTTATGAAATTAAAAGACCAGAGATTGTGACCGATGCTGAAACACCAGACGGCGGCAGAGTCAACTACTGGAGCTGGGTCTCACGCGGCCCCTGTGCTGCTGCCAGAGCAACAGGCCTGGGAGCTGGGGAGTCAGGTACGGGAGCCGGACACTCCAAGCCCCTGTGACAGTCCTGGGAGACAGAGGAGTCAGGAACCGGAGCTGGGACATTCTTGGCCCTTGTGCCAATGCCATAGCTACCGGCCTGGGCAACGGAAGGGTCAGTTGCAGGAGCTGGGAAACCAAAGGCCCCTGTGATGCCGCCATAGAGAGAGGCCTGGGCCCTGAGGAGACAGCTACAGGAGCCGGGATGTTCTCAGCTCCTGTGCCGCTGCCATAGCGATGTGAATGGAGACCGGGGAGTCAGGTACGGAAGCCAGGACTCTCCAAACCCCTGTGATGCAGCAGAGGAGCCAGCTACGGGAGCCGGGAAGTTCTCAGCTCCTGTGCCACTACCATAGCAACGGGACTGGACGCCGGGGAGTCAGGTACAGAAACCAGGACACTCCAAACCCCTCTGACGGCCCTGGCAGCAGAGAGAGCCAGATACGGGAGCCAGGACATTCCCAGCCTCTGTGCTGCTGCCGTACTAACATACCTGGGTGTTTGAGGAGGTGGCTACTAGAGCTGGGACATTCAGCAGTGGTAGGCGACCAATGCAGGAACCAGCGCGAGGACCATCCTGAGTGTAGGTGGAGACGAAGAACATCAAGAAACTTCAAGGAGTCTGCACCACTGCACTTCACAAGGATCATACCACAGAAGTTTACACCATAAAACCAGGGTTTCAGAACAGATCAATTTTAGAAGCTGAGACTAACAAGAAGAGTCTCAAACAATGGGAAGACAAAGAAACAATCCCCAAATGAAAGAAAAAGCAGAAACTTCAGAAAGAATGTTAGATGAAATAGAGGCTCATCAACTATCAGATAGTGAATTCAAAGCACTGGTTATTATGAAGTTCAAAGAGCTCACAATGAACTACCAGAAACTACAGGAGAACTATAATGATCTCTCTGCAAACTACAGCAACATCAAAAAGGAAATGGAAACTATCAGCAAGAGATGAGAGGAAATGAAGAATACAATTTCCGAATTGAAGAACACAGTAGAAAGTTTCAAAATTCGGATAGATGAAGTGGAGGATAGGATTAGTGAGTTGGAGGACAAAGTAGAAAGCATCTCACAGAAAGAGAAAGAAAATGAAAAGAGGCTCAGAAAGAATGAAGAGGGATTAAGAGAAATGCAAGATAATATGAAACATAATAATATCCGAATAATAGGAATACCAGAAGGAGAAGAAGAACAAGGGATAGAAAACGTATTTGAACGAGTAGTGAGGGAAAATTTCCCTAATTTGATAAAAGAAAAAGTCTCACAAATCCAGGAATCACATAGAGTCCCAACCAAGAGGAACCCAAGGAGGCCCACTTCAAAACACATCATCATTAAAATGGCAAAATTCCAAGACAAAGAGAGAATCTTAAAGGCAACAAGGGGAAAAAAAGAAATAACATACAAGGGAGCCCCAATAAGGTTAGCTACTGACTTCTCAATGGAAACACTTCAAGCAAGCAGAGAATGGCAAGAAATATTCCAAGTAATGAGAACCAGAGGCCTACAACCAAGGCTACTTTACCCAGCAAGGCTCTCAATGAAGATAGAAGTCCAAATAAAGAGCTTCCAAGACAAAAGAAGCATAAAAGAATATGCCTCCACCAAACCAGCTCTACAAGAAATATTAAAAGGACTTCTTTAAGGGACGGAAGGATAAGAGGGAGACAGAGAGGAACACAGGTACAAAAATGGCAATGAATAAGTACCTATCAATAATAACCTTAAATGTAAATGCATTAAATGCTCCAATCAAAAGACACAGAATAGCTGCATGGATAAGACAGCATGACCCACACATATGCTGCCTAAAAGAGACCCACCTCAGGACAAAAGACTATCACAGACTAAAAGTGAAAGGCTGGAAACAAGTTTTCCAAGCAAACGGACAAGAAAAAAAAACCTGGGGTAGCAATTTTCATATCAGACCAAATAGACTTCAAAAAAAAAAAAAAGGCCAAAAAGAGAGACCCAGAAGGTCACTTCATTATACTCAAGGGAAGAATCCACCAAGAAGACATTAAAATTGTAAACATATATGCACCAAACATAGGGGCACCCAAATATATCAAGAATGTCTTAGAGGACTTCAAGAAAGATATTGACAGCAACACAATTATAGTAGGGGATTTAAACACCCCACTATCAAAAATGGACAGATCTTCCAAACAAATTATAAACAAAGATATTGTGGCATTAAACAACACCCTGAATGAAATGGACTAGACTGATATATATAGAGCCCTTCATCCCAAAGGAGCTAAATACACATTTATTTCAAATGCACATGGAACATTTTCAAAGATAGACCACATGATAGGACACAAAACAAGCCTCAAAAAAATTCAAGAAAATTGAAATCATACCAAGCATCTTCTCTGACCACAAGGGACTGAAATTAGAAACCAACCCCGAAGAAAAAAACCCAAAGCACCCAAAAACATGGAGACTGAATGGTGTGCTATTAAACAATGAATGGGTCAAGAATGAAATTAGGGAAGAAATCAAAAAGTTTCTGGAAACAAATGAAAATGATCTCACAACAACCAAAAACTTATGGGACACAGCAAAGGCAGTCCTGAGAGGGAAGTTTATAGCAATACAGTCCTACCTAGAGAAGACAGAAACATTTCAAACAAACAACCTAACCCTACGCCTGCAAGAACTCGAGGAACAACAACAGACAGCCCAGAGCAAGCAGAAGGAAGGAAATAACCAAGATCAGAGCAGAATTAAATGACATAGAAACTAAAAGCACAATTTTAAGGATCAATGAATCCAGGAGTTGGTTCTTTGAGAAGATAAACAAAATAGACAAGCCTTTAACTAGACTCATCAAGAAAAGAAGAGAGAGGACACAAATAAACAAAATCAGAAATGAAAAAAGAGAGATTACAACTGATACCACAGAAATAGAAGGGATTGTAAGAAATTACTATGAAGAACTGTATGCCAAGAAATTTGAAAACCTAGGGGAAATGGACACATTTCTAGAACAATACAATCTTCCAAAACTCAGTGAAAAAGAAGCAGAAAATCTAAATACACCAATAAGAGCAAAAGAAATTGAAGCAATCATCAAAAAACTGTCATCACACAAAAGCCCCAGATGAGATGGGTTCACAGGAGAATTCTACAAAGCATTTAAGGAAGAGCTAAACCCTATTCTCCACAGACTATTCCAAAAAATCCAGAAGGGTGGAAAACTCCCAAATTCTTTTTATGAATCCAGCATCATCCTAATTCCAAAACCAGATAGAGACACAACAAAGAAAGAAAACTTCAGGCCAATATCACTGATGAACATAGACACTAAAATCCTCAACAAAATATTGGCAAATCGCATCCAACAATATATCAAAAAGATCATACACCATGATCAAGAGGGATTCATTTCAGGGATGCAAGGATGGTTCAATATTCGCAAATCAGTAAACGTAATACATCACATAAACAAAAGCAAAGGCAAAAACCACATGAACATAACAATGGATGTGGAAAAAGCTTTCGATAAGGTACAACACCCATTTATGATAAAAACACTCAGCAAAGTGGGAATACAGGGAGCATTTCTCAAAATAATAAGGCCAAATATTAGAGACCTACAGCCAATATCATACTCAATGGGCAAAAACTAAAAGCTTTTCCACTAAGATCAGGAACAAGACAAGGTTGTCCCATTTCACCACTTCTATTCAATATAGTATTGGAAGTTTTAGCCACAGCCATCAGGCTAGAAACTGAAAGAAAAGGCATCCAAATAGGAAAGGAGGAAAGAAAACTGTCACGGTTTGCAGATGACATGATAGTGTACATGGAAAATCCTATAGACTCTACCCAAAAACTGCTCGAACGAATTAATGAGTTTGGCAAAACAGCTGGTTACAAAGTCAATATCCGGAAACCAAAGGCATTTTTGTATACCCACAGTGAATCAGCAGAAGCAGAAATGAAGAAAAAAATCCCTTTCGATATAGCAAAAAGAAAAACAAAATATCTGGGAATAAACCTAACTAAGGAGGTAAAAGACCTTTATGCAGGAAACTACACAGCCCTGAAGAAAGAAATCAATGCAGACACAAAAAATAGAAACATGTACCGTGTTCATGGATTGGAAGAATTAACATCATCAAAATGTCCATACTACCCAAAGCAATATACAGATTCAATGCAATACCTATTAAAGTACCAATGGCATATTTCACAGACATAGAACAAACACTTTGAAAATTTATATGGAACCATAAACGAGCCCAAAGCCACTGCTCTTTTGAGAAAGAAGAACAAAGTAGGGGGGATCACAATACCTGATATCAAACTGTATTACAAGGCCACTGTAATCAAAACAGCCTGGTACTGGCATAAAAACAGGCACATAGACCAATGGAACAGAACAGAGAGCCCAGAAATCAACCCAACCCTCTACAGTCAATTAATATTTGACAAAGGGGGCAGTAACATAAAATGGAGTAAAGATAGCCTGTTCAACAAATGGTGTTGGGAGATCTGGACAGCTATGTGCAAAAAAATGAAACTTGAGCATACACTTACACCATACACCAAAATAAATTCAAGGTGGATAAAAGACTTAAATGTAAGTCGTGACACCATTAAAGTCTTAGAGGACAACATCAGCAAGAAAATCTCAGATATTTCATGTAGCAATTTTTTTACTGATATGTCCCCTAGAGCAAGGAATGTAAAGGAAAGAATAAACAAATGGGATCTCATCAAAATAAAAAGCTTCTGCGTGGCTAAAGAAAAGAGTATTAAATTAGAAGACAACTAACTGTATGGAAAGACATATTTACCAATGACACATCAGACAAAGATTTAATCTCCAAAATACACAAAGAACTTACATGACTCCAGTCAAGGAAGACACCCAACCCAATTAAAAAATGGGAAAAGGTCTTGAACAAACACTTCTCCAAGGAGGACATACAGAACATTCAGAGACACATGAAGAGATGCTCAATATCGTTAGCTATCAGAGAGATGCTAATTAAAACCACAATGAGATACCACTTTACACCAGTCAGGCTGGCTATCATAAACAAACAACAAACAAGAAATGTTGGAGAGGTTGTGGGGAAAAGGGGTCCTTAGTTCACTGTTGGTGGGATTGCAGACTGGTACAACCATTATGGAAAACAGTATGGAATTTTCTCAAAAAAATAAGAATCAACCTGCCTTTTGACCCAGCAATTCCACTGCTGGGATTATATCCTAAGAATCCTAAAACATCAATATCAAAGAACCTATGCACCACAATGTTCATAGCAGCACAATTTACAATAGCCAAGAGTTGGAAGCAACCTAGGTGCCCATCTGTAAATGAATGGATCGAAAAATTTTGGTACATATACACAATGGAATTCTATGCAGCAGAGAGAAAGAAGGAGCTACTACCTTTTGCAACAACATGGATGGAAATGGAAAGCATTATGCTGAGTGAAATAGGCCAGGTGCTGAAAGACAAATACCATATGATCTCACCTTTAACAAGAAGCTAAACAACAAAACAAACAAGCAAGCAGAAAAACAAAAAAACAAAGACACTGAAATAGAGAACAAGGGGATAGTGACCAGAGGGGAGAAGGAAGGGAAGTTAAGGGGAAAAAGGGGGAGGGATTTGGAGGAACAAATAGGAAGGACACAGTGAGGAGAACTAAGTGGGGTGGAAATGGGAGGGAGGTGGGGAGCAAGGGGCGGGGGAGGTTGGGATGGGAAAAATAGACAAAAAACTGTATTTGAAAAATAACAAAATAAAATTAAAAAAAATAATGTTACGGCTTATATTTAAGTCTTTTATCCACCTTGAATTTATTTGGAGTATGGTGTAAGTTGGTGCTCAAGTTTCATTTTTTTTTTTGCACATAGCTGTCCACTTCTCCCAACACCATTTGCTGAAGAGGCTATCTTTACTCCATTTTATGTTACTGCCCCCTTTGTCAAATATTAATTGACTGTAGAGGGTTGGGTTGATTTCTGGGCTCTCTGTTCTGTTCCATTGGTCTATGTGCCTGTTTTTATGCCAGTACCAGGCTGTTTTGATTACAGTGGCCTTGTAATACAGTTTGATATCAGGTATTGTGATCCCCCCTACTTTGTTCTTCTTTCTCAAAAGAGCAGTGGCTTTGGGCTCGTTTATGGTTCCATATAAATTTTCGAAGTGTTTGTTCTATGTCTGTGAAATATGCCATTGGTACTTTAATAGGTATTGCATTGAATCTGTATATTGCTTTGGGTAGTATGGACATTTTGATGATGTTAATTCTTCCAATCCATGAACAAGGTAAATGTTTCCATTTGTTTGTGTCTTCCCTGATTTCTTTCTTCAGGGCTATGTAGTTTTTTGCATACAGGTCTTTTACCTCCTTGGTTACATTTATTCCTAGATATTTTATTTTTCTTTTTGCTATATCGAAAGGGATTTTTCCTTGATTTCTGCTTCTGCGGATTCATTGTTAGTATAAAAAATGACTTTGATTTATGGACATTGACTTTGTAACCAGCTGTTTTGCCAAATTTATTAATTAGTTCGAACAATTTTTGGGTAGAGTCTACAGGATTTTCCATGTACACTATCATGTCATGTGCAAACCGTGACAGTTTTCTTTCCTCCTTTCCTATTTGGATGCCTTTTATTTCCTTTTTCTGCCTGATCGCCGTGGCCTCAACTTCTAATACTATATTGAATAGAAGTGGTGATATTGGACATCCTTGTCTTGTTCCTGATCTTAGTGGAAAAGCTTTTAGTTTTTGCCCATTGAGTATGATAGTAGCTGTAGGTCTCTCATAAATGGCCTTTATTATTTTGAGGAATGCTCCCTGTATTCCCACTTTGCTGAGTGTTTTTATCATAAATGGGTGCTGTACCTTATCAAAAGCTTTTTCCACATCTATTGATATGATCATGTGGTTTTTGTCTTTGCTTTTCTTTATGTGATGAATTACATTTACTGATTTGCGAATGTTGAACCATCCATTCATCCCTGGGATGAATCCCACTTGGTCATGGTGTATAATCTTTTGGAAATATTGTTGGATGTGATTTGCCAATATTTTGTTGAGAATTTTAGCATCTATGTTCATCAGTGATATTGGCCTGAAGTTTCCTTTCTTTGTTGTATCTCTATCTGGTTTTGAAATTAGGATGATGCTGGCTTCATATAAGGAGTTTGGGAGTTTTCCATCCTTTTGGATATTTTGGAATAGTCTTTGAAGAATGGGGGTTAGCTCTTCCTTAAATGCTTTGTAGAATTCTCCTGTGAACCCGTCTCATCCGGGGCTTTTGTGTGATGAAAGTTTTTTGATGATTGCTTCAATTTCTTTTGCTGTTATTGGTCTATTCAGGTGTTCTACTTCTTTTTGTTTGAGTTTCGGGTGATTATATTTTTCTAGAAATGTGTCCATTTCCCCTAGGTTCTCAAATTTCTTGGCATACTGTTCTTCATAGTAATTGCTTACAATCCTTTCTATTTCTGTGGTATCAGTTGTAATCTCTCCTCTTTCATTTCTGATTGTGTTTATTTGTGTCCGTTCCCTTCTTGTTGGGCCTACTTAAAGGCTTGTGTATTTTGTTTATCTTCTCAAAGAACCAACTCCTGGATTCATTGATCCTTAGAATTGTGCTTTCAGTCTCTGTGTCATTTAGTTCTGCGCTCATCTTAGTTATTTCCTTCCTTCTACTTGCTTTGGGCTGTTTTTGTTGTTGTTCCTCGAGTTCTTGCAGGCATAGAGTAAGGTTGTTTGTTTGAAATGTTTCTATCTTCTTTAGGTAGGACTGTATTGCTATAAACTTCCCTCTCAGGACTGCCTTTGCTGTATCCCATAAGTTTTTGGTTGTTGTGAGATCATTTTCATTTGTTTCCAGAAACTTTTTGATTTCTTCCCTAATTTCATTCTTGACCCATTCATTGTTTAATAGCACACCATTCAGTCTCCATGTTTTTGGGTGCTTTGGGTTTTTTTCTTCGGGGTTGGTTTCTAATTTCAGTCCCTTGTGGTCAGAGAAGATGCTTGGTATGATTTCAATATTTTTGAATTTGTTGAGGCTTGTTTTGTGTCCTATCATGTGGTCTATCTCTGAGAATATTCCATGTGCATTTGAAAAGAATGTGTATTTAGCTTCTTTGTTGTGAAAAGCTCTGTATATATCAGTTAGGTCCATTTCATCAAGGGTGTTGTTTAATGGCACAATATCTTTGTTGATAATTTGTTTGGAAGACCTGTCCATTTTTGATAGTGGGTTGTTAAAATCCCCCACTATAATTGTGTTGCTGTCTATATCTTTCTTGAAGTCCTCTAAGATTTTGTTTATATATTTTGGTGCTCCTGTGTTGGGTGCATATATATTTATGATGTTAATGTCTTCTTGGTGGATTCTTCCCTTGAGCATTATGAATTGACCCTCTGGCTCACTCTTTATCACTCTTTTTTTGAAGTCTATTTTATCTGATATGAGAATTGCTACCCCAGCTTTTTTTTCTTGTCCATTTGCTTGGAAAATTTTTTTCCAGCCTTTCACTTTTAGTCTGTGATGGTCTTTTGTCCTGAGGTGGGTCTCTTTTAGGCAGCATATGTGTGGGTCATGCTTTCTTATCCATTCAGCTATTCTGTGTCTTTTGATTGGAGCATTTAATGCATTTACGTTTAAGGTTATTATTGATAGGTACTTATTCATTGCCATTTTTGTACCTGTGTTCCTCTCCTTCTCCCTCTTATCCTTCCTTCCCTTAAAGCAGTTTTTTTAGTATTGTAGGGCTGGGTTGGTGGTAGAAAATTTTTTTAGACTTCTTTTGTCTTGGAAGCTCTTTATTTGGCCTTCTATCTTGATTGAGAGCCTTGCTGGGTCAAGTAGCCTTGGTTGTAGGGCTTGTTTCTCATTATTGGAATATTTCTTGCCATTTTCTTCTTGCTTGGAGTGTTTCCATTGAGAAGTCAGTAGCTAACCTTATTGGGGCTCCCTTGTATGTTATTTCTTTTTCTCTCTTGCTGCCTTTAAGATTCTCTCTTTGTCTTGGAATTTTGCCAATTTGATGATGATGCGTCTTGAAGTGGGCCTCCTTGGGTTCCTTTTGATTGGGACTCTCTGTGATTCCTGGATTTGTGAGACTTTTTCTCTTATCAAATTAGGGAAATTTTCTCTCATTACTCGTTCAAGTACGTTTTCTATTCCTTGTTCTTCTCCTTCTGGTATTCCTATTATTTGCATATTATTACGTTTCATATTGTCTTGCATTTCTCTTAATCCCTCTTCATTCTTTCTGAGGCTCTTTTCTCTTTCTTGTTCTTTCTGTGAGATGCTTTCTACTTTGTCCTCCAATTCACAAATTCGATCTTCTGTTTCAGCTACCCTATTTTTAATGCTTTCTACTGTGCTTTTTAATTCAGAAATTGTATTCTTCATTTCCTCTTTGCCCTTGCTAATAATTTCCATTTCCTTTTTCATGTTGATATAGTTCACAGTGAGATCATTGTAGCTCTCCTATCGTTTCTGGTAGCTGATTGTGATCTCTTTGAACTTCCTGATCACCAGTGCTTTGAATTCAGTATCTGATAGTTGACTTGCCTCTGTTTCATCTAACATTCTTTCTCAGGGTTCTTCCTTTCCTTTCTTTTGGGGATTGTTTCTTTGTCTTCTCATTGTTTGTGAGACTCTTCTTGTTAGCCTCAGCTTCTTAGATTAATCTGTTTTGACACCCTGGATTTATGGTGTGAACTTTTGTGATGGAATGCCTCTGAATTTCAATGGTGCAGCCTCTTTTGGTTATCCTGTTGTTCTCTGCTTCCACCTACTCAAATATGCAGAAACTTTTGGCTTCTCTCCTACAGCAATCTGCAATTTGTCTCTCTGACTCTACTATTGGGGGGCCTCTTTTATGGGTCCAGCTCTGGTCTTTTCATATTTTCAAGTTGATTGTGACTCTTGTGGGTAAAAGAAAGAAATGACAAGGAAATAAATAAAAGGAAGAAAGAAGAAAAATGGTAGGGGAATGGAAGAAAGAGCAATAAGTTTAGAAAGAAAAGAAAAAGAAATAAAACAGAAAATCCAGGAAGAGAGGACAAAAGTATGGAAAGATGAAACAGTAATAAAATTTAAAAGAAATAACAGATTACTTTTAAAAAGCAGAAAGATAAAGAAAAGGAATGGAGAAGGAAGAAAAGAAAAAAGAAGAAAGAATAAAAATAAAATAAAGTAAATTAAAAAAAAAAACAAGAAACAAAAAACAAAAAAACACACAAAAATAATTCCCCAAAAACAACATCAGAAAAGGAAATGTCACTTGTTGGCTTCAAACTAGCCAAACCGGTTTTTCTGGTTGCAGTTGGCTGAGGGTCAATTGTTGTGATTTTTTCTGCCACCCCCTCTCAGGATCCAGACTCTTGGCACCTCTCCCCAGCTCCCTGCAATGGGGAACTAGGACTTCCTCACAGCGCTCCCCTCCCAGGGGTTTCCGCCCTGGGCTGGTTTGCTGTGTATGCAGGCACCTGCACCGGCCTAGTTGCCTGGTTCCCTCGGGATTGAGCACAGACCTGCCCCCGTTCTGTTGGAAAGCTCTAGGCCCTCTGCCCAATCTTGGGTTCGCTCCAAGCTGGGTGTGAAGCAGACCAAGCTGTTGTGTCTATTGGATTCAGAGCCCCAGGCTGTACCTCTGAGTTCTCCTGGGCTGGCAACCACAGAGTCCTTGGTTGGGGCCCTTTGTCTTCAGCACCTTCTCCACAAACTCTATCAAACAAGTCTCTCCTGGCCCCCCACCTTGCTTGGCCAGAAAGGGAGGGGGTTGAGGGTCTCAGCTCTTTTCCCAGCACCCCTCAGTGCCTGGGGCTTCCCGATAGTCTGAGGGGGGTGGACTGGAAGCCGGGAGCTGATATGAGGACTGGGCACTGACCTAGAAACTCTGTGCTCACATCATGGCACACTGCGTGGTGTGTATCCCTTCTGCTCCTGTGTTTGTCTGAGTCCCCTGACCAACCCTCTGCCAAGAAAACCTAGGGATGTAGCAACACCACGCCAGGCGCTGGACCCAGAACTGTGTGCAGCCTGAAATCTCCTCTGCTCCCCTCTGGTTGGGCCACTTGGCAGGTCCCCGGCCCAAAAATCCTCGGGAGGGAGCTGTCTGGGTGCCAAAGGCTGTCCCATGCGCAGTAGGGCTCTTGCCACTGGGCGCTGGTTCCCCTACCCTGCACTGGCTGTTTCTCTTTGCTCTGTCCCAGAGACTACTACCGCTGCTGTCTCCCTACCATCTGGTTCCTCCATGACCGATGAGGTTTCTGGTCTCTTATTTTCATATATGCTTGGCAACTGCTGGCTTGCTGGTTTCACCTCCTCTGATCAGACAGGTTTCTCTCCCTTTTGTACTAGGAACTGGTATCTGCTGCGTCCTAGTCCATCGCCATCTTGAAAGTCAGGTTCAAGACATCATTATTATTGTAATCATGTTAATTGTTAACTGTTAACTAAACTATATCCACAAATGTAAAAGACTTCTTTTACCTTTCATTCATCTTTCTTCGTATCCAATCCCAGAGATTTCCTCTCTTTGCTTTCTCCTGCCTCCCTAATTTATCACCGATGGATTCCTTGTAACACCTTATGCCTCCTCCTTTGATTCCAATATATAAATAAAGTGCAAAACGGCCATTCTTTGTAGTGTTTTCTCAATCTGTTGAGATTTTGCTTCTCATCAGTTGTCATCAGTTCGGCACAAATAATCCCATAATAATTCTTACAGGTTTAGACTTTTTTTACATTGACGTAATAAAGGAAATAACACTTAATGCAAAAAAAAAGACATGATTTTGGTAAAACAAAACAGGTATGAGTAATGGAGATGCATTTTTCAAGGGAAAAAAGGTAATTTTGTTTTAAAGTAGAACAACTGGCTGTTTCAGATTGGGAAAGAGGAGGATAAAGGACAAAATTAGTCAATATGTAAATTTGGTAAGTGAAAGGGAGAAAGAAAGAGATCTTTTTGTCATCAAGCTGGCTAAAATTGAATGAATTTATTTAAAGGCTTTAAAAATAAGCTTTAATAGTAATACTATAGTTATGTAAAACTAATTTTTTTTCATTTAAAAGGATACGGTGTTCCTGGACTATTGGATAACAGTAGATTTTTGCAAATTTTGTTTGTTTGTTTGTTGCCTTTTAAGGAATTGATAGGGAACTTAAGAGTTGGAAAATTTTAGTTTAAGGCAAATAGTTATAAGCTTAGCAAGTAATGTATATGTTAAAGCTTTTGTTTCAGAAACTACAGATAGATAAGACCCATCCTGACTCCTGGGAAAACAGCCACCCTCCAGGGGCACTGTTAAAGATTAGATTACTGCCTGGGGACAAGTGGAGGCAAACAACCACCTGGCCCTGGGTACAGTTAACTGCCCAGGGAAGGAATATTGCAGTTTCTTCTACCTGACCCTTCCTGAATTTCAAAACCACTCACCATACCTTCTTTATTCCCTAGTATAAAAATGCTGGCATGGAAAGAAAAGACGAGATGGTCTGTGAGAATATGAACCTGCCATCTTCTCAGATCGCCAGCAATCTGATTAAATTCCCATAAAGATTCAATCGCTGTCATTGCTTATTGGGTTTATTTGGTAGTGACAGGCAGCCCAAATGCCAGTGTCTTTTCTGATTTCAGAATCTGCCTAGAAAGTAGATTTTATCTTGCCAAAATAATTTCCTTGCTTCATGTTTTGTTTACCATCAGGTGTTTGATTACTTAAAACTGAGTGTTCTCAATATTAAAAGAGCTAGGTTCTTGCTCACAGCTAAGTAACCTTCTCTATTTCCCTTTGAAATCTTTTATTGTCACTCTGGTTAAATAAATAATTAAGTTTTGTTTCATAATAATCTGTGATTCTATTTAGTCAAGTGTCCAAACCTTTTTATATTGTTGAAAAACTTCCCAAAATGCAATTCTAAATAAAAATTTTTGACCTTGAACTAACTGAGATTTTTCCAGAGAGGGCTCCTGGGACATGTCAAAAGAATTTGTTCTCTCTTCCTATAAAAAGAGTGATATTAAGAGTGAGAACTAATTAAGCTTATTTCACATGTCAAATTACATGAAAAGCATTGTCAAATAAGAAGTAATACAAAATCTTCTTAAGTTATATTTGTATGGATATATGTTATTAATGTGTTTTAGAAATTGTATGACATTCCTAAAAGTCTAATTAATACGTCTTTGTATCATGTTATTGTTACTAAACAGGAGTCCAAGGGGGGCAATATTTGGCCCACCAAGGGATGCCAAAAACTGCTACAGAACAACAGGGGCCCCTTCCAAGGATGGTATACCAATACCTACTGGGCTTGTCTGTCCACCACCAGAGGAAAGACATCTCTCAATGCCAGAGATTTGTGAAAAGGAAATGAAAGGTTTATTTAAAGCTATACAGACTTAAAGTAGTGACCCAATGTCCCCATTAAAATATCAAAGTCCTTTAAGATAACCACAGATGCCCACATTGCTTCCTTCCCCCCTGCCCTAATTCAGGATATCTTAACTCAAGAAAAGCACACGTCTGTGTTTCAGGCCACTGGCACTGTCAGCTGTGTTGCCATCCAGGCAGGATCTCCAATTACTCCAAAGCCATGTGGCACCTTCTCATGGTCTACTGGCAGAGTCCTTTCACCCTTCTTTCAGGTAAAGTCTCTCCTGCTTCCCAGGCCACACAGCCAAAGGGAGCACCCCAAAGCCATGAGGGCCTCTTCTACCAAAGCTGCAGGTGTACGTACTCTGCCAAAAGCTTGTGGCTTTCTTCTTTATCTGGCTGCAGGGGTCCCTATTCTTGCTAAAAGCATGTGGTTCTCTCTCCTCACATGGCTAAGAGGAGGTCCTCACTCTGCTAAACCCCTGTGGCTGTCTCTCCCACCTGGGCAAGAAGGGGTCCTAACTCCGCCCAAAACTCCATGGCTCTCCCTTTCACCTGGGCAAGAGGGGGTCCTCACTCTCCCCAAAACTGCATGGCTCTCTCTCCAATAGTCTCCAATAGTGCGGGGGTTTTAAATCCCCGCACCAGGCCTCCTTTGCAGCTCCATTTACAACTCCTCCTACAATCAGTTACACCTGCCAGGACTCCCATACCCTCCCAGCTTTACTGGGTTAAGATATTGGAATGGGAGAAATAGAAAACTGTACTTGAAAAATAACTAAATAAAATTAAAAAAAGAAATAAGAAAAAAAGAGATATGTTATAGATATCTTAAAGGTTATAGATACGTTAAATGCCCATTCCAGAGGTTAGCTGTGAAACTGTTGCTATGCAAAACAGCTCTCAATGGCCTGGTCCATTTGTCCCTTCCCCCAACTTACACCTGTGGGGGGGTGGGTTAGGGGTGAGGACATCTTTCTAATATTTCCCGGACACCTTGAGTTCTGGACCCCATTCCAAATCCCTTTTTTTTGCCCCCCCCCACTGTTGGCTGTGCCCTGTTACAACATGGCTTTGGAGTAATTAGAGATCCTGCCTGGATGGCAATACAGCTGACGGTGCCAGTGCCCTGTAACACAGACGTGTGCTTTTCCTGACGGTACCCTAAATTAGGGCAGGGGGAGAAGGAAGTGCTGTGGGCGTCTGTGGTTATCCTAAAGTACTTTGATATTTTAACGGGGACATTGGGTCACTGCGTTAAGTCTGTACAGCTTTAAATAAACCTTTTCTTTCCTTTTCACAAATCTCTGGCATTGACAGATGTCTTTCCTCTGGTGGCGAACAGACAAGCCCAGTAGGTGTTAAGGGCAGTATTAGAATACTGTCCTTCGTGGGGGCCCTGCTGTTCTGTAACAGTTTTTGGCACCCCTGAGTGGGCCAAATATTCCGCCCCCTCCTTGGACCACTGTTCTGTAACAAACCCCAAATACTCCCCCTGTCATAAGGATTATTTTGAGCTGATTATTTTTTAGTTGCTGTAGACACAGGAGAATCTCTGAAAACAGTATATGCTTTACTCTTGTAAGGGAAGGTTACTTTTATAAAGGAAATCTCAATTTTAAACTCTCTGTAGCAGGAAGAGAGGGATAACTCATTCACAAAAGACTCAATGGAGAAGGCAGCAACTTAAATCTGCATTACAACCTTATCCTTGTTTACTGTGCTTTTCTTGGTAACCTCCCTTACCTGACCTCGCTGCCCAATACCTTTGTCATTAGCTAAAGATGGCATTTAAGGTGGTGGCTTGGGGAATTTGGGGTTGTTTTACTCAGTTTTCCTGGATATTTATAGGACGTATACCTGTTGTTTGTTTTTCTCCTGTTAATCTTTTATTACAAGAGAATTTATTCATGAACCTACAAGGGTAAAGGAAAAACAAAGTGATTTTTGTTCTCTCCTAGTTTCCTGCATATTGTTACGATGTTTTTGTATACAAATACAAGCTACCAGCAAATAAATAAATATATATATTATATATATATATATATTTGTAGCTGACTGAAGGTTGTTACATAAAGGGTAGCATACTGAACAGTCTTATATGTCAATATTCATTGCTTCCTTGTTCACAATAGCCAAAAGGTGGAAACAATCCAAGTGCCCATCAAATGATGTTGATGAACAAAATGTATGGATACAATGGAATATTATTCAGCTACACAAAGAAATAAAGTTCTGATACATACTACAGTGTGGCTCAACTTTGAAAACATTGTGCAAAGTAAAACAAGTCAGACACAAAAGTTCAAATATTTTATGACCCCATTTATGAGATTTAGAATAGACAAATTCAGAGTGACAGAAAGTAGAATACAGCTTATCATGGGCTGGGAAGAGGAGGAATGAGAAGTTATTGTGAGATGATTGCAGCTTCTGTCTGAGGTGGTGAAAAAGTTTGGAAATATTCGATTCCCAGTCAGGGCACATACCCAGGTTGCAGGCCGGTTCCCTGCAGGCCAGTTCCCAGCAGGGGATGCATGAAAGGCAACCATACACTGATGTTTCTCTCCCTCTCCCCTTCCCCTCTAAAAATAAATAAATAAAATCTTTAAAAAAAAGTTTGGAAATACCTAGTGGTGATGGTTGCCCAACATTGTGAATGCAATTAATGCCACCGAATTGCACTCTTAAAATGACAAACTTTATGTATGTATATATATGTGTGTGTGTATAACAATTTTTTAAAATTCATACTGTAATAGACTAAAAACAAATGAATTGTATACTCTAAGTGGATAAATTGTATGATATATAAAATTACATCTCAATAAAGTTGTTTTAAAAAACATTGTTTTGTATCTTGCTTTTTATTATTTATTTATTTATTTTTAGAGAATGGTAGGGAGAGAGAAAGAGATGGAGAAAAACATCAACGTGTAGTTGCTTCTTACATGCCCCAAATGGGGGACCTGGCCTGTAATCCAGGTATGTGTCCTGACTGGGAATCGAACCAGTGACTTTTGGTTCACAGGCCAGTGCTCAATCCACTGAACCACACCAGCCAAGGCTGCATGTTGCTTTTTAAATGTTAACAACATACCCTAGGGACATTTCCAAATCAGGACATTGAGAACTTCTTTGTTCCTATTTATTTATTTCAGCTGCAGTTGTATGGGTATAATATGGTTTACTAAGCAGTCCTCTAATGATGGACACTTAGGTTGTTTTCAGTTTTTTCCTATTCCAGACAGTGGATATTCTTGTACATTCATGTAAGGTATCACATGAACATATCAAATCTGTTGTCATACTTCCATATTTTCATTAATATGTTGAGTGAGAATTACTATGTCCAATTATGATGATTATAATTATTAAGACTGAATGGATTTTTTGTGTGTAAGGACCATTTGTATTTTTTTTTCTGTGAATCACCAAATCTCTTGCTCTGCTGTTGGGGTGGTTCATCTTTTTAAATCTATCTTAAAAAAATTTTTTTCAATTATAGTTGCCATACTATGAGTTTCACTTCTTATGTATCTTAAGAAGTGATCACCCCAATAAGTCTAGTTGTCCTCTGATACCATACATAATTATTAGAATATTATTGACTCTCTTCCCTATGCTGTACCTTACATCCCCATGACTTATCCTACAAGTAGAAGTTTGCACTTCTTAATCCCTTTTATCTTTTTGAGGAGCTTTTATATATTAGGGAGGTTAGTCCTTTACTTTCAGCAAGAATTGCAAGTGTTTCCGCCAACATGGAGGCATAGATGGAGACGCCGTGCTTTCTCACACAACCAAGTTTAGAGACAACAAAATATTAGCAATAGAAAACACAACCAGAACACAGAAAATTGAACTTTTCGGAAGTCTGATAACAATGAATGCTTCAGTCTGACTAGTAAGAGGGGCGAAACCAGCAGCTGGCGGAGCAGGGTTGCACAGGAAAACTCGGTCAGACGGACTCAGGCGCACAGATCCCAGGCATGGGGTTGCAAAGGGCCAACCCAGTGAGTGACTGGCGGATCCAGCGAGGGTGAAGGGGGCGGCGGGTTGACTGTGGTCCCACATTCCTGTGCAGATAGACCAGCGAGGGAGTGGGCAGTGAAACGGGACCCAGTGGGTCCCAGACTTGGGAGGCAGCAGAGATGGCCACCATTTCCTGGCTCTGACCCCGCCCTCACATACAGTGTCATGACCCTGCGACCTGAGCGACCCTACCCTGGTGAACACCTCAGGCTTCACTCCTCACCCAGCGGCGGGAAGCAGGAGACTGGGGGCGCCATTTCACTACTCTGACCCTGCCACCATATACGGCATCACAACCCAGTGACCCTGCACTGGAGGCCCCGCCTCACCCCAAGGCTCTGCTCCTCATACTTAATGGGCGCAAACAGACCAAAAATGGCTCAAGAAGATCTCAAAGCCCCAGAGCCCATAAATCTAAGTGACGAAGACTTTCAATAACAAAACTTTCACATGCACAGTTCAAAACACTGTTGATCAGGATGCTCACAGAACTGGTTGATTTTAGTCACAAATTAGAGGAACAAACGAAGGCTAAACTAATTGAAAGGAATGGAAATGCACAGAAAACCAATAGTAATGGAAAGGAAACTGGGACTCAAATCAAAAGAGTGGACCAGAAGGAGGATAAAAATGACCAACCAGAAAAGAATGAAGAAACAAGAATTCAAAAACATGAGGAGAGGCTTAGGAACTTCCAGGACATCTTTAAACATTCCAACATCCGAATGATAGGGGTACCAGAAGGGGAAGAGGAACAGCCACCAGTGGAAAACTTATTTGAACAAATAATAAAGGAGAAATTCCCCAATTTGGCAAAGGAAATAGGAAGCTCAGGAGAGTCCCAAAGAAGTTGGACCCAAGAAGGAACACGCCAAGGCCCATCATCATTATATTAGCCAAGATGAAAATGAAGGAGAGAATCCTAGAAGCAGCAAGAGATAAGGGGGCAGTCAGCTACAAAGGAGTTCCCATCAGACTGTCAGCTGATTTCTCAAAAAAGACCTTCAAGGCAAGAAGGGGCTGGAAAGTATTCCAAGTCATGAAATCCAAAGACCTACAACCAAGATTGCTCTATCCATCAAAGCTCTCATTTAGAATGGAAGGGCAGATAAAGTGCTTCTCAGATAAGGTCAAGTTCAAGGAGTTCATCATCACCAAGCCCTTATTATATAAAATGTTAAAAGGACTTACCTAAGAAAAAGGAGTTAAAAAAGATGAACGGTGAAAGGACAGCAAACGTACAGTTATTAACAACCACACCTAAAACAAAAGCAAACTAAGCAGACAGCTAGATCAGGAGCAAACCATAGAAATGAAGATCCCATGGAGGGTTAGCAACAGGGAATTGGGAGAAGGAGAAGGGGAAAGAAGGTACAGAGAATAAGTAGCATAGACGATAGGTAGAAAATAGATAGGGGGAAGGCAAGAATAGTAGGGGAAATATAGAATCTAAAGAACTTGAGACACATGGTCATAAACTAAAGGGGGGAATGGTGGGGTAGGGGGTGTGCAGGGTGGAAGGGAATGAGGGGGGGATAGAACAACTGTAATGGCATAATCAATAAAATAAAAATTTAAAAAATCCTGGACTCATGTTGTGAAATCTTTCCTGCATGAAGCAAAGAACCCCATACACTACCAGGCAGCCCAAGGCTGACCTCCCTTATCAGTGACAAGTCAATTAACACATATTTTGTGTAGGTATTACATGATGCATTCTTACAATAAAGTGTTAAGGAACAAAGTTCAACCTAATAAATTTGGATATTTAATTAGGTTTTTTCAGTGTTTTATGAATCTGGCAGCATCACATCTAGCAACTAGAAGGTGCTCTCTGAGGGGTTGTGCAAATGTATTTTTTATAGGAACTAACATGGGGCAAAGGGACCTCCTAACAAAAAAGAAAAGAAAGAATTGTTATTTTTTGCAGGGGGACATCTTTTGCTTGGGAGAAGAAAATGAGAAGAGTTTTTATCATGCAGATTGCTTGTTCTTTGTAGGAGGTTGGGGATAGAGAGGGCCCAAGGGACAGATTACTTTAGTAATACTTGACCAAAAAATTACAGACTGGTTGATTAAGATCATGTTTCTGGGAGAAGTTGAAACTACAATTAGAACATGGGCTTGTAGCACAAATTATGCCATTTTCGGTCTGTGGTTTTTTCTTTAACAAAAGTAAGCTAGAAAACAAATGTTATTAAGAAAATCATAAAGAGGAGAAAACAGATTTACAATGCTTAAAAAATTTATTTATTTATTTTTAGAGAGAGGGTAAAGGAGGGAGAAAGAGAGGGAAACACCAATGTGTGGCTGCCTTTTGTGCACGCCTACTGGGGACCAGGCCTGCAACCCAGGCATGTGTCCTGACTGGGAATGGAACCAACGACCCTTTGCTTCTGGTGCTCAGTCACTGAGCCACACCAGCCAGGCAGATTTACAATGTTTACTGAAAAAAAATCCATGTATAAGTGGGCCTGTGAAATTTGAACCTGTGTTGTTCAGGAATCAACTATAGTCAGATTTAGGTTTTAGAAGACTTAGTGACGGAAGAGATTAGATTGAGGTTAGATTGGAAGAGGCAAGAAAATGCAAGAAGAAGCTGATTGAGAGGCCATTACAATGGTCCAAAGGATGGCTTTGGACAGAATCAAGGACAGAATTGTCGTCACCACTTTGGTAGTACAAGCACAGGATAAGTGGCTGCTTAACTGTGGGAGAGGAGAAAGGGAAAAGGAGAACTGACTGGATTTGTTATTGGTTTGGTTATCTTCATAGATAGTGTGTCATTCAAAAGCAGATATCTAGTGGGAGTGACAGTTGGAGCTAATGGGGGAGATTAGATTGCTCAGGGGGTGTGAAATGCTCTTCTGTTTGATGTTTTTGTTTCCTTTTGTTTTTCTCCATTCTGACTAAATTGTTTTTAACAAATGAGATTTCCAAAGACAATGAAGAAAGGTGAAGATTAGGAATAGTTTTATTATGGCTTCATTATGGATTAAATAGAAAATGTTTTCTAGTTCAAATAAATTACTCAAACTTTGGAATACTACCCACTGAAAAGTTGGGGACTACCCAAATTATTTTTCGGTATAGTTGGAATGATAAATGTGTTCATGATGAAAATGGTCATTAGTGCTGACTGGGGAAGAACACAATATTTAAAGTGGGAATAAAAATATCACTCTCTTAAATCCATCAGGAAGATTATAACATCTATTAAAGTCTGTGTATACAATTTACACCATAAACCATTTGTTGTTGCGCCAACAGAATGAAAGCTTTTTCACTAGTGGCTAAGAAATGTGGCTGTAAAAGGGGCCACATATTAAACCCGATAAGCTCAGGGGAGGCCTGCATGGTGGCCTTCTAAACTCAGAGACCTAAAGTAACCACATGGGATGGTCTGACATTAAAACTTCTTAATAAAACTGAGTCATTGCAGGTAGTTGTGTCCAGGGCCATTCTTTCAGTTTGTAATTTTCCTTTGTCTTGTTTTTCTCCTTTCTTTTCTTTCAGTGGTCCATCATTTGCTATTTCTCTATTTGTTAGCATCTCATTAGGAGTGTATGGGCAATGGAGAGGAAGAAGTGTAGAAACTCCAATCTGTAACTTTTGGGAAAATCTTTCAATGAGAACACTTGGACTAATTTCCCTTAAAGTTGTTTTGTTTTGAAAAGTGAGTCTTACACAAAGTAATTGTCTTTGAGCACTAGCATCTCTAGCCAGTCTTAGAATTGCATTTCAGGGGCCATGAGCTAAGAAACTTCAGAGAATCAACCCTTGTATTTAAAGCACCAGGATTTGAAAAGCCAAGCATGATCATGTAAGTCAATATTTTAAGTAATGCAACCTATACAAGAATTTGCTTTTCCATTAAAACAAATACTGAGAGCTCTTTTTTAAAATTGTACAATGAATGCAGGTGCAAAGCAAATTCAAAACAAGTTTGAAGGCTGGTTTACGTGAACCTGTGTCGTCTGCTTGGTGATGAACACGGTTTTTCACCCTACAGAAGGCCATGGGGTCTCTAGGTCTAGAATTAGATCTTGTTCCTTTGTCAGCTTTAAATAATAAAATGATGCTAAAAATGTATGTCCTCTGGAATAGCTGGTGTCAGGTCAGTTCCCAGGCATTTCTCTACCTCTCTTGGGTTATTGGTAGGAAACATGTGGAGAGAGAGGGGATAAAAAAAGTTTCAATTTTCAGCAGTAGAGCATTAGAAAAATTTTCCACTCGTTGGTGAGCCCTTGCCTTCTTAGAACAGCATAGTTTGGAACAGGGTTGCTTTTATTTCTTTTTGAATACTCTTTTTCTTAAGGGCTTGAATTCTGCTACACTGTTCAAAATCCCAAGCTGGTTTTTGCTTTATACCACCAAGTGATGAACCCCTCCCCTTCAGCCATGAGGCTATTTAAAACAAAAATTACAATTAGGTATGGAAATTCTAGGGTGTTTGGGGTGGAAGCCAGGGTTGTAAGGGTAACGGACTACAACTCCCACAGGCCCTAGCGGGGCTGTTAGCCTACCTCCTGTTCCCCAACCTCCAGCTTTGCGCTAAAGGCCCTGCGCTGTGAGGAGGGGGTGGGGACAGGATAACGCGCTTGGAGGAGGAGAAGGAGGAAGAAAAAAGAGACCACAGACTTCCACCTGGGCCTAGAGCGGCTCTTAAAGTAGTGGGGAGAGGAGGGCGGTCAGCGACCACCATCAAAACAGGCCGCCGGCGGTATCATGGCGACCCGGAATCCCCCTCCCCAAGGTGAGCGGCTAGGGCCCGAAGTAGTATCTGATACGCGGTCGCAATTCTCGACCTTGTTCCGGGGCGCCTCTTTCTTTCTCTGTTCCAGGGCTCCTGGGACTCCCAGGACTTTTTTTTTTCCTTGAGGCAGCAGCTTTGAACAGGACTCTTGTCCGAACTGAACTCTCCCTCCCCTTCTGGCGGGACGCAGTCGAAGAGCGACCCTCACCCCCAAAACATCCCACCTGCGGCCTTTATTTCCATCTTCAAACGTGTTTTTCAGTCTTGACTCAGAAGCAATTTCTTCTTGCCGGGCCCCTAAACATTTCTGCCAGAGGAGGACTCCCTCTTTTTTTCGCTGAAGAAAGTGGACCTTGCTCTGGCCCTAACCCTACTGAGATTTGGGGGTGACCCTTTATGGTGTGAAACTGAGCTAACCCTACTGAGATTTGAGGTGACTCCTCACTGTTGTGTAACTTTGACCTGACCCTTTGAGATTTGGGGGTTGGGGACATCCCTACTGCTGTGTACCTAACTCTGACCTGATCTTACTGAAATTTCGGGGCCCAGGTGGGGGCGCAGTGGGCCACCCCTCACTGCTGTGCAACTCTGACCTGGTTCTGGCTTGGGTCTCCAGGCTGATTCTGGGCCTTTGGAAATGAGATGCTAGGCTCTTTACTCTTGAGGCCCCGAGTCTCAGGGGTTTCGAGGTAACAGACTGTTAGTTTCCATCTCTGTGGTTTAACCTGTAGTCCCAAAATAACCGTGAGTTGTAACATAAAAATTGTATAGGGCATTCTAATTTTTGGTTGACTCTAAATTTATTTTTTCTATTTTGTATTTTGAAGAATATGAAAGTGATGATGACTCTTACGAAGTGTTGGATTTAACTGAGTATGCAAGAAGACACCACTGGTGGAATCGTGTTTTTGGCCACAGTTCTGGACCCATGGTAGAAAAATACTCAGTAGCCACCCAGATTGTAATGGGTGGAGTGACTGGCTGGTGAGAACAGCTTTTTCACTACATTTTATTGGGAGCCTGACTGCTGCCCTTTCCCGTGTGCTATACTTACAGTGCTCACTTAGTGGCTTTATGTTGTAAATCCCAATGATTAGTGTAATCATTACTGTTGGGTTTTGATGATATTTCCCTGTGCCCATCACTGTTCCACTGTTCCCTCCTCATCCTTCCTTTGATTCTTTATATATTTTCCCCCTTCTCAAATTCAGCAAATACAGTGGATCTGATTTGGTAAAGAGGAAGAAATAGATGAGTTAATTACACATAAATGATTTTTACTTGTTGAGTGCTAATAACTGGAAAAAGCTGTGAGAACTCCCACAGCAGAACTGGTCTCCAGGATGGTGACTTGTGCAGAGCAGTGTAAAATTCTCAGTAAAAATGATCGGTTATGATACAGATGATTCTGTTGATTTTTGTGGGCTAGTTTGGATTATAATTCTTTGAAGGGTTGTGGAACATTCTTTGTTGGAATTAAAGGGCTGATTGTTCATTCTAAAAATATTGTGGAGTCCATTAAGCAGTTAATAAGCATTAACCTTAACCAGTTAACATTTCACATCACATGATTACATAGTTGTCACTATAGATCTAATCCTGTTACTAGAATTAAAGATTAGCCAAATAGCAAGAGTTAGAAACAAGTTTGACCCTTTATTTTGAAAATGTTCATGACCATAGAGAATTGTTGAAGTTAGTGTGGGTGCTTAACTTGTGAGTAATAATATTTTCGTGGATTCTAAGTTAAATTAATCTTACATTAATTTAAATATTTACATATTTAAATTAGATAAGTAAAATTATTTTTTAAATTTGTATTTACATGTACCTCGAAACAATGGTGTACTCCTATGCCTTTTTGTAAATGTTATTTTATGGTAGCCTGGCTGATGTGGCTCTGTGGATTGAGCATTGGCCTTCAAACTGAAAGATTGCTGGGTTGATTCCCAATCAGGGCGCATGCCTGGGTTGAAAGCCAATCCCTGGTTAGGGGCATTCGAGAGAGAACCAATCAGTTTCTCTTGCACATTGATGAATCTCTCCCTTTGTTTCTTCCTCCGTTCTTCTCTCTCTAAAAATAAATAAATAAAATGTTTAGGAATATCATTTTATGGTGGCCACACTCATTGTGTAGGTTCTGTGATGCTTAGGTGCAGTATTTATTCATGATATGTACTTATTCATACTGCTTATGAAAAAAGCCTGTAATTAGAAGAGATGCCTTGTCAGGGCTCTAGTTATTCAGATGATTCTCCACAGGCTGGTTGTAACTTGGACCCCGTAATTCAGGGTTTGGTCTTATGCCTAAAAATACAGTTTGGTCATAGTTTGGTGCCATGGATGATTGGTTAATAATAAGTCAGGGTTTAAAGCCCTATCTGAAGAAAAACTAAAAAATAATTGAGCAATAGAATTAAATCATTGTGTATTTTTTTCCTTGTACGTTAAGCTCTTTAAAAAAATTTTTTTATTGTTGTTCAATTACAGTTGTCCCCATTTTCTCCCCATAGGTTAAACTCTTGAGAAGCCCCATAGTTGGTAGAAATTTGTTTGGAAAGCCTAGAGATAGAGCAGGGGAAATTAGTAGGTTCATTTTAGTGCTTCATGCCATCAGGCAAAAGATACACATGCTTGTGGAGCATGCTCCCTGGGATATTGTCGAGACCTGGTAGGGGCCTGCATCCTCTTCTCTCTTTTCTGAGCCTTTGTTGCTGACTTCCCTACTGAGGGACATGGTTTTTATAGTAATACATATGCTTGGATAAAAGCCAGGTGTTGATCCAGAACTGTGTAATAGGACTAATGCTGCACATGTGGTTTGCTGCAATGACTTTAGATTCAGTGGTAAAGTTTTGCAGTTTTTTTAGGGTATCAAATAGGTGTACTATTGTGATGTACATTAAGGAAGAATGGCTAATAGGCATAACCTAACTAGTTAACAATTCAGACCAATTCAGGATATGGCTGGAGGCTGAGATTATATTGAAGTGTGAGTAACTATACTTTTTTTTATCATAATAAGAAATTAAAACTAATTTCTGGATGGGTGGTTGCTAGGATAGATGGGAGGAGTGAAGATTTAGAAAGTCTGGAAGATGACTTAGCCTGGTGTGGAAACAAGATAATGATGCTTTGAGAGTGGAAAGAAGATAATGGAAAGTCAAATAATGTTTTGAAGATAGAGTATATAGAATTGGCAATCAGTTGGACCTCGAAGGCAATGAAGAAAGCAGGGTCTGGGATGAACATGGGTGGCGAACCTAGAGAATGGTGCTATCACTAACAGATTGGGACCTTGGCAACAGTTGGTTTGGTTGAAAAGATGTTTGCTTTGGGATTTTTTCAGTGTAGGCATACTTCAGAGATATTGCAGGTTTGGTTCCAGATCACCACAATAAAGAGAGTCATAATATTTTTGCTGGTAGAGGGCCTTGCCTTAAATTTATAGACAATGCAGCATCTTTGAAGCACAAATAAAGTGAAGTATAATAAAACATTATGTCTGTATGTGGTTCTGGGTGACAGAGAAGCTCATGATATAATTGGAAATGTAAATTTTCCATTTATGAAAGCATATTAGTTTCCTAGGGCTGTTTTAGCAAAGTAGCACAACTAGATGGCTTTTAAAAAGAGAAATTCTGTCACAGATCTGGAGGATAGAAATCTGAAAGGTATTGGAAGGGTTGGTTTCTTCTTGGAGGCTCAGAGTAAAAATCTGTTTGATGCTTCTCACCTAGCTTCTGGTGGTTGCAAGCGATCTCTGGCATCCCTTGGTTTATAGACTTACTCCAATTTCTACCACTCTCAGTACATGGCCATCTTCCCTCTGTGTGTCTCTGTAACATAGTGGATTAAGTCATGTTAGATTTAGGGTCCTCTCTGCTCCAGTATGACCTCATCACACCTAATTTCATCTGCAGTAACCTTCCAAATAAGGTCACATTCTGAGGTTCTGGAAAGACATACATTCTGAGGGGTCATTTATTTAACCCTGTACAGAAGACTAGAATTAACAATCTGAGATTCTTTTGCACACTGTGGACCTAGACTACTAAAGGGAATATGAGCTCACTGAAGGAGAAAATCATAAAAGGAGTATGGGTTAACATTCTTAATGGATAGATGAAACAAAACAGATTGAATATAGAGGTAGATAGATAGATGTAAGTAAGGAAGCCATGAGAAATGTGGGCTGAAGTGGAGTCATGAAGGTGGAACTCCAACTGGACCTTAAAAGGGTGGAAACGCTTTAGATAGGCAGAGCTATGTGGAAACCCCTAGAAGCAGGGAAATTAATAGCTTGAGCAGTGGTGATGACCTATTTGGAAACTAATTGGGTTGGAGCAGAAGTTTTGGATGGAGTGAGGGTCAGCTGCGTATGTAGAACATCTTGACTACTAAAAAACAAAATAAGTCATTTTTATTATGCAGAATTTCATCTTTACAAATAGAGAAGGAAGAGTATAGTGAACCTCTGAATGCTCAGCCTTCAGTTTCAGTAGCCAATCTTTTTTTCCTACAAAATCCCCTCCTCTCCATTCCTGAAGCGTATCTCAGACAATTTAGATTCTGCCTTTTTTGACTAGCGTATATAACTGAACAGAAACATCGAGTGTTTCTGATTAGGTAAGGGACATGATCAAAAGAAATGGAAAGACATTAAGTTTTACTAGGAAAGCAGTGAAAAGTAGAAGAGGGAGAAAGTTTAATACATCATTAATCTCATTTTTTGTTATTTCATTAAAGGTGTGCAGGATTTTTGTTTCAGAAAGTTGGAAAACTTGCAGCAACTGCAGTAGGTGGTGGCTTTCTTCTCCTTCAGGTATGTCAGAGCTTTATTTACTTACCTCGGCTTAGGAACTGAGAAAGTCAAGTTTGGCCATTTCACTCCTATCCATTTTAATAGAAGATGGAATTTTTCTTTTAGGCACTCAGTTTATGAAAAAACTAAAATGAGTATGGAAAGCTGGCATCTGTCACAAAAGACAATTCCCATACTTCTAAGTTTTTTAAATACAGTATGATCCCAATTTTTAAAATGACAACTATTAAAATCCATGGTACCTCATTTCTTTTATTACTTACCCAGTTTCCCTTAAACCATTTCCATAACAAAGTAAACATTTCATCAATAATATAAATCTACTCATCCTGACCATTTTAAACATAAGAGGTCTGTCCGGAAAAAGTCCAGCCATTGTTAATATAACGAGAACCGTTTTCCGAACATCAATATGACCTGGCAGCCAAGGAGAATGGACTGGAATTTGCACATGTAAACAATGACAACTTCACTGTACTAGTCATTGAGAGTAGTAGATGCCATTGAGTGAGCATGTGTACTGTGTGGCTATCGCCTTCAAAATAACTGAGCGAGTAGAGCAATGAATCTACATCAAATTTTGTGTTAAACTTGAACATTCCTCCAGTGGAAACTATCTGGATGATTCAGAAGGCTGCAGCTATGCATAACTGGTGATTGGCAGCCTCATCACAACAATGTTCCTCTATCATGCATCACGTTTCATGCAGAGGTTTTTTTTTTTTTTAGAAACATCAAATCATCCAGGTGACTTAGCCCTGTTACAGCTCAGAGTTGGTGCCCTGTGACTTCTGGCTTTTTCTAAAACTAAAATCACCTTTGAAAGTAAAGACATTTCAGACCCCTGATGAGATTCAGGAAAATATGACAGGGCAGCTGCTGGCGATTGGGAGAACTGTGTGAGGTCCCAAGGTGCCTATTTTGAAGAGAACTGAGGTGTCATTGTCCTATGTTCAATGTTTCTTGTATATTTTTCAATAAATGTCTATTTTTCATAGTGCATAGATGGATACTCTCTGGACAGACTTTGTATATTTAAAATTCACACACAGTATATAATTTTTAAAAGGTCTCCTTCCTTCCCATTTCCTAGCCATCAGTTTTCTGTTACAGAGGAAATCACTGTTAGCAATATCTATTTTTTAAACAAGGGAATATAATAATATAGAGAGTGGAAAATTGGGTTTAAGAAATTCATAATCTTATTTCTGAGGTAGGTAGATTTGAAGTTTTAGCTTGTTCATGTTCCCCTAAGATTCAAAAATGCTTTGCCATTAGTGGATGTTTATGAGGATGTTATCTAGAGTTCATGTCTGTTTGGCATATAGTTTTTCAAAAATATCATTCCCTGAAAATCAAATATAGTAAATCCTAAAAGTGAAAATCTCTGGGAATGAATGGTAGCAGCAGTTTTAAAGATACAGAGAACTGTCAGTCGTACTAGATTTTAAAAATGATTCATGGTCACAGCAGCCCAAATCTTACTTCAACATCTAAGCCATTGATCATGTAATAACCAGTGTTGTTGCCTGAAGAACAAAGGGATTGGATTTGTATGTGTTAAGTACAGATTTTGTGTTTTTTACTAAATAGCTTTTAAAAAATAATTTTTCTTTCTGTTGGTGACATTATTAGAAATAATTGCTTTTTACTTGTGGTAAGAGGTAAAAAAAATGTGGATATCTAAATTTCCTTTGAGTGAATATGCCAGCCTTTGTACAGAAGATACTTTTAATTAAGCTGATTTTGATTTTGGTTTATGTAAATTAAGAATTAAGATGTCTAATCCTATACCTATTTCAAAACTCAGTTGTCATTTCTTTATATATATATATATATATATATATATTTTTAAACTTTTATTTAGTTATTTTTTTCAAGTACATTTTTTGTCTATTTCTCCCATCCCAGCCCCCCCCCCCCCCCCAATTGTCATTTCTGTCTAGTGGAAGGTCATTTCTGTTTACTGGCCTGAGCAGAGATTCCTGAAATGTGCACAGAATAGAGGGAATTACACATTGCAATTCACTTTGTGTATCAGTTCTTCAGAAGTCCATTTCGGTCCACTTGGTATGCACCACTCAAGTCCACATTGCCACCTTCCACTTCTCCAGGCCTAGTCCACAGGTTTTTTGAAGTCACTTAGAAGAACATGGGACTTGCCTACATCAAAGCACTTTTTACCACAAATAGGACTTACATTGAAAACTTAGTAGAAGTAACAAGGAGGAATTAAGAGTAACAAATGGCTTTTAGGCTAATTGCCTCTTATTATTTAGGCCCACTTCCATATTTTTGTCACCTTTACTTGTATTTAAATATAAGTGTTAGTTTACTTAACACTTAAAGCTTTTCTAGTAACTCAAAAGTGTTTTTTGGTAGATATTATCACATTGCCATGTTAAAATAGACAGTGGTATGTAAATCATTTCAATTTATTTGTTCAGAGTTGTACATGCCCGTAATTCAAAAGGTCAAATACACGTGCAAGACTTGTTACAGATTAGAGTAGTACTCTGCCCTCCTCACTACTCTTCCATTTTCCCTCCCCCTGAGGCAACTACTTTGAACTCTTAGCTGACTCTTATTTATCCTTTTTTCCCTAAACAACGTTATTGGACATTTTTCCCTTTTTTTATTGATGTTCAAGTACAGTTGCCTCCATTTTCTCCACCAACACTCCCCCAAACCGCAGCCACTCCCACCCTCAATCCTATCCCACTTTGGCTTTGTCCATGTGTCCTTTATGACATTTGTTTTTGATCTTTCAGTTTGAGATATTACCTATTGGCTCCCCACTATGGAATATAAGAATTTAGTTATCATTTATTGAACTTCTCTGTGTGCCCCGCCTCCCAATCTCTACACTTGCATGCTTCCCCCACTCCACACCTCATCTAAGTATTGTTTTTTTATTGTATCAGATCATCACCTGGAGTTCACTGAGCTTCTTGAATCTGTAAATGTATGTCTTTAACCATGTTTGGGAAGGTTTTGGCCATTATTTAAAAAAAATAATTCATTCCCTCCTGTTTCCTTTTTTTAAAATTATATTTTATTGATTATGCTATTACAGTTGTCCCATTGTCCCTCCTTTACTCCCCTCCACCCTGCACACCCCCTCCCATCCACATTCCTTCCCTTTAGTTCATGTCCATAGGTCATACATATAAGTTCTTTAGATTCTATATTTCCCATACTATTCTTACCCTCCCCCATCTATTTTCTACTTACCATCTATGCTATTTATTTTCTGTACCTCTCTCCCCCTCCCACTCCCCTGTTGATAACCCGCCATGTGATCTACATTTCTGTGATTCTGTTCCTGTTCTAGTTGTTTGCTTTTGTTTTTGTTTTAGGTGTGGTTGTTAATAATTGTGAGTTTGCTGTCATTTTACTGTTCATACTTTTTATCTTCTTTTTCTTAGATAAATCACGTTAACATTTCATACAATAAGGGCTTGGTGAGGATGAACTCCTTGAACTTGACCTTATCTGAGAAGCACTTTATCTGCCCTTCCATTCTAAATGAAAGCTTTGCTGGATAGAGCAATCTTGAATGTAGGTCCTTGCCTTACATAATTTGGAATACTTCTTTCCATCCCCTTCTTGCCTGTAAGGTGTCTTTTGAGAAATCAGCTGACAGTCTGATGGGAACTCCTTTGTAGGTAACTGTCTCCTTTTCTCTTGCTGCCTTCTAGGATTCTCTCCTCCATTTTAATCTTGGATAATGTAATTATGATGTGCCTTGGTGTGTGCTTCCTTGGGTCCAACTTCTTTGAGACTTTCTGAGCTTCCCAGACTTCCTGGAAATCTATTTCATTTGCCAGATTGGGGAAATTCTCCTTTATTATTTGTTCAGATAAGTTTTCCATTCATGGCTGTTCCTCTTCCCCTTCTGGTACCCCTATAATTTGGATGTTGGAATGTTTAAAGATGTCCTGGAGGTTCCTAAGCCTCTCCTCATTTTTCTGAATTCTTGTTTCTTCATTCTTTTCTGGTTGGATATTTCTTTCTTTGTTCTGGTCCACACCATTAATTTGAGTTCCAGTTTCCTTCCCATCACTATTGATTTCCTGTACATTTTCCTTTATTTCACTTAGTGTAACCTTCACTTCTTCCTCTATTTTGCGACCACAGTCAACCAATTCTGTGAGCAGCCTGATTACCAGTGTTTTGAACTATGCATCTGATAGGTTAGCTATCTCTTTGTTGCTTAGTTGTATTTTTTTCTGGAGCTTTGATCTGTTCTTTCATTTGGGCCATTTTTTTTTTGTCTTGACACACCTGTCGCATAGTGAGGGGTGGAGCCTTAGGTATTCACCTGGGCAGGGTAACCCACATTGCTGCCTTGTGGTGCTGTTTTGTGGGGAAGGGGTCTGAGAGGGCACAGTGGTGCTTGCTCCACTCTCTGCTGAATTTCATTTACTACCCCTGCTTCCCACAAGCAAATTGGGCCCTTCTGGTGCTGATTCCTGTGTGGGTGGGTTTGTGTATGTTCTAGGTCTCTCCAACAAAGTGTCCTGTGAGACTGGGAGTTTCTCCCGCTGCGTCAACCCCCACAGGTGTTTTCAATCAGTGATTTGAGGCTTTATTTCCCCATGCTGGGGCCCTGGGTTGCACAGTCCCTCCAGCTCCCTAGTTGTTTCTCCTGGTTTATCTATGTCCAAATTTAGGGCCACCCAGTTTGCAATCTGCCACCTCACTGACCAGCTGCAACCTTGCGTGCCCCACTCCACAATCTGCAGCCTCACTGGGTCTGCCAGCTGCTGCCTTGCCACAAGTCCCCTCCCCCCTGTTGCCCATCTCTGCCCCTCCTACTGGTCTCTATGAATGTGTCTTTAACTCCTTGGTTGTTGGACTTCCATACAGTTTGATTTTCTGTCAGTTCTGGTGGGTTTTTGTTTTTAAATCGTTGTTGTCCTTCTTCTGATTGTGTGAGGAGACACAGTGTGTCTACCTATGCCTCCATCTTGGCCAGTAGTCCTGTTTTTCTCCTTCTGAACATGACTGTGATTATGTGCATGTTGGGCTTTTTGATAACTTTCTGAGGCTTTGTTCATTTTTTTTGATCCATTTATTTAGATTATATAATTTCTAGTAATGTAGCTTCAAGTTCACTGACTCTTTCCTGTAATCTACCTTCTGCCATTAAGTTCTTTTTATATTTTCTATATCTCTGGTGAGAGTTCTTTCCATTGATTATAAACATAGTTTCCTATACCTCACCGAGCATAGTTATGATAGCTGCTTTAAAGTCCTGGTAATTTCCTATCTGGGTCAACTCAATGTTGGTATCTGTTGATTTGCTTTTGAGACTAGGCCACATTTTTCTGTTTTATCATATTCCAAATAACTTTGGATTTTATCCTGGGCATTAGGAATGTTATGTTTTGGAGACTCTGGATTCTATTTTATGCCTCTGAAGTGTATTTTGATTTTAGCACGTAGTTAACTTGGTTAGACTCAAATTGCTACCTGTGGTAAATAGCAATTCAAATCCCAGTTTATTTCTTTTAGCCTTAAGCCAGGGGTGTCAAGCTCATTTTCACTGGGGGCCAAATCAGCCTTGCGGTTGCCTTCAAAGGGCCAAATGTACTTTCAACTCCTTATTTGTTATGGAGTAGTTACATTTATACAACCCTAAAATTATTTTGGCCCTTCGAAGGCAACCATGAGGCTGATGTGTGGCCCCCGGTGAAATGAGTTTGACACCCCTGCAAGCAGAATGGTCACTTTTGCCCCTTGGATGTGTGGTTCAGGACTTGGGTAAAGTTTACACAGAATTTGGGACTCCCCTTCTTTAGCTCTTTTGTCTCTGGCAGCTGTTATTGTCCTGGGCTCTGTCCTTTGGTTGTTCAGGCTGGAAAGATGGCATATTTTCTTTTGAAGTGTTAACCATCCTGCAACTGTCAGGATAAAAAGCCAGAAAAGTGGGTAACTCACCTTATATAAGTTACCCTTCCTACAAGTTTTAATTCCCCTTCAAAATCTGCTTGCTTTTGTTAATTCTAGAGCCCTTGTATTTTAACCAGGGTTTAGAGTTTCTCCTTATGGGAGCGTTCAAAGGTTTATCATCACTTCCATCCAGATTGCCATGTCAACTACTGCCAGGAAAAGCTTTCACTTGCCATTTGATTTAATGAGTACTGTTTTGCTAAAGCTGGAGTTTGAAGTGAATGATAGAAGGTGAATAAATACAGGAAGAAATAGAGATAAATTCTTCTGTGTAGTCATTCATAGTGAAAATTGAACCTGAGATTACCAACCTGTTTACATAAAATCAGATATATTTTGATTTTCTTATTTGGAGGGATTAACTTAGTGTACTGGCTTACACACTGCCTCGGCCCGCGAGGCAGTCAAAGGGGGTCCGCCGATATACCTGTAACAGATGAAGAGGGATGGGACAGGAGGCGCGAAGAATGGCAGCAAGACAAAAGATTCTGATCAAGCTGCAAATTTTATTTCAAAATGGAGGGAGTTATATAGAGGAGGGCAGTGGAGGAAGTGCAGTGGATAGGTGGCTTCAGAGCGTGCTCTAGCCTGCGATTGGTCGGGGGGTGCATGGCGGGCGCGTGATCAAGGCACTGATTGGTGTGCCACCCGCATGTCCAGGAGGGGAGGTTTTTATGGCTCCTGACTGCAACATCCTGCCATTCAAGGCGTATCTCTCAGGTCTGATTGTATCAGCCTGTTTCAGGCTTATCCCAGCCCCCAACAACACACTATTAGACTTGTTGAGATTTTCCAGTGTCTCAGTAGCACCATATGAAAGGGTTTTTTTGTTTTGTGGTTAATAGGCATTTAGCTATAGTTTTATTAAAAGGATTTATGGTGTAAAGCTTCCGTAGAGCATATTTTTTTATATTCCACTTTAAAAAGCATTTACCAGAAAGTATTCTTAATTTAAGTAGAGTCAGATTTAGTGAGGAGCCTTTATCAGGATACTTTAGATTTCTTTTATTTAAAAAAATATTTTATTGATTATGCCATTACAGTTGTCCCATTCCCTCCTTCATTCCCCTCCACCCTGCATACCCCCTCTCACCCACATTCCTCTCCCCTTAGTTCATGTCCATGTGTTGTAAGTTCTTTAGCTTCTACATTTCCCAAACTACTCTTGCCCTCCCCCTGTCTATTTTCTCCCTACCATCTATGCTACTTATTCTCTGTACCTTCTCCCCACTTATCCTCCTCCCATTTCCCTGTTGCTAACCCTCCATGTGATCTCCATTTCTGTGGCTCCACTCCTGATGTAGCTGTCTGCTTAGTTTGCTTTTGTTTTAGGTGTGGTTGTTAATAACTGTGCGTTTGCTGTCCTTTCACCGTTCATCTTTTTTAACTCCTTTTTCTTAGGTAAGTCCTTTTAACATTTTATATAATAAGGGCTTGGTGATGATGAACTCCTTGAACTTGACCTTATCTGAGAAGCACTTTATCTGCCCTTCCATTCTAAATGAGAGCTTTGATGGATAGAGCAATCTTGGTTGTAGGTCTTTGGATTTGATGACTTGGAATACTTCTTTCCAGCCCCTTCTTGCCTTGAAGGTCTTTTTTGAGAAATCAGCTGACAGTCTGATTTCAACCAGCACCTCAACCCTGGAAAGCTTTTTCAATCTGATTTTAGGCTTTATTTCCCAGCGCTGGGGTCCTGAGTTGCGCAGTTTGTCTCACTGCTCATTTTTTGCCTGTTTTATGTGCGCCTGAATGTGTATCCCCAGTCAGCCAACTGCCTTGCATGCCTCACTGGGTTTGCTTGCCCGTACAGGGTCTGCTAACCACTGCCTCTTCCTGCTGGAATCCCTCTGCACCGGTGCCGACTCCTCCCCTCTTACCAGTCTGTATGAATGGTTTGTTGTTGTTGGACTTTGGTACAGTTCAGTTTTCTGTCTGTTCTGGTTGTGTTTTGTTTCTAAATCTTTGTTGTCCTTAAATTTGGTTGTGTGAAGAGGTACAGTGTTTGTACCTATGCCTCCATCTTGTATGGAAAATCCCCTCAATCTACTTCAGCTTTCTTTAGTGACCTAATAACTGGTTGGTTTTATCCTTTATAATTAAACATTTATTTAATTGCAAGTTGCTTTTTTATTAGCTGTATAATTTTAATAGTCTGTCTTTATTAGCTAATACCCAAATTTCAAAAGTTATGATAGATTTATAGTATAGTTACAATATAATTTTTGGAATCCTTTCCCATCATATACTGTACTTTTCCTAACATAGTGTTCATCATTTCTAAGTAATTGTGTGTATTTAATATCTGTTTTGTGCAATAGACCTGAAGCACTCGCATGGTGGAGACTTATGTCTCTCTTGTTCTTGGCTGTAACTTGGGTGCCTAGAGAAGTGCTTGGCACAGAGCAGGCATTCAGTATCTGTTAAATGAGTAAATTAATGAATAAATTATGGTTTCTTACCTCTAAGCTTCATACATTTCTTAAAATCTGAATGTTTATATATTCCTGGATAATAGATTCATTAGCAACCTGGTTATTTTAGAATTAACTATTTTTATTACACTGTTGTAGATTGCTAGTCACAGTGGCTATGTGCAGATTGACTGGAAGAAAGTTGAAAAGGGTGTAAACAAAGCAAAAAGACAGATTAAGAAACGAGCAAATAAGGCAGCACCTGAAATCAACAACATAATTGAAGAGGTAAAACAATGTACATTTTTTCCTCCCTTTTAATTGTTTTGATGGGTCTCGATTGGTAGAAAATGTAACTAGGGATTATCTTGTTTTTAAAAATATTGGTGTTTTTTGTTATGTCTAGAATGTTAAGTAAAATTTGGGATCAAGCTACCATTTAACTCAACTGTTATTTTTTTTTATTAGTTAACATAGTTTTCTCTGCCCATCTCCCACCTATTTTAATCTACATGTAAAAGTTGATAACATTTTTCCAGAATTTTTTCTCTGCTTTTACAAATGTGTACGTGTATAGACCAGATAAACAAAAAGTAAAATTGCCTAATTTTTTCTTGAGGTAAAATAGTTTGAAAATTTTTTTTATTAATATATTAGTTTTATTAATGTTTTATGGATATTTTGTTTATTTTCTTCTTGTACTTGGTTTAGAATTGAATGCTCCCTTTTTCTTGTTTTTGTTCTATCCTTTTATTTCCCCTAACTTTTTATTTTGAAAATTTTCAAACCAGTTGAAAAATTAAAAGACAAATACAGTGAATAGCCAGATACCCTTCATCTATTCACCAAATTGTTTTGCAGCATTTACTTTCTGTGTGTGTGTGTGTGTGTGTGTGTGTGTGTGTGTGTGTGAAAGAGAGAGAGATTTACACTTTTTATTTTTGCCTAATTATTTAAGACATGAGTTTTCACTCTTAAAGACTTTAGCACATTATCTCCTAAGGGTATGGATATTCTATACAACTGCAGTTACCCTTATTTTTGTCTCCAAATTTAACAATACAGTAGTATTTCCTAATATGCAGTCTATATTAAAAATTTTCCACAAAATATCTTTTATACTTTTTTCTTAAAAATTATGTATTCCATTTGGTAGTCATGTGTATCAAGTCTCCTTTAAGTTTGAACCATCTCTTCATCTGGGGATTTTTTTTTTCTGTCTTTCATGACACTGACATTTTTGAAGCATCTAGGCAGAATATTCCACAGTTTGGCTTTGTCTGATTGCTTCATTATTTTATTTAGGTTAAATATATATTTTATCAAGGTAGTATTTTTTTTTTTGATTCTGTACATTTTTTTCTTACTGGCTAAGTGGATTGTTAATAAACATCATTGTGCATGCTGTGGGAGTTTATTAAATAATCTATGTTAATAACTTGATGAATGGACCATTCATGCCTGCTCTGTAGGTAGATTTCTTTTTATGTGAGATTATTGCTTGGCTATAGCTTGGAGGCCTAGAACAGGGCTTGGCACAGAGTAGGACTCAGTATCTGTTAAATTTACCTATTATCTCAGGGGCCAAGAAGCTTACTTGGGCCTGGCTGGTGGCTGTAGGCTCCTTCAGTTTGTAATGAACAGCCCTGGTAGCATCTTGTGTGGTGGTTAGGACCTGCCCTAATAGGTGCACAAGAATTTTTGCTGAGTATAATTGAATTGAGGAAAACATCTCAAAATATTACTTAGCTCTGGATTCAGTAATTAAGAGAATTTTTTAAAATTTGTGTTTTTGAGCCCTGGCTGGTGTAGCTCACTGGATTGAGCGTGGGCCTGCGAACCACACAATCGTGGTTCGATTCCCAGTCAGGGCACATGCCTAGGTTGCAGGCCAGTTCCCAACAGGGGACTCATGAGAGGCAACCAGACATTGATATTTCGCTACTTCTCTCCTTCCCTTCCTCTCTAAAGATAAATAAATAAAATATTTTTAAAAAAATTTGTGTCTTTATTTGTTTTTCTTATTGTGGTAAAATATATAACTGTTTTTAAATTGTGCATTAAAAACAGTTAAATGCGCATATCCTTAAGTGCATTTAAGGATCCACTTTATGTTATGATAACATAAAGTGGATCATTTAACTGTTTTTAAATGCACAATTCTCTGGCATTAAGTACATTCATGGTTTTGTGCCACCATATCCATTTCAAGAACTTTTTCATCATCCCAAACAGAAACTCTAACCATTAAGCAGTACTTCCCACAATTAACCCCTTTCCCAGCCGTTGATAATATCTGTTCTAGTTTGTCTCAGTGAATTTGACTAGTCAGGTAAGTGGAATCATACATTTGTCCTAGTTTGTCTTTGTTTCATTTAGCATAATGTTTTTGAGATTCACCCATTTTGTACCATAATTAAGAGTATGTTTGTTTAAACTTTATGTTTTAGGCAACAGAATTTGTCAAACAGAACATTGTGATATCCAGCGGATTTGTGGGAGGCTTTTTGCTAGGCCTTGCATCTTAAGGATATGAGTGTTCTACCACAGCGGAGTGACCTGTGAGAAAAGCAGTGGTGGTGACAAGGCTGTCTCTCAACATTACATGCCACCAAGCTAAGGCAACAAGAAACAACTAGCTAAACAACATGAAATTCACTACTTAGCATTTTGTCATCTAAAGGTTGGCAGATTAGTTATCTGCTGTAAAACAACCTACGTGGTATATGTACAGTAGTATTCCTGAGCAGAAAATGGCTTCCATTTATTTAAATCAGATGTTCTTCATTGTGTTTATGGTATAGAGCCAATAAATAAAACTTTGTATTATAGCTGCAACATTAGGGCTGACTTATTTTTTAAAGATATGTTGGCAATAAACTAAAGAACTATAATGCTCTTTTGTAGAAAGATTTAGAAATAGTACAATTATTAAAGACATTAAACAGATTTAATACCAATTTTTATGTTGTTTTTTTTTCCCTGCATTTCTTACTTTGCTTATATAATAACTGTAGTAAACAATTTCAGGGTAGTTTGTTCTAAGGAAGTATTACATGTTTAAAGCTTTTTTTCTTTCTTTGATATCTGTAATTATAAAAGTATATCTTGTTTGTAAGCTTATTATTATTTATTTATTTATTCTGGCAGCCTTGCAGAAATAATTATTTTGAGGGTACATTTATTTGGTTCACAGCTTTATTTTATTAACTGAGTGAACCTCCTTTCTTGGTTCTAAAAGTTCTAATTATTATTTTGGCCTCTTCACAAAGTGGTAAAAATTACCTTAAAATACATAGTAGTACAGTATGAATTTACTGTGAAGAACCATGATTTTCTATATAATTAGAAATTATAACTTAAACAGAATTGTCTCCTTGATCTAGGCATATAAGCATTAAGGCTTTCAGACTTTTGGTAGCATCACGTTGGTTGAATACTAGACCATTTGACTTGATTCTCAGGGCTGACATTACACTCCCTTTGAGGCTCTTTTGCCCAGAAAAGCTTTCTGTATTGTTTTGTCCATAGAGTTCTAGATTGGAATTGGGAAAAAGATCAAAACAACATATATTAGAGTCTTCAGATCAGAAAGACTGCAGATATTTAGACTATTTCTTTTTGGTAGCAAGTCCTCCACAGTATATTTTGTGTATTGTAAAAATAATGCATTTGAATCTTTCTAAATTGAGTACAATATGTGTGCTTTCATTATCACAAGATTCCTTGAAATTGAATGTGAGACTGATTTTTGTGTTCTTTCTTTACTCTCATTAGTGCCTCAGATACAATGCTAAATAAAACTCAGACTTTCTTAATGTGAAGTGATGTTGGTTAGAAATACTTGTTTTTTTTCTTCTCCAAACTTTCCTCTGTTTATGTTTTGTCCAATTTTTCATTGGTATGGAATTAAAAGGGTACAATATAGGGTAAAGCAAACTAGGTTTACAGTTATGAGTATGCAAAACAGAGGTTTTTTGTATTATTATTTATTAGGTATTGTGTCATTTTCCATATGAACAATTGTAAACCTACTTTTCCCCATGCTGTATTCTACGTTAGGCAGAACCTTGGCCACACTTCTCTGCACCCCATCTGATAACAGTGGGGCACACTACTGTGGGGGAGTTCTAATAGCTGACTCAAGTGTGTTCATTATAGAAATACTTATAGTGTCTATTTTGTGTATGATACAGTAGGAGAAGAGGGGGCACAAAAATGTTTTCCCTAAAATAGAGACTAAAATATTTCTATATGAAAAGTTGTATAATAATATAGGAAAACCTATATTGGCATATGCTTTAGTAGCAAATGAGTAGTAGGGAAAACTACTTTCAGAGTCCAAACATGAATGAAAACTGAAAAGGATGATACTTTTTACACACATTTCCAAGTATGTGTTGATTTGTTTGAAAAATGTTTTTATGAAATGCAAAAATGTCAGTTCTATCCACACTCTCTCATCTCTGTTAGTGCCCGTTTTTCTGCCTCATGTCTGTACCATTTCCCTACTTGAGGCAGATGGATGTGATTATCAATCTCTAAGTTGTGATGCATGCTGTGTAATGCTTTGCTCACAGTAGGTATTCAGCTAATGTAAATAAGTGAAGGACCATGTGGAAAGCATATTACTATGTTAGATAGAGTTGGTGTCAACCAATAGGAAACCTAGTGTAGCAGTCCAGTGAATCAGAGGCTCCATCACAAAGGACTTGATGGGGCTTGGTTAGAATGGAAAACCTATAACCTGCCTTTGTCTAAAATGGAGAGTTTTATGTTTGAGGACATAAAGGCCATTTGCAAGATTTATTAGAACTTGAGTATATGATGTAAATTACCACAGTTTTTTGATCCATTCATTTTCTGATGGGCACTTAGATTGTTTTTAGCACTTGGCTACTGTAAATTGTGCTGCTATGAACATTGGGGTGCATAGGTTCTTTTGAATTGGTGTTTCAGGATTCTTAGGGTATAATCCCAGCAGTGGAATTGCCAGGTCAAAAGGCAGTTCCATTTTTAGTTTTCTGAGAAAATTCCATACTGTTTTCCACAGTGGCTGTACCAGTCTGCATGCCCACCAACAGTGCACTAGGGTTCTTTTTTCCACAACCTCTCCAACACTTAGTACTATGCAGCAGAAGGAAAGAAGGAGCTCCTACCCTTCACAACAGCACAGATGGAACTGGAGAGTATTATGCTAAGTGAAATAAGCCAGGTGGTAAAACAAATACCATATGATCTCACCTATAAGTGGAACCTAATCAACAAAACAAACAAGCAAGCAAAATACAACCAGAGTCATTGAAATAAAGAACAAACTGACAGTAACTAGATGGTAGAGGGGAGGGAATAAAGGGGGAAAATAGGGAAAGGGCCATCAAGGAACATGTATAAAGGACACATGAACAAAGCCCAAGGGGGTGGGTTCAAGGGTAGGAGCACGGATGGGGTGTGGGGGGCATGGTGGGGTGAAAATGGAGACAATTGTACTTGAACAATAAAAAAAAGTATATGGAATATAGGTATTTTGTGGTCTAGGCTTGAGCAGATATATAAGAACATTTTGAATGATTTTTATTTTTTATTCTTAATATCCCTTTCCAACCTCCCTCACAAGAAAAGATGATTTTTAGTGTTTTTTATTTCAAATATGAATGAAATATATTCATTATAGAAAAATATATCAGTGTAAAGAATATATAGAATGTTTACAATATGATGTACTTATAATTATTGTTCATATTTTGGGACATAGCCTTTGGAGACTTTTCTACCTGTGTGTGTATAATCTTATGTGCATTTTGCATAAAAATTAAGTCATAGTTTTATACTATTTTATAATTAGCTATCTTCAGTTATATTTTTAGTAATATGTTTTTATAATAGGTACATTTTTCATGATGGTAAGCTATAACAAATGCACACCCCGATCCCTTTTATGAGACAACTATTATTGATAGTTCTTTTTATATAATTTTAATATATTTATGCTTATATTACATTTATTGTGCAAGTTTGGATACTGTATATTGAATGTCTGCTCTGAAAGGTAAGGAATTTTGTGCACGTTCAATGTTTTCTCTCTTTTAATTGCTAATATATTTGTAGTTTTTCTAGTAGATTCCATTATTACTTTAAATATTATACTTTTTCTGTTCTTATATTAGCTAATTCCCTGTAACTAAAGATGAAGAAAATAAGTATACTTTTCACCTGACACCTCTGGCCTTCTGATTTGTGTTAAATTACTATTACTTTTTAAATATGGAACTTTTCATGAATTTGCATGTCATCTCTGTGATATTTACTAAAATAAGAGCACTTCTATACCTCTCTTCAACTTAGTGGCTTTTCCCCCAGAGGAGTGTCAACTATATTGCTTGTTTCTGTTGGTATTAACTACAACCATGTTTCTTAGACTTTCTATTTTGATAAATGACCTGACTTGGATTTTCTATTGTATTGATAGATATGGATTTAGTTCTATAACACTTTCCTTTTTACAACCTTGTAGGAACAATTTGTTAAGTTTCTATAAAGTTTTACATATTATTATAACAAATCTTGTTGATTGTTGAAGGGCACAACTTTCTGTAGGCCCCTTTATGTGGGTTCACCTGGAATCTAGCTTTAGCCTGATCCTGCAAATAGCTCCGGAGTATGAAGGGCACTCTACCTGACAGAATAATGGCTCCCCAGAGATGGTCATAACCTAATCCCTGAACCTGTGAATATATTAGGTTATATTGCAAAGAAGAGTGAAAGTTGCAGATGGAATTAAAGTCACCAGTTAACCAATCTTAAATAGAGTAGCCTAGTGAGTTCAGAATCACAAGTCCTTAAAAATGGAAGAAGGAGGCAGAAGAAAAAGAAAGAGGTGTGACTATGGAAGGATGATCAGACAGATGCTATGTTGCGGCTTTGAAGATGGACGAAGAGGTCATGAACAAAGGAATCCTGGTTGCCCCTTGAAGTTGTAAAAGTCAAGAAAACTGATTTTCTCCTGTTGTGCCTAAAAGGAACACAGCTTTGCCAGTACCTTGATTTTAGCCCAGTGAGACCCATGTTGGGCTTCTTACCTCCATACCTGTGAGATACTAAATTTGTGTTGTCATAAGCCAGTATGTTTGTGATGATTTGTTACAGCAGCAAGAGAAAAGTCATGTTGTCACCACTGAGTTGTCCTCCATTGTGGCAAGGCAATTGGCTTTTTATATCCCTATTATCAGGTATTGACTGCAGTCCACCCTTAGGGGTGGGGTAGGCAACCTCCCAGCTGGGAAGGCACAGTCCTGCTGACAGCAACTCTCAGGAGAATGGTGCAACTGTCAGCTATCAGCAGCTAACACTATAGCTTGGCAGTGGGTATACTGGACCCCAGACGCACCTAGCTTTTAGAGGAGGAAAATAGGGGAAAAATTTTGAAGCAAAAAATGTGGTTAAAAAGTTACGTGTTATAACCTGAAAAATACAGTACCAACTTAGAATTAATTGATTCTGTTAGGTCTGCCTATCCCATACTATATTGTGTGTCTTTCCATTGTTTCAAGTCTACTTTTGGCCTTTTAAAAGAGTTTTGTCATTTTCTTCTTATAAGTTTTGAATCTTTGTTGTTAAGTTTATGCCTAGCATTTTTATGTATGCTTTTAAAATATAATTTCTGTTATATCACAGGAATTTGGGTGTTGTGAGATGGTTACATGTGTGTTCAGTCTTTCCCATTGGACCAGAAGTCCTGATCTATTTTTTCTTTGCTCCTTTTTAAAATAGATTTTTTTGTTGTGGTAAGATATACATAACATAATATTTATCATTTTACCTATTTGTAATTGTATGATTCACAGGCATTAAAAACATTCACAATATTGTGTACCTATCACTACTCTTCCCAAAATCTTTTTATCACCACAATATAAACTCTAATAGCATAAATTATAAACTATAATTTAAAAAGCTAGTTATAAAGTAATAGTTAAAAACAAGAAAACAAAATGGCTTAGCAATGTCAAGGCCTGTTATGGAGTGACGTGTGCCTTGGTTTAATTTGTCCTCAGGAATGCTTTTGCTTTGTTTAGTAAATATCTAAATATTAATAACTTTTAAGAAGAGAAATGAGCCACCTCTTCTTAAATATACTGGTTTGGGACAGGGGATGGGGAGTATTAACTAGTTTAAGCATAGTTTGTGCCATGGGCAAGCAACAAGTACACTAAAGTTAGGGGAATTAATAAGCACCACAAAATGTCATCAAGTAGCATGAGATAACTTGCAAATCATTTTGAAGTTTTTTCTTTGTCCTTCATTGTAAATAACGATTGCTCATTGTGCTTACTGGTGATATTTATTTTTTTGTTTTTGGATGGAAAGTTATAGGGATGGGAGTGTGCTGTCTGAGACTTAATGAATTCTCATAAAGCTAGTTTTAAGTGACTGGATCCACTGTTTTACTTTTATTTAATTTTAAGATTTATCTTTAGAGGGGAAGGGGAGGAGAGAGGGAGAGAAATATCAATGTATGATTGCCTCTAGTGCATCCCCTGCTGGGAACTGGCTTGCAATCCAGGCATGTACTATGACTGGGAATCGAACCTTGATCCCCTGGTTCATAGGTCCACTCTCAATCCACTGAGCTACACCAGCCAGGGCTATTTTATTTTGTTTAATTATGTTTTTTGATTATGCTATTACAGTTGTTCCAATTTTACCCCCTTTGTTCCCTTCCACCCAGGCCCCCCAGACTGTTGTTCATGTCCATGTGTCATGCATATATGTTCACTGGCTACTGTATTCCCTGTACTGTATGTTGTATTCCCTTGACCATTCTGTAACTACCAGTTTATATTTCTTAACCTTTTTACCTTTTTCACCTATTCCCCTGGCCCTCTTCCATTTGGAAAGCATAAAAATGTTCTCTATATCTATGATTCTGTTTTTCTTCTGTTTATATGTTTATTTTTATTTTTGAAAAGATTTTATTTATTTTTTAGAAGGGAAGGGAGAGGAAAAGAGAGGGAGAGAAGCATCAATGTGTGGCTTCCTTTTGTGTGCTGCTCACTGGGAACCTGGCTTACAACCCAGTCATACACCCTTACAGGGAACTGAACCAGTGACCCCCTGCTTTGCAGGAAGGACTCAGTCCAGTGAGCCACACCAGCCAGGACTATTTTGTTTTTTGGAATCAATGTTTGATAGGTAGGTATTGCCACTTTATCATTCATAGTTTTGATCTCCTCCTTCTTAAAGAAAACCCTTTACCATTTCATATAATACTGGTTTGGTGGTGATGAACTCCTTTAGCTTTTTCTTTATGGGAATCTTTTTATCTGTCCTTTGATTGTAAATTATAGCTTTGCTGGGTACAATAATCTTTTTTTTTTCCTTTGTAAAAATTTTATTTAGTTATTTTTTACGTACAGTTTTTTGTCTATTTCTCCCATCCCAGCCCCCCCCCCCCCCGCTCGGTGCTCCCCACCTCCCTCCCATTTCCTCCCCCCCTTGTCCTTATCCCTGTGTCTTTCATACTTGTTCCTCCAAATCCCTCCCCTTTTTCCCCCTTAAATTCCCTTCCCTCTCCCCTCTGGTCACTGCCCCCTTTTTCTCTATTTCAGTGTCTTCATTTTTATTCTGCTTGCTTGTTTGTTTTATTGTTTAGCTTCCTGTTAAAGGTGAGATCATATGGTATTTGTCTTTCAGCACCTGGCCTATTTCACTCAGCATAATGCTTTCCAGTTCCATCCATGTTGTTGCAAAGGGTAATAGCTCCTTCTTTCTCTCTGCTGCATAGAATTCCATTGTGTATATGTACCACAATTTTTTGATCCATTCATTTACTGATTTTAATTTTCCATCTTTTACTTCACTTGTGTTCCATTAGCACACTACTCTAGGTCCTGTACTTACTATTCTTCTTCAGATCACACAGATTCTGTCATATGATTAATCTTAATTATAGGTCCTTGCTTTTTATCACTTTGAATATTTTTCACCGATCTCTTCTAGCCTGCAAAGTTTCTTTTGAGAAATCAGCTGACAGTTTTATGGGAGCTCCCTTGTAGGTAACTAACTGCTTTTCTGTTGCTGCTTTTAAGATCTGTCTTTGTTTTTTACCTTTGGCATTAAATTATGATGTGTCTAGCATGGACCTGTTTGTGTCCATCTTGCTTGGGACTTTCTGTGTTTTTTGGACTTGCATGTTTATTTCCTTCATCAAATTAGGGAAGTTTTCTTTCATTGTTTTTTCAAATAGATTTCCAATTTTTGCTCATTCTCTTCTGGCACCCCTACAATGTGAACGTTGGTACACTTGAAATTGTCCCACAGGTTTTATACACTATCCTCATTTTTTTAAATCGTTTTTTCTTTCTGCTGTTCTGATTGGTCGCTTTTGCTTCTTTATCTTCCAAATTGCTGATTTGATTCTCAACTTCATCCACTCTACTGTTATTTCCTTATAAATTGTTCTTTATTCCAATTAGTGTATCCTTCATTTCTGAGTGGATCTTTTTTATGCTGCTGAGGTTCCCACTAACTTCCTTGAGCATTTTTATAATCATTGTTTTGAACTCTTCATCTAGTTGCTTATTGGGCCGTGTTGTTTAGTTCTTTTTCTGGAGTTTTGTTCTTACATTTGGGCCATGTTTCTCTGTCTCCTCATTTTGGCAGCCTCCCTGTATTTGTTTCTATGTATTAGGCTGAGCTGCTACATCTCCCAGGCTTGGCAGAGTGGTCTAATGTAGTAGGTGTCCTGTAGCGTCCAGTGGCACAGCTTTCTCTATTACCCAAGCTAGGTACTTGAGCTGCATCCACTGTGTGGGCTGTGTATACTCTCCTGTTATAGTTGAGCCTTAATTGCTGTTGGCATGTCCAAGGTCAGCCACTGCCTATGTTCTGTCTGGGGTCACACAGCATAAGCTACAAAGTGATCTTCAAATGGCTGCTACTTTTGCTGGGTTTGGAGGTACCCAGGTGAGGCTAAGCTGTGAACCAAGGCTTGCTGCCAGGCTAGGGGAAACAGACCTGTGAGGCTTGCTGAAGCCAGATGTTGCTTGTTTGAGAGAATTTAGGAAAATCTGAGGCATAGGCCAAGACAAGCCATTCATATGGAAAAGCCACTGGAATCAGCTTGGGTGGGCCCATAAATTGGGTGGGGCAGGGCCTCAGGCAATCACCAGGGTGTGCAAATAGTATGAGCCAGTTTGATGGAGTCTCAGATATGGCACTTGCCTCCTGGCTCTGTGACTCTGTGGGGAGATAGCCAAGAAAAGCAACAGTAGTCTCTGCTGGCACTTATGTCTGGGAGAAAGCTGTCCCACAGCTCTCACCTTGGTGCTTGACAGTTCAGTTCCTCCATATGTGTCTGTGATACCTTTCAATCTGCTGCCCTCACATCGAAGCTCAGAGGCAGTGAGTCTGTGTAAGTTTCTTTGTGGGCCCTTTAATAGGAACTTTCTTAGACTAGCTGTTTCTGTTTTCCACAGCCTTAATCCCCAGTGGTTTTTACTTCCAGAAGTTATGGGGGCTTATCCTTCTGGCACGGGAACCCTGCACTGGGGGATCTGGTGTGGGGCTGGGACCCCTCACTTCTGAGATATCCCTTCCAGTTTTTATCTACCACACATGGATGTGGGACCAGCCTATTCTATGTTTCTGCCCCTGTCTTTCTAGATATAGTTTGTTCTTTAATTCTGTAGTTTTAGGACTTCCATTCAGCTCAATTTCTGATGGTTCTGACTGACAGTTGTTCTATAGTTTAGTTGTAATTTTGATGTGGTTGTATGAGGAGGTGAGCCGTGTTTGCCCCTGTTGCCATCTTGAATATTTTTTTTAGCTTGGATCTATGGTTTTAAATTTACTCTACACATCAAGTTTTTCAATAGATTGCCAGCTTTCAGCATCTGTAAGAATTTCAACTACAAATGATTATTTGCAAAATGAGTTAAATACTTTAAAAGTATGTCCTATAAAAATAATAAAATTTGGTTTTTTTCCTTATAAAAGTCATACATGTCTCCCCTTATCCATAAGGTATATGTTACAAGACCCCAACTGGATGCCTGAAACTGCAGATAGTATCAATCTATACATATACTATGTTTTTTTTCATGTACATACGTACTTTTTCACTTAAAGGAGGCACTTTAAGACTTTTTTGAATATCTGAATTGCCAGCATCACTACTTTTGAACATAAGCACTGTGATAACTAGCAGTTAATCTGGTAACAGTCAGTTAGAGATGGCTACTGAGTACCAGGCAGGGATAGTCTATAGCTTGGAAATTCTGGACAAAGGAATGAGTCACATTCGAGGCAGGACAGAGAGGGACCATGCCAGATTACATCACACTACTTACAACACTGTACCATTTAAAATTTATGAATTATTTATTTCTGGAATTTTCCATTTAGTGTTTTCAGACTGTGGTTGACTGTGGGTAACTGAAGCTGTGGAAAGCAAAAGCATGGATAAGGGAGAACTGTAATTGTAAATTTAAAAATGGAGAAAAGTACAATGAAAACAAATCCATAATATTATTTCCCAGAGATAAGATAATCACTATTGAGTTTTCTTGACATATCTGTAAGGTTGTTATAGCATTATTTATAATACCAGAAATTTGCAAACAACCCAAGTATCCATTAACCAGTGATTAATTAAATAAATTATGGTATATTCACACAGTGGAATACTGTTTAGCTGCAAAAATGCTTCATGTACTGAAAGAGCAAATCAACAAGCTTTATTATTAAATGAGAAAAACAAAGTAAAGAACAGTGAATGCTATCTTTTTTGAAAGAAAGGAGTGGGGATATATGAAATAATTCATATTAGTTTATATGTAGGAAAAGGAAAAGATGAAATAGGTAAATGTGGTTATATGTAGTGGAGGAGGAAATGAAGTTAAAGGACTTACACTGAAAGTGAGCTTTCTCAATATTCACACTTTTTGATTTTTGAAAATCAAAAATCAAATGTGAATGTATTAAGCTGATTTTTGTAAGTCCACATATTTAATTTTAAATATGTAAGCATCAGTATTTCAAAAGAAAGTATTCTTAAATGCACACATAACTGAGTTTTGATGTAACCTGTTTTTAAAAAGTTAAACTCACGAATGCTGTGGAGCTGAAATATAGCCTCACATTTGCAGTCAAATTGAGGAAAGGAACATAATTCTTTATCAGAAGTATAATAACTTATTACAGCCAACATTGGGAATTTAAAGTATTCGTCTTTTTTAATGAAGGCCTTTATTTTTAACAAAGACTGGTGATGTGCCTTTAAACTATTTTCATTTGGGGGGATTCTTTTTTCTTTTTGCTGATCTGATTGGGTGTCTTTTGCTTCCTTATCTTCCAAATTACTGATTTGATCCTCTGTTTCATCTACTCTGTTGTTGATTCCCTGTAAATTATTCTTCATTTCAGTTAGTTGTGTATCCTTCATTTCTGATCGGTTCTTTTTTATGGTTTCCATGTCTTTTTTTAGGTTGTTGAAGTTCTCACTAGGTTCAGCTACTTTTCCCCTGAGTTCATTGAGCATCCTTGTGACCAGTGCTTTGAACTCTGAATTTGGTAGATTACTTGTCTCCATTTTGTTTAGTTCTAGAGTTTTGTTCTTTCATTTGATATATGTTTGTCTCCTCCTTTTGACTACTGCCTAGTGTTTGCTTCTATGAATTGGGTAGAGCTGCTATGACTCCTGGTCTTGGTAGAATGGCCTTATGTAGTAGGAGTCCTGTGGGGCCATGGTTTCTCCCCTGTGTGAGCTGTGTACACTCTTCTGTTGTAGTTGAGCCTTGGTTGCTGTTGGCACATCAATAGGAAGGATTTATCTTCAGGCTGAGAGGCTTTTCTTTAACCTTGTTCGGCTTGTGAAATTGTTTTACTAAGGTATCATGTACTTGTCATTTAATTTCTTCTGTTCATCATTTTTCACATTTAGATCTAACATAATTATGCATTTTCTTGCAAAGTAGTCTGAAATGTGCAAATAATAAGGGTCAAAGAACTCAACATTTTCAAGATGACAACTGCCACACAGAAATACATTCTAAGAAATGAGTAAGATATCTCAGGAGTTAGGTACGAAAGGGACAAGTCATACAGGAATGGGGATCTAAGTGAGACACACAATTGATCTTTTTTTTTCTAGTTTTATGTATACCATTGTTTCCTTAACCCCAATGGCATTTCAATGTTGGTCATCTGAACAGAATTTGCTCTGAATTTCTCATCTTTACTTTGTATGACTTGCACATACTCAAGGAGTATAAAAATAGAAGGAAAGGAAAGTGTTGAAAGACAAAAGTGAAAATGAAAAGTCATACTTGGCAATAATTACTCATCCATGGTAATGATCAATGCATGTTTGCCTCTGAACAAGTTAGAGGTTCCTTTTCCATGTACTCACCAATCTCACCCTCATCCCTCATCATTAACTGAGTGTCATAACAACTACCCTGAAGAGGAGTCCTCATTTGTGTTTGAAAATGTCTACCTTATGATTGCACTCTATCCAAGCACCACAAATGCAGACTGACTTACCAGACTGATTTTGGTTCACTGGGAACTTTGTGGGTTTCTTCCCCTTTGACATTATTTATTTACTTGTTTTTAAGATAGATAAACCATTCATATGGTAAAAATTCACCAGATGCAGGATGATATATAATTCAAATTAGTCTCCATCCATTCTAGGTCCTCCTTCACTACCCCTGAAACCACTGTTCCCAGATTTTTGTGTATTATTCCAGACACATATGCCTATTCAGACATGTACTTAGAGAGTCTCCCTGTTCCTTCTCGTGCAAATTGAAACTTTTTGTATACACAGTCCTGGACCATGTTTATTTTATATTTTTATATTTAAAGACTTTATTTTTAATTAAATTTATTGGGGTGGCATTGGCTAATTTATATAGGTTTCAGGTGTACAATTCTATAATATATCATCTGTATATTGTATTGTATGTTCACCACCCCAAGTCAATTCTTCTTCCATCACCTTTACTTCCTTCTACTTCCCCACACCCTCCCTTCCCAAGATATACAAACTGTAAAGGGCACAAGTCTTAAGTATACAACTCAATGAATTTTTATATAAGTGTACACCTGTGAAACCAATCAAGGTAGAGATTATTGTCAGCATCTCAGAAGTTCCATGGTATCCAGAGAAGCCAAGAATGTTCTGTCTAAAAAACTACCCCCTCCTATGAAGCTTTGAAGTTCAGGTAAGTAAAATTTTAAGTAGTAAAATTTTAAGTGTAAAATTTTAAGTAAGAATGATATTTATTTTTATTTTTATTTTATTTTTTCAGTATATTTTATTGCTTATGCTGTTACAGTCATCCCAGTTTTTTCCCTTTGCCCTCCTCCACCCAGTATTCCCCTTCCCTCAAGCAATCCCCCACCTTAGTTCATGTCCATGGGTCATGAGTGTAAGTTCTTAGGCTTCTACCTTTCCTATACTATTCTTAACATCCTCTTGTCTATTTTGTTCTTACCACTTATGCTTCTTGATCCCTAACCCCATTCTTCCCCTCCCCCCTCCCAGCTCATAACTCTCCGAATGACCCCCATACCTATGATTCTGTCCCTGTTCTGGTTGTTTGCTTAGTTTGTTTTTGTTTTTATTCTTTATTTTTTTATGTTTTAGATTCAGTTGTTGATAGTTGTGAGTTTGTTGCCAGATTTATTTTTAGAGAAAGGGGAAAGGAGGAGAAAGAGAGGGAGAGAAACATTGATGTTTGAGAGAAACATCAATTGGTTTCCTTTTTCACACCCCTAATAGGATCCTGGCCTGCAACCCAGGCATGTGCCCTGACTGGGAATGAAACTGGTGACCTTTCAGTTTGCAGGATGGTGCCCAACCCACCAAGCCACACCAGTCAGAGCAAGTATATATATATATATATATATTTAAAGTAAAAATTTCTATAAATGCCTTTGTTCCTTTGCCAAGCCAGTCACAGGTGAATTCCTAGGTGTCTAACACCTATTATAAATTCAGTCTTAATTTTTTAAAAGGTATTAATGGTACGACTTAAATCCTACTATTTTCTCTGGATTCTAGGTAGTCTGGAAAATGCTGGCAATTTCGAGAGAGGCAGAGTGCTTTGTAAAGCATCATTCTAATTTTGGCCCTATCATCTAATGGCTTTATAATTATGAACAAGTTACTAAACCTCTGTGAGACTCAGCTTTCTCATCAATGTAAGCCGTAATGCTAACTTAGCAAGGCACTTGGGAGAACTGCAAAAGTAAATATTCAGTGCCTGGTACTTAGTAGCTATGATAAGAGGAGAGGGTTGTAGGTTTAAGGGGTAGATCATTGGAAAGGGAAAGTCTTTAGAACCACAGCAGAGAAGATTTTGCTTCAATGATAACCAAGTAGAAAATTTATTTTACTGTACAAAGTTTGAGATTCTCTTTTCTCAGCAAATAAGTATGAATATGTCTTGAGAACTTAATTTCTTTTTGTTTGGGAAAATCTTCCTGGAGGTGGCATGGTTGTGGTACTCTAATTCACAAGTAGTTTAGGATACATCTAGTTCCCTGGAGGTCACCTTTTGTCTAGAGTGACCTTTTCTCCAAAGTACTGTAGTTTAGAGTTGGCAACATCAAGATAAAGGATTGTCCCTTGAGGTGCTTGGCTGGCTGTCCCGACCAGGTCACCCAGGTTGGTTTCAGCCTTGTAGACACAGAACTTGAGCTTTGTCTGTGGCTGCAGCATCAGTTATATTGTGAAGTGGCTGCCCTATGCTTAAAAGAGACAGAATGACAATTTATTAATTTTTCAGCCTAGGGAGTATTCTGTTTCAAATGACAGAAGACTCATGTCTCTTAGCAAGAGTAACTGTCTTCTCATTGAGGGAATTTGAGGAGATGAATGGAAATGGTAAGGATGACATCAGAAGAGATGTGGTGAATAAGCTCAATGGCTGTTCTTCTTGGCTGTATATATTACTCAGCCAGTGTTGGATAAGCATGGCTCACTTCTGGGTTTCCTTTTCTAGTCTGGCACCGGACTATTCTCTTTTTGGGTCACACTTTCTTCAAAAGGGTGCTATTCAACTGATTTAGTTTTCATCCAATGTATTACAAACCACATTCTTTTCTGAAATCATAACCAGGACATAAAGAAAGATGTGTGTGTGTGCATGCGCATGTGTGCATGCATACAGAAATAGGTGAGGGCTCTCATTAAGAAAAATATCTAAAATTAGATTTACCTCTGACTAGTGTGGCTCAGTTGGTTGAGCATCTCCTGCAGACCAAGAGGTCACTGGTTTGATTCCCAGTCAGGGCACATGCCTTGGTTGTAGACCAGGTCCCTGTTTGGGGGCATGTGAGAGGTAACCAACTGATGTTTCTCTCCCTCTCCTTCTCTCTCCTTTCCCCTCTCTCTAAAAATAAATAAATACAATCTATGAAAAAATTACATTTAAATGTGAATATTTATTTAGAAGTAAATTAAATTTGAAGTAAATATTTGTTAAGAATGTCTACAAGTCACTCCACCAGCACCCTACAGGAGGGAAAGTATGATGAAGAGTATGTTGGAGTGGAAAGAGATAGTGGTCTTTGCTGATTGAAATTATACTATATGACTGCCAGGCATTGAGTGCTTGTGTCTCCCCCCACCGCTTCATATATTGAAATCCTAACCCTCAATGTGATGGTATTAGGACATGGAGCCTTTGGGAGGTGATTAGGTCATCAAGATGGAACCCTCATTATGGGATTTGTGCCTTTATGAAAAGACTCAAGAGTTCCCTGTCTTTGCTTTCCACCATGTGAGGATACAAGAAGACAGCCATCTGCAACCAGGAAGTGGGTCCTCACCAGACACTGGATATGCCTGTACCTTGATCTTGGACCTCCCAGCCTCTAGAACTGTAAGAAGTAAATATTTGTTGTTTAAGCTACCTAGTCCACCCAGCCCAAACTAAGACACTGACTTTTTCAAGTGTTACAGAAATGCCTGTCTGAGCACATAGCTGAGACTCTTCCCTGGGGCTTGAGAAGGTGCAAATGCAGTGAGGGGCCCTGAAACTTCACAGTAAAACAATGTCTGCCAAGTTACAGTCCCATCTATAACCTGTCAGATTTCCCTGGTGTCCTCTTCTATTTCCATGTGGATTTTCCTTGTTCTTGGAGGTCAACTGTATTCTCAGGGTTCGCCACATGAGTATTGTCGAAGAAGCCAAATATGTTAAATGAATAAACAATGGACATTTGAAAACCATATTTTAACCAGTCTAATGGCTATTTAAACTTTTCCCCTCTTTTCTATTTCTTTAATACTGCACCTGGTTCGAGTGTTGCAGGGAGGGTGGAGTATGAAAATAAAGGCTCTATAAAAGGAGCATAAGAGATTACAAATGCTATGCTAGGATGTCACTGCCTTTAGGAAAATGCTTCTGGCTTTAAGGAACTGCCCATGATACCCACAGCCAAGTGATGTTTGATTATCTCTGGCACACTTTATGAATTATGATCTGGAGGTGGGTAACATTGAAGAAAGTGATAAGCTGGATGTTTCTCTATACAAGATCAGTTAAGAAATGGGATTAAGTAGCAGAAAGAGACTGGGGTTTTATATAAGGGAAAACAATTTTATTTTGAAGAGAGCATGGACTATTAAGGCAATTATGGATTTATCTTGTAGCTCTTAGTGGATCATCAAATTCTCATCTGAGGCAATTCACACATGTTTATCTCATATTAGGAGACTAAGCAAAGTCACTGCTCAAGATTCCTTCCAGTTGAGATGACATTTGGTCTGATTTTACCTTGTTTAAAGCAAATCCAATATCCTAAATTTAATCGATTAAAAAAAGTGGGGGACAGGGGAAGAAATACGCATTTTCTCATAGTTCTGGAGGCTAGAAGACCAAGATCAAGTGTCAGCAGGTTTGGTTCCCTCTGAGACCTTTCTTGGCTGATAGTTGGCTGTCTGCCACCTGTGTCTTCACATGGTTTGTCCTCTTTCCTGCTGTCTGGTTTTGTAAAATATGGAACACAGCCATACCACCCATGTCTTTACATGTTATCTATGGCTGCCCCTGTGCAACAATAGCAGAGCTCAAGACTTGCCAGAGAGACCATATGGCCTGGAAAGCCTGACATTCACTATACTGGCCCTTTATAAATAAAGCTTGCTAACTCTTGGTTTGTACTATAATTAGATTTATAAAAATTCAATCATAGACATAGTGTTTCATATGAAATACAGTTTGGTTTTACTCAATTGCACAGTCCATGAAGAATTCAATTGACATACATTTATAGGTTGAATATTAAATTTTCACATTAATGCAAAGGCTAAATAAATATTCCTCTAGCAACAGTTGTCCTTTTCTAGTTATGGCAGGTAAGTATAGTGCTAACTAAACTTTCTACATAAATTATTTTACCTGACCAGGGACCAAACCTGCAACCCAGGCATGTGCCCCAATGAGGAATCAAACCAGTGACCTTTTGGTCCATAGGCTGGCACTGAGCCACACCAGCCAGAGTTGTATCCTCAGAGTTTAGAATAGCACCTGGAAGCTAGTAGATGCTCATAAATATCTGTGGAATAAATGAAATAGTAAAAGAGTGAATAGTGCCTTCCCTTCCATTTTCTCAAGCATGGGATTTGTGTGAATGATTGCATGTATGCGTGTGAATGTGGTGGAAAGTTCCAAGAGAAAGGTCACATTTATCCCAAATTAATGGAGCATGGGAAAACAGAAACTCCAGAAATACACAAATTATGTGAGGTTGTTCAGATTAATGGAAGGAATAATAGGATAGTGGGCTAGATACTAGGTTTAAAGTCAATTTTTACCACTAACCATTTTGGCAAGTATTTAACCTTTTTTGGCTTCAGTTATATTACCTGAAAAATGAAGGGAGGTGTTAGAGTAAATAATCACTGGGAAATAATATATACTGCTCTATGGTCAAAAAATTTTTTTACATGTATTACCTCTGAATCCTTGGAAGCAGTCAGAAGAGATAAATAGATGTGAGAGAACAGAAAACCTGTTTTGTGGTTGTTAATTGTAATTCCTTATTAGACTCTAAGGAGGGTGGGTCCCAGAAATGGAGGGCCCTCAGATTGCTGAACAGGTGATGGGAGACAAGTATGGACTTGTGATAGAGCTAGAATGCTTTATATAAGAATTAGCTGAGATACTAAAGCCATGGCAAAAAACTAGAGCAGAAGGTGGGAGAAGCAGAAGAAGGGAGGGGGAAGAGCCCTACCGAGGGAGGTCAAGGAGAGGCATTCTTGTGGTAGGATGAGCAAGTGGGGCATGGAAGAGAAAACTAGCAAGAGGTATTGAACTTACTCTGCCAGGCATGACGTAGTTCCTTCCTACATCTACTTGAGAAAATCCATGTTACTTCTGAAGGCCTTGGCCCAACAGAATTAGAACAGAAATTGATATGAACCTCATGTAGAGGCTACCAGAAGGGAGGGGAAAGCCAACATCTTGGCCACATGATAGGGAAAGGAGAGCTCATACTCATTTGAGTAGGGCTCTGGCCCAGAAAGGGTGGCCATCATGGGCAGCCTCACCTATTCTTATACTGAGTTCTTAGGGTATGGTATTGCCCATTTCCCCCTGAGTAACATGGAAAGGGTTGCTCTAAACTGAATGTTGATGTCTCCCTAAAATTTATATGTTGAAACTTAATCCCATAATGTGATGGTATTAGGATGTGGGCCTTTGGGAGGTGATTAAGTTACCAGGGCATAGCCCTCGTAAGTGGGATTAGTGCCCTTATAAAAGAGACCCCATAGAAGTCCCTAGGCCTTTCCACTATGTGAAGATGCATAAAGATAGACATCTATGAATCAGGACCGGAGGTCTCACGGGACATCAAATCTGCTGGTGTCTCGATCATGGACTTCCCAGTCTCCAGAATTGTGATAAATAAATGTTTGTTGTTTATAAGCCATCTACTCTATGGTATTCTGTGGTAGCACCCCAAACAAACAAAAATAAGGCCTTATTTATTTATTATTTTAATCTTTTATCAGTTTTATAATGAGACACTCACTGTCTCAAGCTCAGTGATTGCTTTAAGCAGGCCTTCTTTGGCCTGATAAAATAGTCATAATGTTAAGAATCATTAGGATTAGAATCGAAGAAATCTAGAGCCTCTGCTTAGCACTTTGACTTAAGATATTAAGTTTTTGATTTTGTTCAGGAAGGTAAATGGAAAAAAGTACTTTGAACTCACTTTTGAATAATTAGCACAAAGATTAGTGGCTTTGCAAGTTACAGTGTGGCATGGTTCAAAGTGAGTAAATAAGAATAAAAATCAACACTTTCATATTCATATAAACCTTCTGCCACAAACTATTTTCATTTAATTTAAAGTGATAAATCTGGGTAATTATGTGATATGATTATTCATAAAACTGTTAATCAAACTCACATGTATTTTGTAGCATCTCATACATACACTATGATTGGAATATTTTAGGAACATATATCATTTGAATTTTAAAATGTCACTCCATTGTAACTATTTATCAGCAAAAATGGAAAAATGTATCTTGGCTAGTTCTGTTTAGTCAGTTATTGCAATGGAAGGTGTTAGATAATATCCAAGAAATACAATCATAAATAATACAATATGTACCTGCTTCTTGTATACTCCCTGATAAATATCCAATGTAATTAAAGAAATAGAAATTGGGGCTAGAATAAATATAAAAATGCTTCAAACGTAAAGATGTTATGGAATGTTAAAAAAAAGTCAACATTTGTCACAGATAAAAGAGAAAAAAATCCTTTCTCCATATTGTTTCTTTTGTTAAATCTATGTATAGGTATTTCTCGAGGGTATCTAATACTGTCACTAGGCTGTATCTTATTCTGACATTTGCTGTCTGAGATAAGAAGGTAGAAATAAAACTAAAATGAAGATGGAAAGTTTGCAGGTGATTTAACAAGCTGGATGTGCTCTAAATAGCAGAACATGGTTCCTAATGTGTGTGGAGGAATCCACAGATTGACTTTTAGACGCTAAGCTTTGCTTATGCTCAGCATAATTAAATAAAATTAATTCTCACATGGATTGGGGAGGAGGCATTTTTCAAAAGCATATTCCCTTTTCAGTAGCTTAGAAGCTTTCATTTGCCTCTCTTGGATTATCCATATTCTCTTTCAGCTCAGCAATTTCCAGCTCACTTTTGAAAGTCATTTCCTCCTTGAGTAAGAAGTGCATTTCCAGATATATTGGACACTTTCCATCCTTGTTGGCTCAGAAGTCTTCTTTGAAGATCATAGTCAGTGAAACATTTTTCTATGGATGACAACAATTGAAAGAGTTATGGGTAACAGAGCCAGTGAAATAAGCAATTAATTTTCAGTTGGGGTGATTCTCTTGTGGATTAGCAGATAAACTGGCAGTCAAGATTAAAGAAGCAGACTTCCAGCCAAGATAGAGGCATAGGTAGACACTCTGTGCCTCCTTGCACAACTAAAATTGAGGACAACAAAAATTTAGAAACAAACAATCAGAACTAACAGAAAATTGGACCTTATGGAAGTCCAACATCCATTCATCCAGACCGGTAAGAGGGGCGGAGTTGGCGGCCAGTGGAGAGGGGTCGAGGCAGGAAAAAGCAGTAGCTGCTGGACCCCAGGTATGCAGCCACCGCCTGCATACCCCGGGTGTGGGGAGGCAAAGAGCCAACCCAGTGAGGTGTGCAAGGCAGCTGGCTGACCACATTCACACATTTGAGCACACAGATAAAACAGGCAAAAATGGGGAGTGAGACAGATCGCACAACCCAGTGCCAGGAAATAAAGCCTAAAAGCACTGATTGAAAACACTTCTGGGGGTTGAGGTGCTGGGAGAGACTCCCAGCCTCACAGCAGAGTTCATTGGAGAGACCCACAGTGTTCTAGAATGTACAAAAGCCCACACACACGGGAATCAGCACCAGAAGGGCTCAATATGCTTGTGGGAAAGGAGGGGGAGTGACTAATATCCAACAGAGAGCTGAGCAAGTGCCATTTTCCTCTCTCTGACCCTGCCCCCACATACAGCATCACAACCCAACTACTGGGTTGCCCCCACCCCCCAGTGAACACCTAAGCCTCCATCCCTCACTACATAACAGGTGTGACCAGACCCCCCACAAAAAAATGGCTCAAATGGAAGAACAGATCAAAGCCCCAGAGCCAATATTTTTCTTAAAAAGATTTTATTTATTTATCTTCAGAGGGGAAGAGAAGGAGAGAGGGAGAGAAATATCAATGTATGGTTGCCTCTCGTGCGCCCCCTGCCAGGAACTGGTCTGCAACCCAGGCATGTGCCCTGACTGGGAATCGAATTGCAACACTCTGGTTCGCAGGCTTGTGCTCAATCCACTGAGCTACACCAGCCAGGGCTTCCAGAGCCAATACTTTTAAGCAACTCAGAGATAGCCAACCAATCAGCTGCACAGTTCAAAGCACTGGTGATCAGGATGCTCACAGAATTGGTTGAATTTGGTCACAAATTAGATGAACAAATGAAGGCTATGATAAATGAAATAAAAGAAAATGCACAGGGAAACAATAGTGATGGGAAGGAAACTGGGACTCAAATCACTGGAGTGCACCAGAAGGAAGAAAGAAACATCCTATCAGAAAAGAATGAGGAAACATGAATTCAAAACAATGAGGAGACATTTAGGAACCTTCAGGACATCTTTAAACATTCCAATATCCAAATTATGGGGGTAGCAGAAGGGGAAGAGGATGAGCAACATGTGGAAAAGTTATTTGAACAAATAATAAAGGAGAACATTTCCCATCTGGCAAAGGAAATAGACTTCCAGGAAATCCAGGAAGCTCAGAGATTCTCAAAGAAGTTGGATCCAAGAAGGAACACACCAAAGCACATCATAATTATATTAGCCAAGATTCAAATGAAGGAGAGAATCCTAGAAGCAGCAAGAGATAAGGAGACAGTCACCTACAAAGGATTTCCCATCAGACTGTCAGCAGATTTCTCAAAAGAGACGTTACAGGCAAGAAAGGGCTGGAAAGAAATATTCCAAGTCATGAAAGGCAAGGACCTACACCCAAGATTGCTCTATTCAGAAAAGTTTTCATTTAGAATGGAAGGGCAAATAAAGAGCTTCTGAGATAAGTTCAAGTTGAAGAAGTTCATCATCACCAAGCCCCTATATGAAATGTTAAAGGGACTTATCTAAGAAAAAGAAGATAAAAAATATGAACAGCAAAAAGGAAGCAAACTCACAGTTATTAACAACCACACCTAAAACAAAAGCAAACTAAGCAAACAATTAGAACAAGAAGAGAACCACAGAAATGGAGATCACATGGAGGGTTAGCAACAGGGGAGTGGGATGAGGAGAGAGGGGTAAAGGGTACAGAGAATAAGTAGCATAAATGGTAGGTAGAAAATAGACAGGGGGAGGGTAAGGATATATGGGAAATGTAGAAGCCAAAGAACTTATGATACATGAGCATGAACTAAAGGTGGGGAATGTGGGTGAGAGGGGGTGTGCAGGGTGGAGAGGAAAGAAGGGGGAAATAGGACAACTGTAATAGCATAATCAATAAGTAAAAAAAAGATTAAAGAAGCAAATTGAGAATTGAAAAAGTGAAAACCTCACTCCTGTCAATGGGCATTTAGATAGTCTGCATTTTTTTGTTACAAATAATGTTGCAATGATACATGTGGGTGTTTCCCTGAACCTATATATAGGATTTTCTGTAGAATATATTCTCATACACAGAATTGCTAGGTCAAAGGGTATATACACCTTCAACTTTACTAAATATTATCAAATTGCTCTCTAAGTGCCTGTATCAATTTATACTCCTGTCAATAGACATGAGAATTTCTGTTACCCTATGTGCTCACCAAAACTTAATATCAACTGGATTTTAACTTAATTTTTTATTTTTTTCCAAATTTTTAATACATGCACATGAGAAATTCACATAAGCAAGAAAATGCCCTTCTCTGAATTTTAAATTTTTGCTGCTCCAGTGGAGGTAAAATTGCATTTCAGTACTGTTTCATTTTGTATTTCTCTGATAATAGTCATATTGGAGATCTTTCTAATATATTTGTTGGCCTTCAAACTTCCTTTTCTATTAATTACCAATTCGTATTCTGTTGGCTTGTTTTTTTTTCCCTGATTGCATTGTAGGAGCTTCTTAAAATTTTTTTTTGTAATTTATGTCTTGTAAATAGCATCTTCTAGTCCAGTAATTTTATTTTACCTTTTTGTGAATTCAGAAGTATATAATTTTAGTATAGTTGCATTTATTGATCTTTAGTGTATTAACAAATCCCTCCCTGTACCATGGCCATGAACATATCTTTCTAAATTTGTTAAAAAATGTACAAAGCTTTATTTTACACAACTCTAATTTGTTTTTGTTCATTGTATATATAGTTCTCTATTGCTGTATAACAAGTTACCAGAAGTGTGGAGGCTTATAATAGCACAAATTCATGAGCTCACAATTCTGTAGGTCAGAAGTCTGGCACAACACAGGTGAGTTCTCTGCTGAGGCTCTCACAAAGTTGAAATCTAGTTGTTGACTGGTTGCTCATCTGGAACTTGGAGCCCTCTTCCAAGCTAACATGATTGTAGTGGAATTTAGTTCCTTGTAGCTATAGGACTGAAGTCTCTATTTTCTTGATGGCTGTTAGCCAGAGACTTCTCTCAGTTCCTACAGACCATTCACATTCATTGCCATATGGTCCCTCCACCCAGTTTTCAAAGCAAGCAAGAAAGACTCTCCGTGTGTGGAATTTTTCTCAGTCTTCAAAGTTATATGATAGTAAATCGGAAAGAGTCCCATCCTTTTAAGGACTCCCTGATTATGTCAGGCCCACCCAGGATAATCTGGCTATTTTAAGGTCAGCTAATTTGGGTTCTTTATTAAATGTGTAAAACTTTATGACACATTTACATTAGTCCTTAATTTGAATTACTAGGAGAAGGTGTATATTTACCATGGGCTTATACTCTTGGGAACCATCTTGGAATTTTGCCTACTATAGGGTGTAAAGTAAGGATTCATATTTTTCCACATGGAGCACCATTTTATTTTCACTTGGGAAAATTTAAAACATACACAGAAACAGAGAAAATAGTTTTATGAATCTTTACATTCCCAGCACCCAGCTTTTGTAATTCCACATGGCCAACCTTGTTTCATCTATGTCCCAACTTTTTTCTCCCAACTCTTTAGATTATTTTTTAGCAAATCCAACACATACTAGTTCATCTGTAAATTGAACATACTAGTTCAACCATATGGGGTTGAACTCAGTCTTCAACCCCTCTTTGCTCCCTGAAGTCAAGCTGATACCATGTGGCTCATAACCCCAACCCCCTAATTAAGTAGTTGGTTTTTCTGGCTTGGCCAGCATTTATCCTGAGTCATCTTGTTAGTAGAAGCTATAGGATGTGGTCTGAAAAGCCCACAGTGAATAATAAAGACACCCCATCACTTGGGAAATTTCAGGGGTTTAGAGATTACCTCCCAGGAACTGGGAGAAAGGCCAACCAAATCCTTTCTCCCTCCCTAACTTTCTCCCTCTTGCCCTTCCTTCCTCCCTCCCTCCCTCTCTCTTCCTCTTTCTCTTCCTTCCTTGCCATAATACCCTAAACACTTTTAGCTGTGATAGCACCAACAAATTAAAACAATTCCTCATTTTCAGCAAACAGCCAATAAATGTTTTAGTTTTTCCTATTGCCTCATTAAAAAAAATACTTGATTTTTTTCAAATCGGTATCCTAACAAGTTTCACATACTGCAGTTGGTTGCCATGTATCTTCTATTTCTTTTAGTTTATAGGTTCCTCTTCCCTTTTTTCCATTGCAATTTGTTTGTAGAAGAAAATGAGACATTTGTTTTATAAAGTCTACCACATTATAGATTTTGCATGAATTATGTAACCATAAAATTCACCTGGATACAGTTTATACTTGACATCTTCGAATTCACTTAGGTAAAGTAGACAGTTGAAACACACCTTTGGTACAAATTTCAGAGGTATAAGCAAACACTCCAAAGATCAATCTGAAATACAAGTTTAGTGAACAACTTAGTGACTTGAGAAGTCTGTAATATCTGTTCTAGTCTGTCCTTGATCCATCCTCAAAGCTTAACTGCATGTCACCTTAATGTTAATGTATACTCAGTGCTTAGAAAGCTCCAGGACATAAAAGCCTGACTCTGGCCTTTATGACAGGCACTTCATGGAAGCCTGCTACTATATCCTTGCCAAAGGAGATTTCAAAGAATTTTTAAAATTGACCTATTTAAAAAATATATATTTTATTGATTATGCTATTGCAATTGTCCCATTTTCCCCCTTCACTCCCCTCCACACTACCCACCCTCTTACACCCACATTCCCCCCATTTAGTTCATGTCCATGTGTCCTACTTTTAAGTTCTTGGCTTCTACATTTCCCATACTATTCTTACCCTCCCCTATCTGTTTTCTACCTACCATCTATGCTACTTATTCTCTGTACCTTTCCCTCTCTCTCCACCTCCCACTCCCCTGTTGCTAACCCTCCATGTGATCTCCATTTCTGTGGTTCTGTTTGTGTTCTAGCTGTTTGCTTAGTTTGTTTTTCTTTTAGGTATGGTTGTTAATTATTGTGAGTTTACTGTCATTTAACTGTACATGTTTTTTTTAATCTTCTTTTTCTTAGATAAGTTTCCTTAACATTTCATATACTAAGGGCTTGATGATAATGAACTCCTTGAATTTGATCTTATCTATAAAGCACTTTATCTGCCCTTCTATTATAAGTGAAAGCTTTGCTGAATAGATCAATCTTGGTTGTAGGTCCTTGCCTTTCATGACTTGGAATACATCTTTTCAACCCTTTTTGCCTATAAGGTCTCTTTTGAGAAATTAGCTAATAGTCTTAGGGCACTCCTTTGTAGGTAACTCTTTTATTTTCTCTTGCTCCTTTTAAGATTCTCTCCTTATTTTATAAGAAGCTGAGGCTAGCAAGAAGAGTCTCACAAACAATCGGAAGACAAAGAAACAATCCCCACATTAAAGGAAAGGAGGAAGCCTCAGAAAGAATGTTAGATGAAATAGAGGCAAGTCAACTATCAGATATTTAATTCAAAGCACTGGTTATCAGGAAGTTCAAAGAGCTCAGAGTGAGCTGCCAGAAACTAGAGGGGAGCTACAATGAACTCACCAAAAACTATATCAACATGAAAAAGGAGACAGAAACTATCAGCAAAGGCCAAGAGGAAATGAAGAATACAATTTCTGAACTGAAGAACACAGTAGAAGAAATCAAAAGCAGGATTGATGAAGCAGAAGATCAGATCAGTGAATTGGAGGACAAAGTAGAAAAAACACCCAGAAAGAGCAAGAAAGGGAAAAGAGGCTCAGAAAGCATGCAGAGGAATTCAGAGAAATGCAAGACAATATGAAATGTAATACTATCTGTATAATAAAGATACCAGAAGAAGAAGAACAAGAAGTAGAAAACCCATTTGAAAAAGTAATGAGGGAAAACTTTCCTAATTTGATAAGAGAAAAAAATCACACAAATCCAGGAATCACAGAGTCCCAATCAAGAGGAACCCAAGGAGGCCCACTTCAACACACATCATCATTAAAATGGCAAAATTCCAAGATAAAGAGAGAATCTTAAAGGCAGCAAGGGAGAAAAAGGAAGTAACATACAAGGGAGCCCCAGTAAAGTTAGCTGCTGACTTCTCAATGGAAACACTCCAAGGAAGAAGAGAATGACAAGAAATATTCCAAGTAATGAGAACCAGAGGCCTGCCACCAAGGCTACTTGACCCAGCAAGGCTCTCAATCAAGATAGAAGGCCAAATAAAGATCTTCCAAGACAAAAAAAAGTCTAAAAGATTTTGCCTCCATCAAACCAGCTCTACAAGAAACACTAAAAGGACTGCTTCAAGGAAAGGAAGAAAAAGAAAGAGAGAGACAGAGAGGAACACAGGTACAAAAATGGCAATGAATAAGTACCTATCAATAATAACCTTAAAAGTAAATGGATTAAATGCTCCAATCAAAAGACATAGAATACCTGAATGGACAAGAAAGCATGACCCACACATATGCTGCCTACAGGTGACCCACCTCAGGACAAAACACATACATGGACTGAAACTGAAGGACCAGAAACAAATTTTCTAAGCAAATGGACAGGAAAAAGAAGCCAGGATAGCAATATTCATATCAGACAAAATAGACTTCATAAAAAAGGCCATAAAGAGAGACCCAGAAGGTCACTTCATAATACTCAAGGGAAGAATCCACCAAAAGACATTAACATGGTAAATATATATGTACCCAACATAGGAGCACCCAAATGTATAAAGAAAATCTTAGAGGACTTCAAGAAAGATATTGATAGCAACACAATTATAGTTGGGGATTTTAACATCCCACTGTCAAAAATGGACAGATCTTCCAAACAAAATATCAACAAAGATGTGGCATTCAACAATGTCCTAGATGAAATGGACTTAACTGATATATAGAGTCTTTCATCCCAAAGAAGCTCAATACACATTCTTTCCAAATGTACATGGAACATTTTCAAAGATAGATCACATGATAGTACACAAAATGAGCCACAACAAATTCAAGAAAATTGAAATCATACCAGCAATTTTCTCTGACCACAAGAGACTGAAACTGAGAACCAACCCCAAAGAAAATAAAAAACCAAAACACCCAATGGAGATTGAATGCATGCTATTAAACAATGAATGGGTCAAGAATGAAATAAGGGAAGAAATAAAAAAAATTTTTGGAAACAAATGAAAATGAACTCACAACAACCCCAAACTTATGGGACACACCAAAGGTAGTCCTGAGAGGTACATATTGCTGTATGAACATAGCAATACAGGCCTACCTAAAAAAATATAGAAACATTTCAAACAAACAACCTAACCCTACACCTACAAGTACTCGAGGAACAACAACAAAGACAGCCCAGAGCAAGTAGAAGGAAGAAAATAACCCAGATCAGAGCAGAATTAAATGACATAGACACTAAAAGCACAATTCTAAGGATCAGTGAATACAGTAGCTGGTTTTTTGAAAAGATAAACAAAATCGACAAGCTATTTGTAGGCTCATCAAGAAAAAAAGAGGTAAGACCCAAATAAACACAATCAGAAATGAAAGAGGAGAGATTACAACTGGCACCACGAAAATAGAAAGAATTGTAAGAAAGTACTTGAAGAACTGTATGCCAAAAAATTTGAAAACCTAGGTGAAATAGACAAATTTCTAGGAAAATATAATCTTCCAAAACTCAATGAAGAAAAAGAAAGCCTGAACAGACCAATAACCACAGATGAAATTGGAGTAGTAATCAAAAAACTCCTGTCACACAAAAGCCCTGGACCAGATGGTTTCACAGAAGAATTCTGCAAAACATTTAAGGAAGAGGTAACCCCTATACTTCACAGACTATTCCAAAAAATCCAAAATGATGGAAGACTCCCAAACTCTTTTCATGAAGCCAACATCGTCCTAATCCCAAAACAAGATAAAGACACAACAAAGAAAGAAAACTTCAGTCCATTATCGCTGATGAACATAGATGCGAAAACCCTCATCAAAATATTGGCAAACTGCATCCAACAACACATTAAAAAGATTATAAACCATGATCAAGTGGGATTCATCCTGGGGATGCAAGGATGGTTCAATATTCGCAAATCAGTAAGTAACACATCAAATAAACAAAAAGAAAGAGAAAAATCACATGGCCATATCAGTAGATGAAGAAGAAGCTTTTGATAAGATACAACACCCATTCATAATAAAAACACACAGCAAAGCGGGCAAAAATTAAAAGCTTTTCAACTAAGATCAGGAACAAGACAAGGTTGTCTACTTTCACGACTACAATATACTACTGGAAGTTTTAGCTACAGCAATCAGACAAGAAAAGGAAATAAAAGGCATCCAAATTGGAAAGGAGGAAACAAAACTGTCACTGTTTGCAGATGACATCATAGAGTACATGGAAAATCCTATAGACTCTACCCAAAAACTGCTGGATGTAATAAATGAATTTGGCAAAACAGCAGGATACAAAGTCAATATCCAGAAATCAAAGGCATTTTTGTATACTAACAATGAAACAGCAGAAGCAGAAATTAAGAAAAAACTCCCATGTGATATAGCAAAAAAGAAAAACAACCTAGGAATAATACTAACCAAGGAAGTAAAAGATTTGTATGCAGAAAGCTATACAACACTGAAGAAAGAAATGAAGAAAGACATAAACAAATGGAAACATATACTGTGTTCGTGGATTGCAAGAATTAACATCATCAAAATGTCCATACTACCCAAAGCAATTTACAAATTCAGTGCAATACCTATTAAAGTACCAACGACATATTTCATAGACATAGAACAAACACTTCAAAAATTTATATGGAACCATAAACAACCTCGAATAGCAGCTACAATTTCGAGAAAGAAGAACAAAGTAGGAGGGATCACAATACCTGATACCAAACTGTATTACAAGGTCACCGTAATCAAAACGGCCTGGTACTGGCATATAAACAGGCATATAGAGCAATGGGACAGAACAGAGAGCCCAAAAATAAACCCAAATCTCTATGGTCAATTAATATTTGATAAAGGGGCAGTAACATAAAATGGAGTAAAAATAGCCTCTTCAATAAATGGTGATGGGAGAACTGGACAGCTATGTGCAAAATAATGAAACTTGAGCACCAACTTACACCATACACAAAAATAAATTCAAGGTGAATAAAAGACTTAAATATAAGCTGTGACACCATTAAAGTCCTAGAGTAGTTTTCCGCCAAGATGGAGGCATAGGTGGATATGCTGTGCTTTGTCACACAACCAAGTTTAGAGATAAGAAAATATTAGCAACAGAAAACACAGCCAGAACACAGAAAACTGAACTTTTTGGAAGTCTGATAACAACGAATTCTTCAGCCTGACTGGTAAGAGGGGAGAAGCCAGCAGCTGGAGGAGCAGGGTTGCACAGGAAAACTCAGTCAGACGGACTCAGGCATGCAGATCCCAGGTGAGGGCAGGCTTGCAAAGGGCCGACCCAGTGAGCGACCCAGTGAGCGACTGGTGGACCCAGTGAGGGCTCAGGGTGGTGGGTTGACTGTGGTGGCGCATTACTACGCAGATAGACTGGCAAGGGAGGGGGCACTGAGACGGGACTGAGCAGGCCCCAGTGGCAGGAGGCAGCAGAAAGGGCCACCATTTCCCCGCTGTGACCCTGCCCCCACATACAGCATCACAACCTAACGACCTGGACGTCCTTGCCTTGTTGAACACCTAATACTCCGCTCCTCACCCAATAGCAGAAAGAAGGAGAGGGGGACACCATTTTCTGACTCTGACCCCAACCCCACATACAGCATCACAAACCAGCCACCCCGCCCTGGTGGCTCCGCCCCACCCCTAAGACTCCACTCCTTATACTTAATGGGTGCGAACAGACCAAAAATGGCTCAAGCAGATCTCAAAGCCCCAGAGCCTATAACTCTAAGCGATGAAGAATAGCAAAGCTTTCAGATGCACAGTTCAAAACACTGGTGATCAGGATGCTCACAGAACTGGTTGATTTTAGTCACAAATTAGAGGAACATATGCAGGCTAAACTAATTGAAATGAAGGGAATTGCACAGGAAACCAATAGTGATGAAAAGGAAATGGACTCAAATCAAGGGAGTGAACCAGAAGGAAGGAAAAAAAGACCAAACAGAAAAATATGAAGAAACAAGAATTAAAAAATAATGAGGAGAGACTTAGGAACCTCCAAGACATCTTTAAACATTCCAACAACTGAATTATAGGGGTACCAGAAGGGGGAAAGGAACAGCCACCAGAGGAAAACTTATTTGAACAAATAATAAAGGAGAATTTCCCCAATCTGGCAAAGGAAATAGACTTCCAGGAAATCCAGGAAGCTCAGAGAGTCCCAAAGAAGTTGGACCCAAGGAGGAACACACCAAGGCACATCATAATTACATTATCCAAGATTCAAATGAAGGAGAGAATCCTAGAAGCAGCAAGAGATAAGGGGAGAGTCACCTACAAAGGAGTTCCCATCAGACTGTCAGCTGACTTCTCAAAAGAGACATTACAGGCAAGAAGGGGCTGGAAAGAGGTATTCCAAGTCATGAAATCCAAAGACCTACATCCAAGATTACTCTTTCCAGCAAAACTTTAATTTATAATGGAAGGACAGATAAAGTGCTTCTCAGATAAGATCAAATTCAAGGAGTTCATCATCACCAAGCCCTTATTATATGAAATGTTAAAGGGGCTTACCTAAGAAAAGGAAGATAAAAAAGATAAACAGTGGAAGGACAGCAAACTCACAGTTACTAAGAACCACACCTAAAACAAAAACAAACTAAGAGGACAGCTAGATCAGGAGCAGAACCATAGAAATGAAGATCTCATGGAGGGTTAGCAACAGTGGAGTGGGAGAAGGAGAAGGGGTGAGAAGGTACAGAAAATAGGTAGCATAGATGGTAGGTAGAAAATAGGGGAGGGCAAGAATAGTATGGGAAATATAGAATCTAAAGAACTTGAGACACATGGTCATAAACTAAAGGGGGGGAGTAGTGGGGGTGTGGGTTGCAGGGTGGAGGGGAATGAAGGGGGGAATAGAACAACTGTAATGGCATAATCAATAAAATAAAAATTTAAATAAAAAGTCCTAGAGGAAAACATTGGCAGGAAAATCTCAGATATTGCCACAGCAACATATTTACTGATATGTCCCCTAGAAAAAGGGACATAAAGGAAAGAATAAACAAATAGGATCTCATCAAAATAAAAAGCTTCTGAATGGCTAAAGAAAATAGTATTAAGATGAAAGAGAACCAACTACTTGGGAAAACATATTTGTCATTTTTAACTCAGACAAAGGTTTAATGTCCATAATATGCAATGAACTCACATGACTCCACTCTAAGATGACTAGCAACCCAATTAAAAAATGGGCAAAGGACTTGAACAGACACTTCTCCAAGGAGGACATACACACAATCCAGAGACACATGAAAAGATGCTCAATATTGCTAGCTATCAGAGAGATGCAAATTAAAACCACAATGAGATATCACTTCACACCAGTGAGAAGGACCATCATAAACAAAGCAACAAACAACAAGTGTTGGAGAGGATGTGGAGAAAAGGGATCCCTAGCGCACTGTAATGCAGACTGGTGCAGCCACTGTGGAAAATGGTATGGAATTTTCTCAGAAAACTAAAAATGGAGCTGCCTTTTGAACTGGCAATTCCACTACTGGGATTATATCCTAGGATCCCTGAAACACCAATCCAAAAGAAGCTATGTACCCCAATATTCATAGCAGCACAATTTACAATAGCCAAGAGTTGGAAGCAACCTAGGTGCCCATCAGTAAATGAATGGATCCAAAATTTGTGGTACATATACACAATGGAATTCTATGCAGCAGAGAGAAAGAAGGAGCTACTTACCTTTGCAACAACATGGATGGAACTGGAAAGCATTATGCTGAGTGAAATATGCCAGGTCATGAAAGACAAATACCATATGATCTCAACTTTATCATGAACCTAAACAAGAAAACAAACAAACAAGAAAAATATAACTGGACACTGAAATAGAGAACAGGCTGACAGTGACCAGCGGGGAGAGCGGAGAAAATTTCAGGTGAATGTGGGAAGGATTCATAGGAACAAGTATAAAGGACACATCGACAAAAACCAAGGCGGTGGATGAAAGGGAGGTCTGGAGCAGGGGTGAGCTGGGATCAGAGTAAAAGACAGAAAACTGTACTTGAACTATAATTAAAATAAATTTTAATTTATTGTAACAATATTTTACTTGAGGAATAATTAAATTTTAAAAATTCTCTCCTTATCTTTAATCCTGGGTAATTTAATTATAATGTGCCTTATTGTGTTCCTCCTTGAGTCCACCTTTGGGACTCTCTGAGCTTCCTGGACTTCCTAGAAGTCTATTTCCTTTTCCAGATGGGGGAAGTTTTACTTTATTATTTGTTCAAATAAGTTTTCCACTTGTTGCTCTTCCTCTTCCCCTTCTCCTACCCCCATAATTTGGAAGTTGGAAAGTTTAAAAATGTCCTGGAAGATCCTAAGCCTCTCCTCATTGTTTTGAGTTCTTGTTTCTTTATTCTTTTCTGATGGGATGTTTCTTACTTCCTTCTAGTGCACTCCAGTGATTTGAGTCCCAGTTTCCTTCCCATCACTATTGGTTCCCTGTGCATTTTCCTTTATTTCACTTAGCATAGCCTTCATTTGTTCATCTAATTTGTGACTCAATTCAACCAATTCTGTTAGCATCCTGATTACCAATGTTTTGAACTGTGCATCTGATAGTTTGACTGTCTTTTCGTTGCTTAGTTGTATATTTTCTGGAGCTTTGATTTGTTCTTTTTTTTGGGCCATTTTTTTCCTTGTCATGTTATGTAGCAAGCGATGGAGGCTTCGGTGTTCACCAGGGCGGGGTAACCCAGTAGCTGGGTTGTGCCATTGTATGTAGGGGCCGGGTCAGAGAGGAAACAATGGCACTTGTTCAGCTCCCCTCAGATATCAGTCACTTTCCCCCCTTCCCACAAGCACATTGGGCTTTTCTGGTGCTGATTCCTGTGTGGGTGGGTTCGTGTATGTCCTGGGACCCTGTAGGTCTCTCCAATGAATTCTCCTGTAAGGCGGGGACTTTCTCCCGGCACCTGAACCCCCATGGATGTTTTCAATGAGTGGTTTGAGGCTTTATTTTCCCATGCTGGGACCCTGGGTTGCATGGTCTGTCTTGCTCCTGAGTTTCTCCTGGTTTACCTGCATACAAATGTGGGACTGGATGCACCATGCCCCTCTACAATCTGCTGCCTTGCTGGGCCTGCCAGCTGCCCCGGCGGGAGCCCTCTCTGCCCAGCCACCCAGGTCCACCCCTCCTACCAGTCTGGATGAATGTTTCTTCTTTAACTTCTTGGTTGTTGGACTTCCATACAATTTAATTTTCTGTGAGTTCTGGTTATTTTTTGTTCTTAAATGGTTGTTATCCTTTTGGTTGTGTGAGGAGGCATAGTGTTTCTAACTATGCCTTCATGTTGGTGGAACCAAATTGACCTATTTATTTGTGACTTGAAACTCCCCATGACCTCTGTGCATACACAGATGAATATTTGAACAACAATGGCTTTTTTGGGGGGTTCTCTTTTATGAACTGTGGAAAAACAAAACTGGAATTTCAGCTGGTTTGTGAATTGGGTATTCTGAGTCCAGATGACTTTCAAGCCAGAATGGCCCAGGTATACAGAATTCAACTATAAGCAGTTCAACTAAATAGCACTGGCTGTCTCAAAAACAGACATGTTTTTTAAAGGTGTTTAAGAAATGCCCAGAGGGCTAAAATGGATGTGACTTACCTAATTCTGTTCCACAAGAGCACTGAAATTGTTTTTTGTAATATGGCATACCATGGACCTCAAGCCAAGATGAAGGTGTAGGTGGAAACACTGTACCTCCTTGCACAACCAAATTTAAGGACAACAAAAATTTAGAAACAAACACAACCAAAACAGACAGAATATTGAACTGTACCAAAGTCCAATTACAATGACCATTCATCCAGATGGGTAAGAGGGGTGAAGTTGGGGGCCGGCAGAGAGGGGTTGCAGCAGGAAAAAGTGGTGGCTGTCTGACCAACCCAGGTGTGCAGGTGGTGGTTGGTAGATCCCAGGCATGGGGTGGCAATGGGCAGACCCAGTGAGGGTGCAAGGCAGCTGGATCACTGCAGTAACAAATTCATGTGCAGATAAACCAGGTGAAAAACTGGACAGTGAGACAGACTGTACAACCCAGGGCCCAGCACCATGAAATAAAGCTTAAAATCACAGATTGAAAAAGCTTTTGGGGGCTGAGGTACCAGGAGAGGATCTGAGCCTCACAGTAGAGTTCATTGAAGAGACCCACAGGGTCCTAGAACATAAACAAGCCCACCCACCTTGGAATCAGCAACAGAAGGGCCCAATTTGCTTGTGGAAAGTGGCAGAGGGGACCAAAATCTGAGAGAGAGCAGGACAAATGCCATTTCTACCTTTATGACCCTGCCCCCAGTCACAACGTAGTGACTACATTGACCTGCCCCAGTGAACACCTAAGCTTTTGCCCCTCATACATAACAGGTGCAAACAGACCAAAACATTATGGCTCAAGCAGAAGAACAACTCAAAGCGCCAGAGCCAGTACTTCTCAGTGACAAAGAGATAGCTAACCTATGAGATGCACAGTTCAAAGCACTGGTGATCAGGATGCTCACAGAACTGGTTGATTACAGTCACAAATTAGATGAACAAATAAAGGCTACACTAAGTGAAATGAAGCAAAGTGAATAGGAAACCAATAGTAATGGGAAGGAAATTGGGACTCAAATCAATGGAGTGCACCAGAAGGAAGAAAGAAACAACCAAACAAAAGAATGAAGAAACAAGAATTCAAAAAAATGAGAAGAGGCTTAGGAACCTCCAGGACATCTTTAATCTTTTCAACTTCCAAATTATGGGGGTAGGAGAAGGGGAAGAGGAAGAGCAACAAGTGGAAAACTTATTTGAACAAATAATAAAGTAAAACTTCCCCCATCTGGCAAAGGAAATAGACTTCCAGGAAATCCAGGAATCTCAGAGAGTCCCAAAGGTGGTGGACCCAAGAAGGAACACACCAAGGCACATAATAATTACATTACCCAAGATTAAAGATAAGGAGAGATTCTTAAAAGGATGAAGACAAAATGAGAGAGTTACCTACAAAGGAGTTCCTATAAGACTGTCAGCTGATTTCTCAAAAGAGACCTTATAGGCAAGAAGGGGCTGGAAAGAAGTATTCCAAGTCCTGGAAGGCAAGGACCTGCATCCAAGATTGCTCTATTCCAGCAAAGCTTTCACTTACAACAGAAAGGCAGATAAAGTGCTTCTCAGATAAGGTCAAGTTCAAAGAGTTCATCATCACCAAGCCCTATTACATGAAATGTTAAAGGGACTTATCTAAGAAACAGAAGATAAAAAATATGAACAGTGAAAGGACAGCAAACTCACAGTTATTAACAACCACACCTAAAACAAATGCAAACTAAGCAGATAGCTAGATCAGGAGCTGAACCATAGAAATGAAGATCACATGGAGGGTTAGCAAGAGGGTAGTGGGAGGAGGAGAAGTGGGGAGAAGGTACAGAGAATAAGTAATATAGATGGTAGGTAGAAAATAGACAGGGGGGAGGGCAAGTGTACTGTGGGAAATGTAGAAGCTAAAGAACTTGTGACACATGGACATGAACTAAAGGGGGAAATGGGGGAGGGGGTGTGCAGGGTAGAGGGGAATGAGGATGAAGCTAGCCTCTTACAATGATTGTGTTGGGGGCTGGAGTGCTTCCTTGTGGGAGTAACTTTCTCGCAAGTCCCCCTGGGTGCCACGGATGAGGGTGAATATGGCTGAGACATGATGTGATCTGCTTGGAGAGGAGAAGTGTGCAGTGGCCAGTTTCTCAGGGGAGACAAAGGCCAGCAGCAGCCAGTTTCTCTGAGGGGAACAAGGCCTGAGCATCCACCTCCATAGGCTTTTATTGGGTTCTAATACACAAAAATAGAGGAAGGCAAGGATCAAACAGTAGATAACATCTCTTAGAAATCTGAGGGCTTACTAGAGTCTGAGTCTGTCAGGAACAGAGTTTTAGGGTTTCCTGCTCAAATTCTTAACATATGATTGAAAGCACTCTCAGCAGAGCAGATTTCACAGGTTTATCAGTCTTTGTGATGCCAGATTTTTCCCCAGGACATGCTCTAGCAAGACAAGGAGCTGCACCTCTCTCCAACAGGTATTCAGGCTTAAGGGGATTAGAGCCCGGAAGCACTTCTCCCAAAGAACATGGGGACTCCGGTTATGTCAAGGCCAGGGTGCAAGGGTCCATTGCTCCCTGTCACAGCCCCCCAAGTCCTTCCATGAGGGCCTCCCAAGTGATCGAGTCTGGCTTAGGATGCCTCCCTCCTGTGAGGGGTCTTACCCATCATTGACTTCCAACCAAGCTTTGGGGGCAGGGAGAGAAAACTGAGGCAGCGTTTGGTACCAGAGACAAGCTTTGTCTCCTGTGGCTGGCACTCCAGAGGTTGTCTCTCACCCTTAGCCACAAGGGGTAGAGATACAATTCCTAAAACCATGGCAGAGCAGTCTACAACACTTCCTGAAGAGGCTGCCATGGAGGAATAGATACTGAGACTCAGAGGAGGAAGATTTTGGATTTGGGAGGTTGTTGCCAAATGCAACTAGGTGGGGTGCAGGAATGAATTTTTGTGTCTACTCACAAGGCCGTCTGGGCTCTGAGGTGCCTCAATTTAGACTATTGTTCTGGAAAGCTTTGCTGAAGGGAGCCTGGCAGGAATGCTCTTTGTAGTCAGAATTCCATGGATTTTATTTTTCCTGAGACTGCTTCAGTACCACTCTGGTTTGGCCAGAAAATTGAGAGGGTGATTATCTAGAGAACTAGAGAGTGATGATCCAGAAAATTTGGCTTGGGAAAATTCTCTTTTAACTTTCATAAATAAAAATCTGTAACTTTCAAGGATGGCAAGTACAGACTAGGCAATATAGTTAATAGTATTGCAGTAACTATGTGTGGTGCTAGGTGGGTACACAAATATTGGGGGGAACACTATGTAAAGTCTGGGATGATCTAACCACTATATATACACCTGAAACAAATACAAAATAATAATGAAACTACACTGTAACTGAAAAAAGAAACTGTGACTTTTATGCAGAGCAATTAGGCTGCCAATTTGGGCTAAAAAGATGGGAACCTTTTTACAAGGTTTAGTCTGTGATTCCTTCACCTTGATTTTGAGGGAGCCATTACTTTCTTCTTGGTCAGTATCTATGTCAGGAACCCACAGTGTGGTCTGCTCTGCTTACACAGAGACCTGGTCTGCACTCAGCCATTGGGCCAGAAAGTTTGAACTTCAGTACCCAGAAACTCTTTCATGCAGTCCTCTCCAGACTGACTTGTTTCTTTCCAGAGCATAGTCCTCTGGTTTGGTTTTCACCACCTGACAGCACCTCCCCCAGTTTTAGCAGTCCATTGGAATTTCTTCTTGGCTCTTCCCCTCCTTTCTTTTTCCTTATCAGAACACATATGTTTTCCCAGCAACTTGTCTTTTTCCTCTTCCAGTATCTCTGCAGTCTTTGCTGTGTGTGCCTTGGCCATCTGCTCTGGCAGTGCTCTGCCAATAGCTTATTTAAGTTTCTGTAGAGGCTCCTTTCAGATGTACCTCCCTCCCCAAGTAGCTCCCAGAGATGAAGTTTTTGAGCAAGTATGACCAAGAGGTTTTTGCTTCAGGGCAGGCATAAAGTCAGATGGCCATGCACTTCAGAACAGACCTGGCTGCTCAACTTCCAGGTCTGTACCTCCACTCCCAATAGGATGCCACTAATATCCTCAGTGGAGAACTTCTGTTCACACACTTCCTGAGCCTGAGGCAGCTCCTCAATGCACATTTCCAGGGGGCACTGGCAGGCCTCTGGGGACAGAAGAGAACTGTATGAATTCCTGTTCCTATTCTACCCCACAGGAGTCTTTCATAATCCATATCACAGAAGATTCTTCCTTCTGGAGACTCACCAGCAGGTGATTCAAGTCAAAAGAAGTCAGAGAGACCATGGTAGTGACCTCCTGAAGTAAATTGTTGTCAGAAACAGAGTGAAAGGTTGAAGCAAGGGTGGAAGGTACTCCCCATTCTCCCAGGCTCATGATCCTCATGCCTGATTTTCCTGGGCCTATTTCTCTTTTTGAGATTTTTTTAACATCTCATATCACTTATGGCCTTAAGAGCATTTCTTATTTTCTTCTCCTTATCAGCATTGAGAGTTGTGAAGCCAGTTTTGGAAAAACTAGCTTCTGCTCATTTCTTCTCCCTGTCGAAAGTACCTTTTTTGGGGGGGTCTTTTTCTCTCTCTCATTACCTTCCTTTAACTTCTTGGGTGATCTTCTTCTTTTCTTTAATGCTGTCAGATTTTGATGTTTGTCATAATTGCGGGGTTATTGAGTGAATATAAAATTCTCCCCACTTTAAGGTTAGAGAAGCAGGAACAAGCTCATCAGATGTTTCAAGTCCAAACCAGTCCGTGAAAGAATAAGATTCATCATACTTTACCCCCTTATTAATCAAGTTCCATATTCAGTCTTTTCTATGATTCTTCCCAGCCTTTTCTGGTTGAAGACCTCCCACTTCTTTTCCTGTACACTCTTGTGGGTAGAAAAACACTGTGCAGTACTTACTATCTGGATCCAAGAGGCAAGTACAATGTGAAAGGTTGCTACAGCCACTTTAGAATCTTAATCCTGTCCTGTTCTCTCAGTCTCCTCTTACCTGGACTTCTTATACTATTATTATTCTTTAAATTTTGTTTATTTATTTTTAGAGAGGGGTAAGGGAGGGAGAAACATCAAAATGTAAGAGAAATATTGATAGGTTGCCTCTGGCATGTATCCCGACCTGGGACCAAACCTGCAACCCAGGCATGTGCCCTGACTGAGGATTGAACCACCAATGTTTTGCTTTGCAGGACAATGCTCAACCAACTGAGCCATACTAGTCAGGGTTACCAGGATTTCTTTTAAAAATGTGGGGTTCAGAGGGCCTGGAAGAGAAGTGAACTGCATCTTGGGGAGTTGTAATGTGACTCCATACAAGTCTTGGCATTTGTTACTGTTTTGGCTTCTTTGTTATGTGTTATATCACCATGGGCTGCCAATGTTCCCTTGCTGGCAAAATGCACTGGCCACAGCTCTAGTTAGCCACTGGGCCTCAAAGCAAGTCTACAAATAGGGACCCATGAAGTTCCACAGCTCAAAAAGTTCCCATGAAAGCCAGGAAAGAGAGAGAAATCCCAACTCAAGTTCTGTGAGATATCTTAGGGGCACAGAGGGGTGGCTTGTAGTTAATGCCTTGGAATAATGTGGAGATCTGGCTTCTCCAAAACCTGTCATTAAAAAAAAACCTCACCAAAAACTCAACAATAAGAAAACAAACAAACAAAAAACCCTCCAAAAAAAAAAGTAAAGGAAACATGCCAATTAAAAAATGAACAAAAGATTTGAACAGGCATCTCACCAAAGAAGATACCAGATGTCAAATAAGCATATGGAAAGATGTTCCACATCATATGTCATCAGGGAACTGCAAATAAAAACAACAGTGAGATACCAGTAAACACCTGTTAGAATGGCCAAAATTCACAATACTGGTGGCAGCAAATGCTGGTGAGAGTGTGAAGTAACAGGAACTCTCATGCATGGTACAGTCACTATTGAAGACAGTGTGGTGGTTTCTTACAAAGCTAAACATATTCTTCTTCTTCTTTTTTGCTAAACATACTCTTATAATGCAGCTATCGTACTTCTTGGTATTTATTCAAAGGGGTTGAAAACTTACATCCACACAAAAGCCTGAACATAGATGTTTATTTTTTACTTATTTCTATTTTTTATCCTTGTTAAATTATAGTTGTCCCAATTTTCCCCATTGTTCTCCCCTGCCCTGTCCATGCTCCCTCACCACTCCCCCCACTCCAAATAAGTGGATCAAGAAAATATGGTATATTTACACAATGGAATACTATACAGCGGAAAGAAAGAAGGAACCACTATCCTTAGTAATAGCAAGGATGGAACTGGAGAGCATTATGCTGAGTGAAATAAGACAGGCAGCAAAAGACAAATACCATATGATCTCACCTATAAGTAGAACCTTAAGAACAAAACAAACAAATGAACATGGATATTTATAGCAGATCTATTCATAATTTCCAAAACTTGGAAGCAACTAAGATGTTCTTTTGTAAGTGAGGGGATAAACAGTGCTACAGCCCAACAATGGAATATTATTCAGAGCTAAAAAGAAATGAATTATCAAGCCATGAAAAGACATGGAGGAACCTTAAATGCATGTTGCTAAGTGACAGAACCAGTTGTCAAAAGGCTACACATTGTACAATTCCAACTATATGGTATTATAGAAGAAGTAGAACTATGGAGTCAGTACAAAGGTCAGTGGTTACCAGAGGTTGGGGAAGATAGAAAAATAAAAAATATGGAACATGGAGGATTTCTAGGGCAGTGAAACTACCTTCTATGACATAATAATTGTAGATACATGTCATTATACATTTTTCAAAGTCTATAGATTATACAGTACCAAGAGCGAATCCTAATGTAAACTATGGACTTGAGTTAGTAGTAATTTATCAGCATTGATTCATCAATTATAACAAATATACTATACTGAAACAAGTTGTAAATAATAGGGGGGAAACTGGGTTGGTGGGGGAGGGGGACATTTGGGAGCCTTCTATGCTTTCTGATTAGTTTTTCTATAAACTTAAGACTGCTAAAAAATCTGTTAATTAAAGAAAAAAAGAAGAGAAAAAGAAAGCACTCACAAGCATATGAAAACAGGAAAATACATTCTACAAGGAGTCTAACCAATGTGAGTTGTATCTGGAGTACAATGGAGAGCAGCCATCAAACCCAGCACCTGGAAGGAAAAAAAGAGGGACTGGGCCATGTTCTTGGTGGACTGCATGGAACTGATGTCCTTAAGGGAGAGGGGAGTGGGGTATGTGGGGGTAGGATACTTGTAATTAGAAGCCCAGGGACAGGGGAAAGAGCTCTGCCCCTCTTCAAAAATAAATGTTATACTTTCACCAATCTCTTGGAGCACCCTAAACAATTATTTTTGAGGTGTTCTGTTTTTTAATACTGACTTCACCTGTATTGAGTTTACATCAGATTATTTTATTAGACGTTTTTTTCCTTAGCATGAGACTTCTTCATGTGTATTAGAATTTTTGTTTGCACATTCATTTGGAGTGTCTTTTCCTTTCTTTTTTGTTTTCCTTTTATTTCCACTTTTATCCAGACTTTGTTGAAGAGTTTGGTGGTTGCCTCCACTCAGCATCACTTTAGCAGCAGGAAATTGAATATAAGGAGCATGCACACCTTCTATTTCCTGGGTTTGTTACTTCATGTTCTATTGAAGACCCATTGTTCTTCAATGTGAAAAGTGAAACTGCCACCTCCACATTGAACCTGTGGTATCTCTTGGAATGTAATTCTGTACCTGCTTGACTTTTCTCAAAATGGGTCCTCAGCCATACCTTTTTTTCCAGGCTGAAGCTCTGGTCTCTATGCACATAGACTGAATTTAAATTTTTGTAAACTTGATCCCAGTAGTGGTTTGGTGCAGGAAAATCTCTCCCACTTTTACTTTACCTGCTTCTTCTGTGCAAAGTAATTTAGAATTCTTGTTTCCATTTGCTTGAGAGACAGAGCAAAACTTTCTGCAGTGAAAGAGAAAAAAAGCAGAAACGCAGGGAGAAGCAACACCTAAAATGAGGAGAGAAAAATTCATGAGTTCTGTATTCTCCTCAAGTCCTCTGCTCTTCCTGAAGTTTTATTGTCTAACTCTTCCTTTAATTACAGGGCACACCTCAGTATCCTTATAATGCCCCTTCTATATATATTTTGCTTAAGCAAAAACATATACTTTGTTCATTGTGTTTGTGATTGCTGTGCCAAGTGCCACTGCACCTCACACTCTGGGAGTTTCCACTCCTAGAACTTCTGCTTTGGAGTAGCACTCTTGACTTTCACTGTGCAGCAGGAGAATTTGGACATCTCTCAACAAAAGCATACTCTGGCAGGAAAATAGGGCTTGTTCAGGAAAACAGAGACACTCTGTATTGCAGGAAAACAATGGCTGGAGGGCTTAGATGATATTGGGAAAGAAGGGAAGTGGGGGTCTGATAGCTGTTGCTGGAAGGTTGAAGAAACAGTCACTGATGCTTCCTTGTAGCATGAAGGACTGGATGGAACAGGTGGTTCTTAGAAGTTCTCCAGGAAATTACAACTCTCAAATGTTTACAAATGGCCCAACCAACTTTCCGTTCAGCAGCAAAGTGGGAACTTGAGAAGTTTGTGAAGCTATGGTATTTGGCCACTCTGATGACTGCCAAGTAGAAAATTCTAGACAATTCTTAGAGTGGAGATGTCAGAGAGCTCTGAGAAAAAAGAGTTTTCAGGGGAGACCTTAGAAGTGGGCAGCAATAGTGCAAAGTTGACAACTAACAATTGAGCCCAAGGACCTTTGAAGATGAGAAAATTGTCATGTATTGAGAACTAGAGGACTTTTCCCAAAGCAAAAATGACTGAACCAAATGATCTCTAAGATTTTTCCAGGTTTAAGATATGGTAAATCTTTAACATGTTCCAGATAGTATCCCCTGTAGACTCATCAACAGCAAGGAAAACATAAAAGGTTTTAAAGCTGGACCACTTTTGTCAAGTGACATGAGTCTCTTGCACACTGGCCTGTGATTGGGCAGGCCTTGCCCAGTGTTTCAGCACATTAGTTTTTCTTATAACTTGGCTTTCCTTAACAAATCAGCTCTCCTTTCAATCCTGAGCCATCTCTCACTAGTTTTGGCCCCTGAGTTTTGTGCTGTTGCCTGCCATTAAGGATGTGCTCTCCTGTCCCAGCTTACCTGTGTAGTGCTTGTATCATTATTCCAAGCTTGGCTGAAGGGATACAATCACTTTTGCCTCCTCTGTCTTCCTGACCAACTTGTTTAACCAAATGCACAAAAACCCATGCTTCCCTCCCACTTAAAAAATTATTCCACCATTTCCAAACTCCTTCAGTCAGCCAGTTTAACTCTCCTCCATTCAGTAAATATGTAAAAGCTTTTTTGTACATTAAGAGCTTGTAAAAGATTTATTTGCCTTAGCCACATGATTTTCAAAATGTGTTAATTATGCACTACTCACATACTCTTAAGTTTTTGCTGCTAATGTTGTTTTACTGAACCCGGGAGAAGGTACTTGTAATGGTTACATAACCCTCAGACTTGCTGACAGGGAATTTCATAGTATGCTTAAGTGGGGGCAGGGGTCCTCATTTTTGATTCATTGGTCTGATGAAATAAAATCCTTCTGGTATTTTTTTCCTTTAGTTGGATAGTCAAGGAAGTCAGCACTTAAAAAATCTAGATGTTCAGCTTTACTTCCATTACAAATAGATTGTGGGATTGAAGTAATATTGATGATCTAAAACAGAGAAGTCAAAATTTCTGTGCTAAAAGTAATGGGTTTCTGGTTTTTTTTCTCAAGCAAATGAACAGAGTATTATTTTATCCCCTCAAATTTTATTTTCAAAAAGGATGTATAATTAAATACTCATAAACATGGTAAATTAACTGATCAGAAATGCTGCAGGTTTTTTTTATAGTTTCCATAAATGGTATGATTCTCAAATAGACTTACATAGAATATCTGACATCTCTTTCTTTCTTATAATTAACCTTGAGACCAGCTTTATTTGTCAATTGAAAAAAATTCAGTGAAACATGCAGTTAACACATACCATGATTCTATGACATAGACATGATTCATGGTCTAGAGCAGGTTTATGTAGAAACCATCTCTCCCTTTAATTAAATGAAAATACATGTTTATACAGCATCCTCCAAGTACTTGAGTAAACTCTGTATTTGAGGTTGAAATGAATACACTGCAACTTTGTCTTCAAAGCAGCATAGATTCAATTGCTTTTGGTCAAATATATTTTTGGGTACCTTCTGTACAATCAAAGCAATAATGAATTGTGACAGTTTAAAAATATGTTCACAAATTTGTTGATACTCTTCCCAGGATTTTATGGCCTCTCCACCTGAATCTAGGCTGACTGTAGTGACTCATTTTATATCAGTAGAATCTGCAAAGCAATATGTGTAAACAGCCAGGGCACAATCTGCGTAACTTTTGAGGCAAGTTCATAGAAGGCCATGCAACTTCCACTTAGTTATCTTGGGACACTTGCTGTAGGAAAAGCCAGGTGCCATGAGACCCTCTGAGAACCTCATGACATTGAACCTATGTGTAGTTGCCCCAGTTGACAAATCAACTGAATTCTCTGCCAATAGCCAAGCCGCTAGTCATGTGAGTGAGCTACATTTAACTCCGCAGAGACTTCAGATGACTCCAGTCATTGAGAGAGCTCAACCAAAAACTACCCAGTTGAACCCTTCTCCAAAATTGTACAGTCAAGTAGTTTTAGAGAGAATTCTGTCTCTTAGGAGATTCAAAATGCACATTGTAACATCAAAGTCTCTGATAAGTCCTGAATTCTACAAATCTATTTAAGACCCTGGCTGGTATAGCTCAGTGGATTGAGAGCAGGCCTGTGAACCAAAGCATTGCTGGTTCAATTCCCAGTTAGGGCACATGCCTGGGCTGCAGGCTAGGTCCCCAGTAGGAAGGGTGTGAGAGGCAACCACACAGTGATATTTCTCTCCCTCTCTTTCTCCCACCCTTCCCTTCTCTCTAAAAAGAAATAAATAAAATCTTTTTAAAAAGAAACCTATTTAGTCTAAATTTATTCAGCAACAAAGCCATTTTGTTTTGAGACACCTACTAGCATCTCATTGATAAAATTAGTACCTTGATTAATACACTTTTCTATTATAAAATTGTTCAAATATAGCTTGGGACTATAGCTTGGCTCAGATTTCAAAAAAGAGCCCATTGCAGTTGCAATAGTTCATTGACTTCATCTTGATAAAGAAATTAAACTTCTATGGAGAGGTATGAGTAATAGGGATGGGTGGAGGACCTAAAATATTATTTCAGAAAATTAGAATCTATTGGGTAAACTAGAAGTTACATACAAATGCAAGGACTACATTAGCAACCATTAGGAAGGAAGTTATTTCTGAATAGAAAAATAATTGCTGACTTCCAGCCAAGATGGAAGCATAGGTAGATACACTTTGCCTGCTTGCACAACCTAAAGGACAACAACAAATTTAAAATAAAGAAATAACCACAGACTTCCACCAAGATGGAGGCATAGGTGGAAGCACTGCACCTTCTCACACAACCGAATTTAAAAACAACAAGGTTTTAGCAACAAAAACGCAGCCAAACTGCAGAAAGTTGAACTATATGGAAGTCTGACAACAACGAATCCTTCAGCCAAACCGGTAAGAGGGGCAGAGCCAGCAGCAGAGTGGGGTTGGGCAGGAAAGATCCACTGGACCAACCGGGGTGTACAACCCAGGTGTGCCAGCAGCTGTGGGCGGATCCCAGGTGTAGAGCAGCGGGGGGACCCACTGAGGGCTCAAGGTGGTGGAATTACTGAGGGCTGACCAAAGTCACACAGTTGAGCGCAGATAAACTGGTAAAGTAGCAAAGCAGTGAGACAGACCGTGCAGGCCCCAGTGGCGGAAAGTGGCAGAGGGGACCGCTATTGTCCCTCTCTGACCCTGCCCCCACATACAGCGTCACAAACCAGCAACCTGGGTGGCCTCTCTCTGACACACCCCCACATATAGCATCACAAACTAGTGACCTGGCTGGCCCCACCCTGGTGAACACCTCCTCATACCTAACAGGCACGAACAGATCGAAACATGGCTCAAGAAGAACTCAGAGCTCCAGAGCTGATAAATCTAAGCAATGAAGAAATAGCCAAACTTTCAGATGCACAGTTCAAAACACTGGTGATCAGGATGCTCACAGAACTGGTTGATTATAGTCACAAATTAGAGGAACATGTGAAGGCTAAACTAATTGAAATGAATGGAAATGCACAGGAAACCAATAGTAATGGAAAGGAAACTGGGACTTGAATCAAAGGAGTGGACCAGAAAGAGGAAAAAAATGACCAAACAGAAAAGGATGAAGAAACAAGAATTCAAAAAAAATGAGGAGAGGCTTAGGAACCTCAAGGACATCTTTAAACTTTCCAGCATCTGAATTATAGGGGTACCAGAAGGGGAAGAGGAACAGCCACCAGTGGAAAACTTATTTGAACAAATAATAAAGGAGAACTTCCCCAATCTGGCAAAGGAAATAGACTTCCAGGAAATCCAGGAAGCTCAGAGAGTCCCAAAGAAGTTGGACCCAAGGAGGAACACACCAAGGCACATCATAATTACATTAGCCAAGATTAAAATGAAAGAGAGAATCCTAGAAGTAGCAAGAGCTAAGGGGACAGTCACCTACAAAGGAGTCCCATCAGACTATCAGCAGATTTCTCAAAAGAGACATTACAGGCAAGAAGGGGCTGGAAAGAGGTATTCCAAGTCATGAAATCCAAAGACCTGCATCCAAGATTGCTCTATCCAGAAAAGCTTTAATTTAGAATGGAAGGACAGATAAAGTGCTTCTCAGATAAGATCAAATTCAAGGAGTTCATCCTCACCAAGCCCTTATTATATGAAATGTTAAAGGGGCTTACCTAAGAAAAGGAAGATAAAAAAGATGAACAGTGAAAGGACAGCAAACTCACAGTTATTAACAACCATACCTAAAACAAAAACAAACTAAAAGGACAGCTGGATCAGGAGCAAAACCATAGAAATGAAGATCACATGGAGGGTTAGCAACAGGGGAGTGGAAGAAGGATAAGGGGGGAGAAGGTACAGAAAATAAGTAGCATAGATGGTAGGTAGAAAATAGATAGGGGGGAGGGCAAGAATAGTATGGGAAATATAGAATCTAAAGAACTTGAGACACATGGTCATAAACTAAAGGGGGGAATAGTGGGGGAAGGGTGTGCAGGGTGGAGGGGAATGAAGGGGATAAATAGAACTGTAATGACATAATCAATAAAATATATATTAAAAAAAAAGAAATAACCATAATTGCCAGAAAACCAAACTGTATGTAAATCTGACAACCAAAGAGTTAAACAAAAAACATTCATCCAGACTGGTAAGAGGGGTGCAGACAGGCAGCCAGGATGGAGAGAACTTGTGGCAAGATGGTAGCTGGAGGACTGGAGTGGTCGAGGTGGTGGCTGGAAGACCTGGTGATTCATTTGCATGCGGATAAACAAGGAGGAACAACTGGGGAGTGAGACAGACCATGCAACCCAGGGTTCCAGTGCAGAGAAATAAAGTCTCAAACCTCTGACTGAAAAATTCTGTGGGGTAACTCCACAGAATTGTGGGGTGACAAGAGAAACTCCCAGCCTCACAGGAGAGTTTCTTGGAGAAACCCACAGGGCCCTAGAACATACACAAATCCACCTGCCTGAGAATTAGCACCAGAAGGGCCCAATTTGCTTGTGGGTAGTGGGCGAAGTGACTGAAAGCGGGCAGAGAGCTGAGCAAGTGGCATTGATCCTCTTGGACCCCACATACAGCAGCCTAAGGCAGTGATGTGGGTTGCCTTGCCCTGGCAATACCTAAGGTTCCTCCCCTTACTATGTAACAAATATTCCAAGGCAAAGAAATATGTCTCAATGAAAAAACAGATCAAAGTTCCATAAAAAGTACAACTAAGTGATGAAGAGATAGCCAAGCTATCAGATGCAGACTTCAAAACACTGGTAATCAAGATGCTCACAGAAATGGTTGAATATGGTCACAAAATAGAGGAAAAAGTGAAGGCTATGAAAAGTGAAATAAAAGGAACCAACAGCAAAGGGAAGGAAATTGGAACTCAAATCAATGTTTTGGGGCAGAAGGAAGAAAGAAACCTTCAACTGATCTCTCAAAAGAAACCTTTCAGGTAAGTAGGTGCTAGAGAGAAGTATTCAACATCATGAAAGGCAAGTACCTACAACCAAGATTACTCTATCCAGCAAAGCTTTCATTTAGAATGGAAGGGCAGATAAAATGCTTCCCAGATAAGGTCAAGTTAGAGGAGTTCATCATCATCAAGCCCTTATGATATGAAATGTTAAAGGGACTTATCTGAGAAAAAGAAGAAGATCAAAACTATGTACAATAAAATGACAACAAACTCACAACTATCAACAACTGAACCTAAAAAAACAAAAACAAAAACAAACTAAGCAAACAACTAGAGCAGGAACAGATTCACAGAAAATGAGATCACATGGAGGGTTATCAGGGAGAGGGAGGGGAGAGAGTGGGGGAAAAGGTACAGGGAATAAGAAGCATAAATGGTAGGTATAAAATAGACAGAGGGAGATTAAGAATAGTATAGGAAATGGAGAAGCCAAAGAACTTATATGTATGACCCATGGACATGAACTAAGGTGGGGGAACGCTGGTGGGAGGTGGGATACAGGATGGAGGGCAATAAAGGGGAGGAAAAAATTTGGCAACTGTAATAGCATAATCAATGAAATATATTTTTAAAAAACCAGCTGATAGTGATCAGAGAGGCCAGGGGAGGGACATAATGGGGGAAAGAAGGGGAAGGGTCAAGTCAAGGTACTTGTATAAAGGATCCATGGATAAAGACATTGGAGGGGGAGGATTGAAAGTGGGGTATGGGTAGGGCAGGGGAGAGTAATGGGGAAAAATGGGGACAACTGTAACTGAACAATAAAAACATTAAATAAATTAACAAAAAGAAAAAGTATAATTGCTTTTAAAATGTACTTTTGGTTCTGCCCCTTTCTGTTGTCACAAGAGTGGCAGAAACTCCTACTTGTGTCTCTGGGAAAAATCAACGTGTCAGTCTGTCTATCTATCTACCTACTATTTCTCCATCTTTATTCATTTCATTTGAATGGCTAATATATTCATGTAGTATAAAATTCACAAGGTACTAAGTGATATACATTGAAAATTCTCCCTCTCACTTTGTTTTTCAGCCACGGTGTTTCCAGTTTCTTGTCTATACTTCCAGGGTTACCTTAAGCATATTTAAACAAATAAATATATCTGTTCTTAAAGAGATGTGATGTAGTAGCATACTATACATTGTATTCTGCACCTTGTTTTTTTCAGATAAAAATACATATTTAAAATCATTCCATATTCACACATAGAAGGTTTCTTTACCTTTATTTTTCCCACATCCACCTAATATTTTGTTGCATGGAAGTACCATAATATAATTAACCAGTAGCTTATTGATGGGCCTTTACTTATTATAAACAATGTTGCCATCAATAAACTTGGACACGCATCACTTTACATTTGTGCAAATATATCTGAGGATAAATTACTAGATATAGAATTGCTAGGTCAATTTATGGCAGGTGTTGTTGCTTGGCCAAGATTTGTTTTTTGGGACTGGCATACCCATTCCCTTAGCTGTTGCAAATGTTGGCTGCTAAAAGCTTACACCTGTTTTGTTTTCTGGGCACTGCTGTTGACTGACAGTTGCTGCCTTGCCCACAGATGTTTTGGAAGTTATACATCCTTCTGGGGAAAGACCTTGGCCAATGACTGACTCTTCCCTGTCTCTGGACAGGACAAACTCTGTGGTGCAATTTTCACTTAAAAGTTCCTGTGGGATTAGGCTGAGGATAGATTGATCTGAAGCCACATCTTATTCTAGTTCTATCCCCTGCTACCCTGCTTCCCTCATTCCACTGTAGGTTTCTCTTGAGAACATTCCCTCTGTAAGTCATCTGCACAAGAGTCCCTGTCTCAGCCTCTGTTTCTAGGGAAGTTCATCTAAGACAAATGATATGTGCATATGTAATTTTTATAGATTTCATAGATATAGTTTTATTGCCCTCCATAATTTGTATACATTTAGACTCATCTCAGCACTGTAAGAAAGTGCTACAGAAAATCATAATTGTTCTCCAAATATAAGTGAAATAATGACTATATGCTATACCTTATTCTGGTGATGATATATTTGTTGCAGTGTACTCATACTTTTTTATTCATTTTCAGAGGAACAGAGATATATGCCTACTTAAAAAGTTATGTTTCTATCTCAACAGCCATATGATCACTGACCCCATGGTCCTTCCACTTGCTGTGGGTGTCAGTATGGGCTAAAAAGTAGATGGTGGGGAGGGTGATGGGCAAAGGGGAGAGTTAGTAAGGGTTAGCCTATAGTCTGTTTTATGATATAACAAGCTGTAAGGACCAGCATCTCGCTTTTAGGAAATCTTGACAAACAATGGAATACTCAGATGGGAGGAAATACTTGGGATCCATAGGAAAATCCTGCTTCTGAGTCCAAACTTGGCCAATGCTTTAGGTGGGATATGATTTAAGTTGCAGTGTGGTTTGCACAAGCCAGAGGCAGCATGCTGTATGCTTTCAGGTCAGCAAACTTGTGATCCAAACCCAGTTCTGCTGCCTTCTAACTCTGTGCCCTTATCTCACTGAATCTTGGTTTTATTTTCAATAAAACAGTAATAATGATAATACTTATCTTGAAAAGTCATTATAAAAATTCAATGTGTTTAGTTGCTGATAGGGGTTCTGTAAAAAGTATTGAAAAGCTAGTAGGAATTGTGGTTATTATCAAGCACTTTCATTGATTATGACAAAAGGTCACAACATTGGAGAAGTATGTTTAGTACAGAAGAAGAAGGCCTGGGAGAAGGGCTTCTGGTCTTTAAATGCCAACAGCCCCACTTTTCATCACTTCTTCACATTGTCTTATTTCAATTCTTTTACACTAAGGCCCATACTCGACTCCCATTGACTCTATCTCCCAGTTCATTCAGAGGGTGGCATAGACAGCCAATAAAAGAAAACTGGAGCATATGGGTGGCAGGGGTTTTTCTTCTGGTAAATGTTTGAGAATCCAATGACCTGTACCCAAAAGAAAAGGACTGACTCCTTGTATAGCAAGGGGTTTTAATGGTGACAGGTTTTTCCATTTCCATTGAGGACAACATAAAAGGAAATAGGAAAGCTGGGTGGATTAAGCAAGGTCTTCCAAGACCCATTGTACTAGAATATTCCATACTTTGAACACATTGCCTCTGGGTTTATTTGGGTATAGTACAGGTTTATGATTCAGCATTTTTTATGTTGTGTAAGCCAACCAAAGGAATCCCCATGTATAATATGAAATGCACACATTAAGAACAAAGCCAGGGATTTTTAAGCTTTTTTATGTTTAAAGTCATTTTCAGGAGGAGTTTCAAATGATCTTTTTTCATTATATTCCCCAGAGTTGTCCTGATCATAACTATTGACATTGCATAATGAGTAGGGTTGTACACAAGTTTATTTGCTTATTTGTTTTGGTAGAGGAAGGGGGACATTTTTGAGAAAAGAAAATTGGAGCATTTAAAAATTTTTCTGCCAAAAGAATTTTCTCTTTTGGAGAAATAAGGAAGCCAGATCTGTTGAGCCTTTCATGTCAGATAATAGTTTGAGAGTGTGTCTTTACAGCTCATAAAATAATCACTGCACACATTATTTATCCTCTTTTTCAGAATAAAGTACACTTAAGGGAACTTAGAGGTGCAGATTGGGATGGAGTGTGCTATTAGATTTTTTTTTTTACTCCAGCAGTAGGGAAGGCAAATTGGGTAAGGGCATACATATACACATAAAGTTCACTGGGGTCCAGGCTGCCATGTTACACAATCCTAGGGGACACCCTTACTTCATATTCTATGTGAACCATACCCACTAGAAAAGAACAGTGTAAATAGTGAGCCCTGAAATTGTGCATCATTTAGTAATGTTTATATTTTGCTTTTAATTATTACTTTGGGGCTATTCCCTCACCTAGTGTCCCTAGGAAGCATTATCGATAGTCCAAACCATCATAGCAACAACTTGAAATCAGTAGTATGAGAGCAGTAGCTGGCAACAAAATTCAGTTTAAGATACTCTCCTTCCTCTTAGTACCTGCTGGGGTCCCTGTTATCATGATACAGCACAGGTAGTGGACCATCAAAGGCAGGAGATTTTGGTCCACGGTCTATTAGTTTGGTGACCATATTTTTAAAAAAAACTAGGGCAAATGCTTGGCAAAATATTATTTATGGTCTGTGAGTATATCTAAAAGGAGTCTTACAATAGCTTTTAGTGATTTATGTGACAAATCATTTGTAGTGAAGAAAGAAACTGTGAAAATGATGTTCCAAGACTTTTAATGTATGCTTACTATGTATCAAATGGATAGCTACCATTTTTTGAAGGCTTGTTATTGAAACTTCAAATAAAGTGGTTTACAGAAACTATCCCATTTTCTCCTCAGGACAACTCTAGAATGTGGGTTTTATTAATCTATTTTATAGAGGGGATAAATGAAGTTCTGAGATGAGAAGTAGCTTACAAGGATCATGGAGCTAGTAAATGGTAGAGCTGACATACCTGTCCAGGCTGGCAGAATCCATTCTCTTCAATGATGCAATACTGTACAGTGTTTTCTATTTAATGGGGCTTTTTACTCTTTTATTAGAAATTTTTACTCTTTTGTTTGGGTCTGTAGTACAGCAAAATATTAGTTAAATAGGTCTAGAGATCTGTAACTCTCTCATGTTGATGGAGAATAAAACATTACTTATCTCTTCAATTTAGTTCACAACAATAAATACTTATTCTCTACTTGGTAGTAGGCACTGGGTCAGTAGTTATGGAATATAAAGATTAATAAATACTGGACTTCTAGCCAAGATGGAGGCATACGTAGATACATTTTACATCCTCACACAACCAAAAGAAGGACAACAGCAAATTTAAAAAAAAAACCATAACTGTCAGAAAATTGAACTGTATGGAAGTCCAACAACCAAGGAGTTAAAGAAGAAACATTCATTCAGACTGGTAGGAGGGGTGGAGAAAGGCAGATGGGGTGGAGAGGACATGTTGCAAGGTGGCAGTTGGAGGGTCAGGCAGTCCCACATTTTTGTGCAGATAAACAGGGAGGAACAACTAGGAAGAAGAACAGACTGCACAACCCAAGGTCCCAGAACAGTGAAATAAAGCCTCAAAACCTCTGGCTATAGAAACCTGCGGGGATTTCAGCAGGAGGAGAAACTCTCAGCCTCACAGGAGAGTTCATTGGAGAGACCCACAGAGTCCTATAATGTATACAAGCTCACCCAACCAGGAATCAGCACCAGAAGGGCCCAATTTACTTGTGGGTAGGAGGGGAAGTGACTGAAAGCCAGCCAAGAGCCAAGCAAGTGGCATTGTTCCCTCTCAGGCCCCTCCCCAGTCCATAGCACCAAAAGGCAGAAATGTGGGTTGCCCCACCCTGGCATAGACAAAGAAATATAGCCCAAATGAAAAAAACAGATAAAAGCACCCCCCCAAAATACAACTAAGTGATGAAGAGATAGCCAACCTATTAGATATAGAATTCAAAACACTGGTAATCAGGATACTCACAGAAATGGTTGAGTATGGTCGAAAAATAGATGAAAAAGTTCATCATCCCCAAGCCCTTATGATATGAAATGTTAAATTGACTTATCTAAGAAAAAGAAGATCAAAACTATGTACAATAAAATGACAACAAACTCACCACTGTCAACAACTGAACCTAAAAAAACAAAAACAAAAACAAACTAAGCAAACAACTAGAACAGGAACAGATTCCCAGAAGTGGAGATCTCATGGAGGGTTATCAGTGGGGAAGGGGAGGAGGAAGTGGGGGGAAAAGTACAGGGAACAAGAAGCATAAATAGTAGGCAAAAAATATGGGGAAGTTAAGAATAGCATAGGAAATACAGAAGCCAAATAACTTACATGTATGACCCATGGACATGAATTAAGGTGGGGGAATGCAGGTGGGAATCGTGTGCAGGGTGGAGTGGAATGAAGTGGATAAAAAAAATGGGGCAACTGTAATAGCCTAATCAATAAAATATGTTTTTAAAAGGATTAATGAATACTTATACTGCATTATGCCTTCTCTCAAGATGTGTTGATTACAAAAAACGCAAGCACACAAACAACTATCATATAAGGTCAATTGTAATAAGTGTTACATTCAAGAAGCTAATTATTATGAGGCTTTTTGGAAGGTAGAAATTAAATATATAATGAAGGATCGCAATCATTATTGCTTTGAGAGAAATAAGGTAGCCAATGAAAGTGTTCGAGGATAAAGTAACATGATCATATTTGCCATTCAGGCAGCTAATAGGCCTAAAGTAAGGAAGAATAGTTAGGAAGAAATGACATTACCTAGCTGAGAAGCCATGGAATTCTGAACTGGGGTGATGACTGGGAAGGGCTTAATATGATAAGATGTTAAGTAGACAGTGATTTTTTTAGTGGCTGATTGGCTATAAGAGTGAGCAAAAGGGAGAACCTGACCCGGGTCAGAGATTAGAGTTCAGAGGTCCTTCTGATGGGGCGATGCAGAAAGAAGCAGCATTTTTGCTAAGATTGCTCTTGCTTTCAACATAAAGAAAAATCTTTGGCAAGGCTTAGAAGTAGAATCTGATACAAGGATCTTGGATGAGTGATTTATTGAAGTGTTCTAAGGAGAAAGAGAGTGAGGGAAGAGTGGAGGAAGCAGGGAAAACCATTAAGAAAGGAGGAGTGTCACATGGAGACCAGCTTCAGCCAGATCCCACAGGGTGCCCAGCCGTTTGACTGCATCATGTAATTAGTCACACCTTGAGGCAAAGGGGCCTGTCTTTTGTACTTCTCAGTCAGTCACTAGCTTTTGGCTGCATGGGGGTGGTGAAGTAAAGTATAATCTCTTTTACCAGATGGCTCCGTTTGCCCAAGAGCAATTCTCAAGAGAGGGAGCAGCTGTGAGCTCTCAGCAACCACCATTCTTGGCAGCTGGGGAATGTGTGTACTAGCCTGGAAAAGGGGATTGGATGGAGCACCACCACTATCCCTTAAAAAGGGTCAGTGCTGTGATTAATCTGCTTGACATCTTTCCCAAGTCAGGGAACCAGTGTGACTCAACTTCTGCTCAGCATGCTGTGTTCATTATAGAAAATTCCTTTAGATTGCAGGCTGTGATAATAACTAATGTCTTATGTTTAGGAGGTCAGCTTTTCTTCTTAAAGGGCCCTAGAGTATAGCATCATGCATGCAGGCTAGCAGCATGTCTATAAAGCCTCTTGGGTTTTAGAGAGAGAAAGTGAAAAGAGGCCCATAGAATAGATAGCACATGGTCATGTGCATTACATCATAATTAGTGAAGAACCTTCCCCCTCATAATTTATGTACCTCTGAAAGGACCCAGTAGGTGCTAATTATTTCGTCTCTGGCTCTGTGATCTTCTGTTCCATACATACTGGATTTGATTGAGATTAGACAAATCACTGTTTTCTTTGAAATGGGAGACTTCTGAAGCAATCTCTGTAGAGCATGATACATTAAATTTTTACATAGGTACTGTTTGCTTCTTTAAACTCAATATAAATGATTAAATTGATTGGACTAACTTATATAATTCAAAGTAAACAAATACACACACGCTAATTCCTCAGATGAATGGTTTGGCTGCCTGCCACTAGAAATCTCCCACTTCCTTTTTATTATTGGAAGCAAACAGAAAACTGAATCAACACAAAGAATTTGAGCACTTGGAAAGGATATTGCATTCCAGAGCTGTCTAAAGGTTACACTACTCATGACAATTGCATATTGTTTTCTCTAATGTTCATGGGAAAATAATATGCAATTGTCATGAGTTTGTTCATTATAATATGCAATAATATGCATAATGTTCATGGTTTTCTGCCTTCATATCAGCTTTTCAGCACTCATAGTCCTTCTAAAATAGAGAAGCACACCTTTTGTGCATTTTACAAAGTGGCCCTTTCTGAGCTCTCATTGGGAAGTCCTCCTACTGGACTGACCCCATACATTTACCTGCATGGTCCTAACATATTTTGTTATAGCAGCCTGAATGGATTAAGACATCCTCAATTTCAGAAGGAGAAAAAATTCATGAAAACCACTCACAATCATTACTGGAGGTCAGAGGTTATGTTTTGACCAGATGACCACAAATAAATGTTTTACAAATATGTATTATGCACCATCACATTGAGTGAGCTTAAATCCTAAAGATTAAATGCTGGTGGGGATTCTCACTTCTACCAAGCTTAATACTCAAGATAAGCACATTCTGTATGCATTTAAAATGGGACAAAAATCACCTTTGTCATTCAATGTGTAATAAAAAGATGAAAATTCAGGAAGCCCCTACTTATAGTGACAGAAGATTCTGGACAAGTCTTTGAACCTCATATTCTATATCACTGAAGTGATAATAATTATATGATTTGTCACATCATGTCACTGGGAGCATCTAAGAACATATAAATAAAAAAGAACTTTGCAAAGTCCTAAGTGATGTTCAGATATTGGAAACTAATGGACATTTAATAATTACACATTTAAAATGTCCTCTTTCATTCCATCACATAGGAAATATATACTCAAAAATACAGACAACTAAAAAAGGAGAAAAACAATTATAAGATTTAAAAAGTTACTAGGTTAAAAGTGATTCCTCTTTAATTGGATGATATAGTGGGTTGAATAGTGGCTCTGCCAAAATATGTCTGAGTCCTAGCCCTCAGTATCTGTGACTATAAGCTTATTTAGAAAAAAAAATCTTTGCAGATATAATTAAGGATCTTGAGATGAGATCATCCTGGATTAACTGGGTGGGCCCTAAATTCAAAGACAAGCACCCTTATTAGAAGAGGAGAAACACAGAGGAAAAATGTAGGGGAAAGCCATATGATAATGAAGACAGAGATTGGAGTGATGCATGTGCAAGCCAAGGAATGCCAAGGATTGCTGGCAGCCACCAGAAACTGGAAGAGGCAAAAAAGGGCTCTTCCCTAGAATTTTCAGATGTGCCATGGCTTTCCTGACACCCTGATTTTAGACTTCTGGCTTCCAAAACTGCAAGAGAATACATTTCTATTGTTGCAAGTCACCTAGTTTGTAATCATTTGTTATGGTCACCCTAGGAAACTAATACAGACAGATGCTCACCATAAAGAAAGCCCTATGAATGTCATCATGCCAGAGAGTGAGCAGAGTATTGAAAGACAATGGAGATGTGTGGTTAGCAATCTGCAATGCATGGCTTTTCTAATGAAAATGTTTATTTTCTGTCCTTTCTTTTAAAAGTAGAACAGTCACTATAAATGGACTGCAAGAAAATGGCATTAACTATAATAAAGGCAAGTTAGGAGAAGTTTGGGAGGAAAAGTAATCATAGCAAATAATAAGACTGAGTCAGTTGAGTGGCCTTATCTTGTATTAAGGAGAGACTTTTGGCATAGAATTAAGTAGGTAAGCATTTCCTGTTCAAAGTGGAGCATGATCCAGTTAAAGGTGAGATCATACGGTATTTGTCCCTCAAGCCTGGCTTATCTCACCTTTAACCGGAACATAATCAACAAAATTAAAAAGCAAACAAAATATAACCAGAGACGTTGAAATTAAGAACAATCCAACAATAACCAGAGGGAAGGGGCAGGAGACACTGTGGGAAGGGTTTTCAGGAACTATACAACAAAGGACACAAGGACAAAACCAAGGGGGAGGGTGGAAGCAAGGGAGGGAAGTGGGTTTGGCTGGGGTTGAGGGGAGGGGTGGGGAGAAAATGCAGATAGCTGTAATTGAAGAACAATAAAATAATTAAAAATAAAATAAAGTGGAGCATGAGAATAGAAGAAAAAGGGATTAGGAATGAAAGAAGTTAAAGGATAGAGAAACAAAACCTAATTGATTCAAAATATATACCACCTTTGGTTTATATTTTATTTTTGCAACTTAAATTTACCCATATCTAAACATTTTAAATAAATATATCAGTTCTTATCAAGTAACAGAAAATTTGTTGTTGACTTTGGGTGCGTCTGGGCAAAGGAAGTCCTGGGCTATTTGAGCAACCTTAATATGGTACCTGGCACCTACTTTTCAATCAGTGGGAGCCAAAATTTATAACACAGCCTCTTTTATGTTGTGGGACTGACCTCTTCCATTGAAGGATAGTTAACAGAAGTCCTAGAGAAGAGATGGTGACGTGGTAAGAGGGAGCAGATTCCACTTTGCCCTAAACATGGGAGAAAAACCTGACTGATCTATGGAGGAACAGAGCAGACAACCACCAGTACCACAGCATATATAAAAATAGGAGATCAAAAACTGAAACGGACATTGAAAAACCAGATGGTAAGGAGAGTGCTTCAGGACAATAAGGGCTCAGGGATCAGCTCGGGGACCAGGGAGGCTGCAGCTCCAGGCTTGGTGCCTGCTGGGCCAGCCACAGGGCTCTTGGGAGAGAGCTGGGTTGGCACTCCCTCCTCTGACAAACAAGGTTTGAACTGCACCTGGAGAGATCTGGTTGCTTGAAGTAACAGAGAGGGGAGTAAGGACTAAGTGGCAAATAAACAGGGGCTGTGAGCACCCACGCATAGCCATGGGAAGAGTGTGCAACCAAGCCCCTGCCACCAGAGGCAGCCTGGACAATGCATGTGCCACAATCATAGGAGAGAAAGCTTTGTGGAATGCCTGGGGCCCACACCTGTGGACCTGGAGAAAGTGCAGCTCTGCAAAAGGCCTGGAGCTCACAACTATGAATTCGGAGAGAGTGTGTGCCAGCCTCAGGAGACCCGGAGCCCACACTGGTAAATTTGGAGTGAATGCACACACCTCAGGAGGCTCAGAACCCACACCCAGGGCCCTGCAGAGGGGTACCAGGCTAGCTCTGGGGGGAGTACATAAACAGCCCTAGGGAAAGTGCGCCCCAGGTGGATTGAGTGCTAAACAGGAAGGAAGAAAAGCATACCAGTCACCCCTCAACCTGCTGCAGCCAGCAAGAACAGAAAAACTGGTTTGGACAGTTTGAAATCAGCACGAGGGTTTTTTGTTTTTTATTGTTTGTTTGTTGGAATTTCTTAAAGTAATTTTATATTTTTAAATTTTTATTATTTTTCTCAAATTTTTCACTTCTATTTCCTTCTTTCTTGTTTTATTCCTTCCTTTCTTTCCAATTTTATCTCTTCTTCCTTTCTTCCTTCCTTAGTCTGCTTTTTTTTTTAAATACCCACAAGTGAGACATGAAAACCTGGAACTGTGAAAAGACTAGAGTTAGACCCAAAGAGGGGGCATCCCAACACCTGAGATGGAGAGACAAATTTCACTTTGCTATTACAGAGAACCTGCAAGTTATTCTATATTTGTATTATTGTTTTTTCATTATTCTTACATCTTTTATTTGAATAATATTTTTGTATTCCTCTTCTTTCTGTACAGTCTTCTTTGCTTGGCTGGTTATATGGTATCATTTGAAAGGTTTCCCCTGTTCTCTCTTTCACAGTGTACTGTTAATTTGCTGTCATTCACATCACTTATGTTCCTTTAGCACACTACTCAAAGTCCTATACTCCCTATTCTTGTTATCCAGATCTCATAGATTCTGTTATATGACTGTTGCTCTAATATTATTGTAAACAATAGCTGTTCCACATTATTGTAAACACTACACAACACCCCTCCAAGATCTAAGCCCACTTCACAGTTTCCTGAACTCTATTCCTGTAGTGGTTAACTCTATTCTCTCACACACTACACCTATTTACTATCCTTTACTCTCACTTTACCTCAGAATCTGACCTCCCACAACCTCACTGCTTTCTACATTCAACTCACAATTCTTCCCTCCCCAACAAGAGTCTTACCTTCTTTCCATCATTTCTAAAAGGTGGCTAGTTTGGCAGAAGATCATGGTTAACACTATACACAGCTAAAGGATATCCTATCTCTTCTCTACTGGATGCTACTCTAAATATCATAGAATACTCTCTTGCTCTCTTAAACCATTTTACCTTACCCCTTCAACTGATCACAAAAAGGAGTAGGTGGAAGCAGTGAACACCAGGATGCCAACAAGAGACTGCACCACTGAATCTCACAGGTATTCTATCACAGAAGTTCACGCCATAAACCAAGGAAGTCAGAAAAGATAAATTTAAGAAGCTGAGGATAACAAGAAGAGTCTCACAAACAGTGGGAAGACAAAGAAAAAATCCCCAAGTAAAAGGAAAGGAGAAATCCCCAGAAACAAATGCTAAATGAAATAGAGGCAACTCAACCATAAGATAATTAATTCAAAGCAATGATTATCAAGAAGCTCCATGAGCTCACAGCAAATTAACAGAAACTACAGAAAAACTACAAGGAACTTCCCACAAATCATATCAAAATTAAACAGAAAATAGAAACTATCAACAAGGGCCAAGAGAAAAATGAAGAACACAATTTCTGAACTGAAGAACACAGCAGAAGGAATCAAAAGCAGGATAGATGAAGCAGAAGATCAGATCAGCAAGCTAGAGGACAAAGTAGAAAAAAACACCCAGAAAGCGCAAGAAAAGGAAAAGATGGTATGAAAGAATGAAGAGGAATCAAGACAATATGAAACATAATAATATCCGAAGAATAGGGATACCAGAAGGAGAAGAAGAAGAATAAGAAATAGAAAACCTATTTGAAAAAGTAATGATGGAAAACTTCCCTAATTTGGTGACACAAAAAGTCACACAAACCAAGGAAACACAGAGAATCCCAATCAAGAGGCACCCAAAGAGGCCCATTTCAAGACACGTCATATTAAAAATGGCAAAATTCCAAGACAAAGAGAGAATCTTAAAGGCAGCAAGGGAGAAACAGGAATTAACATACAAGGGAGCCCTGATAAGGTTAGCAGCTGACTTCTCGGTGGAAATGCTCCAAGTAAGAAGAGAATGGCAAGAAATATTCCAAATAATGAGAACCAGTGGCTTGCAAACAAGGCTACTTTACCCAGCAAGGCTTTCAATCAAAACAGAATGCCAAATAAGCAGCATCTAGACAAAAGAAGCCTAAAGAATACACCTCCACCAAACCAGCTCTACAAGACATGCTAAAGGGATTGCTTTAAGGAAAAAAGAGAGAGAGAGGAACACAGGAAGAAAAATGACAGTGAATAAGTACCTATCGATAATAACATAAATGTAAATGGATTAAATGTTCCAATCAAAAGACATAGAATACCTAAATGGATAAGAAAGCATGACCCACACATATGCTGCCTACAAGAGACCCACCTCAGGACAAAAGACCTACACAGAGTGAAAGTAAAGGGCTGGAATCAAATTTTCCAAGCAAATGGACAGGAAAAAAAAAGCCAGGGTAGCAATACTCATATCAGAAAAAATAGACTTCAAAAAAAGGGCCATAAAGAGAAACCCAGAAAGTCACTTCATAATACTCAAGGGAAGAATCCACCAAGAAGACATTAACATTGTAAATATATATGCACCCAATGTAGGAGCATCCAAATAGATAAAGAAAATCTTAGAGGACTTCAAGAAAGATATTGACAGCAACACAATTGTAGTAGGGGATTTTAACACCCCACTGTCAAAAATGGATAGATCTTCTAAACAAAATATCAACAAAGATATCATGGCATTGAACAATGCCTTAGATGAAATGGACTTAACTGATATATACAGAGCCATTCACCCCAAGGTAGATAAATACACATTTATTTCAAATGCACATGGAACATTTTGAAAGACAGACCACATCATAGGACACAAAACAAGCCTCAACAAATTCAAGAAAATTGATATTATACCAAGCATTTTCTTCAACCACAAGGAACTGAAACTAGAAATCAGCCCCAAGGGGGGAAAAAAAACCAAACACTCAAAATCATGCAGATTGAATAGCATGCTATTAAACAATGAATGGGTCAAAGATGAAATTAGAGAAGAATTCAAAAAATTTCTGAAAACAGGCCTGGCTGGCATAGATCAGTGGATTGAGTGCAGGCCTGTGAACCAAAGGATCAAGGTTCAATTCCCAGTAAGGGCACATGCCTGGGTTGCAGGCCAGTTCCCAGCGGGGAACACATGAGAGGCAACACACATTGATGTTTCTCTCCCTGTTTCCTTCTCTTCCCCTCTAAAGATAAATTAATAAATTTTTAAAATAAAAAAAGTTTCTGAAAACAAATGAAAATGAACTCACAACAACCAAAAACTTATAGGACACAGTGAAGGCAGTCCTGAGAGGAAAGTTCATAACAATACAGGCCTACCTAAAAAAAAACAGAAACATTTCAAACACACAACCTAACCCTACACCTGCAAGAACTCGAGGAACAACAACAAAGACAGCCCAGAGCAAGTAGAAGGAAGGAAATAACCAAGATCAGAGCAGAACTAAATGACATAGAGACTAAAAGCACAATCCTAAGGATCAATGAATATAGGAGTTGTTTCCTTGAAAAGACATATAAAATCAACAAGCCGTTACGCAGGATCATCAAGAAAAAAAGAGAGTGCCCTAGCTGTTGTGGCTCAATGGAATGAGCATGGGCCTGTGATGCAAAGGGTGGCTGGTTCTATTCCCAGTCAGGGCACACGCCTGGGTTGTAGGCCAGGTCCCCAGTGGGGGACACATGAGAGGCAACCACACATTGATGTTTCTCTACCACTCTTTCTCCTTCCTTTTCCCTTCTCTAAAATAAATAAATAAATAAATAAATAAATAAATAAATAAATAAATAAATATTTTTAAAAGAAAAAAAAGAGAGGACCGAAATAAACACAATCCGAAATGAAAGATGAGAGATTACAACCAACACCACAGAATACAAAGGATTGTAACACATTACTATGAAGAACTGTATGCCAAGAAATTTGAAAACCTAGGGGAAATGGATTTTTGGAAAAATATAAGCTTCCAAAACTGAATGAAGAAGGAGAGACCCTGAATAGACCAATAACAGCAGATGAAATTGAAGCAGTAATAAAAAAAATCCCAACACACAAAAGCCCTGAACCAGATGGTTTCACGGGAGAATTCTACAAATCATTTAAGGAAGAGCTAACCCCTATCCTTCACAGATTATTCCAAAAAATTCAAAATGATAGAAGACTCCCAAACTCTTTTCATGAAGCCAACATCATCCTAATCCCAAAACCAGATAAAGACACAGCAAAGAAAGAAAACTTCAGGCCAATATCGCTGATGAACATAGATGCTCAAATCCTCAACAAAATATTGGCAAACTGCATCCAGCAATGCATCAAAAAGATCATACACCATGAGCAAGTGCAATTCATCCCTGGGATGCAAGGATGGTTCAATGTTCACAAATCAGTAAATGTAATACACCACATAAACAAAAGCAAAGACAAAAACCACATGATCATATCAATAGAGGTGGAAAAATGTTTGATAAGGTATAACACCCATTTATGATAAAAACACTCAGCAAAGTGGGAATACAGGGAGCATTTCTCAAAATAATAAAGGCCATATATGAGAGACCTACAGCCAACATCATACTCAATAGGCAAAAACTAAGAGCTTTTCCACTAAGATCAGGAACAAGACAAGTTTGTCCACTTTTACCACTTCTCTTCAATATAGTATTGGAAGTTTCAGCTACAGCAATCAGGCAAGAGAAGGAAATAAAAGGCATCCAAAATAAAAGGCATCCACATAGGAAAGGAGGAAACAAAATTGTCATTGTTTGAAGATTAAATGATAGTGTACATGGAAAATCCCATTGACTCCACCCAAAAACTGCTTGACCTAATAAATGAATTTGGAAAAACAGCAAGATACAAATTCAATATACAGAAATCAAAGGCATTTTTGCATACTAACAATGAAACAGCAGAAACAGAAATCAAGAAGAAAATCCCACTTGATATAGCAACAAGAAAAATAAAATATCTAGGAATAAATGTAACCAAAAAGGTAAAATACCTGTATGCTGAAAGCTACACAACACTGGAGAAAGAAATCAAGGAAGACACAAACAAATGAAAACTTATACTGTGTTCATAGATTGGAAGAATTAACATCATCAAAATGTCCATACTACCCAAAGCAATATACAGATTCAATGCAATACCTATTAAGGTACTAATGGCATGTTTCACAGACATAAAACAAACATTTCAAAAATTCATATGGAACCATAAATGACCTCAAATAGCTGCTGCAGTTTTGAGAAAGAAGAGCAAAGTAGGAGTGATCACAATACCTAATACCAAACTGTATTACAAGGCTACTGTAATCAAAACAGCCTGGTACTGGCATAAAAACAGACACATGGACCAGTGGAACAGAACAGAGAGCCCAGAAATAAACCCAAATCTCTATGGTCAATTAATATTGACAAAGGGGGCAGTAACATAAAATGGAGTAAAAATAGACTCTTCAACAAATGGTGTTCGGAGAACTGGATAGCTACGTGCAAAAAAATGAAACTTGAGCACCAATTTACACCATACACCAAAATATATTCTAGGTGGATAAAAGACATATATAAGCCGTGATACCATTAAAATCCCAGATGAGAACATAGGCAGGATAATCTCGGATATTTCATGCAGCAACATTTTTACTGATATGTCCCCTAGAGGATGGGACATAAAGGAAAGAATCAACAAATGGGATCTCATCAAAATAAAAAGCTTCTGCATGGCTAAAGAAAACAGTATTAAAATGAAAAGAGAACCAACTGTTTGGGAAAACATATTTGCCTATGTTACCTTGGACAAAGATTTAACCTCCAAAATATACAAAGAACTTGCACGACTCCACTCTAAGAAGACAAGCAACCCAATTAAAAATGGGCAAAGGACTTGAAGACAATTCTCCAAGATGGACATACAGAGGATCCAGAGACATGTGAAAAGATTTCAGTATTGCTAGCTATCAGAGAGATGCAAATTAAAACCACAATGTGATACCAGTTCACACCAGTCAGAATGGCCATCATAAACAAAGCAACAAACAACAAATGTTGGAGAAGTTGTGAAGCAAAGGGGACCCTAGTTCACTGTTGGTGAGATTGCAGACTGGTACAACCACTGTGGAAAACAGTATGGAATTTTCTCAGAAAACTAAAAATGGATCTGCCTTTTGACCCAGCAATTCCACTGCTAGGATTATATCTTAAGAACCCTGAAACACCAGTCCAAAAGAACCTATTTATCCCAATGTTCATAGCAGCAGAATTTGCAGTAGCCAAGAACTGGAAGCAACCTAGGTGCCCTTTAATAAATGAATGGATCCAAATACTATGGTACATTTACACAATGGAATTCTATGCAGCAGAAAGAAAGAAGGAGCTCCTCATACCCTTCGCAACAGCATGGATGGAACTGGAAAGCATTATGCTAAGTGAAATAAGCCAGCTGGTGAAAGACAAATACCATATGATATCACCTTTAACAGAAACCTAAGCAACAAAACAAACAAGCAAGCAAAATATAACCACAGACACTGAAATAGAGTACAGGCTGACAGTGTCCAGAGCAGGGAGCAGAGGGAATTTCAGGGGAATTTCATTGGAAAATTGGGCCAGTTTACAGGAACAAGTATAAAAGACATATAGACAAAAACTAGGGAGGGTGGAAATTGGAGGGGGGGAGAATTGGGTGGGTGGGTTAGGGTGGCAGTAAAAAACAGAAAACTGTACTTGAACAATTAAAATTAAAAAGATAATAAGTTTTCCAATAGGAAAAAAAAATGAAGTCCTGCCAAGGCAGATGTCACCTTAATTTAAAGTCTGCATGTTTCCTATTTTTCCCATTATCACTCTCTTTGTTTCCACTTATTTCACTACTCATTTGATATATTTTTATGATTGTTTTGTTGTTAAAGATAATAATAAGCACCACTTACCTCTAGGTACTTATGTTTTCATAAATACCACTTGATTCTCATGACGATCTTTTGAGGTACTTATTACCATCCCCACTTAATACACAAGGAAACCAAGTAACAGGGTTCAGCCAAGAGTGGGGGCCCCAAATAGGGATTTGTAATGAGGTCCAGAAGAACTTAGAGATGATTGGCTTCACAGCACAGGGCCACACCTTCCCGGAATGCTCTCAGCTTTGACGATTTGTGGGAGGAGCCAGAAATGAGGCTGTAGAGGAAGACTGGCACTGGGGTTTAAACTCAGGTGGAGCATCCATTTGGCATGTTTTGGGGGACCACACAGCTTTGGAAGTGCTCCCTTTTAGCCATGTGGATGGTGCTGGGAGTCTGAATGATGGACTTCTTTTTCTTTCCTGAGATAGGGTACCCCATACTGGGCAGAGGGTACCCCAGACTGGGCAGATTTGTGCATTTGTGGATATTCTAAAGAACTTTAGTCTGTATAACTTCTAAATAAATAATAATTCCTTTCCTTTTCACCAATATCTGGCAGACATCTTTTCTCTGGTGCTGGCAAAGTGAACCTAGTATGGGGGATGAACCCCTAGAGAAAAGGGGGGTCCTTTTGGTAATAGTATATTGTTCAGCACCCTACTCCGGTCTGTTCTATAACAGAATGGTGACTTTGAAGGTACAGTGTAGTGAGTGGAAATCAGACTTGGATTAGGTTTCTGGATCCATGTCCAGAAATAAGCTGTGTGACTTTGGACAGATAAGTGACATAACCTCCTTAAACCTCAGTGTTCTCACAAGCCAAATGGAATAATACTCCATTTTCTTGTGTTCTAAGGAGCCCTTTATCTTCACTTTTTACTTTAATGCTTGAAATTAAGATGTATTACAATTGCCGTGTCTTGTATGTTTTCACCCTATAAAGCTATTATTAAACTGATGTCTTACCATTGGTAGTACTTAATAATTGAGGGATTTAGTATTACATAACCTCCAAGGTTCTTATAAAGCTGAAGGATTATGTGTGTAAGTGCTTGGTATATGACTGGAGCTCAAGAAGTGTTAATTTTTATTACATTTTAGTAACTTGGTCATAGGTTATATTAGTAAGTGGCAAAGCCTAGATTGGAACCAAGTTTATAATTGTAGTTACAGAACTTCTTTTCTAGCCCCAAAATTCTAGTTCTAAATAGTGACAGAATGAGCTAATTATACTAGCTATGAGTTGGTCCCTGTATCATGGCCCAGACTCCTTCATTCTCCTAACTCTGCCTTTTCTTCCTAATTTGTAATATCCTCACCAGGCATAAATCATGTTGAACTCATCAACATTTTAAATTTAAAATTGTCATCCTTAAATCAATTCATATAGGACTTTTATAATTATTATTTGTTATATTAAGTTGTGCTATATTTTGAAGGTTGAGCTTCTGGAATAACAAGAACTAGTAAAAGATAAAATAGGTTGAAAGTAAAATAGAAAGGTAAATCTTAAAATTATTGAAATAAAATCAAGCCTTTAGCCTATTCCAACATTCTGTTTTGTATTTTCACTTTTCCTCCCAGAGGGAATCAACAATTCGTCATTGTGCTGGTGATTGGTGTTGATGCTCCCTTAACCAACAAAAGTGACTCTGACGTGGGGAAGGGAAAAAGGCCAAGAATATCAACCACTAAGTTAGTGTAGTGGACACATTATTATTATTATTACCATTATTATTATTTTCCTACCAGCATTCAATTTTTCTTCTTTTCTGTTTTCTTCATGTTGAATATGTCATTCATTAATTAATTGTCTCATTACCATTTAGTCCCCTTACAACCCCCTCCCCAGAGCAATTGCCACCCTGTTGTCCAGGTCCATAAGTACTTTTTCCTTTTCACTCCAATCCCTCCATCATCTAACCTCCTCCACCCCAACAGCTTTCATCTTTTCTCCATCTATGAGTCACTCTGTTTTGCTTGTTAGTTTAGTTCATTCATTATATTCCACATATGAGTGAAGTCATATGGTATTTGTCTTTCTTTGCCTGGCTTATTTCATAGCATAATATTCTCCAGGTCCATCCATACTGTGGCAAAGGGTAAACTTTTCTTCTTTTTTATGGCCAAGTAATATTCCATTGTGTAAAAATCTCATAGTTGTTTCATCCACTCATCTACTGATGGACACTTGGGCTGCTTCCATGTTTTGGCCATTGTAAATAATGATGTAATGAACATGGGGATGCTTACGTTCTTTTGAATTACAGTTTTGTGTTTATTCAGATATAGTCCCAGAATTTGGATCATTGGGTCAAAAGGCAGTTCAATTTTTACTTTTTTGAGGTATCTCCCACTGCTTTCCACAATGGTTGCACCAATCTGCATTCCCACCAACAATGCAAAAGTGTTCTCCTAATTTTTCTCCTTTTCCACTGAAGAAACTCTGTTCTCCCTCAGTCCTTGTGATTTTTGTGGGGGGGGGGAATAGGTTTCATCCTAGGGGTGACTAAGAAACCCAACTCTGGACAGTCAGTACATTTTATCCCATTAGCCACAGTATTTGGGTCAGGGATGAACAAAAACTTACTTTTTTTTTTTTTTGCTTATTCTAGTTTAAGTTTTAACTTTCTAATACTTTTGATTGAAAGAGTTAATCTTCACTAATATAATTGGAAATCAAGACCAACTGGTGATTTCCGCCAAGATGGAGGCATAGGTGGATGTACCGTGCCTTCTCACACAACCAAGTTTAGAGACAACTAAATATTAGCAACAGAAAACACAGCCAGAACACGGAAAATTGAACTTTTCGGAAGTCCATTAACAACAAATCTTCAGCCTGACCAGTAAGGGGCGAAACCAGCGGCTGGTGAAGCGGGATTGCACAGGAGGTCTCGGTCAGCCGGACTCAGGCGTGGAATCCAGACGTGCGGAATCCAGGCGCAGGGTTGGACCTAGTGAGCAACCGAGCGAGCCACCAGGCGAGCGACCGCGGGGGAGACAGCGGGGGAGCCGTGCTGAGTGTTGACTGTGGTCGCGCATTTGTGCGCTGGCGGACAGGCGAGGGAGTGGGCGGTTGGACCGGGCCAGGCGGGTCCCCGCGGCAAGAGGCAGTGGAGGGCACCGCCATTTCCCCGCTCTGACCCCACCTCCACATACAGCGTCATAACCCAGCGACTCTGAGTGGCCCGGCACAGGTGAACTACCTAAGACGCTAATCCTCACCCAGCTGAGAGAAACAGCAGAGGGGGCCGCCATTTCCCCGCTCTGACCACGCCCCCACGTACAGCGTCACAACCCAGAGACCTGGGAGTCCAAGGCACCGCTTCTCACACTTAAAGGGCCAGAACAGACCAAAAATGTCGCAAGAAGACCTCAAAGCCCCAGAGCCCATAGATCTAAGCAATGAAGAAATAGCAAAACTCTCAGACGCACAGTTTAAAACACTGGTCATCAGGATCCTCACAGAACTGGTTGATTATACCCACAAATTAGACAAATATATGAAGGCGAAACTAATTGAAATGAATGGAATTGCACAGGACACCAATAGCAATGAAAAGGAAACTGGGACTCAAATCAATGGAGTGGACCAGAAGAAAGCAAATAATGGCCAAACAGAAAAGAGTCAAGAAGCAAGAATTCAAAGAAATGATGAGAGTCTTAGGAACCTCCAGGACATCTTTAAACGCTCCAACATCCGAATTATAGGGGTACCAGAAGGGGGAAAGGCACAGCCACCAGTGGAAACTTATTTGAACAAATAATAAAGGAGAATTTCCCCAATCTGGCAAAGGAAATAGACTTCCAGGAAATCCAGGAAGCTCAGAGAGTCCCAAAGAAGTTGGACCCAAGAAGGAACACACCAAGGCACATCATCATTATATTAGCCAAAATTAAAATGAAGGAGAGAATCCTAGAAGCAGCAAGAGCTAAGGGGACAGTCACCTGCAAAGGAGTCCCCATCAGATTGTCAGCGGATTTCTCAAAAGAGAGCTTACAGTCAAGAAGGGGCTGGAAAGAGGTATTGCAAGTCATGAAATCCAAAGACCTACAACCAAGATTGCTCTATCCAGCAAAACTTTCATTTAGAATGGAAGGACAGATAAGGTGCTTCTCAGAGAAGATCAAATTCAAGGAGTTCATCATCACCAAGCCCTTATTATATGAAATGTTAAAGGGACTTATCTAAGAAAAAGAAGTTAAAGAAACATGAACAGTGAAAGGACAACAAACTCACAGTTATTAACAACCACACCTAAAACAAAAGCAAACTAAAAGGACAGCTAGATCAGGAGTGGAAACATAGAAATGAAGATCTCAAGGAGGGTTAGCAACAGGGGAGTGGGAGGAGGAGAAGGGGGGAGAAGGTACAGAAAATAAGTAGCATAGACAGTAGATAGAAAATAGATGGGGGCAAGAATAGCATGGGAAATATAGAATCTAAAGGAATTGAGACACATGGTCATAAACTAAAGGGGGGGGTAATGGTGGGGATGGGGGGTAGGGTGGAGGGGAATGAAGGGGGGAATAGAACAACTGTAACAGCATAATCAATAAAAAAATAAAATAAATAAAATAAAAAAGACCAATTGGTGACTGGAGATGCCCTTAATAGGCATAGGCTAATGATTAGCCACATGGTGTTAGGGGCTAAGGGAAATAGTCTTAAGAAAACTAAGTTGTTTGTTCAACCTTAGCTGCTTGCTCAAGCTTGGATGGGGGGACTGCACCCCCGCCCCCGGGCAAATGTTCCAGGAACTTAAGCAGATAGCTTCTTGGAACATCCGTTGTGGGGGGGGGGATTTTTACCCCTAGCATGAGACCCTAGGGAAATGGCTAACCTGAGCACGAGCTGTTCAGGAGCCCTGCCAGCCAATCATCAGCAAGATCACGAACCCTAGCATAAGCCCCTGAGCCAGTAGCTAACTGCCACCTTTTGCTTCTGGAAGTCGCTTGCTTGCTCGCTTCTATAAGAACCCTAGCATGTAAGCGTTAGGCGCGACTCTCATTTGCAGCCATTTTGGCACTCCTGTGTCTCCGGAGGCACCCCAAGAGTTCGCCCCTGCGCAGGTAAAACTTTGAAACTTTGGCCAATAAAGTTCCATCATAAAATCCTGAAGGCTTCCGACATTTGCTCGCATTGGGGTATGTTACAATGGAACTAAACCCTTACTGAGGAATGGAGGAGTATAGTTTTTCAGGATCCTCTTGTACTATTAAGGAAGAGGCTTGCTCTGATGGACCAACCTGGGTGTAAAGTCAGCCAGGCACATATTTTTGGTAGCAGTAAAGTTATAGTGGTAGCACAGATCGATAATCATTATTTATTTATTTTTTTAATTTTTATTTAGTTATTTTTCAAGTACATTTTTTGTCTATTTCTCCCATCCCAGCCCCCCCGCCCTGTCTCCCCCCCCTCCCATTCCCTTCCCCCAGTCCTCATACCTGTGTCTTTCATGCTTGTTCCTCAAAATCCCTCCCCATTTTTCCCCTTAAATTCCCTTCTCTCTCCCCTCTGGTCGCTGCCCACTTGTTCTCTATTTCAGTGTCTTTGTTTTTATTCTGTTCGCTTGTTTGTTTTATTGTTTAGCTTCCTGTCAAAGGTGAGATCATATGGTATTTGTCCTTCAATGCCTGGCCTATTTCACTCAGCATAATGCTTTCCAGTTCCATCCATGTTGTTGCAAAGGGTAGTAGCTCCTTCTTCCTCTCTGCTGCATAGAATTCCATTGTGTATATGTACCACAATTTTTTGATCCATTCATTTACTGATGGACACCAAGGTTGCTTCCAACTCTTGGCTATTGTAAATTGTGCTGCTATGAACATTGTGGTGCATAGGTTCTTTGATATCGACGTTTTAGGATTCTTAGGATATAATCCTAGCAGTAGAATTGTTGGGTCAAAAGGCAGGCTGATTTTTATTTTTCTGAGAAAATTCCATACTGTTCTCCATAATGGTTGTACCAGTCTGCAATCCCACCAACAGTGAACTAAGGTCCCCTTTTCCCCACAACCTCTCCAACATTTGTTGTTTGTTGCTTTCTTTATTACAGCCATCCTGACTGGTGTACAGTGGTATCTCATTGTGGTTTTAATTTGCATTTCTCTGATAGCTAATGATATTGAGTATCTCTTCATGTGTCTCTGGATATTCTGTATGTCCTCTTTGGAGAAGTGTCTGTTCAAGTCCTTTTCCCATCTTTTAATTGGGTTCGATGTCTTCCTAGAGTGGAGTCGTGTAAGTTCTTTGTATATTTTGGAGATTAAACCTTTGTCTGAGGTATCATTGGCAAATATGTTTTCCCATACAGTTGGTTGTCTTGCTAATTTAATACAGTTTTCTTTAGCCACGCAGAAGCTTTTTATTTTGTTTATTTATAAACAAATGAGATCCCATTTGTTTATTCTTTCCTTTACATTCCTTGCTCTAGGGGACATATCAGTAAAAAAGTTGCTGCGTGAAATATCTGAGATTTTCTTGCCAATGTTCTCCTCTAGGACTTTGATGGTGTCATGGCTTATATTTAAGTCTTTTATCCACCTTGAATTTATTTTTGTGTATGGTGTAAGTCTGTGCTCAAGTTTCATTTTCTTGCATGTAGCTGTCCAGTTCTCCCAACACCATTTGCTGAAGAGGCTATCTTTACTCCATTTTATGTTACTGCCCTCTTTGTCAAATATTAATTGACTGTAGAGAGTTGGGTTGATTTCTGGGCTCTCTGTTCTGTTCCATTGGTCTATGTGCCTGTTTTTATGCCAGTACCAGGCTGTTTTGATTACAGTGGCCTTGTAATAGTTTGATATCAGGTATTGTGATCCCTCCTACTTTGTTCTTCTTTCTCAAAAGAGCAGCTGCTATTCGGGCTCGTTCATAATTCCATATAAATTTTTGAAGCATTTGTTCTATGTCTGTGAAATATGCCATTGGTACTTTAATGGGTATTGCATTGAATCTGTATATTGCTTTGGGTAGTATGGACATTTTGATAATGTTAATTCTTCCAATCCATGAACAAGGTATATGTTTCCATTTGTTTGTGTCTTCCCATATTTCTTTCTTCAGTGCTGTGTAGTTTTCTGCATACAGGTCTTTTACCTCCTTGGTTACATTTATTCCCAGATATTTTATTTTTCTTTTTGCTATATCAAATGGGATTTTTTACTTGATTTCTGCTTTTGCTGATTCATTGTTCATATACAAAAATGCCTTTGATTTCTGGATATTGACTTTGTATCCTGCTGTTTTGCCAAATTCATTAATTAGGTTGAGCAGTTTTTTGGTAGTGTCTATAGGATTTTCCATGTACACTATCATGTCATCTGCAAACAGTGACAGTTTTCTTTCCTCCTTTCCTATTTGGATGCCTTTTGTTTCCTTTTCCTGCCTGATCACTGTGGCCAAAACTTCTAATACCATATTGAATAGAAGTGGTGAAAGTGGACATCCTTGTCTTGTTCCTGATCTTAGTGGAAAAGCTTTTAGTTTTTGCCCATTGAGTATGATATTGGCTGTAGATCTCTCATAAATGGCCTTTATTATTTTGAGGAATGCTCCCTGTATTCCCACTTTGCTGAGTGTTTTTATCATAAATGGGTGCTGTACCTTATCAAAAGCTTTTTTCGCATCTATTGATATGATCATGTGGTTTTTGTCTTTGCTTTTGTTTATGTGATGAATTACATTTACTGATTTGCAAATGTTGAACCATCCTTGCACCCCTGGGATGAATCCCACTTGGTCATGGTGTATAATCTTTTGGATATATTGTTGGATGCGATTTACCAATATTTTGTTGAGGATTTTAGCATCTATGTTCATCAGTGATATTGGCCTGAAATTTTCTTTCTTTGTTGTATCTTTATCTGGTTTTGGAATTAGGATGATGCTGGCTTCATAAAAGGAGTTTGGGAGTTTTCTATCCTTTCAGATTTTTTAGAATAGTCTGTGAGGAATAGGGGTTAGCTCTTCCTTAAATGCTTTGTAGAATTCTCCTGTGAATCCATCTGGTCCAGGGCTTTTGTGTGATGGGAGTTTTTTGATTACTGCTTCAATTTCTTTTGCTGTTATTGGTCTATTCAGGTGTTCTACTTCTTTTTCATTGAGTTTTGGGAGATTATATTTTTCTAGAAATGTGTCCATTTCCCCTAGGTTCTCAAATTTCTTGGCTTACTGTTCTTCATAGTAATTGCTTACAAGCCTTTCTATTTCTGTGGTATCAGTTGTAATCTCTCCTCTCTCCGTTCTGATTGTGTTTATTTGTGTCTGTTCCCTTCTTTTCTTGATGAGCCTACTTAAAGGCTTGTCTATTTTGTTTATCTTTTCAAAGAACCAACTCCTGGATTCATTGATCCTTAGAATTGTGCTTTTAGTCTCTATGTCATTTAGTTCTGCTCTGATCTTAGTTATTTCCTTCCTTCTACTTGTTTTGGGCTGTTTTGTTGTTGTTCCTCGAGTTCTTACAGGCATAGAGTAAGGTTGTATGTTTGAAATGTTTCTGTCTTCTTTAGGTAGGCCTGTATTGCTATAAACTTCCCTCTCAGGACTGCCTTCCCTGTGTCCCATAAGTTTTGGGTTGTTGTGAGATCATTTTCCATTTGTTTCCAGAAACTTTTTGATTTCTTCCCTAATTTCATTCTTGACCCATTCATTGTTTAATAGCATACCATTCAGTCTCCATGATTTTGGGTGTTTTGGGTTTTTTCCTTTGGGGTTGGTTTCCATTTCAGTCCTTTGTGGTCAGAGAAAATGCTTGGTATGATTTCAATATTCTTGAATTTGTTGAGGCTTGTTTTGTGTCCTATCATGTGGTCTATCTTTGAGAATATTCCATGTGCATTTGAAAAGAATGTGTATTTAGCTTCTTTGGGGTGAAGAGCTCTGCATATATCAGTTAGGTCCATTTCATCAAGGGTGTTGTTTAATGCCACAATGTGTTTGTTGATATTTTGTTTGGAAGATCTGTCCATTTTTGATAGTGGGGTATTAAAATCCCCCACTATAATTGTGTTGCTGTCTATATCTTTCTTGAATTCCTCTAAGATTTTCTTTATATATTTCGGTGCTCCTATGTTGGGTACATATATATTTATGATGTTAATGTCTTCTTGGTGGATTCTTCCCTTGAGTATTATGAAGTGACCTTCTGGGTCACTCTTTATGGGTCTTTTTTTGAAGTCTATTTTGTCTGATATGAGAATTGCTACACCAGCTTTTTTTTTCTTGTCCATTTGCTTGGAAATTTTGTTTTTATCCTTTCAGTTTTAGTCTGTGATGGTCTTTTGTCCTGAGGTGGGTCTCTTGTAGGCAGCATATGTGTGGGTCATACTTTCTTATCCATGACGCTATTCTGTGTCTTTCGATTGGAGCATTTAATCCGTTTACATTTAAGGTTATTATTGATAGGTACTTATTCATTGCCATTTTTGTACCCGTGTTCCTCTCTGTCTGTCTCTTTTCCTTCCTTTCCTTAAAGCAGACCTTTTAGTATTTCTTGTAGAGCTGGCTTGGTGGCAGCAAATTCTTTTAGATTTCTTTTGTCTTGGAAGCTCTTTATTTGGCCTTCTATCTTGATTGAGAGCCTTGCTGGGTCAAGTAGCCTTGGTGGCAGGCCTCTGGTTCTCCTTACTTGGAATATTTCTTGCCATTCTCTTCTTGCTTGGAGTGTTTCCATTTAGAAGTCAGTGGGTAACCTTATTGGGACTCCTTTGTATGTTATTTCTTTTTTCTCCCTTGCTGCCTTTGAGATTCTTTCTTTGTCTTGGAATTTTGCCATTTAATGATGATATGTCTTGAAGTGGGCCTCCTTGGGTTCCTCTTGAATGGGACTCTGTGTGATTCCTGGATTTGTGTGACTTTTTCTCTCATCAAATTAGGGAAATTTTCTCTCATTACTCTTTCAAATATGTTTTCTATCCCTTGTTCTTCTTGTTCTCCTTCTGGTATTGCTGTTATTTGCATATTAGTATGTTTCATATTGTCTTGCATTTCTCTTAATCCCTCTTCATTCTTTCTGAGCCTCTTTTCCCTTTCCTGTTCTTTCTGTGAGATGCTTTCTACTTTGTCCTCTAGTTCACTAATCCGATCTTCTGTTTCATCTACCCTATTTTTAATGCTTTCTACTGTGGTTTTTAATTCAGAAATTGTATTCTTCATTTCCTCTTGGCCCTTGCTAATAATTTCCATTTCCTTTTTCATGTTGATGTAGTTCGAGGTGAGATCATTGTAGCTCCCCTGTAGTTTCTGGTAGCTGATTGTGAGCTCTTTGAACTTCCTGATAACCAGTGCTTTGAATTCAGTATCTGATAATTGACTTGCCTCTATTTTATCTAACAATCTTTCTGCTGATTCCTCCTTTCCTTTCATTTGGGGATTGTCTTTGTCTTCCCATTGCTTGTGAGACTCTTCTTTGTAGCCTCAACTTCTTAAATTAATCTGTTTTGACACCCTGGGTTTATGGTGTGAACTTTTGTGGTGGAATGCCTGTGAATTTCAGTGGTGCAGTCTGTTTTGGTTATCCTCTTGTTCTCTTCTTCCACCTACTCAAATATGCAGAAACTTTTGGCTTCTCTCCTACAACAATGTGCAATTTGTCTCTCTGACTCTACTGTTGGGAGGCCTCTTCTATGGGTCCAGCTCTGGCCTTTTCATATTTTCAAGTTGATTGTGACTCTTGTGGGTAAAAGAAAGAAATGACAAGGAAAGAAATAAAAGGAAGAAAGAAGAAAAATGGTAGGGGAATGGAAGAAAGAGCAATAAGTTTATAAAGAAAAGAAAAAGAAATAAAACAGAAAATCCAGGAAAAGTATGGAAAGATGAAACAGTAATAAAATTTAAAAGAAATAACAGATTACTTTAAAAAAGCAAAAAGATAAAGAAAAGGAATGGAGAAGGTATAAAAGTAAAAAAACAAGAAAGAATAAAAATAAAATAAAGTAAAGTAAAAAAAAAACCCAAGAAACAAAAAACAAAAAATGCACAAACAAAAATAATCTCTCAAAAACAACATCAGAACAGGAAATGTCACTTGTTGGCTTCAAACTAGCCAAACCAGTTTTTCTGGTTGCGGTTGGCTGAGGGTTGATTGTTGTGATTTTTTCAGCCAGCCCCTCTCAGGATCCAGACACTTGGCGCCTCTCCCCAGCTTTCTCCAATGGGGAACTAGGACTTTCTTGCAGCGCTCCCCTCCCAGGGGTTACTGCCATAATCTTGTTTGCTGTGTTTGTGGGTACCTGCACTGGCCTAGTTTCCTGGTTCCCTTGGGATTGAGCACAGACCTGCCCCCATTCCGTTGGGAAGCCCCAGACCCTCTGCCCAATCCTGGGCTTGCTGCCAAGCTGGGTGTGAAGCAGACCAGGCTGCCGTGTCTACTGGATTCAGAGCCCCAGGCTGCACCTCTGAGTTCTCCTGGGCTGGCAACCACAGGGTCCTTGGTTGGGGCCCTTTGTCCTCCGCACCCTCTCTGTAAACTCTATCAAACAAGTCTCTCCTGTCCCCCCACCTTGCTTGGCCAGAAAGGGAGGGGGTTGAGGGCCTCAGCTCTTTTCCCAGGACCCCTCAGCACCCGGGGCTTCCAGATAGTCTGAGGGGGGTGGACTGGAAGCTGGGAGCCAATCTGAGGACGGGGTGCTGACCCAGAAACTCTGTGCGCACGTCGCTGCATGCTGTGTGGTGTGTATTCCTTCTGCTCCTGTGTTTGTCTGGGTCCTCTGGCCAATCTCTGCCACAAAAAACCTAGGGATGGAGCAACACCACGCCCGGGCGCTGGACCCAGAACTGTGTGCAGACTGAAATCTCCTCTGCTCCCCTCTGTTTGGGCCACTTGGCAGGTCCTTGGCCCAAAAAACCTAGGGAGGGAGCTTTCCGGGCGCTGAATGCCAGCCTAGGAGCTCCCAGGCACTCTCCCGGATACACTGGGTGTGGAGCAACCAGTTCCCCAAATTGCGCGCAGGCTCAAATTTCTTCCACACCTCTTTGCCTGGGCCACTTGGCCTGCCCGGTGGAAAAATCCTGGGGAGGGACCCGTCTGTGCGCTGAACACTGTCCCAAGTGCCCCTGGGCTCTCGCCACTGGGCGCTGGTTCCCCTACCCTGCACCGGGTGTTTCCCTTTGCTCCGTCCCAGAGACTACTGTACTGCTGCTGTCTCCCTACCGTCTGGTTCCTCCGTGACCGATGAGGTTTCTGGTCTCTTATTTTCATATATGCTTGGCAACTGCTGGCTTGCTGGTCTCACCTACTCCAATCGGACAGGTCTCCCTCTCTTTGTACTATGAACTGGTATCTGCTCTGTGCTAGTCCACCGCCATCTTGAAAGCTCAATAATCATTATTTAAACCACACAGTTTCCTTTTTTTGAATCCAGTGTTTGTCAGCCAATCATTTGGACTTATTTAGCTTTCCTTTTCTGGGAAGGGAGTACATATAACAGGTGAAACCTGTGCTCTGGGTGGTATTTGGTAGGGTAGTGTAAATGAATAAATTCATAGTCTGGTTTGTAAGTAAATGTCCTGTGAATATGATTACCATGAGCTAGTCCAACAGGTAAGCTCAGCCTTGGGTAACTGAACACATTCAAATTTCTGAACCTGCAAATTTGAAAATTACATCCCAAACAGAAATTATGAGTGGCAAATAACCACCTTAAAGATTACCTCAAAACACCACATTTTTGAACTGCCTATTTGTTGTTTACTCTTGAGGGAGGAGTTGACTTGATGTTCATTCTTTGAAATTTATTCACTCACCTAAGATCATGGGTGTACTGTGTGGGCAATCAGTAAGAGTCTGAGGGTTTGGAGACTGATTGCCTTGCCTACTTTTTCCCAATACCTCAGCCTTAGCCATCAAATTTTGTGATCCTTTGTGTGGTTGCTGAAATGTTAGCTATGAAAAGTGGCCATCATGGCAGATTTATTTATTTTTAGAGAGAGAGGGAGAGAGAGAGGAACATCAATGTGAGAGAGAAACATCTATCCAACTGGGGACCTGGCCCAGAACTCAGGCATGTGCCCTGACCAGGAATCAAAACAACAACATTTTGATTTGTGGGAGGACTTGATATTCCTCTGTGAATTGTAAATATTAAACTATTAATAGACTTGCTAAGATTTTTGCTTATTAAGTACAATAAATGCTGAATATCTATTATATATATGGCATGGGTTAAGTAAATTTCCCCTTTTACACAACCTAAGTACAAGATACTGTCAAAGTGATTTCATAATAATTTCATAAACCAGATAAAGACACTTACCATAAAGGTTGTAATGTTTTTTAAATATCAGAGTAGTAACTGAACAATAATGAGAGTTATGGCATATATTGTTATTAATTTGTCACTCTTACTATAACATTAACTTCCTCCAAATTGCTCATTTGACATTTTTCTAACCAGACTATGTGAGGAGTTTCACAATGGTCATCACCTTATTATTTTTTATATTTTTTAAAAAACAATGTTTAAAAAATATATAAATTAAGCACAAATACCTTCTTGTTGGAAAAATTTTTAAATACTCCCCTTTCTGGAGTACACTCTTAAGTGTATAGTACATCTACTTCTACCCCTTCTATATGCATTTATGAAAATATATGTGCATATATTAAAATATGGTCTTATTTTTTGTATGTGTGTTTATAAATTGGATCATAGTATATGTAATGCTTTGCAGCTTGCCTTTTTCACTTAATGGGATGTGTCAGGGGTCTTTCCATCTCAGTATATGTAGATTTATTCGTACAATCACTCAACAAGTACCTATTGAGCATTTCTGTAAATTTTATTGTTGTTCAGAAAATATTCACTCTCCTTTCTTCAGCTCCTTGGGAAGGAGCATGTTTCCCTGCCCCATTGATGTGGAACTTGCTTATATGACTTGTTTAGGCCAATAGAAAGTGGGTGGTGGAAGTGGCAGTGTACCAGATTTTAGCAGAAGCTTTGAGAGGCATTGCATTGCAAGTTCTGTTAGCCTTCTTGGGCTCCTTCCCTCCACTAAAAGAATGGTATGTCCCCCAAGTTCTTCAGCCCAGTCCCTGGTGTAGGAAGATGAATGGAATAGATCTGAATCCAACTCACAGCCTGCAACAGAGTTGCTGCAGTTGACTGTAGTACAGTGAGCAGTAAATAAATATTTTTTGCTATAGGCTATTGCAATTTTGAGATTTCTGAAACTCAGCATGATTACAGCAAAAACTGACAGATACAAGCACTTGGTATTCCCAGGGTTTGTTCTAGATGCTGGGAAAACAACAGATATCCCTGTCCACATGGAATTGACACAGACGAGATAGATAATATTTCATGGAATGATTCAGCCATGGTAAGGCATTGATTCTTTTTCAGTCTTATAGGCCTTTTGTAGAAAATGCTTAGTATGGAACTTCTGGCCAAGATAGAGGTGTAGGTAGATATACTGTGCCTCCTCAAACAACAAAAATAAGGGCATTAACAAATTTAAAAACCAAAACCAACCAGACCTGCCAGAAAAATTGAACTGTATGGAGGTCCAACAACCAAGGAGTTAATGAAACATTCATTTGGACTGGTAGGAGGGGTTGATACCATCACCTGGGGTGGAGAGAGGTTGTATGGAAAGGCAGCAGCTGGAGGACCAAGTGGGCAAGGTGGCAGCTGGTGAACTGAGCAGTCCCACATTTGCATACAGATAAACTGGGAAGAAAAACTGGGGAGTAAGACAGATCGTGCAACCCAGTGTTCCAGTGCAGGGAAATAAAGCCTCAAAACCTCTGACTACAAAAATCTGTAGAAGTTTCAGTGGTGGGAAAAAATCCCAGCCTCACAGGAGAGTTCATTGGAGAGACCCATAGGTTACAGAATGGACACAAACCCACCCACCTGGAAATCAGCACCAGGGGGATACAATTTACTTGTGGGTAGAGGAGGAAGCAACTGAAAGCCGGCTGAAAGCAGAGCAAGTGGCACTCTTCCCTCTTAGACCCCTCCCCCACATACAGCATCACAAGGCAGTGATGTGAGTTGTGCTCCTGACCCTGGCAAATACCTAAGGCTCCATCCCTTACAACGTAACAGACACAACAAGACAAAAAAAAAGGTGAAATGAAACAAAAGATCAAAGCTCCACAAAAAAATACAACTAAATGATGAAGAGATAGCCAGCCTATCACATGCAGAGTTTAAAACAGTGGTAATCAGGATGCTCAGAGAAATGGCTGAGCATGGTTGCAAAGTAGAAGAAAAAGTGAAGGCTATGAAAAGTGAAATAAAGGAAAATGTACAGGGAACCAAGAGTCATGGGAAGGAAACCAGGACTCAAATCAACAGTTTGGACCAGAAGGAAGAAATATACATTCAACCAGAACAGAATGAAGAAACAAGAACTCAAAAAAATGAAGAGAGGCTTAGGAACCTCCAGGACAACTTTAAATGTTCCCACATCTGGCCCTGGCTGGTGTAGCTCAGTGGATTGAGCACGGGCCTGCGAACCAGACAATTGCGGTTCAATTCCCAGTCAGGGCACATTCCTGGGTTGCAGGCCAGTTCCCTGCAGGCCAATTCCCAGCAGGGGACGCACAAAAAGCAACCATACATTGATGTTTCTCTCCCTCTCTCCTTCCCTTTCCCTCTAAAAGATAAATAAATAAAATCTTTAAAAAAAATGTTCCCACATCTGAGTCAGGGGTGACAGAAGGAGAAGAGAAAGAGCAAGAAATTGAAAATGTATTTGAAAACGTAATGAAGAACTTCCCTAATCTGACCAGGAAAATAGACCTCTAGGAATTCCAGGAAGCTCAGAGAGTCCCAAAGAAGTTTGACTGAAGGAAGTACACACCAAGGCACATCATAGTTACACTACCCAAGATTAAAGATAAGGAGAGAATCTTAAAAGCAGCAAGAGAAAAAGAGACAGTTACTGATTTCTCAAAAAAAAAAAAAAAAAACAAAACCTTACAGGCAAGGAGGGCCTGGAAAGAAGTATTCAACATCATGAAAGGCAAGGAACTACATCTAAGATTACTCTATCCAGCAAAGCTTTCATTTAGAATGGAAGGACAAATAAAGTGCTTCCTAGATAAGGTCAAGTTATAAGGAGTTCATCCTCATCAAGCCCTTATTATATGAAATGTTAAAGGGACTTATCTAAGAAAAAGAAGATGATAAAAAGTATGAATGGTAAAATGACAACAAACTCACAATATCAAAAACTGAACCCCAAAAAACAAAAACAAAAACAAACTAAACAACAATTACAACAGGAACAGAATCACAGAAATGGAGATCACGTGGAGAGTTATCAGTGGAGAGGGGGGAAAATGGAAGAAAAGTTACAGGGAACAAGAAGCATAAATAGTAGGTATAAAATAGACATAGGGAGGTTAACAATAGTGTAGGAAATGGAGAAGCCAAAGAACTTATACGTAGGACCCATGGACATGAACTAAGGGGAAGGAATTCAGGTGGGAGAGAGTTGCAGGGTAGAGGGGAATAAAGGGGAAAATATGGGGCAACTGCAGTAGCATAATAAATAAAATATATTTAAAAAAGAAAAGAAAATGCTTAGCATGCACTGTCTGTGTCTTCAATGCTTCTGCAGCTTTTGTCTCCTTCTTCCCACTACCACTGCCACCTATTCTCTTCTCTTTACCTTCTACATTAATTGACTAGAAGAATCCATTGCTTCTTTTTCTTGGTTCTTCCCACCTTCAAAAGTCTCATGCACTGTGATTGGTGAATTTTCTAGCTGTAACTTTGCCTCATGCAAAACTCTATGACCCCTTTTCCTTCTCTACCAGACACAAAGTGTGGCCCTCAATGTCCACACCCCCTTTAACTTTCCAAGTTAACCCTTTCCTTAGTCCTGCACTCTTGTGCTTTGCCATGTCAATTTTCTCAAAAATTGACCTCTTTAGGTCAATCTCAGTGGAGGTTGACTGTGGGAGCAGGGGGTGGGCAGGGCAGGGGAGAGCAATAGGGGGAAATTGGGACAATTGTATTAGAACAACAATAAAAAACTAGGATGAATAGTCAGAGACTCATGCTGAATGAAAAATCCAACTCAAAAAGGTTACACACAGTATGATTCCATGATACAACATTCTCTAAATGATAAAATTACAGAGACAGAGAACAGATTAGTGGTTGCCCGGGGTCAGGGGTGGGGTCAGGTGGATATGGTTATAGAAGGGCAGCATAGGATCCTAATGCCAATGGAACTGATCTGTGTCTTGACTGGAGGTGGATACAAAAAACCTACACATATGGTAAAATTGCATAAACACATACACAAATTAGTACATATAAAACCAAAGAAATATGAATAAGATTGGTAGATTATACTTATGTCAATTTGATATTATAGTATAATTTTGAAATATATTCACACTGGGAGAAACTTGGGAAGGGTACACAGTTTCCAATTGCATGTGAATCTATAATAATGTCAAAATAAAAAGTTTAATTAAAAGTTACCTCAATAGAACACCATCTCAATTTTCTGAAAAGGGAGAATGTATGCTGAACATTGCATTATTTATGTCATTTTTGCTTCTGAGTGATTTTTGAAAAGGCAGGTGGAAATTCAGGAATTTAAAGAGGAAAACAGGCTTTTCAAGAGGGGAGGGAATTTCAGGGGAAAAGGGGAAGGGTTTGCAGGAACAAGTATAAAGGACACATGGACAAAAACAAGAGGGGCTGTAAATGGGAGGGAGGTGTGGAGGGCTGGGGGTGGGCTGGGATGGGGGTAAGAGGCAGAAAATTGTACTTGAACAACAATTAATATTAAAAAAATAGTAAAATAGGCTTTTCCAATGTTGGTGTTAGAATTGCAATGAGAGAGTCTAAACACAGAAATGGTCTCCCTCTTACTTGGCTGTGTGGTATTATATATTTAACCATTATACAAATACGATGAGCAGTCCTTGGACACTACAATCTTTCCTCTCAAATTTTTCCCTACACAAGTATAATATGATGACATCTGCAATCATTTCAGACATACTAAAATATGTATTTCACAATTTTAGTGTCCTCCCATATTAACTTCTTTCTTTTTAATATATTTTATTGATTATGCCATTACAGTTGTCCCATTTCCTCCCTTCATTGCCCTCCACCCTGCACACCCCCTCCCTCAGCACTCCCCCCATTTAGTTCATGTCCATGTGTCACAAGTTCTTTTTTTTTTTTTAGATTTTATTTATCTTTAGAGGGGAAGGGAAGGAGAGAGGGAGAGAAACATCAATGTATGGTTGCCTTTCATGCGTCCCCTGCTGGGAACTGGCCTGCAGGGAACCTGCCTGCAACCCCAGTATGTGCCCTGACTGGGATCGAACCGCGATTGCCTGGTTCAAAGACCCGTGCTCAATCCACTGAGCTACACCAGCCAGGTCTTTTTTTTTTTAAGATTTAATTTTTTTATTCACCTTTAGAGGGGAATGGAAGGAGAGAAGGAGAGAAACATCAATGTATGGTTGCCTTTCCTGTGTCCCCTGCTGGGAACTGGCCTGCAGGGAACCGGCCTGCAACCCAGGCATGTGCTCTGACTGGAAATCGAACCTCGATTGTCTGGTTCACAGGACAAGTTCTTTAGATTCTATATTTCCCATAATATTCTTGCCCTCCCCCCTGTTTATTTTCTACCTACCATCTATGCTACTTATTCTCTGTACCTTCTCCCCCTTCTCCTCCTCCCACTCCCCTGTTGCTATCCCTTCATATGATTTCCATTTCTGTGGTCCCACTCCTGATCTAGTTGTTCGCTTAGTTTGCTTTTGTTTTAGGTGTGGTTGCTAATAACTGAGCTTGCTGTCCTTTCACTGTTCATATTTTTATCTTCTTTTTCTTAGATAAGTTCCTTTAACATTTCATATAATAGGGACTTGATAATGATGAATTCCTTTAACTTGACCTTCTCTGAAAAACACTTTATCTGTCCTTCCATTCTAAATGAAAGCTTTGCTGGATAGAGTAATCTTGGTTGTAGGTCTTTGGATTTCATTACTTGAAATACTTCTTTCCAGCCCCTTCTTGCCTGGAAGGTCTCTTTTGAGAAATCAGCTGACAGTCTGATGGGAAGTCCTTTGTAGGTGACTGTCCCCTTATCTCTTGCTGCTTCTAGGATTCTCTCCTTCATTTGACTCTTGGCTAATATAATGATGATGTGCATTGGTGTGTTCCTTCTTGGGTCCAACTTCTTTGGTACTATCTGAGCTTCCTGGATTTCCTGGAAGTCTATTTCCTTTGCCAGATTGGGGAACTTCTCCTTTATTATTTGTTCAAATAAGTTTTCCACTGGTGGCTGTTCCTCTTCCCCTTCTGGTACCCCTATAATTCTGATGTTGGAATGTTTAAAGATGTCCTGGAAGTTCCTAAGTCTCTTCTCATTTTTTTGAATTCTTGTTTCTTCATATTTTTCGGTTTGGTCATTTTTCCTTCTTTCTGGTCCACTCTTTTGATTTGAGTCCCAGTTTCCTTTCCATTACTATTGGTTTCCTGTGCAATTCCCTTCATTTCAATTAGTTCAGCCTTCATAAGTTCCTCTAATTTGTGACTAAACTCAACCAGTTCTGTGAGCATCCTGATCACCAATGTTTTGAACTGTGCATCTGAAAGTTTTGCTATTTCTTCATCGCTTAGAGTTATGGGCTCTGGGGCTTTGAGATCTTCTTGAGCCATTTTTGGTCTGTTCGCACCCGTTAAGTATGAGGAGTGGAGCCTTAGGAGCAGGGCGGGGCCACCAGGGTGAGGTTGCTGGTTTGTGATGCTGTATGTGGTGGCGGGGTCAGAGTGGGGAAATGGCGGCCCTCTCTGCTGCCTCCTGCCACTGGGGCCCTCTGGGTCCCTTCTCACTGCCTACTCCTTTGCTCAGGAATGAGCCACCACAGTCAACGAGCCACCCTGCGCCCTCGCCAGATCCGCGGGTCGCTCACTGGGTCACTCACTGGGTCGCTCACTGGGTCTGCCCTTTGCAACCCCATGCCTGGGATCCACATGCCTGAGTCTGTCTGACCGAGTTTTCCTGTGGAACCCTGCCCTGCCAGCTGCTTGTTTCGCCCCTCTTACTGGTCAGGCTGAAGCATTCGTTGTTATCAGACTTCCGAAAAGTTCAATTTTCAGTGTTCTGGTTGTGTTTTCTGTTGCTAATATTTTGTTGTCTCTAAACTCGGTTGTGTGAGAAAGAAAGGCGTCTCCACCTATGCCTCCATCTTGGCGGAAGTCAAGATTTTTATTACATATAACAATTTGCAATGATACCTCTGCCATATATCAAGTGTCTTTGTACGTTTTGGTGTCTTGCTGGATTGTCAGTTGTGCTGTCTTGGCTGGTTTGCCTATTATTGAGCCAATATTATAGTGCTTTAATTGTTATAAATTTGTAAGACTTGGAGATTTCTCTCGACATTGTCCTTCTTCAGGAGTATCTGGGTTATTGTTGACTCTGCTCTACCATGTAAATTTTAAATCAGTTCTTAAATTTGGCATATACACACAATCTATTATGAATTAGTTTGTTTTCTTCTGTTTTATATGAAAATATTATTATTTTAGAAGTGGTCTGTATCTTATTGAAATTTGAGAAACAAGGTGTTGAGGGATTTGCTAACCACTTGTAGTGATCTAAATGGTGGTCTTCCAACAATATGTCCACATCCTAATGCCTGGAACCTTTATATATTTATATATGATTTTATTTGTAAAAAGGGGTTTTGCAGATGCATTAATTAGTTAGGAATTTTGAGATGAGGAGATACCCTGTATTATCCAGGTGGGCCCTAAGTTCAATGTTAAGTGTTCTTATAATAAAAATGGCAGGGGTGGGGGAAGATGGCAGCAAAGTAGGTGGGAGCAGAGCCCAGTACTTCTTGTGCCCGACTGGAACACCTAGACAATCTTCTGGGGAAAAAAAAAAACAGAGTGAACAGCCAATGGAATCCTAGCTTACATGAAGTTTGGAGGCAAAAAAATTGCAGAGGACACTTAAAAACAGACAGTTGAGGAGAGCACACTGGGATAGTAAGGTCCCTGGGATTTGCGCAGGGGCCAAGGCTGCTGTGACCCCCAGCCTGGGGCCTGCTGCAAGATACCAGGAGGAGAGTTAAAGCACCAGCTCCCTCCCCTACCAGAGCAGGGAGGGCAGCCTGGCACTAGGAGGAACCTGGGTACTGAAAGTTGCTGGGGGAAGTAGAGACAAAGTGGGAGACACACAGAAGAGGTACACACCTGCTGCGAATGTGGACATTGGCACCAGAGAAATTGGGGTACCAGTGACACCTGGAGAGGGGAGGAGTGGGGCCATGTCAGATCCTGACCTGTATAGTCTCCAGACTGGTTGAAAAGTAGGGCTGTGTGGTGTGCTTGTTAGGAATGGCAGGCAGCTGCTTTGTAAGGAACTCTCCAGAAGCTGCTGGTGTGCCCTGAGGGAGATTTCAGCTGTGTGTGCCCAGAGTAAGTGGCAGAGGGGAACTGTGAGCCCTGCTAGTCTTGCACTACGTGCCAAAAGACAGTAGCTGAGCTGAACCTTGCACCCCACCTGTCTTGCCCTGCATACACCCAGAGTGAGTGGAGGAGGAGAACTGCATACCCCTTTGCTCTGCAATTGCACACACAAAGACAGTAGTAGAGGGGAACCATGCACCCTGCTTGTCCTAGGCTCCACACAGGAGATTGACTCACTCTGTGAGCAGCTGAGTGGCTGATCTGAGCCTGGAAGCTCACAGAAGACCTAGAGCAGAGGCCCAGAAACTGTGAATAGTGTGACCCAAACCTGGTTCCCATCTTCTCAGAACCAAAGGAAGGGAGAAAAGTGAAGCCCAGCCCCCTCTTCCTGTGACATCTAGGAAGACCAGCAGAACTCTCTGAACAGGTTTAAAGTCAGCAGGAGGCTTCTTTTCTTTTCTTTCTTTTTGGATCCTCTCTCTTCCCATCCCCCCTTTTTGTTGTTGTTTCCTTTTTTTTTCTTCTTCCAAGACATGGAATTACAAAGGGTCCGGAAGCAGATCAAAATGGGGAGCACAAGGCTAACCCCTAAAACCAAGAAACTGAAACAAATGTCACTTTGCTATCCCACAGAGGTGGCATTTTATTGTGTATGTGTATTACTATTAGCATTCAAATATTTCTTATCACTTTTATTTTATTAGTATTTTTATTTCTCTTCCTTGTGTTTAGTTTTCCTTGATTTATTTCCCCATTTAATTTCATTGCTTGACTGTTTTTTCTTATTCTCTCTCTGTATTGTATTTTAATTTTATCCTTTCACTTCACCTGTGTTCTAATAACACCCAACGCTTGATTGGGTACTTTCTATTCTGGTTATCCAAGTTATTTACTTCTTGTTATATTATTGTTGTTCTAGTACTATTGTAAATAATTGTTGTTCCATACACTTGTACATACTACACAGGAACCCTCCCTGATCTTAGCCCACTTCACTTTAACCCTGAGTATTAGTATTGTTCTGGTTAACTCTACTCTCTCTCATACTACATATACTTTCTATACTTTAATCTCACTATATTTCATTATCTAACCTTGCAGAATCACTCTGTCTTCTGAATTCCACTCACAGTCATCCTCTCCTCTAATAAGACTCTTATCTCTCTTTTACCTTTTATAAAAAGTGGCTAACTGAGTGAAATATTACAGTTAATCCTATACTTATCCAAAGAATCTCCTATCTCTTCTGTACTTGCTGGTACTTCAAATCCCATAAAATACTCTCCTGCTGTCTTAATCCATTTTGCCTACCCCCTGTCACTGAGCACATAAAAGAATAGGTGGAAGCTGCGAACATCAGTATACCTGCTGAAGGAGAAAAACGACCAATAAAGGAACCACCAAAAGGCACAAACCCAAGTACAATAAGAGAGCCCACAGAAATAGAAGAAAGGGTAAACCTAGAGCATCCACACAAGGAGATCAAAGAGACCACACCACTGAACCCTACAGAATTCCTACCATTGAAGTTCACCCTACAAAGACAGCTAGCAAAGAGAAATATCAAAGCACAGAAACAAACAAAAAGAGTCATCTAAAATGGGGAGACAAAAAAAAAAAGAACAGGCAGTCACAAGGCATGGGAGACTCCCCATTAAAAGAGCTAAGCAGAATGGAAGTAACCAAACTAACAGATATAGAATTCAAATTAATGGTTATAAAGATGCTCAAGAAGCTCAGAGACAACCACAAGGAACTGAGTGAGAACTACATCAGCATGAAAAAGGAAATAGAAACTATAAACAAAAACCAGGAAGAAATGAACAATAAAAATCTCCAAAATAAAAAACACATTAGAAGGAATTACAAGCAGGGTGGATAAAGCAGAGGATCTGATTAGTGAGTTGGAGGACAATGTAGAAAAAACTCCAAGATAGAACAAGAAAAAGAAAAGAGACTGAGAAAGAATGAACAGGAAAACAATATGGAATTTTCTCAGAAAAATAAAAATCGACCTGCCTTTTGACCCAGCAATTCCACTGCTGGGATTATATCCTAAGAATCCTAAAACATCAATATCAAAGAACCTATGCACCACAATGTTCATAGCAGCACAATTTACAATAGCCGAGAGTTGGAAGCAACCTAGGTGCCCATTAGTAAATGAATGGATCGAAAAATTGTGGTACATATACACAATGGAATTCTATGCTGCAGAGAGAAAGAAGGAGCTACTACCATTTGCAACAACATGGATGGAACTGGAAGGCATTATGCTGAGTGAAATAGGCCAGGCATTGAAGGACAAATACCATATGATCTCACCTTTAACAGGAAGCTAAACAACAAAACAAACAAGCAAGCAGAAAGAAAAAAAAAGACACTGAAATAGATAACAAGGGGATAGTGACCAGAGGGGAGAAGGAAGGGAAGTTAAGGGGAAAAAGGGGGAGGGATTTGGAGGAACAAATAGGAAGGACACAGGGATGAGAACTAAGGGGGGGGAAATGGGAGGGAGGTGGGGAGCAAGGGGCGGGGGAGGCTGGTTTGGGAAAAATAGACAAAAAACTGTACTTGAAAAATAACTAAATAAAATTTAAAAAAAAGAATGAAGAGGTGGTAAGGGAACTGCAAAACAACATGAAATGTAACAATATCCATGTAATAGGGATACCAGAAGAAGAAGAAGAGAAAGGGATAGAAAATTTGTCTGAAGAAGTACTAGTAGAAAACTTCCCTAATTTGATAAGAGAAAAAGTCACATGAATGCAGGAAACACAGAGAGTCCCAGTCAAGAGGAACCCAAAGAGGCCCATAATAAAAATGGCAAAATTCCAAGACAAAGAGAGAATCTTAAAGGCAGCAAGGGAGCAACAGGAAGTAACATACAAGGGAGCCCCAATGAGGCTAGCAGCTGATTTCTCAATGGAAATACTTTAAGACAGAAGAGAATGGCAAGAAATACTCCAAGTAATGAAAGCCAGAGGCCTGCAACCAAGATTACTCTACTCAGCAAGGCTCTCAATCAAGATAGAAGACCAAATAAAGATCTTCCTAGACAAAAGAATGCTAAAAGAATACACCTCCACCAAACAGCTCTGCAAGAGATGCTAAAGGGACAGCTTTAAGAAAAGGAAGGAAGAGAACTGTATGGAAGTCCGACAATCATTCATCCAGACTGGTAAGAGGGGCAAAGTCGGCGGCCAGCAGAGAGGGGTCGTGGCAGGAAAAAGTGATGGCTATCAGACCCAGGAGCGCAGGTGGTGTGAGACTAGCAGACCCCAGGTGCGGGGAGAAAAGAGCAGAGTGTGCAAAGTGGCTGGCTGACCATGGTCACATATTTGTGCACACATAAATCAGGCAAAAACGGGGAGTGAGATAGACTGTGCAACCCATGGCCCCAGCAATGGGAAATAAAACCTAAAAGCATTGACTGAATAGGTCACGGGAGAGACTCCCAGCCTCACAGGAGAGTTTGTTGGAGAGACTCACAGGGTCCTAGAATGTACACAAGCCCACCCACCCAGGAACCAGCACCTCAAGGGCCCAATTTGCTTGTGGGAAGCAGCAGAGGGAACTGAAATCCGAGAGAGAGCAGAACAAGCACCATTGTTCCCTCTCTGACCCCACCCCCAATACAGTGTCACAACTCAGCCACTGGGTTTACCCGCCCTAGTGAACACCTAAGGCTCCACCCCTCATACGAAATTTGGTCAGGCCAGACATGACCAAAAATGGCTCATATGGAAAAACAAATTAAAGCCCCAGAGCCACTACTTCTAAGCTACAAAAAGACAGCCAACCTATCAGATGCACATTTCAAAACGCTGGTGATCAGGATGCTCACAGAATTGATTGATTTCAGTCACAAATATGATGAAAAAATAAAGGCTACCCTAAGTGAAATGAAGGAAAATGCACAGGGAACCAATAGTGATGGAAAGAAAACTGGGACTCAAATCAATGGAGTGGACCAGAAAGAAGAAAGAAAAAGCCAACAGAAAATAATGAAGAAACAAAAATTCAAAGCAATGAGGAGAGGCTTAAGAACCTTCGGGACATCTTTAAACTTTCCAACATCCAAATTATAGGGGTACCAGAAGGGGAAGAGGAACAGCCACCAGTGGAAAACTTATTTGAACAAATAATAAAGAAGATCTTCCCCAATCTGGCAGAGAAATAGACTTCCAGGAAATCCAGGAAGCTCAGAGAGTCCCATACAAGTTGGACCCAAGAAGGAACACACCAAGGCACATCATCATTACATCAGCCAAGATTAAAATGAAGGAGAGAATCCTAGAAGCAGCAAGAGATAAGAGGACAGTCACCTACAAAGGAGTTCCCATCAGACTGTCAGCTGATTTCTCAAAAGAGACCCTACAGGGAAGAAGGGGCTGGAAAGAAGTATTCTGAGTCATGAAAGGCAAGGATCTACATTCAACATTGCTCTATCCAGCAAAGCTTTCATTTAGAATGGAATGGTGGATAAAGTACTCTCAGATAAACTCAAGTTCAAGGAGTTCATCATCACCAAGTCCTCATTATATGAAATGTTAAAGGAACTTTTCTAGGAAAAAGAAGATAAAAAATATGAACAGTAAAGAGACAGCAAACTCATAATTATGAAGAACTACATCTAAAACAAAAGCAAACTAAGTGGACACCTAAAGCAAGGGTGGAGCCACAAAAATGGAGATAAAATGGAGGGATAGGAATAGGGGAGTGTGAGAAGAAGGGGGAGAAGTTTCAGAGAATAAGTAGCATAGGCTGTAGGGAGAAAATAGACAGGGGGAGGGCAAGAGTAGTGTGGGAAATGTAGAAGCTAAAGAATTTATGACACATGAACATGAACTAAAATGGAGGAGAATGTGGTGGGAGGGGTTATGCAGGGTAGCCAAATGAATAAGAAAGCATGAGGGTTTTCTTCTTCTTCATTCAGTTTTGGAAGATTATATTTTTCTAGAAATTTGATTTCATCTAGGTTTTCAGGTTTCCATCTCAGGTAGTCCTGAGAGGGAAATTCATAGCTATACAGGCCTACCTAAAAAAGATAGAAACACTTCAAATAAACAACCTAACCTTATGCCTACAAGAACTCAAGGAACAACAACAAACAAAGCCCATAGCAAGTAGAAGTAAGGAAATAATCAAGATCAGAGCAGAATTAAATAACATAGAGACTAAAAGTACAATTATAAAAATCAGTGAATCCAGGAGCTGGTTCTACACATATGCTGCCTACAAGCGACCCACCTCAGGACTAAAGACCTACACAGCCTGAAAATGAAAGGCTGAAAACAATTATTCCTAGAAAATGAACAGGAAAAGTAGCCAGGGTAGCAAAACTCATACCAGACAAAATAGTCTTCAAGAAAAAAGCCATAAAAAGAGACCCAGAAGGTCACTTTATAATATTCGAGGGAAGAATCCACCAAGAAGACATCAACATTATAAATATATGCACCCAATATGGGAGCATTCAAATGAAGAATATCTTGGAAGACTTCAAGAAAGATATGACAGCAACACAATTATAGTAAGGGATATTAATACCCCTACTGTATCTTCAAAAATGGGCATATCTTCCACACAAAATATTAACAAAGATATTATGGCATTCAACAATGCCCTAGATGAAATGGATTTAACTGATGTATATAAAGCCTTTCATCCCAAAGAAGCAAAATCACATTCTCTTCAAGTGTACATGGAACATTTTCAAGATAGACCACATGATGGGACACAAAACAAGCCTTGACAAATTCAAGAAAATTGAAATCATAACAAGTGTTTTTCTCTGCCCACAAGGGACTGAAACTAGAACTCCAGGAGAGTTCAAACTCATGGAGATTGAATAGCATGCTATTAAACAATTAATGGGTCAAAAATGAAATTAGGGAAAAAACAAAAATTTTCTAGAAACAAATTAAAATGAACTCACAACAACCCTAAACTTATGGGACACAGCAAAGGCAGTCCTGAGAGGGAAATTCATAGCTATACAGACCTACCTAAAAAAGATAGAAACACTTCAAATAAACAACCTAACTCTATGCCTACAAGAACTCAAAGAACAACAACAAACAAAGCCCATAGCAAGTAGAAGGAAAGAAATAACCAAGATCAGAGCAGAATTAAATGACATAGAGACTAAAAGCACAATTCTAAAAATCAATAAATCCAGGAGCTGGTTCTTTGAAAAGATAAACAAAATCAACAAGCCTTTAAGCAGGCTCATCAAGAAAAAAAGAGAGAGGGCCCAAATAAAAACAATCAGAAATGATAGAGGAGAGATTACAACGGACACCACAGAAATACAAAGGATTAAAATAAATTACTATGAAGAACTATATGTCAAGAAATTTGAAAACCTGAATGAAATCAACAAATTTCTAGGAAAATATAATCTTCCAAAACTGAATGAAGAAGAAGAAGAAAGCCTGAACAGACCAATAACACCTGATGCAGTTGAAACAGTAATCAAAAAGCTTTCGACACACAAAAGCTCTGGGCCAGATGGTTTCACAGGGGAATTCTACAAAGCATGTAAAGGAGAGCTAACCCTCATCCTCCACAGATTGTTTCAAAAAATCCAAAATTATGGAAGACTCCCAAACTCTTTTTATGTATTCAACATCATCCTAATCCCAAAGCCAGGTAAAGACGTAACAAAGAAAGGAAATTCAGGCCAATATTGCTGATGAACATAGATGCTCAAATCTTCAACAAAATGTTGGCAAAACATATATAGAAATATGTTCAAAAGATCATACACCATGATCAAGTGGGATTCATCCCAGGGATGCAACGGTGGTGCAACATTCGCAAATCAATAAGCATGATACATTGACTCGGATCCTGGCTCCTGGGGTTCGTGGTGGTATGGATGAGATGAGACAAATTCACAAGGACTATGGAGTCCTGTGGAGAAAAAGGGACAGTGTGGCCTTTTCATTAAGGGGAGAGTGCCTCAGAGCACGCTGGCCACTTTCTCAAGAGGGGAATACTTGACTCTTGCCTTGACAGGCTTTTATTGGGTTCAATTTTCACAGGAATACAGGGTGTATATGTAAAGCTCATCTATCATTGTCAGGCACGTATGATTAAACAATAGATAATATTCAAAGAACTCTGAGGGCTTATTCTGAGTCAGGGTCAGATAGTTAAAGAGCCATGAAACTTTGGGGAACAAACTCACTTCCTGCCTTGACCTTTATTTAAATTGAGGGTATTGGGAAATTAGCTTTCATAAAATTTTATTCATTATTCCTTAGGCCAGCTCACCCTAGGGAACCTGTCCTTTCCAGCACTGGGCCACACCCACCTCCAGCATTGTTTCAGGCTTAAGGCATTCTTTCAGGCTTAAGTCACACAGGGGAAGTAAGGCAGTCAAGAGATTATGAGACTTCTCGTAGACAGAATGATGACTCGGGCTATGTCAAAGATGATGGGTGAGGGTTCATCACCCCCCCTTTTCCTATAGCCCCCCAAGTCCTTCCCTGAGGGCCCCTTCACAACCATGCCTGTCTTACATTGTCCCTCTTTTGTGGAATCTTACCAGTCATTGTCTATCCAGTCATCTGCCCGGGGCCAAGAAGGGTGATGAGAAAGGGGGCAGATGTGGTGCCCATACAAGGAAGATAAGCTTTGTCTCCTAAGTGGCTTATGGTACTAAGGCTGAGTAAAGACTCAGCCTTAGCCATGGGGGATTACAGCTTCTGAAACCAGGCAGGGCAGTTCCCAACAATACATCACATAAACAAAATGAAACACAAAAGTCACATGATCATAGCAATAGATGCAGAAAAAGCATTTGATGAGGTACACCACCCATTTATGATGAAAACACTCAGCAAAGTGGGAATACAGGGAGCATTCCTCAATATAATAAAGGCCATATATGAGAGACTTATAGCCAACATCATACTCAATGGGAAAAAACTAAAAACTTTCTCACTAAGATCAGGAACAAGACAAGGTTGTCCACTTTCACCACTCCTATTCAATATAGTATTGGTAGTCCTAGCCACAGCAATCACACAAGAAAAATAAATAAAAGGCATCCAAATTGGAAAAGAGGAAACAAAACTGTCATTGTTTACAGATGACATGATAGTGTACATAGAAAACCCCATACACTCTGCAAAAAAAACTGGTTGACCTAATAAATGAATTTGGCAAAACAGCCAGATACAAAGTCAATATTCAGAAATCAAAAGCACTTTTGTATACCAACAATAAAATATCAGAAACAGAAACTAGAAAAAAAAATTCATTTGAGCCCTGGCTGGTGTAGCTCAGTGGATTGAGCAAGGGCCTGCGAACCAGAGTATCACGGTTTGATTCCCAGTCAGGGCACATGCCTGGGTTGCAGGCTAGTTCCCAGCAGGGGATGCATGAAAGGCAACCATACATTGATATTTCTCTCCCTCTCTCCTTCCCTTCCCCTCTAAAGATAAATAAATAAAATCTTTTTAAAAAAATCCCATTTGATATAGCAACAAGAAAAATAAAATATCTAGGAATATACCTAACCAAGAAAGTAAAAGATCTGTACTCAGAAAACTACCCAACACTGAGGAAAGAAATTAAGGAAGACACAAATAAATGAAAGCATATACCATGTTCATGGATTGGAAGAATTAACATCATCAAAATGTCCATACTATCCAGCGCAATTTATAAATTCAATGCAATCTCTATTAAAGTACCAATGACATACTTCACAGAAGTATGTTTTATAGAACAAACACTTCAAAAATTTATATGGAACCATAAATGATCCTGAATAGCTGTAGCAATTTTGAGAAAGAAGAGCAAGGTAGGAGGAATCACAATACCTGATATCAAACTATTACAAGGCCACTGTAATCAAAACAGTCTGGTACTGGCATAAAAAGAGACACATGGACCAATGGAACAGAATAGAGAGCTCATTAATAAACCCAAGTCTCCATGGTGAATTAATATTTGATGCAGCATAAAATGGAGCAAAGATAGCCTCTTCAACAAATGGTGTTGAGAGAACTGGGTAGTTATATGCAAGAAAATGAGGCTTGACCATCAACTTAAACCATACACAAAAATAAGTTCAAGGTGGATAAAAGATTCAAGTATAACTCTTGACACCATTAAAGTCTTAGAGGAGAACATAGGCAGGAAAGTCTCAGATATTCCAAGCAGCAACATTTTTACTGATATGTAACCTAAAGCAAGGGATATAAAGGAAAGAATCAACAAATGGGATCTCATCAAAATAAAAAGCTTCTTCACAGCTAAAGAAAACAGCATGAAAATGAAAAGAGGATCAATGACGTGGGAAAACATATTTGCAGGTTTAAGCTCCAAAATATACAAGAAACTTACACAACTCTGCTCTAAGAAGACAAGCAACCCAGTTAAAAATTGGGCAAAGGACTTGAACAGACACTTCTCTAAAAGGGACATACAGAGGGTCCAGAGACATATGAAAGAATGCTCAGTATCACTAGCCATCAGAGTGATGCAAATTAAAACCACAATGAGATACCACTTTACACCAGTCAGAATGGCCATCATACGAAGCAGCAAACAACAAATGTTGGAGAGGGTGTGGAGAAAAGGAAACCCTAGTGCACTGTTGGTAGGATTGCAGACTTGTGCAACCACTATGGAAAACACTATGGAATTTTCTCAGAAATCTGAAAGTGGAACTGCCTTTTGACCTGACAATTCTACTGCTAGGTTTATATCCTAAGAACCCCGAAACAGCAATCCAAAAGAACCTATGCACCCCAGTGTACATAGCAGAAAAATTTGCAATAGCCAAGTGCTGGAAGTAACCCAAATGCTCATCAGTAAATGAATGCATCAAAAAATTATGGTACATGTACACAATGAAATTCTATGCAGCAGAAAGGAAGAAGGATCTCCTACCCTTTGGGTCAGTATGGATGAAACTGGAGATCGTAAAATAAGCCAGGTAATAAAAACAAATACCACATAATCTTTTCATTAACAGGAACCTAATCAAGAAAACTAACAAGCAAGCAAAGTATAGCCAAAGACATTGAAATTGAGAACAGACTTACAGTCATCGGAAGGGAGAAGGGAGGGAATAAAGGGAAGAAAGGGTGAAGGATTTGCAGGAGCAGTTATAAAGGACATATGGAGAACAATAAGGCAGGGGTGGAAAGAGGGGAGGGAGGTGGGAAGGGCTGGGGTGATGGAAAGGGGTGGGGGTAAAAGACAGAAAACTGTACTTGAAAAACAATTTAAAACAGAACAAAAATACATGTCCTTCAGATAGTAAATGTGGATGGAATAAAAAAAAGAAACACATAAAATTTGAGACAAAAGAGAAGAGAAAGATGCAAAGTGTCCACAGGGGCAGAGATTGGAGTGATGTGGCCACAAGCCAAGGGACACCTACAGCCACTCAAAGCTAAAAGGGGCAAAGAATGGATTGTCCCCTATAGCCTACAGAGGGACTGCAGTACTGTTGACATCTTGATTTCAGACTGCTAGTCTCTGAAATTGTGAGAGAATACATTTCTGTTGTTTTACAAGCCACCTAGTTTTTGTAATTTGTTATACTAGGCACAGGAAACTAATACACCCCTCATGTTTTTATTTTTATTTTTAAAAAATATATTTTATTGATTATGTCATTACAGTTCTATTCCCCCTTCATTCCCCTCCACCCTGCAAACCCCTCCCCCACCATTTCCCCCCCTTTAGTTTATGATCACGTGTCTCAAGTTCTTTAGATTCTGTATTTCCCATACTATTCTTGCCCCCCTATCTATTTTCTACCTACTGTCTGTGCTCCTTATTTTCTGTACCTTCTCCCCCCTTCTCCTTCTCCCACTCCCCTGTTGCTAACCCTCCATGTGATCTTCATTTCTATGGTTCTGTTCCTGATCTAGCTGTTCTCTTAGCTTGTTTTTGTTTTAGATGTGGTTCTTAGTAACTGTGAGTTTGCTGTCCTTTCACTCACTGTTCATCTTTTTAATCTTCCTTTTCTTAGGTAAGTCCCTTTAAAATTTTATATAATAAGGGCTTGGTGATGAAGAACTCCTTGAATTTGATCTTATCTGAGAAGCACCTTATCTGCCCTTCCATTCTAAATGAAAGCTTTGCTAGATAGAGCAATCTTGGTTGTAGGTCTTTGGATTTCATGACTTGGAATATTTCTTTCCAGCCCCTTCTTGCCTGGAAGGTCTCTTTTGAGAAATCCACTGACAGTCTGATGGGAAGTCCTTTGTAGGTGACTGTCCCCTTATCTCTTGCTGCTTCTAGGATTCTCTCCTTCATTTGAATCTTGGCTGATGTAATGATGATGTGCCTTGGTGTGTTCCTTCTTGGGTCCAACTTGTTTGGGACTCTCCGAGCTTCCTGGATTTCCTGGAAGTCTATTTCTCTGCCAGATTGGGGAAGATCTTCTTTATTATTTGTTCAAATAAGTTTTCCACTGGTGGCTGTTCCTCTTCCCCTTCTGGTACCCCTATAATTCGGATGTTGGAACATTTAAAGATGTCCTGGAGGTTCTTAAGTCTCTCCTCACTTTTTTGAATTCTTGTTTCTTCATCCTTTTCTGTTTGGTCATTTTTTTCCCTCTTTCTGGTCCACTCCTTTGATTTGAGTCCCAGTTTTCTTTCCATCACTATTGGTTTTCTGTGCATTTCCATTCATTTCAGTTAGTTTAGCCTTCATATGTTTCTCTAATTTGTGACTAAAATCAACCAGTTCTGTGAGCATCCCGATCACTAGTGTTTTGAACTGTGCATCCGAAAGTTTGGCTATTTCTTCATCGCTTAGATTTATTGGCTCTGGGGCTCCGAGTTTTTCTTGAGCCATGTTTTGATCTGTTCATGCCTGTTACATACAAGGAGGTGTTTACCTGGGTGGGGCCACCCAGGTCACTGGTTTGTGATTCTGTATGTGGGGGCAGGGTCAGAGAGGGACAATGGAGGTCCCCTCTGCCACTTTCTGCCACTGGGGCCTGCACGGTCTATCTCAACGCTTCGCTCCTTCACCAGTTTATGTGCGCTCGACTGTGTGACTTTGATCAGCCCTCAGTGAGTCCACTGCCTTGCACCCTCAGTGGGTCCACTCGCTACTCCACACCCAGGATCCGCCTACAGATGCCTGCATTCCTGGGTTGTGCACCCCAGTTTGTCTGGTGGATCTTTCCTGCCCAACCCCGCTCTGCTGCTGGCTCTGCCCCTCTTACCGGTTTGGCTGAAGGATTCATTGTCAGACTTCCATGTAGTTCAATTTTCTGTGGTTTGGCTGCATTTTTGTTGCTAAAACTTTGTTGTTTTTAAACTTGGTTGTGTGAGAAGGTGCAGTGCTTCCACCTACACCTCCATCTTGGCAGCCCTCATTTTTTATTTTATCTAAGCTCTTCTCCTGTGTTAGACCTCTGAAATGTAACATGCCTGGGGCATATTATTGCCAGTATATATAAAAATAAATATAAATGTCTTTATTGAACTGAAGCCATATATGATGTTCTGAAATTTCCTAAAGAGTCTGTAAGCCACATTAGAAAATATTGGCATTTTATGCAAGACAGCAACCCTAGATCCTAGGAGGTCAGAACAGAACATTTCTATAGATGAAATGAGTGTTCTCAGACAATTTCGGCAACAGAGCATGAAATGAAGATCCACAATTCATTAGCTGTGGTCAAGACAAACCAAATACATAGAAAAGTCCTGGTCGGGCTTATTCGCATATACTGTTCTCAGTTAAAAAAGACGGTACAAACCCTGGCTGGTATAGCTGTGGACTGAGAATGGGCCTGCAGACCAAAGAGTCTCTGGTTCAATTCCCAGTCAGGGCACATTGCCTGGGTTGTGGGCCAGGTTCCCGGTAGGGGGTGTGCAAGAGACAACCACACACTGACATTTCTTTTCCTCTCTTTCTCCCTCCTTTCCCCTTTATCTTTGAAAATAAATTTAAAAATCTTTAAAAAAATAAGATGGTACAAAGGCAGTGGCATCCCGGTAATGGCATTCCTTGACATGCTTATTCAATTGAGTCACCTGCTCCAATTTGGACTGCTTGCACATGTCTAAAACACAGCTGTCATCCCAGGATAGCTCTTCACTGTTTACCTAAAGAGTCCCTTTATCTGTTTCTCATGTTGGAGGTCCTGTCACCTGTGTCTCATTGCTTCCTTTGTCTTGATTTACTCTTCTTTATTCTTGTTTTAGTCAACACTTCATTTACTAGCTTCTTGGGAAACTTTGCTTGAGGAATAAGTATTTTGACACCTTGCATGTCTACAAATATATTTATTTACTTACTCTAAAATGGTAGTTTAATCGAGTATAGAATTCTAGGTTGGAATTAATTTTCCTTCAAAATTTTGAAGGCATTGCTCCATTGTTTTTCAAGAAGAATAAAGCCATTTTGATATCTGATCCTTTGATGAAACCTTTTTTTTCTCTGTTCTAGAAACTTCTGTTTGTTCCCATTGTTCTTTAATTACCTGCATGTAGTCCCAATTTTTTTTCTTTGTGCTGTCTTCTATGTCAGCCATTTCATCTGACAATTAATGTCCATGTTTGCAGAAAATGTCCTTAATTCTTTCAGTGATGATTTTTTTACCTTTGCTTTCGAAATTCTTTCTTTGTGTAACTCACATTTTTCCAGGTGTTGTACCTCTTGGTCTTATCCTTTCATTCTTTTACAATTCTCTTCTCACCATTATTTCTTTTTTTTAATTTATTTTTTTTATTGATTATGCCATTACAGTTGTTCTACTCCCCCCTTCATTCCCCTCCACCCTAAGCCCCCCGTCCCCACCATTACCCCCCTTTAGTTTATGACTATGTGTCTCAAGTTCTTTAGATTCTATATTTCCCATACTATTCTTGCCCCCCCATCTATTTTCTACCTACCATCTATGCTACTTATTTTCTGTACCTTCTCCCCCCTTCTCCTCCTCCCACTCCCCTGTTGCTAACCTTCCTTGAGATCTTCATTTCTATGTTTCCACTCCTGATCTAGCTGTCCTTTTAGTTTGCTTTTGTTTTAGGTGTGGTTGTTAATAACTGTGAGTTTGCTGTCCTTTCACTGTTCATATTTTTTTAACTTCTTTTTCTTAGGTAAGTCCCTTTAACGTTTCATATAATAAGGGCTTGGTGATGATGAACTCCTTAAATTTGATCTTATCTTAGAAGCACTTTATCTGTCCTTCCATTCTAAATGAAAGTTTTGCTGGATAGAGCAATCTTGGTTGTAGGTCTTTAGATTTCATGACTTGGAATACCTCTTTCCAGCCCCTTCTTGCCTGTAATGTCTCTTTTGAGAAATCCACTGACAGTCTGATGGGAAGTCCTTTGTAGGTGACTGTCCCCTTAGCTCTTGCTGCTTCTAGGATTCTCTCCTTCATTTTAATCTTGGCTAATGTAATTATGATGTGCCTTGGTGTGTTTCTTCTTGGGTCCAGCTTCTTTGGTACTCTCTGAACTTCCTGGATTTCCTGGAAGTCTATTTCCGTTGCCAGATTGGGGAAATTTTCCTTTATTATTTGTTCAAATAAGTTTTCCACTGGTGGCTGTGCCTTTCCCCCTTCTGGTACCCCTATAATTCGGATGTTGGAGCATTTAAAGATGTCCTGGAGGTTCCTAAGACTCTCCTCATTTTTTTGAATTTGTGCTTCTTGACTCTTTTCTGTTTGGCCATTATTTGCTTTCTTCTGGTCCACTCCATTGATCTGAGTCCCAGTTTCCTTTTCATCACTATTGGTTTCCTGTGCAATTCCCTTCATTTCAATTAGTTTCGCCTTCATATGTTTGTCTAATTTGTGGGTATAATCAACCAGTTCTGTGAGGATCCTGATGACCAGTGTTTTAAACTGTGCGTCTGAGAGTTTTGCTATTTCTTCATCACTTAGATTTATAGGCTCTGGGGCTTTGAGATCTTCTTGAGCCATTTTTGGTCTGTTTGCTCCCTTTAAGTGTGAGGAGTGGAGCCTTGGACTACCAGGTCGCTGGGTTTTGACGCTGCATGTGGGGGCGTGGTCAGAGCGGGGAAATGGCGGTCCCCTCTGCTGTTTTGTGCCGCTGGGTGAGGAGCAGATGCTTAGGTGGTTCACCAGGGCTGGGCCACTCAGAGTCGCTGGGTTATGATGCTGCTGTATGTGGAGGTGGGGTCAGAGTGGGGAAATGGTGGCGCCCTCCACCGTCGTTCCTTGCAGGGACCCGCTGGATCCCGGTCCCTCACTTGTCTATCTGCGCATGAATGAGTGACCACAGTCAACCCGCAGCCCTGCTCCCTCGATGTTTCCCCGAGGTCACTGGGTCTCTCACTAGGTCCAACCCTGCGACTGGATTCCGCACACCTGAGTCCTTCTGACTGAATTTTCCTGTGCAATCCCGCTTGGCCAGCTGCTGGTTTCACCCCTTACTGGTTAGTCTGAAGAATTTGTTGTTAACAGACTTTCGAAAAGTTCAATTTTCTGTGTTCTGGCTGTGTTTTCTGTTGCTAATATTTAATTGTGTCTAAACTTGGTTGTGTGAGAAAGCACAGCATCTCCGCCTATGCCTCCATCTTGGTGGAAGTCCTCACCATTATTTCTTTTAGTGTGTTTTTCAATTTCACTGTTGAGTGTCATTTCGCTACCTTCTTACCATATTTTTACTTGCCAAGAGCTCTTTTTGTTCTCTATTTTAATAATAGAATTCCATTCTTGTTCCTGTTTTTTACATTTATTTTAATATATTAATGATAATTGTTTAAAAGTTTTCCTTTTCTTTGCATAGATTATGTTTCTTTCAGGTTGTTTTCATTTGTTTATTTTCTTACTAGTTTGTTTACTTTGGACTCTATCTTCCATATTAGAGTTTCTCCTATAATGTTTCTTAAACCTTGTTTGCTCATGATTAAGGGTCTAGGATTAAAAAGTTGACTGAAAGCTCTGACCATATGAATGAAACTTGATTTTGAGCTTTATTGTTGAATGACCAGAGTGAGTAATTTTGGGGAAATTTCTAATGTCAGTATCTTTAGGTCTTTCTTCATGGATTTGCTGAATTCCTTAGAGGAGGATCATCTATTTTTCTTCCAGGAGAGTAAAGGTTTGGCTGCCAGAGTTTTGCAATCCAACGGAGAAGGAAGACTTGGAGTACAGTGGGGTGGGGTCTCAGTGTTAAGCATTTAAGCATTTGGTCACATATGCTTAAATGCAGTAAAAGTTTTTCCATTTAATTTAACTACATGGGATCTCTAAGTTTGATGTTGAATAGAGGTGATAGTAGTTCTTGTCCTGTTCCTGATCTGATTTTAAAGGTGAAGTTTTCATGCTTCAGATTTAGGTGTTAGATTGGTTGTAGGTGCTTGATAAATAACTTATTATCTTATACTCCTAGCTTGTTAGGCAATTATATTTCAAATAGGTACGAAATTAGATCGAATTCTTTTACTGCACTTGAATGCTTTCACTTGGTTTGCAGTGGGTAGTTCTGCCTTCAAATGTGCCTATTATCTGTAGTCCAGAGGCTTCCTGTATGGAAAAATAAACCTTCATATTTGAATCAGTTTAGGGAGGTACAGTTGCTTTCACTTTCTGTAAGGCTTTATAACTTTCTCTATAAATGTCATGCATCTCTTTGTTAGAATTATTACTGGGTAACTTTTTTTGCTATTATAAGTGGTTTATCAGGAAACATTGTGTTTTCCATCTGTCATTGTTATATAAAATGAAGTGAATTTTAAATCTTACAATTTTAACCAACTATTCCCAATTATTCTACTACCTCCAATTATTTTTCCAATCATTGCTTAGGGTTTTGTGTTAGCAATTAAACATTTTTAAAACGATGACAATTTTCCCTCTCTTTTCAATTTTTATAACTTCTAAAGGTTATAAACTCTTTTTCCATTTAATTTAACTACATGGGATCTCTAAGTCTGATGTTGAATAGAGGTGATAGTAGTTCTTGTCCTGTTCCTGATCTGATTTTAAAGGTGAAGTTTTCATGCTTCAGATTTAGGTGTTAGATTGGTTGTAGGTGTTTGATAAATAACTTATTATCTTATACTCCTAGCTTGTTAGGCAATTATATTTCAAATAGGTATGGAATTAGATGGAATGCTTTTACTGCACTTATTGAGATAATAATTTAGTTTTGTCTCTTAATCAGTGAATAAAAATAATGGATTTTCTATTATTAAATGAACTTTACTTTCCCGAGATAAGCATAGCTTAGTTGTGATGTTTATCTGCTCAATTTTTGCTGGATTCAGTTTGTATACTTTTCGTTTAGGGTTTTTTTATGTGTTGGTGAGTGAGATTGTGCTGTAGTTTCTTGCACTCTTCTTGTCTGTGTTTGTCACCATGGTGGTATAGCCTCAAAACAGTTGGAGAACTGGAAAGTTTTCTTTCTATTTCTAGTCCTCAGAAGATTTGGGAAGAGATATTCCTTGAACACTTGGTAGAACTTTGACTACAAAACCATCTGGGCCTGATGTTTTACATATTGATTTTCAAGACTACCCCAAATTTCTATTTTCCTGCTAAGTCAGTTTTCTTTGGGCATATTTTCTTTTTCTTTTTTTTGGGGGGGTCATATTTTCTATATGTTTTGCCATTTTGTATATTATAAATTTATTGACATTAAATTTTGGTTTTCTTTAAATATTATTGAACAGATTCTCTTTTTAAAAGATTTATTAATTATTTGTTTAGACAGAGGGTAAGGGAAGGAGAAAAGAGGGAGAGAAACATCAATGTGTGGTTGCCTCTCATATGTCCCCTTCTGGGGACCTGGCTTGAAACCCAGGCATGTGCCCTGACTGAGAATTGAACCAGTGACCCTTTGGTTTGCATTCCAGTGCTCAATCCACTGAATCACACCAGTCAGGGTCAAATTTCCATAGTATTATTTTTTTCATTTAACCAACTTTTGACTTTGTTGATCCTCTCTGTTGTTTGTATTGTTTTATTACTTAGCTTTATTTCCCTTTCCCCTATTTTTTCAGGTTTATTCTGTTTTTCTTTTACTAATTTTTTTTTTTTAGAGAGGGGAAAGGGTTGGAGAAAGAGACAGAGAGAAAGAAACATCAATTGGTATGTGCCCTGACTGGAACTGAACCCTGTGACCTTTTACTTTACAGGATGACACCTAACTAACAGAGCCACACTGGTCCAGGCTTTTTTACTAACTTTTAAAGTCCAATGCTTAGCTCATTATTTTTCATTTTATCTTATTTCACAATTTAAAAACTTTTTTTGAAATAATTGTAGATTAATAGAAAGTTACAAAAATAGGACATAAGTTCTTTGTACCTTTTACCCAGTTTATTTCAATAGTTACATTTTGGGTAACCATAGTGTAATATCAAAATCAGGAAACTTATAGGTACAATGTATGTGTATAGTTTTATGCCATTTTATAGTATGTATTGATTTGTGTTGTCAGCATCATAATCAGGATACAGAATGATTCCATTACTACCAAGATCTCCTGCCTGATAGTCTTTTATAATTATACCTACTCCCCTCTAATTTAGCATTCCTAACTCCTGGATATTAAAAATCTCTAATTTTATTATTTTGAGAATGTTATATAACTAGACCCATAAACTTTTGATGTCCTTGATATCCACTCAGACTATTGCATGTATCAATAGTTTGTTCTTTTGTATTGCTGAAAAGGTATTCCACAGTTTGTTTAACCATTGAAGGACATTTTAGTTGTTCCCAGTATTTGACTATTACAAATAAAGCTACTATGAACATTTATGTATACCTTTTTGTGTGGATGTAAGGTGCCATTTCCTTGGGGTAAATGCCACTTTGGGGGATAATATAGTTAAGTATAATTTAATTTTTAAAGGAAATTGCCAAAGTATTGTTCAGAATGGCTGCAACATTTTGCATTCTCATCAGCAAAGTCTGAGAGATCAAGTCTCTCCACATTCTCACCAGCATTTTTTTTTAGCTCTTCTAATACCAGTGTTTCTCTAATAGCTAGTGATGTTGAATATTTTCTCATGTACTTACTTGTCATCTGTATATCCTTTTCAGTGAAATGGCACTTCATATCTTTTTCTCATTTTCTAATTTAATTATTTGCTCTTTTATCATTAAGTTTTGAGAGTTCTTTATAAATTCTAGATACAAGTCCATTATCAGATATGTTTTACAAATATTTTCTCCAGGTTTATGGCTTGGTTTTTCATTTCCTTTTTTAAGAGATCCAATTATTTTTATTTTTTCACATTATTTTATTGTTGCTCAAATACAGTTGTCTCTATTTTCCTCCACTACTCCTTCACCCCAGCCATCCCCACTTCTCACCCTTGATTCTACCCCCTTTGGTTTCGTTCATATATTCTTTATGCATGTTCCTGAAAACCCTTCCCCCTCCCCCCCATTATCCCCTCTCACCTCTCCTCTGGCTACTCTCAGATTGTTCTTAATTTCAATGTCTCTGGTTATATTTTGCTTGCTTGTTTGTTCTGTTGATTAGGTTCCACTTATAGGTGAGATCATATGGTATTTGTCTTTCATCATTTGGCTTATTTCACTTAGCATAATGCTCTCCAGTTTCCTATGTGCTGTCACAAAGGGTAAGAGCTCCTTCTTTCTGTTAATGTAATATTCCATTGTGTAAATGTTTATTCTCTTAACAGAGTCTTTCACTGAGCAAAAGCTCTAATTTAAAAAAACATTCAATTACAGTTGACATTCAATATTATATTAGTTTCAGGTGTACAGCATAATGGTAAAATATTTTCACAATTTGAGGTGTTCCTCCAATAAATCTAACATCCACCTGACACCATACATAATTATTACAATACCACTAACTCTATTCCCTATGCTGTATTTTATATCCCCATAACTATTTTTATAACTGGCAATTGGTAGTTCTTAATTCCTTCACCTTTTTCGCCTAGCATCCCAAATCCCCTGTCATCTGGCAACTATCAGTTTGTTCACTGTATCTGAGTCTATTTCTGTTTATTTGTTTGTTTGTTTTTTAAGATTCCATATGTAAGTGAAATCATATGATATTTGTCTTTCTCTGTGTAACTTATTTCCCTCAGCATAATACATTCTAGGTCCACCTATGTGGTCTCAAATAGTACCATTTCATTCTTTTTTATGGCTGAATAATATTCCATTGTATATATGTATCACATTGTCTCTATTCACTGGTCTATTGGTGAACACAGATTGCTTCCATATTCTGGCTATTGTAATAATTCTGCAATGAACACAAGGGTGCACATGTTTTTTTCAAATCAGTGTTTGGATTTCTTTGCATAAATACCCAGAAGTAAAAATTCTGTCATATGATAGTTTTATTTTTAATTTTTTAATGGAATCTCTGTATTATTTGTCATAGTGCCTGCACCAATTTATAATCCAACCAAAAGTGCACACATTTATCTTCACATCCTTGCCAACACTTGTTGTTTGTTGATTTATTGATAATAGACATTCTGACAGGTGTGAGGTGATATCTCATTAGGTAAAGTTAATTTTAATAGTGTACTTTAACCCAATATATTTAACATACCTATACTATCATTTCAACCTGTAATCAATATAAAATTATTAAATATTTTATATATTTTTTTCATCTATATGTTTAGAATTTGGTGTATATTTTCCACTTATAGCACATCTCAGTTTGGACTATCCACACTGCAAGTACTCAGTACCAACATATAACTAATGTCTACTGTATTGGACAACACATTTTTAGGTCTAAACAAAAACTGCAGTTATGGTTGCATTGTAATAAGTTAAAAGCTTCAAATTAACACAATTTTATTACTTATTACTTAACACACATTGTGTTTTACATGGAAATCAGTTTGAAGAACTCTTAGTTATATAGTTATCTCCCAAAATATGTGAAATATTAATACCACCATAGCATTAGCTACCATGTCTATCCTGTCACATAATTACCACATTTTTGTGTGTGGTAAGAAAATTAAAGATTAATTATCTTAATAACATTCAAGTATATGATACGGTATGATTAGCTACAATCACCATGGTGTACATTATATCCCCAGAACTTGTTGATCTTATAATTGGAAGTTTGTACCATTTGACCAATATCTCCCCATTTCCCCTACCACTCCAGCCCCTGGCAACCACCATTTTACTGTCTGGTTTTATGAGTTTGGTGTTTTCAGATTCTACATATAAATGAGATCATATAGTACCAGTCATTTATGTCTGACTAGAAAATAAGTTTGTAACTATTAGAGCTGTTTTAGGCACAGTTTTTATCTCTAACTCCTGTGTTACTGCATATTCCTGAGATTAAATAGTGGATTAGAAGTAAGCAATGGTATCACCATGATTGTAAACCAGAAGCAAAAGAACATGAGATGGTTCAATTCTAGTATTTTTTTCTTACCACTTGGAGTTTATATATCTTAAAAAATTTAAAACAGTTAATCAAAGTGCAAACAGTGATATTTAATATTTTTGTTGGTAAATAAAAATATTAGTTCATATACAAAACATTTTAGTTATTTTCGAATGGTTAAAGATAGAATATTAAAGATGGAATATATTTTTTAAGTATATTTCATTGATTTTGCTGTTGTAGTTTTCCCAATTTTCCCCCTTTATCCCCCGTTCACCCTTCACCCTCCAACTCTCCAGCATCCCCCCCTTAGTTCATGTCTATGGGTTGTACATATAAGTTTTTTTTAGTTCTCTGTTTCCTATACCATTTTTGACTTCTCACCATCTATTTAATGCCTACCAATTATGCTTCTTCTCCCCTGTACCTTTTCCCCGCTATTCCTCCCTCTCCCTCTCCCCCTCCCCACTAAAAACCCTCCATGTGATGTCTATTTCTCTGGTTTTCTTCCTGTTATAGTTGTCTGCTTAGTTTCTGTTTTCATTGTTTTTCTTTATTTCTTTTTTTTAGGTTCATTTGTTGATAGAGGTGAGTTTGTTATCATTTTACTGTTCATACTTTTTCATCTTCTTTTTCTTGGATTAGTCCCTTTGACATTTCATGTAATAAAGGCTTGATGGTGATGAACTCCTTTAACTTGATCTAATCTGGGAAGCACTTTATCTGCCCTTCCATTCTAAACGAAAGTTTTGCTGGATAGATTCATCTTGGGTGTAGGTCTTTGCCCTTCATGACTTCAAATACTTCCTTCCAGCCCCTTCTTGCCTGCAAGGTTTCTTTAGAGAAATCAGCTGATAGCGTAATGGGCACTCCTTTGTAGGTAGCTCTTGACTTTCCTCTGGCTGCTTTTAAGATTCTCTTTCTGTCTTTAATCTTGGGTAATTTAATGATGATGTACCTTGGTGTGTTCCTCTTTGGGTCCAACTTCTTTGGGACTCTATGAGCTTCCTGAACTTCCTGGAAGTTTATTTGCTTTGCCAGATTGGGAAAGTTTTTCTTCATTATTTGCTCAAATAAGTTTTCAATTTCTTGCTCTTGTTTTTACCCTTGTGGCACCCCTATAATTTGGATATTGGAATGTTTCAAGTTGTCCCAGAGTTCAAAAGTCTCTGTTCATTTTTTGAATTTTTGTTTCTTCATTGTGTTCTAGTTCGATGTTCATTTCTTCCTTTTTTTCCAAATGGTTGATTTGAGTCCTGGTTTCCTTCCTGTCACTGTGGGTTCCCTGAATATTTTGCTTCATTTCATTTTGGGTATCTTTCATTTGTTCTTTCATTTTGTGACCAAGCTCAATCAGTTCTGTGAGCATTTTAATTATCAAGGCTTTCAATTCTCCATCAGATAGGTTGGCTATCTCCTCACCATTTAGCTATCTTTCTGAAGTTTTGCCCTGCTGTCATTTGGGCCCTATTTTTGTTTTTGTTTTGGGTACCTGTTAAGTTGTAAGGGGGGAGGGCCTAAGGTATTCATGAGGGCAGGGCAACCCTCCTTGTTAGGCTGTGGTGCTGCCTGTGGGGGAGGGGTCAGAAAATAAAAAGTGCAGCTCGCCTGCTTGTCTCTAGCCCACTTTTCAATGAACTCTCATGAGACTGTGGAAACTGCCATAGTCCACAGCCAGCTCTGAGTCTGTTTTCCCTTAGGTCAGTCCTGCCTGCATGATCCTCCACCTTGCCAAGGTTTCTCAGCCAGCCCCATCTGCACGGTCCAATGCCTTGCCATGGGTTCTCTGTCTGCTGCCTTACTGGTCTGGTTGTTCTGTTTGACTGTTATTTAATTTTGTGGTTTTTGGAGTTCCATTCAGTTTGGTTATCTGGCACTTTTAGTTGTTTATTGTTTTTAGATTTGTTTTTATCTTCCTTTTGGTTGTGCGAGGAAGTGAGGGGTTTCTATCTGTGCCTCCATCTTGGCTGGAACTCTGAAATGTATTTTTAATCATCAGTTGTTGATTTTTATTTTTATTTTTTTAAAATTTTTTTATTGATTATGCTGTTACAGTTGTTCATTCCCCCCTTCATTCCCCTCCACCCTACCCCCCCATCCCCACCATTGCCCCCCCTTTAGTTTATGACCATGTGTCTCAAGTTCTTTAGATTCTATATTGCCCTTACTATTCTTGCCCCCTATCTATTTTCTTTTCTTTTTTTTATTGATTATGCTGTTACAGTTGTTCTATTCCCCCTCTCATTCCCCTCCACCCTACCCCCCATCCCCACCATTACCCCCCCTTTCATTTATGACCATGTGTCTCAAGTTCTTTAGATTCTATATTTCCCATGCTATTCTTGCCCCCCCCTTCTATTTTCTATCTACTGTCTATGCTACTTAATTTCTGTACCTTTTCCACCCTTCTCCTCCTCCCACTCCCCTGTTGCTAACCCTCCTTGAGATCTTCATTTCTATGTTTCCACTCCTGATCTAGCTGTCCTTTTAGTTTTGCTTTCGTTTTAGGTGTGGTTGTTAATAACTGTGAGTTTGTTGTCCTTTCACTGTTCATGTTTCTTTAACTTCTTTTTCTTAGATAAGTCCCTTTAACATTTCATATAATAAGGGCTTGGTGATGATGAACTCCTTGAATTTGATCTTCTCTGAGAAGCACCTTATCTGTCCTTCCATTCTAAATGAAAGTTTTGCTGGATAGAGCAATCTTGGTTGTAGGTCTTTGGATTTCATGACATGGAATGCCTCTTTCCAGCCCCTTCTTGCCTGTAAGGTCTCTTTTGAGAAATCTGCTGACAGTCTGATGGGGACTCCTTTGTAGGTGACTGTCCCCTTAGCTCTTGCTGCTTCTAGGATTCTCTCCTTCATTTTAATTTTGGCTAATGTAATTATGATGTGCCTTGGTGTGTTTCTTCTTGGGTCCAACTTCTTTGGGACTCTCTGAGCTTCCTGGATTTCCTGGAAGTCTATTTCCTTTGCCAGATTGGGGAAATTCTCCTTTATTATTTGTTCAAATAAGTTTTCCACTGGTGGCTGTGCCTTTCCCCCTTCTGGTACCCCTATAATTCGGATGTTGGAGGGTTTAAAGATGTCCTGAAGGTTCCTAAGACTCTCATCATTTCTTTGAATTCTTGCTTCTTGATTCTTTTCTGTTTGGCCATTATTTTCTTTCTTCTGGTCCACTCCATTGATTTGAGTCCCAGTTTCCTTTTCATTGCTATTGGTGTCCTGTGCAATTCCATTCATTTCAATTAGTTCCGCCTTCATATATTTGTCTAATTTGTGGGTATAATCAACCAGTTCTGTGAGGATCCTGATGACCAGTGTTTTAAACTGTGCATCTGAGAGTTTTGCTATTTCTTCATTGCTTAGATCTATGGGCTCTGGGGCTTTGAGATCTTCTTGCGCCATTTTTGGTCTGTTCGCTCCCTTTAAGTGTGAGAAGCTGCACCTTGGACTCCCAGGTCGCTGGGTTTTGACGCTGTATGTGGGGGCGTGGTCAGAGTGGGGAAATGGCGACCCCCTCTGCTCTTTCTCACAGCTGGGTGAGGATCAGCACCTTAGACGGTTCACCTGGGCCAGGCTACTCAAAGTCTGTGGGTTATGACGCTGTATGTGGAGGTGGGGTCAGAGCAGGGAAATGGTGGCGCCCTCCACTGCCGCTTGCCGCGGGGACCCGCCTGGCCCAGGTCCAACCTCCCACTCCCTCGCCTGTCTGCCAGCGCACAAATGCGCGACCACAGTCAACACGCAGCACAGCTCCCCCGCTGTCTCCCTCACGGTCGCTCGCCTAGTCACTCGCTAGGTCGCTCACTAGGTCCAACCCTGTGCCTGGATTCCTTGCGTCTGGATTCCGCGTGTCTGGATTCCGAGCGCCTGAGTCTGTCCGACGGAGTTTTCCTGTGCAACCCGGCTTCATCAGCTGCTGGTTTCACCCCTTACCGGTCAGGCTGAAGAATTTATTGTTAACAGACTTCCAAAAAGTTTAATTTTCCGTATTCTGGCTGTGTTTTCTATTGCTAACATTTAGTTGTCTCTAAACTTGGTTGTGTGAGAAGGCACGGCACATCCACCTATGCCTCCATCTTGGCGGAAGAAGTTGTTGATTTTTAAACTAAAGAAAGAATCCAAGGAAATAATATTATTTTTTAAATTTATTTTTATTGATTATGCCATTACATTTGCTCTATTCCCCCCATTCCCCTCCCCCCTGCATACCCCTCCCCCCATTTCCCCCTTTAGTTCATGCACACGTGTCTCACATTCTTTAGATTCTGTATTTCCCCTACTATTCTTACCCTCCCCCCTATCTATTTTCTATCTACTGTCTATGCTACTTATTTTCTGTACCTTCTCCCCTATCTCCTCCTCCCACTCCCCTGTTGCTAACCCTCCATGAGATCTTCATTTCTAGGGTTCTGCTCCTGATCTAGCTGTCTTCTTAGTTTGCTTTGTTTTAGGTGTGGTTGTTACTGTGAGTTTGCTGTCCTTTCACTGTTCATCTTTTTCATCTTCTTTTTCTTAGGTAAGTCCCTTTAACATTTCATATAATAAGGGCTTGGTGATGATGAACTCCTTGAATTTGGTCTTATCTGAGAAGTACTTTATCTGTCCTTCCATTCTAAATGAAAACTTTGCTGGATAGAGCAATCTTGGTTGTAGGTCTTTGGTTTTCATGACTTGGAATACCTCTTTCCAGCCCCTTCTTGCCTGTAAGGTCCTTTTTGAGAAATCAGCTGACAGTCTGATGGGAACTCCTTTGTAGGTGACTGTCCCCTTAGCTCTTGCTGCTTCTAGGATTCTCTCCTTCATTTTAATCTTGGCTAATGTAATGATGATGTGCCTTGGTGTGTTCCTTCTTGTGTCCAACTTCTTTGGGACTCTCTCTGAGCTTCCTGGATTTCCTGGAAGTCTATTTCCTTTGCCAGATTGGGGAAATTTTCCTTTATTATTTGTTCAAATAAGTTTTCCACTGGTGGCTGTGCCTTTCCCCCTTCTGGTACCCCTATAATTCGGATGTTGGAATGTTTAAAGATATCCTGGAGGTTCCTAAGCTTTTCCTCATTTTTCTGAATTCTTATTTCTTCGTTCTTTTCTGTTTGATCATTTTTTTCTTCCTTCTGGTCCACTCCCTTGATTTGAGTCCCAATTTTCTTTCCATTACTATTGATTTCCTTTGTATTACCATTCATTTCAATTAGTTTAACTTCCATATGTTTCTCTAATTTTGTGACTAAAATCAACCAGTTCTGTAAGGATCCTGATAACCAGTGTTTTGAACTGTGCATCTGAAAGACTGGCTATTTCTTCATCGCTTAGATCTATCGGTTCTGGGGCTCTGAGTTGTCCAAGAGCCATTTTTGGTCTATTCGTGCTGTTAAGTAAGCGGAGCGAAGCCTTAGTTGTTTACCAGGATGGGGCGACCCAGGTCGCTGGTTTGTGACGCTGTGTGTGGGGGCGTGGTCAGAGAGGGAGCAATGGCGGTCCTCTCTGCTAGCCCAGCCCGTCCAGTCACACCACTTGCCACAGGCTTGTTTATCTGATCGGAATTGTGCGAGCCTGCTGCCCCAGGCAGGCTTCCCTTCTCACTGGTTTCTCCGCACGCAGATGCGCGTGACCGACCGAGACAGCCCTCCGGGCCTCTTCCCTGTGCGCTCCCGTAGCTAGCTTGGGTCAGCGCCTTTGGCTGCTCGCTGCACTGCACACCACCCGGGGATTTTTTCTTGCTAACCTGCTCCGCTACTGGTTTTGCTTCTCTTACCGGTTTCGCTGAGCATTTAGTTGTCCTCTGGACTTCGTATTGTCGATTTTCCGTGTGGCTTGGTTGTGATTGTTGTTAAAAATAGTTGTTCTTAGATTTGGTTGTGCACAGAGGCAAGGTGGTTCCTCCACCTACGTCTCCATCTTGGCGGAAGTCCCCGGAAATAATATTATATTCTCACATAGAGATGGATGTGCTAGAAGATGATCCACTCTGGGTGCAAGATTTGGTGGGAAGGTCTATAAGTTATTAGTCTGCATTTTCCAGAGAAACAGAATGAACAAAATATATACCATATAATTTATTATATGCAATTGGCACACATGATTATGGAGGTTGAGAACTCCCAAGATCTGCAGTGAGCAATCTAGAGACTCAGGAGAACCAGTGGTGTGTCGTTCTAGCCCAACTTCCAAGACCCAAGCACCAGGAGATCTGACGGTTTAGTTCCAGTCTGAGCCTTAATTTGAAGACAAGAAAAGACTGATGTCCCAGCTTCAATACAGTCAAACAGAGAGATAGAATTATTTCTTACTCAGTCTTTTGTTCTATTCAGGTATTCAATGGATTGGATGAGGTCCACCCACATTGGGGGGGTGGTAATCTGCTTTACTCAATCTACCAATTCAAAAATTAATCTCATCCAGAAATGCACCCAGAATATTGTTTGATCAAATATCTGGGCATCCGGTGGCTCAGTCAAATTGATACATGAAATTAACTATCACAAGTGTAGGTTACTGGTTTGACTAGAGAACATTTCTTTACACATTCTTCCTCTCTACCCCACACAAATCACAATACTATGACCTCCACTCACATACTTTAAAGCAATTCAAAGCATGGGCTGTGCCCAGGTTAGCATGGAAAACTTCTTGTTATTGCTCCCTAAAGCAAAATACCCACAATCTCCAAGAACATTAGTCTTGGTGAACTCACCCTGTCCCCTGCAGTTGTGACAACACTCATTTATACATACATAAAGAGAAGATTTAATCAGAGAAAAGGAGTGCACTTCATTGCCTTACAGAAAATGTACAGCCTCAACTAAAAATGTGTTCAGGTAAATAACTCTAGCATATAGGATGTTTGTACTGAAGCTAAGAAAATAAGAATAAATTAGGCCATTTACAAATTCTGTGTCTTGAAAAACAAATACCATTTTGTGAATTGGAAGTTTGACATAAGACATTCTAATTATATGAACCTAGATATTTTATAGGACAAACCTTTTCACTTTAAAACAAAGAATATATAATAAAGACCTAATATAACATGGTTAGTTTATGGGATGAGTGTCACCCTTAACCTGTATCTATGTTAATATGGAGAAGGTTGTGCTGTATGCTTGACTAAATAAATATATTTCCTCTGGAGCTTACAGAATGAAATCCTTATGCTTCTCTGGGGAATTTCCTTTCAACTTATGAACTATTCCTTGGCTCTCAATAAATAATACAGGCTTCATTTTGTTTGTATATGTCTTTGAACTTCTTAATTTTTTTCCATTCAGTTATCTTGTACCATCCTTTATTATAGTATTATATGTCTATCTCAAGTGGCATTTATTATAGTCCCTCACTTACAGATCCTATATAGTTATTTTTTCTAAAAAATTTTGAAGCCGTAAGAAGCATCGGAATGTAAGTACTTTATACCACACCATAAATCTTTATTTTTTATTCCTAGGCAGTTAGAGTTCCAAACTATTTTAGATGACAGTTTGATCTCTGCAATGATTAATCTGCCCATTCTTTACACATAGCGATTTGTATGGAACAGTTTTTCAATAGATAAATTACCAATAGGTGCAATCTCTAAATTCATAAAGAACTCATTGCAATATGAATTCCTTCTTTGGACCTGTGATCTTATGATCTTTTGGATGCCACTCCCCCCATGCAGAAAAAAAATTGTTTACTTGCGAGAGGCCTTTAGGAATAACATGACATTCGTGATGTATAGAGTGTATAGTTCATATTCTTTCCCATGTATTTCACTTGATTAAAAACTGTATGCAATCTAAAACATTCAAATAAATGATTTGACATATTTTATACAACACATGTTCAAGTAATTAATTTTCTCATGGAAATGTCATACCATTTAACAAATAGTTATGAGCCAAATATTTGTGCAGTAGTTTGTAATGAATATATGCATAATCACAGATTGTCCTATTTTCTTTGTACTCAAATGTAATTTAAAATGACAGAATCAGGGTGCAGCGGACTTCGCATTGTTTAATGCTTGATGCATATTTGGTTCTCATTAACTCCTTGTCAGATGAATAAATAAATGACAGATGTTACTGAATCTGAGCTTAGGTTTATGGCTAGTCTTGAGTGTTACTATTATATCACTAATACAATTAATTGTGCTACTTTGAAAATACTTAGTTACCAAAAAGCATATCAAAAATAACTATAGATGGATATAGGGAGTTCTGGCCAAGATTGAAGTATAGGTAGAAATGCTTTGCTTCCTTGCACAACCAAAAGGATAACAACCAATTTAAAAGCCATAAACAACCAGAAGTGCCAGAAAAGCAAGCTGCATGGAAGTCTGACAACTAAGGAGTTAAACATTTGTCCAGACCAGTAGGAGGTATGGAGATGGGCAGCTGGGTAGGTAGAGAGGACCCACAGCAAGGTGGTAGACCACATGGATGAGGAGGGGCTGGTTGACCAGGAAACTGAAGATGCAAAACCTCTAGCTATAAAATATTGTGGGGGTTGCAAAGGCAGGAGAAACTTCCAGGCTCACAGGAGAGCTTGTTGGAAAGTGGGGCTAGAGCAGAGCAAGAAAGCACCATTGTTCCCTCTCTGACCCCTCCCCCACAGATAGCATCACAACACAGCAGAAAGGGTTTCCCCTTCCTGGGGAATACCTAAGGCTCCATCCCCTTACAACATAATAGGTGTGCCAAGACAAATAAATATGGCCCAAAAGAAAGAACAGATCAAAACTCCAGAAAAAGAGCTAAGCGATGAGGAGATAGCCAACCTATCTGATGCAGAGTTCAAAACATTGCTAATCAGGATGCTGAAAGAATTGATTGAGCTTGGTCACAAAATGAAGGAAGAAATGAAGGTTACACAAAGTGAAATAAAGCAAAATATACAGGGAACCAACAGTGAAGGGAAGGAAACTGGGGCTCAAATCACTGATTGGGAACAAAAGAAAGAAATAAATATCCAACCAGAACAGAAGGAAGAAACAAGAATTCAGACTTCTGGCAAAGATGGAGGTGTAGGTAGACACACTGTACCTCCTCACACAACCAAAATAAGAACAACAAAAATTTAGAAACAAAATAACAACCAGAACTGACAGAAAATTGAACTATATGAAAGTCAGACAGCCAAGGAGCTGAAATAGATACATTCATGCAGACTAGTAGGCAGGGTGGAGTCAGGCAGCTGAGTGGGGAGGGGTCGCAGCACAGGAAGCAGTGACACTGGGTGCACAGGACACAGTGGGTGGACCCTGGGCATGGGGTGGCAATGGGCAGACCCTGCAAGGCAGTGATTGAGAAGTGGGGCACCTCACACAAGGTGGCTGGCTGACTGGACAGTGGTCCCACATCTGTGTACAGATAACTAGGGAGCGAGACAGACCATGCAACCCATGGTCCTAGCTCTGGGAAGTAAAGCCTTGAAACACTGATTGAAAATACCTGTGGGAGTTGAGGCTCAGGGAGAAACTCCCAGCCTCACAGGAGAGTTTGTTCGAGAGAGCCACAGGGTCCTAGAATTTACACAAGCCCACCCACATGGGAATTAGCACCAGAAAGGTTCAGTTTGCTTGGGGAAAGTGGCAAAAGGGACTGAGGTCTGACAGAGAGTGGTGTGAGCACAATTATTTCCTCTTGGACCATGCCTCCACGTAGAGCATCACAATCCAGCAACTGGGTTTCCCTGCCCTAGTGAATACCTAAGACTCCGCCCCTTACTACGTAACAAGTGCAATAAGACAAAAAAAAAATGGCCAAAAAGGAAGAACAGATCAAAGCTCCAGAAATAATACAATTAAGCGACCAAGAGATAGCCAACCTATCAGATGCACAGTTCAAAGCACTGGTGATCAGGATGCTCACAGAATTGGTTGAAATTGGTCACAAATTACATGAAAAAATGAAGGCTACACTAAGTGAATTGAGCCAAATGCCCAGGGAACCAATAGTGATGGGAAGAAAACTGGGACTCAAATCAATGGAGTGGACCAGAAGGAAGAAAGAAACATTCAGCCAGAAAAGAATGAAGAAACAAGAATTGAAAACAATGAGGAGAGGCTTAGGAACCTCCAGAACAACTTTAAATTTTTCAACATCCGAATTATGGGGGTACCAGAAAAAGAAGAGGAAGAACAACAAGTGGAAAACTTATTTGAACAAATAATAAAGGAGAACTCCCCCAATCTGGCAAAGGAAATAGACTGCCAGGAAGTCCAGGAAGCTCAGAGTCCCTGAGAAGGTGGACCCCAAGGAAAAACACACCAAGGCACATCATAATTACATTAGCCAAGATTAAAATGAAGGAGAGAATTCTAGAAGCAGCAAGAGACAAGAGGCCAGCTACCTACAAAGGAGTTCCCATCAGACTGTCAGCTGATTTCTCAAAAGAGACCTTACAGGCAAGAAGGGACTGAAAAGAAGTATTCCAAGTCATGAAATGCAAGGACTTACATCCAAGATTGTTCTATCCAGCAAAGCTTTCATTTAGAATGGAAGGAAAGATAAAGTGCTTCTCAGAGAAGGTCAAGTTCAAGGAGTTCATCATCACCAAGCCCTTATTATATGAAATGTTAAAGGGACTTACCTAAGAAAAAGAAGATAAAAAAGATGAACAGTGAAAGGACAGCAAACTCAGTTATTAACAACTACCCTTAAAAGAAAAGCAAACTAAGCAGACAGCTAGATAAGGAGCAGAGCCACAGAAATGGAGATCATATGGAAGATTAGTAGCAGGGGAGTGGGAGGAGGAGAAGTGGGGAGAAGGTACAGAGAATAAGTAGCATAGATGGTGGGGAGAAAATAGGGGGAGGGCAAGAGTGGTTTGGGAAATGTAGAAGCTAAAGAACTTAAGACACATGGACATGGACTAAAGGGGGGAATGTGGGTGGGAGAGGGTGTGCAGGGTGGAGGGAAATGAAGGGGGAAATGGGACAACTGTAGTGGTATCATTAATAAAATATATTTTTAAAAAAGAAACAAGAATTTAAAACAATGAGAGGCTTAGGCACCTCCAGGACAACTTTAAGTGCTCCAACGTCTGAATCATAGGGGTGCCAGAAGAAGAAGAGCAAGAAATTGAAAGCTCACTTGAATAAATAATGAAGGAAAAATTCCCTAATCTGGTGAAGGAAATATACTTCCAGGAAGTCCAGGAAGCCTAGAGAGTCCCAAATAAATTGGACTCAAGGAGGAACACAGCAAGGCACCTGATAATTAAGTTAACCAAGATTAAAGATAAGAAGAGAAACTTAAAGCAGCAAGAGGAAAGAAGAAAGTTAAGGTGTTACAGCTGATCAAGTCTTGGCAGATCCATTCTTGCCTCTGGTAGACAAAGAAAATGCATGGAGCCATGGGGATTCTTGACATGCCTTTATTCACAGGTGGGCAAGCCACACATGCCACCAGCTGCATGCCTAACTAGTAGGAAGCACCTACCTGTTTAAGCTCTAGAGGGGAATATAGCCAGAAAACTGCATAAACCTTACATAACATAATAGTCCTGCACATGCGAGCCCACTTTATGTTATGGAAACAGTTTATCAGATCCAGTCTCAAGGCTAAAAGAACACTAGTTATGGGGGCCCTCCAAGGCTATGGGAACACTGCTCCCCTTAGTTACCCAGATACCTGGGTGAGAAGCCAGTCTGCTTCCACTTACCCTATAGTTACCTACAAAGGAGTGCCTGTAAGACTTTCTGCTGATTTCTCAAAAGAAACCTTGCAGGCAAGAAGGGGCTGGAAAGAAGTATTTGAAGTTACAAAAGGCAAGACCTACATCCAAGATTACTCTATCCAGCAAAGCTTTCACTTAGAATGGAAGGGAAGATAAAGTGCTTCCCAGATAAGGTCAAGTTAAAGGAGTTCATCATCATCAAGCCCTTATTATATGGAATGTTAAAGGGATCTAAGAAATAGAAGATCAGAAACTATGTACAATAAGATGACAACAAACTCATAACTATTAACAACTGAACCTAAAAAACAAAAACAAGAACTAAGCAAACAGAACAGGAAAATAACAACAGAAATGGAGGGTTTTCAGCAGGGGAGGAGAAGGGGAAGAATGGGGAGGAAAGGTACAGGGAATAAGAAGCATAACTGGCAGTCACCAAACAGACAGTGGGAGGTTAAGAATAGTATAGGAAATGGGAAAGCCAAAGAACTTATATATACAACTCATGGACATGAACTAAGGCAGGGCGAGATGCTGGGAGGTGGAGTGGTACAGGGCAGAGTGGGGATAAAGGGAATAAAAAAATTGGGGCAACTGTAATAGCATAATCAATTATATATACTTAAAATAACTATGGATATATGGTGAGCAAACGATGACAAAAACCAATCTATGTGCATCAAATAGAGAACCTTTGTATCTGTCAGATTTTTTCCAGTGACAGGTGACAGAAATAAGGCTTAAACTATCTTAAAAGTAAGGAAATCCATTACCATGCCCAAATATAATACAAACTCTAGGCTCTGTTCATACAGGGCTCTGCTCTCTTTTTCTCAATTTTCTTGGCTTTACCTTCCTCTTGTGTTTCTTTTGTCCTCGGTCTGACTTCCTGGTTGCAAGATGGTTGCTAGTACCAGCTGCAACAGGGACAATATACTTCCTTGCTCATGTTTAGTGGTGGGGGGGGGAGCAAAAAAGCATCTCTCCCAATCATATCTTAAAAGTCCTTTCCTGCAAGGTGATTGGCTGGGCTAAGTTCATGTCACCACAGTTGCTTAGGGAATGCCAAGCACTGATTGCCTGTAAGCCTGGATTTCTGAACCAGCTGCTGGCAAGAATGATAGGATTACTTCATTAGGTGAGACTAATTAAGGCTTGTTCCTGGAGCTGAGGAAGGGGTCAGCTTTTCCTGAGTCAGTTGTGCTGTGTGGAAGTAAGAAGGATGCTTGAACAAAATTGGTTTATGTTAGGAAGAGGGAGAGAGAAGTAGATACTATGTGGGCAAAGAATAGTGTCCATTCCAACACCACAATTAAATTTTTTTTAGTTTAGAACTTTAAAAAATTTTTATTTTAATTGTTGTTCAAGTACAGTTTTCTGTCTTTTACTTCCATCCCAGCCCACCCCCGCAGTGCTCCCCATCTCCGTCCCATTTCTGCCCCCCTTAGTTGTTGTCCATGTGTCCTTTATACTTGTTCCTGTAAATCCTTCCCCTCTTCCTCTGAAATTCCCTCCTCTCTCTCCTCTGGTCCCTGTCAGCCTGTTCTCTATTTCAGTGTCTTTGTTTTTATTTTGCTTGCTTGTTTGATTTGTTGTTTAGGTTTCTGTTAAAGGTGAGATCATATGGTATTTGTCTTTCACCACCTGGCTTATTTCACTCAGCATAATGCTTTTCAGTTCCATCCATGCTGTTGCAAAGGGTAGGATCTCCTTCTTTCTTTCTGCTGCATAGGAATCTATTGTGTAAATGTACCATAGTTCACAGTTAAGAACCTTTTACTATTATTTCTCTCTCTTCCGAAGTGTTTTATTAAAGACTTCGTTTTTCTACCAAAGTTTTAGGTTCACGGAGAAACTGATAGGTGGGTACAGAGTTTTCCCATATACTCCCTGCTCCTGCACATGCATAGCCTCCCCCATTAGCAACATTCCTCACCAGAGTGGTACATTTCTTGTAATTGGTGAACCTACATTGACACATCATTGTCATCTAAAGTCCATAGTTTACATTAGAGTTTGTTTTTTGTGTTGTACAGTCTATGAATTTGGATAATCATATAATATGTATCTACCATCATAATACTATACAGGATAGTATCACTGCCCTAAAAATCCTCTTTGCTCTGTGTTGAGGTCCAAAACAGATGTTGAAAAGGGACAACCCCGAACGAGCCCCGGATAAAGTTAGGCTGACCAGGAACTAAAGTTAGGCTGACCAGGAACAGGGAAATTTTTAACTACACAAAGAGCCTTTTGAATTTCCCTAATAAGCCAATGGCAATCAGCTGTTTAGAGTTAGCCAATAGCTAACGGCCACATCCGCTTCTGTTCAAAGCTTGCTTGCATACCCCTATATAAGGACATAGCTGTAAGCACCGGGGTGCGGCTCTCATCTGCAGCTCTCCTGAGCATAGTGTCCTCGGACACTCAGAGAGCTCGCCCCTGCCCAGGTAAAACTTGGCCAATAAAGTAACATCTTAAAAATTCTGAAAGTCTCCGAACCTCTGTTTCTCATGACGGCGGATGCAACACTCTGCCTATTCATTTCTCTCCGCACCCTAACCCCTGGAACAACACCAGCCTTCCTCAAAAGAGGAATTGAAAGAGTCAATCAAGCAGTTTTCCTAGATGTGCACAAAAATTAGGTTCGAGTCTCTCCTAGAGATACATTCATCGGTGAATGAAGGAAATGAGGACAGAATGAAAGAAAATAGTCAATCCCAAGTTTTTTTAAAATTCAGTTTCCCCTTGATTGGTATTTATCAAGATCCCCTGTGGGGGCGACTGTCCTCGCAAGTCTCCCCCCAGCCGCCATGGATGAGAGTAATCATGACTGAGACATGATGTGATCTGCTTGGGGAGGAGAAGTGGCCATTTTCCCAGGGGAAAAGGCCATGAGCAGTGGCCAGTTTCTCAGGGGAAAAAGGTGTTGAGCTTCCTCCTCTAGAGGCTTTTATTGGATTCTAATACACAGGAATACAGGGTGGCAAGGATCAAACTGTAGATAATATCTCAAAGAAATCTGAGGGCTTAGTATAAGTCAGAGTCCATCAGTAACAGTTTTAGGGTTTCCTGCTTGAACCCTTAACATATGAATGAAAGCACTCTTAGCAGAGCATATTTCACAGGTTTGTCAGGAAGTTTTTGTGATGCCAGATTTTTCCCCAGGACACACTCTAGCAAGGCAAAGAGCTGCACTTCTCCCCAACATGTATTCAGGCTTAAGGGGATTAGACCCAGGAAGCACTTCTCCCAGAGGACATGGGGACTCGGGCTATCTCAAAGCCCAGGGAAGAGTCCATTGCTCTTTGTCCCAGCCCCCCAAGTCCTTCCATGATGGCCTCCAAAGTGATTGAGTCTGGCTTAGGTTGCCCCCTGCTTGAGAGGTCTTACCCGTCATTGACTTCCGACCAAGCTTTGGGGGCAGGGAGAGGAAACTGAGGCAGTGTTTGCTACCAGAGACAAGCTGTCTCTTCTTGCTTGAATTCCAGAGGTCGTCCCTCGCCCTTAGCCACAAGGGGTCGAGATACAATTCCTAGAACCAGGCAGAGTGATCTACAACAATCCCCAAAGCTTTGGTTCTTTTTACCTGCTATCTATTCTCTTATAGTCTTTCTCAAGAGTAATTTTTAAAATCATCATCCATGGATATGTTCTATTGATTGACAGAGACAGAGAGATGTGAGAGAGGAACATCAACCAGTTGCCTCCCATATGCACCCTGACTGGAGATCAAACACACAACCTAGGTATGTGCCCTGACCAGGGATCAAACCCACAACCTTTTGGTATATGGGATGATACTCCAATCAACTAAGCCACCCAGCCAGGACAAGAGTGATAATCTTTTATATTGTCTCTGGAAAAAAAATAAGTAAGAATCACAATAACCCTTTCTTATTTCCTACAGGTTTTGTACTTTCTTCAGCTAAAGTTGATCTAGACTTACCAGTTGCATTTTGTAAGATCTCAGCACTCCCATATTTACATAACTTTTTCTGAAATTAACTATATTAATGACTTGAATAGAAAACCCTGTGCCTACAGCTTGAATATCATGATTGACCGCATCTGGTTTAAGAGGCAAAGAAATGGTGGGTCATTGGCATACTGAAGAACAAGCTTACAGGGCTCTAATAACTTGGACAAAGGAACAAAAACCAAATGAGAGGTCTACTGAATCAAAGAGAAGGGCTTTGGGAGGAAAACAAAACAGGCTTCCATGATTCATCTACTTTCTGTGCAATGCAGTACAAATTTTTGATGACCACATTAGACAAATAGGTAAAGCTTGTGGTTTTCTGGAAGAATGCTTATCTTTTAAAAAAAAATTCTGCTTTATGAAACCATGAGGAGCAAACATTAGGGAAGGCAAAATGTCTTATATGGAAAGCAGAGTGATATTGTGTGGGGGAGACTTTCCCATGAGTCCCCCCGGGTGCCACAGATGAGGGTGAATATGTCCGAGACATGATGTGATCTGTTTGGGGAGTCAGTTGTGCTGTGTGGAAGTAAGAAGGATGCTTGAACAAAATTGGTTTATGTTAGGAAGAGGAAGAGGGAGAGGGAAGTAGATACTATGTAGACAAAGAATAGTATCTATTCCAACACCACAATTAATTTTTTTTTCTTAGGGGAGACTAAGGCCAGCAGTGGCCAGTTTCTCCAAAAAGAAAAAGGCCTTGAGCCCCCACCTCTAAGGCTTTTATTGGGTTCTAATACACAGGAATACAGGGCAGCAAGGGTCAAACAATAGATAACATTTCAAAGAAATTTGAGGGTTTACTATGAATCTGAGTCTGTCAGGAACAGAGTTTTAGTGTTTCCTGCTCAAACCCTTAACATATGAATGAAAGCACTCTTAGCAGAGCAGATTTCACAGGTTTGTCAGGAAGTCTTTGTGATGCCAGATTTTTCCCCAGGACACGCTGTAGCAAGGCAAGGAGCTGCACCCCTCCCCATCAGGTATTCAGGCTTAAGGGGATTAGAGCTAGGAAGCACTTCTCCCAGAGAACATGAGGATTCGGGCTTTGACAAAGCCAGCAGGTGAGAGTCCATTGCTCTTTGTTGCAGCCCCCCGAGTCCTTCCACGAAGACCTCCCAAGTGATTGAGTCTGGCTTAGGTTTCCCCCTGCTTGAGGGATCTTACGTGTCATTGATTTCTGACCAAGCTTTGGGGGCAGGGAGAGGAAACTGAGGCAGTGTTTGCTACCAGAGACAAGCTTTGTCTCCTGCGGCTGGCATTCCAAAGGCTGTCCCTGGCCCTTAGCCACAAGGGGTCGAGATACAATTCCTAAAACCAGGCAGAGTGGTCTACAACAATATTGCCTTTTAAATTTTTAAAAACTTCAACTTATTCCATGCATATAGAAAATGCTTCTTATATTAAAAAAAAAAGAAAAGCAAACAGGGCATTCTTATGTATGCTCATTTGGTTTTGTGTCTGCCTTTTTCACATCTAAGCATTTCCCCATGTTATTAATCTTCAGAAAAATGATTTTAAATAGTCATGTCATGAGTCATACTATGTAAGCAGAACAATGAATAATTATCTTTTTGTTCTTTAAAACACTTATTTTAAAATGGAGATATAATTTACAGACTGAAGAGCACAGATCTAAAAAAGCATGATTTGATGAGTTTTGAGAAACACAAACACACACTAATCAAGACTATTTTGCCCTGGCTTGTGTGGCTCAGTGGATTGGGTGCTGGCCTGTGAACCAAGAGGTCACTCGCTTGATTTCCAGTCAGGGCATGTGCCTGGGCTGCAGGCCAGGTCCCTTGTGCACCCCAGGGTGCACAAGAGGCAACCACCTATTGATGTTTCTCTCCCTATCTTTCTCCCTTCCTTCCCCTCTATCCATCAATCAATCAATCAATCTTTAAAAAAAAAAGGATATAGACTATTTTTATCAGGTTTAAAAATGCCCTTATACTTTCTTCTATCCAATACCTTATTCCCCACAACTGCTGTTTTGATTTCTATCACCATGGCTTAATTTTGCCTATTCTTGAACTTCATATAAGTGGAATTATACAAGACACTCCTTTATGTCTGGCTTCTCTTTTGCTCAAAAGTATTTTGAGATTCACCTATGATGTTGTATTTATCAATAGCTCATTCTTTATCATTGTTAGTAATATTCCATTGTATGGATCTATAACGGTTTCTTTTTTTTATTTACCAGTTAATAAACATTTGAGTTTTTCCCATTGGAGTCTATTATAAAATATACTATTCTAAACATTTCTTCCAAAGTAATTTTAAATGGAGGTTGAGAAATGATAATAAATGATAGAGGGGTAAGTAATTCTTTATTTTCCTTTTTAAGAGAAAATACAGAGAAGCAGGGGATACAATTGAAAGACTGGGATGGAAGGTTGATGAAAAATGAAGTGCTTGTGGTCAGCATAGCAGCATAGGTGAGCAGGGCTTGCTTCCTTACACAACCATATACAAAATTACAACTAAACTATACAACAGCCATCACTCAGAACCATCAGAAATTGAGTTGAATGGAGTCTGACAAATGTGAAAATAAAGAAACCACATCCACTCAGACTGATAGGGGCAGAGATGTGGAACAGGGTGGTTCCACATTCATATGTGGTGGATAAAAATTCAAGAGGGATATCACGGGAGTGAGGAGACCCAGCCCCACACCGGGCCCCCCAGCCCAGGTTTCCAGTGCTAGGAAGATAAGTCCCCATAATTTTTGGCTGCAAAAACTAGTGGGGATTGAGTCAGTGGAAGAAACTTCTGGAGTCCCAAGCAGTTCCTCTTAAAGAGCCCACACACAGACTTACTCAGACTCACTGCCTCTGAGCTCCAGTACCAGGGTAGCAGCATGAAAGGCACCAGTGGCACACAGGAAGGAACCAAAGGGTCTAGCATCAAGGTCAGAGCTGGGTGACAGCTTTCTCCCAGACAGAAAGTGGTACAGAGGCCATTTCTTTTTCTGATCCTCCCTCCACAGAGTCAGCAGGTAAGTGCCATATCTGAGACTCCATCAATCTGGCTAACACTGTTTCTCCTGAGCTGAGATACCCCGAGGCTCTGATACAATCAAATTATGGACCCACCTAAGCTGTTAAGGGGGGCTTTTTCATACAAATGACTGGTCTTGGCTTATGTTTCACAACTTCCTAAATCCTCTCCCACAAGCAACAGCTGGCCTCTTTTTTCCCCCAGCCCTCATACCTCTTCCTAAGTGGCCCCTGGCTCAGCACTAGCAGCAGTCAACCTAGATTCATAGCTTGGCTTCTCCTGGGAATCTCCAAGTCCAGCACAAATTACACCTATCTCAGATTGCTTTACAGCTCATATAGGGTGGTCCCACAAAAAACACAGGTGGGGGCTGACCTTAGCCTGCACCACTTGGGAAAACCCAGAGCCAGCACACCCAGAGTATAGATACAGATCCCATCAGAGCACCACCACCCTGCCTCTGCACAGTTGATCTTCCACAAAGGGTGGAATTTGGTGGTCAGTGGTCACAGCTAGTCTTTGCAGCTGACCAGCTTGGGTAAATCCCTCCCATTGACCTGTCAACCACAATCAAGGCTCAACTACAAGAGGAGGGTGTACTCACTTCACAAAAAAGATTCACCTTGAGTACCCAGTTTAGGTGATAGGGGAGGCTGTGCCACTAGACCCTATACAAGACCTACTACTTCAGGCCATGCTACCAAGATACTGGGACAGAGAGTCATAGCAGTTCTGCTTAATACATAGAAACAAACACAGGGGAGGCTTTCAAAATATGGAGACATGGAAACAAGGCCAAAGTGAAAGAACAGATCAAAGCTCCAGAAAAAAAATGAAACAAAATGGAGATAAGCATATCTGTCAGATACAGAGTTTAAAACATTGGTTATAAGGATACTCAATAACTTAGTAAGGATTTCAACAGCATAAAAAAGATCCAGTCAGAAACAAAGGATACACTAAGTGAAGTAAAGAACAACTTACAGGGAAAAAACAGTAGAGTGGATGAAGACAAGAATCAAATCAATGATTTGGAACATAAGGAAGCAAAAAAGAACCAAACAGAACAACAAGAAGAGAAAATCCAAAAAAATAAGGAGAGTGTAAGCAGCCTCTGGGACAATTTCAAGCATTCCAACATTTGTATTTTAGTGGTGCCAGAAAAAGAGAAAGAGCAAGAAATTGGAAACCTATTTCAAAAAATAATGAATGAAAGCTTCCCTAATTTGGTGATGGAAATAGACATGCAAGTCCAGGAAGCAGAGAGTGCCAAACAAGATGGATGCAGAGAGGCCCACTCAAAGACACATCATAATTAAATGCCAAAGGTTAAAGATAAGGAGAGAATCTTAAAGGCTCCATGAGAAAAGAAGTTAGGAAGTACAGGGGAGTTGCTATAAGAGTGTCAGCTGATTTCTCAAAAGGAACTTTGCAAAGCTTGAAGGATTAGGCAAGAATTATTCAAAATCATGAAAAACAGGAAGCTATAGCCAAGATTGCTCTACCCACCAAAGCTGTCACATAGAACCAAAGGACAGATAAGAGCTTCTCAGACAAGAGAAAACTAAAGGAGTTCATCATCACCAAACCATTATTATATGAAATGTTCAAGGGACTTATTTAAGAAAAAAGAAAATCAAAACCATGAATGATAAAATGGCAATAAATACCTATCCATCAACAATTGAATCTAAAAAAACAAACTAAGCAAACAAGAACAGAGACAGAATCCTGGATACAGAGAGTATTTTGATGGTTGCCAGATGGGAGGTGGGTATGGGAGAATGGGTGAGAGGTGAGGGGATTAAGAAGTACAAATAGATCGTTAAGAATAGACATTGGGGTTTTTTGTTTTTGAAGATGGTGACAGAGTAGGATGGAGCGATTCCAGTTCCCGTACCCCTGGGAGAAAATCCCGGCAGATCTACTGAGGAACAGCGCAATCAACCAACAGTTCCTCAGCATTTATGAAAATAAGAGACCAGAGATTGTGACAGACGGACCAGACAGCTACAGGTCAGTGGGGTCTCGGGTACCTGAGTAAAGACAAGAGCAGCTACGGTGGGGTCCGGTGCCCTCAGCCACCGCCTAACGGCCTGGGTGCTGCTGCTGAGGTCAGGGTTCAGAGGCATTGGTCTGGCACCAGCGCTGGGGGCATCTGTCACAGAGGACTCTTTGGGAGCCCAGCACCCAGCGGGTCTACAGCAGATTCTTTAGGAGCCTTGGGCCTGCTGCAGGGTCCTTGGGAGAGAGCTGGCTCCCTCCCTCCCCATCTAAGCAAGGCTGGGGAACACCAGGCAGAGACCTGTCTGCTTAAGTTTACAGAGAGGGTAACAAGGACAAAGGGCCATGTTCAACTTCGGACTCTGGTCGCCAGCCCGCCAGCCCAGGAGAATTGAGAGGCACATTGTCATCACCGGTCTGGCTGGGGATTGGTTTGGGCTGAGAGATAGGCTTTCTGGAGAAGTTTTTATTAGAGAGTGGACTGAGGTGTTCTCCTGCATTGGCAGCTTGGCTTGCTTCCCACCTAGCCTGGCAGCGATCCAGAGGAGGGACAGAGGCACTTGAGTCCCTCCACAGAACTGGGGAGGACCATGCCAGATACCGTGGGACCCAGGCAGCCTGGCGGGCCCGCACCCCAGCCCACAGAGAGTATCCCTGGGGAAGTTCTCTGAAAAGAACCTAGATCCCCTTCGTGGAGCGCTGGGGAGAGGCTAGCTCTTGGGAGAGCACTCTCAGAAAGACTATACAAATGAACCCACAGCCTGCTGCAACCAGAAAAACCAGATTGGACAGTCTGAAACAAACAAGGGATTTTTTTGTTTGTTTTAGTAACTTTTTTTTAGTAATCTTATTTTATTTTATTATTGTTTTACCTTTCAATACTTTGTTCCTCTCCTTCCTTTTTTCCTGTTTTAGTCCTTATGCCATTCTTTCCAAACTTATCACTTTTTCCTCCCTTCTCCAGCCTTTTTTTGTTTGTTGCTTTGTTTTCTTTTACCCACAAGAGACACAAACAACTGGGAACTATGAAAAGACCAGAGTGGGACCCAAAGGGGGGGCATCCCAACAGTAGAGACAGAGAGACAAATTTCACTTTGCTATAGCAGAGAAGCCATGAGTTGCTGCATACTTGTATTATTTTTTTCATTATTCTCACTTTTTAAATATTTTAATAATATCTTTGTATTCCTCCTCTTTCTGTATAGGCTTCTTAGTCTTGGCTGGTTACATTGTATTATTTGACAGGTTTCCCATTCTCTCTTCTACAGTGTATTGCTACATTTGTATACTTCACATCACTTATGTCCCTTTAGCATACTACCCAAAGTTCTATATCCCCTATTCAGACAGATCACATAGAGTCTGTCATATAATTGTTGCTCTAATATTATTGTAAATAATAGCTGTTCTATACAACTCTAAATACTTTACAACACATCTCCCAGCTCATAGCCCACTTCACAGGTTCCTGAATTCTATTACTGTAGTAATTAACTCTATTTTCTCACATACTACACCTATTTACTATTATTCACTTTCACTTTACCTCAAAATCTGACCACCCACAACCTCACAGCTTTCTAGATCCAACTCATAAGCCTTACCTCCCCAACAAGAGACTAATATTTTGTTCATCCTTTCTTAAAAGTGGCAAGTTGGGTTGAAGATTACGGTTAACACTATATATAGCCTAAAGAGCTTCTATCTCTTCTCTACCAGCTGGGACTGTAAATATTATGAAATACTCTTCTGCTGTCATAAACCATTTTGCCTCCCCTTCCAACTGATCATACACACACACAAAAAGAGTAGGTAGAAGTGGAGAACCTCACGATACCTGACAGAGATTGCACCACTGAATTTCACAGGTATTCTACCACAGACGTTCACGTCATAAACCCAGGGAGTCAGAACAGATCAATTTAAGAAGGTGAGGCAAACAAGAAGAGTCTCACAGACAATGGGAAAAACAAAGAAACAACCCCAAATGAAAGAAAAGGAGGAAGCCTCAGAAAGAACATTAGATGAAATAGAGGGAAGTCAATTATCAGATATTGAATTCAAAGCACTGGTTATCAGGAAATTAAAAGAGTTCACTAGGAGCTACCAGAAACTACAGGGGAGCTACAATGAACTCAATGCAAACTATATCAACATGAAAAAGGAAATAGAAACTATCAGAAAAGGCCAAGAGGAAATAAAGAATCTTCTCAGAAAAATAAAAATCAACCTGCCTTTTGACCCAGCAATTCCACTGCTAGGATTATATCCTAAGAATCCTAAAACATCAATTTCAAAGAACCTATGCACCACAATGTTCATAGCAGCACAATTTACAATAGCCAAGAGTTGGAAACAACCTAGGTGCCTGTCAGTAAATGAATGGATCAAAAAATTGTGGTACACATACACAATGGAATTCTATGCAGCAGCAAGAAAGAAGGAACTACTACCCTTTGCAACAACATGGATGCAACTGGAAAGCATTATGCTGAGTGAAATAGGCCAGGTGTTGAAAGACAAATACCATATGTTCTCACCTTTAACAGGAAGCTAAACAACAAAACAAGCAAGCAAGCAGAATAAAAACCAAGACACTGAAATGGAGAGCAAGGGGACAGTGACCAGAGGGGGGAGGGAAGGGAATTTAAGGGGGAAAAAGGGGAGGGATTTTGAGGAACAAATATGAAGGACACAGGGACAAGAACTAAGGGAGGTGCAAATGGGAGGGAGGTGGGGAGCACGGGGAAGGGGGGGCTGGGAAGGGAGAAATAGACAAAAAACTGTACTTGAAAAATAACTAAAAAAAGAAAAAGAATACAAACTCTGAACTGAAGAACACAGTAGAAGGAATTAAAAGCAGGATCAATGAAGCAGAAGATCGGATCAGTGAGTTGGAGAACAAAGTAGAAAAAAAACTCAAAGAAAGAGCAATAAAAAAGAGGCTCAAAAAGAATGAAGAGGTATTGATAGAAATGCAAGACAATATGAAATGTAATAATATCCAAACAATAGGGACGCCAAAAGGAGAAGAAGAAGATCAAGGGATAGAAAACCTATTTGAAAAAGTAATGAGGGAAAACTTCTCTAATTTGATGAGAGAAAAAGTGACACAAATCCAGGAAACACAGAAAGTTCCAATCAAGAGGAACCCAAAGAGGCCCACTTCAAGATACATCATCATCAAAATGGCAAAATTCCAAGACAAAGAGAGAATCTTAAAGGTGGCAAGGGAGATAAAAAGTAACATACAAGGGAGCCCCAATAAGTTTAGTTACTGACTTCTCAATGGAAACACTCTAAACACAAAGAGAATGGCAAGAAATATTCCAAGTAATAAGAACCACAGGCCTGCAACCAAGGCTATTTTGCCCAGCATGACTCTCAATCAAGATAGAAGGCCAAATAAGGAGCTTCCAAGACCAAAGAAATCTAAAATAATATGCCTCCACCAACCCAGCTCTGTAAGAAATACTAAAAAAACTGCTGTAAGGAAAGGAAGAAAAAGAGAGAGACAGAGAGGAACACAAGAAAAAAATGGCAATAAATAAGTACCTACCTTAAATGTAAATAGATTAAATGCTCCAATCAAAAGAGATAGAATAGCTCAATGGATAAGAAAGCATGACCCACACATATGCTACCTACAAGAGACCAATGTCAGGACGAAAGACCATCACAGACTAAAAGTGAAAGGCTGGAAACAAATTTTCCAAGCAAATTGACTAGAGAAAAAAGCCAGGGTAGCAATTCTCATATTAGACAAAATAGAAAAAGAGGTTATAAAGAAAGACCCAGAAGGTCACTTCATAATACTCAAGGGAAGAATCCCCAAAGAAGACATTAACATTGTAAATATATATGTACCCAACATAGGAGAACCCAAATATATAAAGAAAATCTTAGAGGACTTCAAGAAAGATATTGATAGCACCACAATTATAGTAGTGGATTTTAACACCCCACTGTCAAAAGTGGACAGATCCTCCAAACAAAATATCAACAAAGATATTCTGGCAGTAAACAACACCCTAGATAAAATGGACTTAACTGATATATATAGAGCCTTTCATCCCAAAGAAGCTAAATACACATTCTTTTCAAATGCACATGGATTATTTTCCAACATAGACCACATGATAGACCACAAAATGAGCCTCAAGAAATTCAAGAAAATTGAAATCATACCAAGCATTTTCTCTGACCAGAAGGGACTGAAATTGCAAACCAACCCCAAGCAAAAAAACACAAAACACCAAAAATCATGGGGACTGAATGGCATGCTATTAAACAATGAATGGGTCAAGAATGAAATTAGAGAAGAAATAAAAAAGTTTCTGGAAACAAATGAAAATGAACTCACAACAACCCAAAATTTATGGGACACAGCGAAGGCAGTCCTGAGAGGAAAGTTCATAGCAATACAAGCCTATCTAAAAAAGATAGAAACAGGACTTCCACCAAGATGGAGGCATAGGTAGATGTGCCAGGCCTTCTCACACAACCAAGTTTAGAGACAACTAAATTTTAGCAACAGAAAACACAGCCAGAACACGGAAAATTGAACTTTTCGGAAGTCCGTTAACAACAAATTCTTCAGCCTGACTGGTAAGGGGCGAAACCAGCAGCTGGTGAAGCGGGGTTGCACAGGAAAACTCGGTCAGACGGACTCAGGCGCAAGGAATCCAGGCCGCGGAATCCAGGCGCAGGGTTGGTCCTAGTGAGCGACAGCGAGCGACCAGGTGAGCGACTGAGACAGCGGGGCAGCGGGGCTGCATGTTGACTGTGGTCGCGCATTTGTGCGCTGGTGGACAGGCGAGGAAGTGGGCGGTTGGACCTGGGCCCGGTGGGTCCCTGCGGCAAGCGGCAGTGGAGGGCGCCACCATTTCCCCGCTCTGACCCCACCTCCACATACAGTAGCATCATAACCCAGCGACTCTGAGTGGCCTGGCCCAGGCGAACCACCTAAGGCGCTGCTCCTCACCCAGCTGTGAGAAACAGCAGAGGGGGTCGCCATTTCCCCACTCTGACCACGCCCCCACATACAGCGTCACAACCCAGCGACCTGGAAGTCCAAGGCGCTGCTTCTCACATTTAAAGGGCTCGAACAGACCAAAAATGGCGCAAGAAGATCTCAAAGCCCCAGAGCCTATAGATCTAAGCGATGAAGAAATAGCAAAACTCTCAGATGCACAGTTTAAAACAATGGTGATCAGGATCCTCACAGAACTGGTTGATTATACTCACAAATTAGACAAATATATGAAGGCGAAACTAATTGAAATGAATGGAATTGCAGAGGACACCAATAGCAATGAAAAGGAAACTGGGACTCAAATCAATGGAGTGGACCAGAAGAAAGCAAATAATGGCCAAACAGAAAAGAGTCAAGAAGCAAGAATTCAAAGAAATGACGAGAGACTTAGGAACCTCCAGGACATCTTTAAACGCTCCAACATCCGAATTATAGGGGTACCAGAAGGGGGAAAGGCACAGCCACCAGTGGAAAACTTATTTGAACAAATAATAAAGGAGAATTTCCCCAATCTGGCAAAGGGAAATAGACTTCCAGGAAATCCAGGAAGCTCAGAGAGTACCAAAGAAGTTGGACCCAAGAAGAAACACACCAAGGCACATCATAATTACATTAGCCAAAATTAAAATGAAGGAGAGAATCCTAGAAGCAGCAAGAGCTAAGGGGACAGTCACCTACAAAGGAGTCCCCATCAGACTGCCAGCCGATTTCTCCAAAGAGACCTTACAGGCAAGAAGGGGCTGGAAAGAGGTATTCCAAGTCATGAAATCCAAAGACCTACAACCAAGATTGCTCTATCCAGCAAAACTTTCATTTAGAATGGAAGGACAGATAAAGTGCTTCAAAGATAAGGTCAAATTCAAGGAGTTCATCATCACCAAGCCCTTATTATATGAAATGTTAAAGGGACTTATCTAAGGAAAAGAAGTTAAATAAACATGAACAGTGAAAGGGCAACAAACTCACAATTATTAACAACCACACCTAAAACGAAAGCAAACTAAAAGGACAGCTAGATCAGGAGTGGAAACATAGAAATGAAGATCTCAAGGAGGGTTAGCAACAGGGGAGTGGGAGGAGGAGAAGGTACAGAAATAAGTAGCATAGACAGTAGATAGAAATTAGTTGGGGGGGCAAGAATAGCATGGGAAATATAGAATCTAAAGAACTTGAGACATGGTCATAAATGAAAGGGGGGTAATGGTGGGGATGGGAGGTAGGGTGGAGTGGAATGAAAGGGGGAATAGAACAACTGTAACAGCATAATCAATAAAAAATAAGAAAGATAGAAACATTTCAAACAAACAACCTAACCCTGCACCTACAAGAAATTGAGGAACAACAACAAAGACAGCCCAGAGCAAATAGAAGGAAGAAAATAACCAAGATCAGGGCACATTTCAATGACATAGACACTAAAAGCACAATTCTAAGGATCAATGAATCCAGGAGCTGGTTGTTTGAATACATAAACAAAATAGACAAGCCATTAAGTAGGCTCATCAAAAAAAGAAGAGTGAGGACCCAAATAAACAAAATCAGAAATGAAAAAAAAAAACAGAGATTACAACTGACACCACAGAAATAGAAGGAATCGTAAGAAATGACTATGAAGAACTGTATGCCAAGAAATTGGAAAACTGAGTTGAAATGGAGAAATTTCTAGAAAAATATAATGTTCCAAAACTCAATGAAGAAGAAACAGAAAGCCTGAACAGACCAATAACAGCAGATGAAGTTGAAGCAGTAATCAAAAAACTCCCATCACACAAAAGCCCTGGACCAGATGGTTTCACAGGAGAATTTTATGGAACATTGAAGGAAGAGCTAACCCCTATTCTTCACAGACTATTCCAAAAAATCCAAGATGATGGAAGACTCCCAAACTCTTTTTAAGAAGCCAGCATCATCCTAATTCCAAAACTTGGTAAAGACACAACAAAGAAAGAAAACTTCAGGCCAATATCACTGATGAACATAGAAGCTCAAATCCTCAACAAAATATTGGCAAAACACATCCAACAGTATATCAAAAAGATCATACACCATGACCAAGTGGGATTCACCCCAAGGATGCAAGGATGGTTCAATATTTGCAAATCGGTAAGTGTAATACATGACATAAACAAAAGCAAAGGGAAAAATCACAGGATCATATCAATAGATGTGGGAAAGGCTTTTGATAAGGTACAACACCCATTTATGATTAAAACATTCAGCAGAGTGGGAATAGAGGGAGCATTCCTCAATATAATAAAGGCTATATATGAAAGACCTACAGCCACCATCATACTCAATGGGAAAAAACTAAAATCCTTTCCACTAAGATCAGGAACAAGAAAAGGTTGTCCACTCTCACCACTTCTATTAAATATAGTATGGAAAGTTTCAGTCACAGTGATCAGACAAAAAAAGAAAATAAAAGGCATCCAAATTGGAAAGGAGGAAAGAAAACTGTCATTGTTTGCAGATGTCATGATAGTGTACATGGAAAATCCTATAGACTCTACAAAAAACTGCTCAACCTAATAAATGTATTTGGCAAAACAGCGGGTTACAAAGTCAATATACAGAAATCAAAGGCATTTTTATATACCAACAGTGAAAAAGCAGAAGCAGAAATCAAGAAAAGAAAATCCCATTTTATATAACAATGGAAAAATAAAATACCTAGGAATAAACTTAACCAAGGACATAAAAGAACTGTATGCAGAAAACTACACAACGCTGAAGAAAGAAATCAAGGAAGACACAAACAAATGGAAACATACCTTGTTCATGGATTGGAAGAATCGACATCATCAAAATGTCCATACTACCCAAAGCAATTTACAGATTTAATGCAATACCTATTAAAGTACCAGTGACATACTTCGCAGACATAGAACAAACACTTCAAAAATTATATAGGACCATAAACGACCCCAAATAGCAGCTGTACTTTTGAGAAAGAAGAACAAGGTAGGAGGGATCACAATACCCAATACCAGCCTATATTACAAGGCCACTCTAATCAAAACAGCCTGGTAATGGCATAAAAACAGGCACATAGATGAATGGAACAGAACAGACAGCCCAGAAAACAACCCAAGTCTCTATGGGTAACTAATATTCCACAAAGGGGGCAGTGACATAAAATGTAGTAAAAATAGCCTCTTCAACAAATAGTGTTGGGAGAAGTGGACAGCTATGTGCAAAAAAATGAAACTTGAGCACCAACTTACACCATACACAAAAATAAACTCAAGGTGGATAAAAGACTTAAATATAAGCCGTGACACCATTAAAGTCCTAGAGGAGAACATTGGCAGGAAAATCTCAGATATTTCACGCAGCAACATTTTCATTGATATGTACCCTAGGGCAAGGGACATGAAGGAAAGAATAAAGAAATGGAATCTCATCAAAATAAAAAGCTTCTGCACAGCTAAAAGAAACAGTATTAAGATAAAAAGAGAACCAACTGTATTGGAAAACATATTTGCCAATGATACCTCAGACAAAGGTTTAATCTCCAAAATATACAAAGAACTTACACGACCCAACTCTAAGATGAAAAGGAACCCAGTTAAAAACGGGCAAAGGACTTGAACAGACACTTCTCTAAGGAGGACATACAGAGGATCCAGAGACATGTGAAAAGATGCTCAATATTGCTAGCTATCAGAGAGATGCAAATTAAAAACACAATGAGATACCACTTTACACCAGTCAGAATGGCCATGATAAAAAAAGCAACAAACAAGTGTTGGAGAGGTTGTGCGGAAAAGGGGTCCCTGGTTCACTGTTGGTGGGATTGCAGCCTGGTACAACCACTATGGAAAACAGTATAGAATTTTCTAAGAAAACTAAAAATGAATATGCCTTTTGACCCAGCAATTCCACTGCTAGGATTATATCCTAAGAATCCTGAAACAGCAATCCAAAAGAACCTGTGCACACCAATGTTCAGAGCAGCACAATTTACAATAGCCAAGAGTTAGAAGCAACCTAGGTGCCCATCAGTAAATGAATGGATCCAAAATCTGTGGTACACATACACAATGAAATTCTATGCAGCAGAAAGAAAGAAGGAGCTCCTACCCTTTGCAACAGCATGGATGGAAATGGAAAGTATTATGCTGAGTGAAATAAGCCATGCAGTGAAAGACAAATACTATGTGATCTCACCTTTAACAGGAACTTAAACAACAAAACAATCAAGCAAGCAAAATATGACCAAAGACACCAAAACAGAGAACAGGCAGACAGGGACCAGAAGGGAGAGGGGAAAGAATCACAGGGGAAAGGGGGAAGGATTCATAAGAACAAGTATAAAGGTCACATGGACAAAAACTAAGGTGGGGGAGGGGAAATGGGAGGGAGGTGGGGAGCACTGGGTGGGGGGTGGGCAGGGCTGGGAGTATAAGACAAAACTGTACTTGAACAATAATTAAATAAATCTACATTAAAAGTATTTTAGAACATGACACACACGTTTCTTAGAACACAAGATTTCATGCAATTTTTTTTTAAATAGAAAGTGTTTTGTTAATTAAAAAAAAAGAATAGACATTGGGACCTAAAGTACAGTATAGGAAATAGAGTAGCCAAAGAACTTACACGTATGTCCCATGGACATGAACGATGTTGTGGGGATTCCCTGAGGGATTGGGTGGTGGTGCTTAGTGAAGGGGGGCAAAGGGGAATAATTGATAGAACTGCAATAGCATAATCAATAAAATATAATTGAAAATAAATTTTCCAGAGGCAACTCAAAAAATTAAAAAAGAAACAATAGGGCCCTTTTAAGAAATGTAATCCAAGGGGAAATTAAATTAAAAAGGAGAAAAGAAGAGTTAAAATGGAAAAGGGTAAGAAGCAACAGTAAGTAATAGAGAAATGAGGGAAAACCCTATAAAATTAGAAAAAGTAAAATGATTTAGAGCCATGATACTTCTGTTTATAATCATATTTTCGAAGGTTCTGGAATGAAGACAAACTTTTGAACCTCCTCCACGCAGATTTCAGCCTCTCACATGTTCCTGATGATCTGTTTTACAAGAACATTTTCTATGGGCAAGACTCCTTTTCTTGCCTGCCAGAGGAGAAGAGTGTTCAAAGCAGCTTTTGATCCGGGCAGCACACTCTGGACAGTTTGTAAGGGAAGAAGCCAGGAGGCTTTTTAATTTAAAAATAAGTGCTGCTTTGTCTCCCAGGTTTCCTTAATTGAAGCAGAAACTGAATCTAGGACACAGCCTAGCTGGAGATTGGCTATGGCACAGTCATGTGGAGGCTGGATTCTGAAGAGAAAAGAGATGGTGAGCACCAGAATGGTGTGCTTGTGCCATGTGTATGTGCGTGTGTGTGATTGTAAGTGTGTGTACAGTTACAGGGAAATATCCTCAACTGCCAAGCCTGTCACATTAAAATGTCGAAATGCTCTATAAAGTAGAGAAGTAACTGCACCCACATTAGCTGTGTTGTTTGATTTTGTGGACAAGTTACAGAAGGATTTAAATGCTTTCAACCAGAGATGGAGGAAAGCAAAGAAAAGAAAGAAGGTCCGAGATGGGTGGATTGCTTTTGTCTTAAAGAGACTCTGTAGGCCTGAGAGTTGAAAATTTCTTTTTTACTGTGATGTTGCTAAAATTTTGACCTAGAATATTTGTTTTTTCTTGAAACCATAGTAAATGCATAAAAATAATTAGAAGAAATTGGAGTAAAGAAGGATGAGGAAATATATAAGGTACATGTGAAGACATTGCTGATGGAGATCGATGGTGCTAAATGGCACTTTTACCCTTTCCCCCAACTTTCAAATGGGTTTGAAGTGAATTTGTTGGATGAAATCATGAAAGGAGAGAAGGGAATAGGCCATGGCTGTGGTCTGATCTAGCTAGAGCTATTGAAAGGTGTTAGCATGCATGAGGGATTTATTTGGTTTATAAATCCCTGAGGGACATAATCATGAGAAATATGATATAGTTTATAAATATTGTGATAAAAAGGACATTTTTTAAATGTGAGAACAATTGGAATGCAAAATAAAATGATACTATTTATTAACACCCTTAGAGTAGTAAAAGTCCCTTGCAAATTCAAAGAATCATTAGTATTTAGTCCTAATGGGAGACGTTGATAACTCCATCATTAAAACACACCAGAGTAGTAACACAGATAACTGATCCCACAGTGGTTGCAGATCCCAAAATACAGGCACAGGAACCAGATGAGATCACAGTGTGTGCTGGGATCCCTTGGGGAAGTGAAATACTCTGCCTGCTTCCCCAAATTCCCAGAAGGTTACCACTTCTCTTTAATGAATTTTACTGTTCCCCTGATGTAAATGGCTGCTTCTGTTGAAATATCTCAAGAGATGTGTATGACTGGACCATCTGCTTGGCTTCATGTGATGACTTTAGAGCAGACATTAACCTTTGAAGAACTTGGTGGATTTTCATCTAATAAAGCATGTTCTTTGCAGGAATCAGGCTGGAGTAGGGGACATTTCCATGTG